>NC_080038.1:116533461-117147151 GCF_030020395.1 Manis pentadactyla | reverse complement strand
GGGGTGGACACGAGAATTAAAACAGTATGATACAATAATGTGACTGGCTGCTTTAGGTTGCTGGTCATGAAAAGTTTCTGAATAGGCAAAGTTTAAGCTGAGATCTGAATGACAAGAAAAGTCAGCCATCCAAAAAATAAGGGAAAGCACTCCAGGCGGGGGAGCGGCTAAGGCAAAGGTGTAAGGAAGGAACATGTTTGAAAAATAGGAAGAAGGCCAGTGTGACTGGAGGATAATGGCAATGGGAAATGGCATGAGGTTGGAGAGGTGGACCAAAATCCCACATGGAAACCAGATCCCATAGGGGTGTGTCCTTTAGATGGATGCAATTCAAAGTATAACAGCCATTGGAGGACCTTCCACATGGTCATGACATGTTATGATATACATTTTCAAAGTGTCAAGTATCACATTGGCTGCTATGCAAAGATGAATTGCAGTGGGGCAAAAGTGGAAGCAGAAAGACAAAGAGAAAGGCAAATGACTTTTTAAAATAAATAATTTTCTCCTTTCTCCCACCCTTCCACACATTTGAGAATGTAAAAAAGTAACAGTATCAGTATAGCTAGTGATTGAAGTTAAAATTATTTCTGTTTCCCCACACATTTGCCTCCTTACCAGCATTTTTTACCCATGTATCTCCCTATGTTGCCACTTTACCAGTAATTTTTATTGATATGTCTCCCTATGTTATATTGCAATTTTGCTTCACTTCTCAGTCTGACCAAAAAGTTTGGCCTTTCGACAGGATCAGGAGAAAAGCTAGTCCTCTCAGATCTGCTTGAACCTGTTAAAACTACGTGCTCATTGGCCACTGTGAAAAAGCAACTAAATAGAGTCAAATCAAAGAAGACTGTGAAGTTACCCCTTAACAAAGAAGAGGTTGAGCGGGTATGTTACAGAGAATGTAGTTCATTAAGTGGAAATTGAACTGACAAGGAAACATTGGGTGAGAAGAAGAGGGGGAAAGCCTGGCAAATGGGAGGGGGGGAAGTTCAGATCACCTCACTATGGAAAAGATTAAAAGTAATCTCATCCTGGTTGTTTCTTGGAGTAAAAAACATTGCCTCCTAATTTCCTGCTAGTCCTTTGTGTTTGATGCTTAATTTTGTGTCTCTTTCCTTCTGTGTACTTTGCTGCCTTCAGATCCACAGAGAAGTGGCCTTCAATAAAACCTCACAAGCCCTCTCCAAATGGGATCCCATTGTTCTAAAGAACAGGCAAGCAGAGCAGCTCGTTTTTCCCCTGAAGAGGGAGCAGTCAGCCTTTGCTCCCATTGAACATGTGCTCAGTGGCTGGAAGGTGAGTGCCACCAAAGGAAACCACACCTGGGAAAGTGAGATTGCACAACATGGAGACTACAGAGCCTGCAGTTGATTTGATTGGACATGTTAAGCCCAAATCCCAGCTGCAGTCATTTTAGTTTAGCAGTCAAGGAAGTGAGAGGATAGTAGCAAGATTCATTATCAGTCATGCAATAGCCAGTCAGAGAGTAAGTAGCTCTGTGGTTGCCCTAAATCAGTTTGTAGCATATCGTACAGGTTATTTACATGTGTTTGTGGTAAAACATCCCGTTGCCAGTAGAGAAGGAACATAGTGATGTTTCCTTTTTCACACCCCAGTTTTTAAAAAGCTTTTAAAGCCACATTCGGATCTGGGGAAAATCGAACTCAGTGGCATTAATGATGCCTTAGTGGGGATATGTGAGCAGCAGAACCAAAGTTTGCTTGTAAAGGAATAACCACACTCAAATAGAACATACTGCTGAATATGACTAGAATTTTAGCAAGTAATTCATTATGACTCTGAGCTGCAGAAAAAAAAGATATTTTAAAGCTGGTTTTCCCAAACACTGATCACTAGCAAATTTTTCGTCTGTCTAAAGCAAAAAGATAATGGTGAATGTGGCGAGTGTGAGGTTGCCAGTTCTTCTTTATTATGAGGTTATTCTTCCCACTTCAATTGCATTGAAATAGCTTTTCTTTTAAGAAATGATGATGGTGGTAAATGATGGGGTTGGGGGTGGAACAGTAATTTCTGCCCTTGTCAAAATTAAAAGCTGGTAATCCTTTGTTGGTCCCTAAAGTCTCAATTTTTAGTGTGAACAACTGCTTCAGAACAACTAGCCTTTCTTTTCCAATATACCATTGGTGTCTGTCTTAAGTAGAAGAGTCAAAAATACCAGTGCCTAAACTATGGATAGGTGCTTCTCCTCTGCTTTCTAAAAATCCAGAAATAATGTTGCCCTGTATCAGGAAGTTGAGATCATTAAAGCTAATCAAAGTAAACACGGCTTTCCACCATAGCTACAAATTGAGCACATAGTTGCTTTTTACAGGGAACAGCTCTTGTTTCTAATATTGTTGGAAGTTGGCTACCATTCTCTTTCTAGGATGCTAACTTTTCCACATGAAAGAGATCAGGTTTAAGGTATGGCTGCAAGATGGAAGGGAGACTTTAGGAAAAAAATTTTAAGAGGTAATACAGTTTGTAGGATTCAAAAATAAAAAGTAAAGAAGATACATTGTGAAAAGTCTGACCCCACCCCATCCCTCATCTGCTCATTTTTACCCCCATAGTTACCCAGAAGCAACTACTTTTATAAGTGTGGTGGTGGTGCTGAGAGTCTTGTTGATACATTTGTGTATCACAAATGTTACACATTGTTCTATACCTTGCTTTTTGCAAATGACAGTGTCATCCTGGAATTGGCCAGGAAAATGCCAAGTTGGTGATTAATGATGAGATGGTGGAGGAGGAGGTTGCACTGAGAAATGTACAGCCTTTGCTCTCCAGGAACCCCTGTGCACGACAGAGCAAGGCCCAGATGTTATACATGGAGTCAACTGTATCATTCATTCTAAGATTAATTTTTGAGAAATAACACCCCAGCATGGCACAGAGCAATAAGGAAATGCTAAGGTCAGGGCGTAGTTTCTGGCTAGCAACTCACAGTTCTCTTCTCACAACTTAGAGTGCAAAGTATCAAGGACTAATAATATACTAGTATTTCCAGAGATGAAGAATTCAGAAAGTCTGCACTATAGTTTCGCTCCAACTTCATAAAATTCCATTTGACTCCAGCTGAGAAGTAAATGGAATAATACATGTAAAACAGAATACCATTTGTATTTGAAATGGTATTGCAGAGAAAGCATCTGTAAACTGCTAAGTGCTAGAAATGATGTAAATTGACTCTGACCACCCCCTAGCAGCCTATACTAGCATTTCCCAAAGTGTTCCCAAAACCTTAGTTTCTCAGTATGCCCTCAAGAAGGAGGGTGCCACAACCTTTAAATAGAACTTGTGCCACATGTCGAATTTACCGAGTATCATAATTCTTCCAAGTGGTAAAGACACCTCAAGACAAATGCTGGGCATAGAAGCCACAGGGCATAAATATGCAAAGAAGTAAAAAGCTAACCTTTTCAAACAATAAGGCTTCTCTCACACTTACCAACTTAACATTTCCCTGTATGGCCCCGGAAGATGACTGGTTAGCCAGAGACGGGTAAGATTCCTCAAGGGAGGAACAACCTAAGACAGGCACAGTCGCAGGGGACCATCTGGTGAGAAAATGGGGAGCAGCAGAGGTGAGGCTTAGAACCTCCCCCCTCATGTTCTGAGAGAAATCTTCTGCATACGTGGATGTTTTATTGCCCTCGTCTAGCTCGGATTAACACATAGTCTACAGGCACACACCTGATCATCTACATTTGCTCTCTTACAACACTAAACTCTGTTTTCTACCTTTATCTTGTATCTACCTACCACTTCAGAATTTTATTAAAAATAATAATAATAGAGAAATGTGGTATCCACATATAAATCAAGTTTAAAAATCAAATGAATATTCATATTTGAACTGACTGTGTATAGTTCATAATGCATGAACAAAACCGAAAGCTTCTGTGATGACTGCCCTTGCACTGTTCACCATGTAACTTATTCACTATGTAAGAATTTGTACTCCATGTAAGAATTTGTTCGTTATGCATCAGAAGATTGGAGACTGACGAAAATTAGGCTTGGGGTGGATTAATGATTGTGCATTGAGTATTGACCCCCCTATACAGAAATTTATTGTGGTTAACAACTATTTGATCAATAAATATGAGAGATGCCCTCACAAAAAAAAAAAAATATATATATATATATATATATATAAACACACTTCCAATTGTAAAATAAATAAGTAACCGGGATGTAATGTATAGCATAAGGAATATAGTCAAAATATTGTAACAACTTGGTATGGTGATACCTGGTACCTAGAATTATCATGTATATAAATGTTGAATCACTGTGTTGTACACCTGAAACTAATGTAATGCAATGCTGTTGTCAACTACCCTTCAATAAAAATAAAAATAAAAATAAAAAAAAAAGAAGGATGGTGCCAGGGTTCTGTGGCTAGAAAATGCTGCATGCCCCTACTGGAGATTGGCAGCTCACAATATACACTAGCCTTTTTTTTTTTGAGAGGGCATCTCATATTTATTGATCAAATGGTTGTTAACAACAATAAAATTCTGTATAGGGGACTCAATGCACAATCATTAATCAACCCCAAGCCTAATTCTCAACAGTCTCCAATCTTCTGAAGCATAACGAACAAGTTCTTACATAGTGAGTAAGTTCTTACATGGTGAACAGTGCAAGGGCAGTCATATCACAGAAACTTTCAGTTTTGATCACGCATCGTGAACTATGAACAATCAAGTCGGATATGATTATCCATTTGATTTTTAGACTTGATTTATATGTGAATCCCACATTTCTCCTGTATTTTTTTTTACTAAAATGCTGATACACTAGCCTTTTAAAGATTATGAAAAGATAGTAAAGAAATCCCTTTGACTTACTCTAACCCAGAGTACACAAACTAATATTAAAAAACAAACTGAATTTTAAACTTCTGAAAACTGAAGTAAATCTCGTTAGCTAATGAGGAAAAGAGCTGGTCTCCACTGATGTCTGCACTCTCTCTCTCTCTCTTCCCCTGGTGCCCTGCTGAATCTTCTCTCAAAGGGCATTCATAAGAGGTCTCCAAGTCCCAAGCCCTCTGAGTCGTCTTTAGCCTATTTGACACTATTGACACATAATATTGTTCAAAGTTCTCCTCCTTTGGCCTCCGTGACACAGTGCTGATTTCTTATCTGGCTTTTCTTAGTGTTTTTTATTCTTGCTCTGCAAATTTCCTGACTTCTGACATCACCTGTTGTGCTACAGATCCCCCTCAGCCCCTTTTTCTGAGTACCCATCCCATACTCCACATGACCAGTAGACTTCGCTTGTGTCTTCTGTGTGTACCCCTGTGTGTACCCTAAACTGCACACAGCAAAGTAAGCCTGGCATATTCCTTCCCCAGAATACAAAACCCTGTATCACCAACTTCATCCTATAACTCAGTCAATAGCATGAGTCCTTTAGGTTGGCCAACTCAGCCATCTGAATCCTCCTCCTACCTTCAACTGCCACCCCTCCCCAGCCAACAGTGGGCTAGTCCTGTAGGTTCTGTCTCTGCAATAGCTCTCAGCTCCCTGGTTCCTCTTCTCATTTTCATTTTCACCCTCCATTTGGCACTTTACATATAATTCCTTATGCATTTAGCAGGATTTTCTTTCTGAAACACAAAACTGTCACTCTCCTGCTTAAAATCCTTCAAAAGGCTCTCCACTTAGAGAGTAAGACAGAAACACCTAGCATTTTAGCTACACGGGACAACACATTGTTCCCTTATATACCTCTCCCTTCCATATGTCTGTGTTTTTGCTTATATTTATCTGTTTGGCTTTTCCCACCCCATCCTTAGAGTTGTACTTATGCATCAAAGATTAATTCAAAAAGTCTCTTCCCAAGCCTAACCTACCCCTAATCAGAATAAATTGTTCACTTCCTCTGTGATTAATTCTCTGGACTAACATTTAACATGTTATGTTGTTACTAGTATATGTGTCTCTATGAGAACAGGAACAGTCTTAATTGTGTATTCCTAACAACCTGCACATGCCTGGAATGTAGCTGCAATCAATAAATGTTTGTAAATTGAATGGAACTGAATTGGAGGGAGATTACAACATTGTAATATAAATCACTTTGTAGCCTGTGATTGATCACTACTGCAAATACTAAAAATGGAAGAACATGCACCTTTACTATTCAGTAGAATAGGTTTATGGTTAAATCAATAGCACCATGTAACATGTGATGATGTGTGTTTACGCATTTGTCCAGATACTAGTAAGTTTAATACTGACCGTGATGTATATGGCTATTGAAGAAAACCACATGTAATATGTGTGTGAGGTTTGAAACTGGCTTTGTTGCCTAGGGCTATCTTTGTGTCTTGCCAAAGTGGACCATGGCATTATCTGCCTGATTTAGCCATGCTTACCAGTATCAGTCAAGCAACCACCGGGGTCTTTTGTTGACACATGAAGTAACTGGATCACAGTCCATTCGTTTCCTACAAAGAGACACCACCTAGTATGCAAAGTTAACTGGAAACTGAGGAACTGAAGCCAAAGTTAGGAAATAACTAGAGTTAAATTTGAACTGTCAAGAAGCAAATACCCAACCTTCCCTTTCCTCTAGAAATACTCTTAAAAGGAGGCTTTTATGAATCTGAGATTCCAACGCATAGAGTAATAGTTTTATGCTTCAAATACATATAACAGCACAGGGACCATTTTGTTTTGCCACAGTCAAAACTGATAATTTGGTACTGCTGTTGCTCTGTCCTGCCAGCATTTACCTTAAGGTCATCCTACTTTGATTCTTAAGAGAATGGTATTCTGTTTTACATATACTGGTAATCTGAGCACAGAGTGATCCCCTTAGTAATATTGGAGAGTAGTCTCAGAGGCCACTCACCGAAGTTGTCTTAAATCAGAGTAAAATAAGGCTTTATACACAGCTGAACAGTGAAATTGGAACCCCCTTCTCTTCCTGTAACAGTCCTACCAAGTTAGAGACTCCAATCAAAGTGTCACAAAGTGGATGGTCACAGGACTATAAGGACGGTGACTGTAGAGCATGGCCTAAAACCTAGAATGTTCTGTTACTTTCTTCAGGCAAGAACTCCCCTGGAGCAGGAAATTTTTTATTTGCTCTATAAGAATAAGCAGCCAGTGACAGACCCTTTACTGACTCCCGTGGCAAAAGCTTCTCTCAAAGCCATGAGCCTAGAAGAGGTAAGTGTAATAGGCCCTTTGATACACCCAGGCATGCTCTGTTTCTCCTGGTGTTTGTCCTCAAGCCCAGGAGTCACTGTAACTGTCATTCATTGTAGGCCAAGATTCGCAGAGCAGAACTTCAGAGGGCCCGAGCCCTGCAGTCCTACTATGAGGCCAGGGCTCGAAGAGAGAAGAAAATCAAAAGTAAAAAGTAAGGAGGCCCCTGTGAACTGGCCTTTCTATGAAAGAAGTAATGTGTCTAACTGAGTCCTTAGGAGAGAACCTTTGATGTAGCAACTGGGGTCATGTAGAAGAGATCCCAAATAGGAGTGGCTAGCCCTTTTTTTCTCAGTCCAACCTCATAGGGTTTTACATGCTTCAGTATTGTCCTCTCCTCTCGCTTTGACTTTCAGTCTTGGTTTTGCTAAAAAGAGGACTGTTCAATTACTTTCTCTCCCTTCCAGGGCATCACGGAGTGGTTCTGCAGAATGAGCTCTGAATTCTACAGCTGTTGAAGCCAGTAGGGCTTCCTTCCTGCCTTTTTGCCTCTTTGGAACTTCTACTCTTGCTTTGCACTATAGAAGCAGAGGGCATTCTTTGCTCTGCAGAGGTGTGCCCCTGGGGGTCCTGCCAGTCCTCTCAGGCCCCAAAGGCTCCCTATAGTCTGCAGCTCTGTGATGTCCATTTTAGCCCCTGCATAGGGAATCCCCTTGGGGAGTGGGGACAGTGTTGTGTGTGGCATCAAGTGTTTCAGCTAAGTCTGTTCCCTCATACCCCTCTTACCCAATAGGTATCACAAAGTTCTGAAGAAAGAAAAGGCTAAGAAAGCCCTAAAAGAGTTTGAGAAGCTGCAGAAGGTCAATCCTACTGCAGCACTGAAAGAACTGGAAAAAATCGAAAAGGCCAGAATGATGGTGAGGCTGCCACTTGCCCCCACCCCCTGAACCAGCTTTCCACAGATAAAGGTAAGGCTCTCACTCTGCCCTTTCTTTCCAGGAGCGAATGAGCCTTAAGCACCAGAACAGTGGGAAATGGGCAAAGTCAAAGGCAATCATGGCCAAATATGACCTGGAGGTAAGAGACTCGTCAGGGTAAAAGAGGAGATGGAATTGGAGAAAGAGAGGAAAATCATTCCATAAGGTTGCTAGCAGAAGCAGAGCTGGGGAAGAGCCATGAGGATGAATGGAAAACCAGGAATCTAAAAAGGCATCAGAAAATCTCTAAGGCAGAGAGAACAATGAAAAGCAACAAGGTAGGAAAGGAGAGATGAAAGGGAAACAGCATTGAAAGCAAGTCCAGTTAAAGGGGAGGAGGAGCTTTTTCTTTTACCTTGTTTCACATGTTGATACCTTGAGGGCAAAGAATTTGTCTTCCATTTTATTCCATAGCTGTTAACACAGTGTGTATGTGCAGTGTAAATAGTAGGCCCCAGTGAGAAATGCTTAAGTCAAATTGAGAGAAGGCAGCATTAAGAAGTGGATCAGGAAAAGGTGTTACTGCAGTAGCTAATGACTGGGTGCATGTGCCGGGGCTCCTTCCTCCAGGCTCGCCAGGCTATGCAGGAACAATTGGCCAGGAACAAAGAACTGACACAGAAGCTCCAGGCAGCCTCCCAGAGTGAGGAAGAGGAGGGAGATGTGGAGGAAGAGGGTGAACTCCTTGTCCCTGATGCAGTGAATGAAGTACAGATGAATGCAGACAGAGGGAACCCCTGGATGTGCAGGAATTACTCCAGTGATGCTAAAGAGCACAAAATGGAGAAGGACCCCAAAAAATTTCCAGAGCCTGTGGCCCCCAAGGCTTCTGAAAGTGAAGAAGAAGAAAGACCCCTGGCAGAGGAAGAAATTTTGTTAAAAGAATTGGAGGAAAGGCGATTGCTTAGAAAAATGTCTGGGCTCAACCAGAACGCCAAGCTGGAGGGCAGACGAGAAACAACAGGTGAGTAGTGGTGGAGAGGAAAATTGTCCACCCACACATGCTGCAGACTGAATAGGCTCTAGGAACTTCACAGAGAGCGCCCTGGGCCCCTGAAGAGCCACTCCTATTTGGGATCTCTTCTACATGACCCCAGTTGCTACATCAAAGGTTCTCTCCTAAGGACTCACAATTAGACACATTACTTCTTTCATAGAAAGGCCAGTTCACAGGGGCCTCCTTACTTTTTACTTTTGATTTTCTTCTCTCTTCGAGCCCTGGCCTCATAGGACTGCAGGGCTCGGGCCCTCTGAAGTTCTGCTCTGCGAATCTTGGCCTACAATGAATGACAGTTACAGTGACTCCTGGGCTTGAGGACAAACACCAGGAGAAACAGAGCATGCCTGGATGTATCAAAGGGCCTATTACACTTACCTCTTCTAGGCTCATGGCTTTGAGAGAAGCTTTTGCCACGGGAGTCAGTAAAGGGTCTGAAGAAAAATAATAACAATTTTTCTTCAATGGCATTTAATATGCATGACCTTACAGTGTGTATTCAGACAGGTTTTCTGCTCTTGAGAGCTTAGAGTCATGAGAAGGAAAACTACACCACCCTTGAAATAAGGGCAGGAATTAACATTACTGGTGCCCACAAACCAGAGAGAAGTACATGTGGTGGGACGGCAAGTCTGAAAGTCCATTTGTGCCAACAGACAGAGGTGGATTTTGAGGCATTGTGAAACATCTTCAAATGCTATTTTCTGTTTTGTTCGTAAAGTAGAAGTCCCATATTTAGCACTTCATAATGTGGGGTGATAAGTGAGCCTGTCTTGGCAGGAATGAATGACTCCATATGCTCCATGGTAAATTAAAATTGTTACCCCATGCTCAGACTCAACTTGTATATTTAATGCATTATATGATGGTAAGAATCTGTTTCTCCAGGGCAAAAAAAAATGTTAAAAGAGCTGTCATTTGGAATGTATTGTAGGACCTTTACTTAGGGTTTTCAGCTGAGAGTTCTGGGATTAATAGTTATAAGCAGTCGCTTCCAAGAGGACTTTGGAAAGCAGTACTGCAGGCTGAGATGGTGGGGAAGTCTCAGTATGACCACAGAGTAGCAGCACATCCTCCCAAGCCCCCTAAAAAGATGCCCATCTAGCTAAAAAAGTGTAGAGCAGTTGTTTGTGGTATGAAAGGTGGATCTGGTTTTCCTTGTGTGATAAATAAATACAATTTATTTAAAACCCTTGGGGAAATAGTGTCTTAAAATAGTGGGAAGTCGTGGACCCCAAACAAAATGAGCAAGGAAACTTGATTCTTGAGGAATAAACATACATGTGTCCAAAGGCCAGATCTAAGGAGCTTCTTACAGTGGTTTTGAGCAGGATGAACTCAGGAATGGAGGCAACTTGAGTCAATGCAAAGAATGGTTTAGAAGTGTGTATTTGCTCAGTTGTTGCTGGTAAGTAGAAAGTACAAAGCTACTTGACTTGCCCAGAGAAGATTATGAAATGCTGCTTCAACATAAAACAATGCCAGATAAGGTTTTTACAAATAGGAAATGACAATTTTTATAAATTACAGTGAAGTTGTATTCAGAGGCCACACGTTAAAATGGCTTTTTTAACATCTGGAACTTGGAGCAGTCTCCCTAAGCAAGGTTTACTGTACAGGGAAATTAAGCCACAGTTGCTGTTATACCATGAGTCACCAGCATAGCTGGGAGTAGGACCCAGGACATCTGCTTCCCAACATGCTGCTCTTAACTACTAAATCCAATTGCCTGCTACTTGCCAGGTAATGATTATAAAGAACTCTCTGGTAGATCGAGCAAATGGAATATTCTCTCATTGATTTCTTCTAATTGGAATGCCTTTCATGGTACCTAGCACCAGGAGTGGGAGCACCCCAGTGCTTGTTGTTGAGTGTGATAAATGCTCATTGACAAGGCAACTTCCAACCTCCTTTCCTGACAGCTCTCATTACTTCCCTCAGATTCTAGCAGCCAGGAAGTGCTGTCACAGAAACTCAGCACGGAAAACCATGAATCCAGGAAGCAAAAAGTGAATTCAATTCTGCTGGTCCAGAGAGAGGAACCTAATAAGGAAGAAGAGCCCCTATTGTTCCAGAGGCCAGAGAGAGCACAGACTCTGGAAGAGCTAGAAGAGCTGAGTAAAGAAGGGTGTTTTCAAAATAAGGAGCTTCCCAGACCTGTGTTACAAGGAGAGTGGATACAGAGGAACCCAAATAATCAGCCTGATGCCCCCAAAGAGAAGAAAAGGCAGGAGCAAATGATTGAACTGCAGAACCTCCTTACCACAAAGTCTCCTTCTGTGAAGCCTTTGGCAGTTCCAATGACAACAGAGGAGTTGGTGAGCAGAGCCAGGGTCGTGGGTCCATTGTGGGGGATCAAAGCGGGAGCAGAGAGTTCCTTCTTGCATGAGGAATAGCATCAGTGAAATTTTGTTGTGCTGGGAGCACATTTTGGTAGTTGAGAGGTCCATAGTAGTATAGGGCCAGGCTGGTCCCAGTGACACTTTAATAGATGCAAATATGTGAGCACTGACAAGACCCCCACATCCTGAATCATAAGCCACCAAACCTTCCCTGGGGTGACTCTAAAATTGCCCTCAGAGGAAAGAGGGAGGCTCTCAAAGCTCTGATCCCAGGCAGGCAAACTGAAAGGTGAGTCATTGAGCTCTTACCAAGGTTTTACTCTACTAGGTGGAATCTCAAATGGTCTGGGACTTCCAATTAGATAACTGAAACTTAAGTGAGGAGCCCTGGCCCCTGTTTTTCAGGGATACCCACTGGAGGGTGCCCACATTCTGGCCAGGCTACTTGGAGCTGCTTCTTCAAACACAGGCCATTCCTTCTTCCACCTTGCAGCTTCAAACAGTTTAAAATTGTGTCATATGGTAATGAGCTAGAGATACTTAACCTAGAGAGAAGAAAATGGGAGCTTGGCTACCTATCAGTTTGTATTGCAAGGCCTTCGTTGTTCAGCGCTTCCCCCTAGGGGGCGCCAAAATATCACAACCCAAAATTCAAGCGGTCTTGCGAACTAAGGCTCCTGAGTCAAACTAGCTTTCGCTCTGTTTCTTCCCAGGAAGACGAAGAGGAGAGAGCTCAAAAGCAGCTGATAAAGGAAGCTTTTGCTGGGGATGATGTCATCAGAGACTTCTTGAAAGAGAAGAGGGAAGCTGTGGAGGCGAGTAAGCCAAAGGACGTGGACCTGACTCTGCCTGGTTGGGGCGAGTGGGGTGGTGTGGGCCTAAAGCCCAGTGCCAAGAAGAGACTCCGGTAAGAACAAAGAAGAGAGCCTTTCAGAAAGGGTATCAGGTCCTCACCTCATCCTCATGCGTCCTCTTCTCCCTTTTAACTAAGGCTTTAAAGCTCTCAGGCACCCTGCTGTTCTGCTTTCCAGGTTTCTCATTAAAACCCCTGAGGGTCCTCTAAGAAAAGACAAGAATTTGCCAAATGTGATTATCAATGAGAAGCGAAACATCCACTCAGCAGCTCATCAGGTGAGGGAGAGAGCACTCTCTGCCGCCTAGCTCTCTTGCTCCGGAGGAGTATTCTCGTGCTCTGTGGTCAAGAGGGATGTGTGATCTTGACCACAGAATCAAAGCTATTCTTGTTTTCACTGACTGCCTCTGAGATAGGTAAGTCCAGAAGAACTCTGTTTTAAATTACGGACCTGGAAATTTAAAGGATAGACTTTAAGGATAATCTTTGTAGGATTGGTGAAGCCCTAAATACACATTTTCAACAAGTATCCCAGATAATTCTGATGCAAATGGATCTCACCAAACTAAGAAGTACTGTTCTTCAGATCTGTGTTTATAGTCAACGTAATGTTAAGAGGCTATAGGTTTGAGCTACATCTTAAAAACAAAGACAAACTGGAACTTGTTATCACTGGACAGTGAGAAGATTTTAAATTGTGTCATTTGATAATAAACTAGGGATCTCTACCCAAGAGAAACAAATTTGAGCATGATCATGGTCTTTAAGTATATTGAAGGCTGTCATGTGGGGTGCAGTCATGTCAAGTGGAAGTTATAGGAAAGACAGAGTTCAGTTCAAGGGAAAACCTACTGCTGGTCCAGAGGGAGAATGGGTTGCTCTGAGGGTATGAGCATGTATAAACAAGACTTGGGAATGAGATTAGACTTGATGGCCTGACCCTGAGATCTGTTCCCAGCCAGTATAATATTGAAATGTGTTGTGTTTTCCTTTGTGAAAAAAAGGGAGGGACTAATAGGTACAAAAGAGAGGTGAGAAAATACCATTTCAGTAATACTCTGTTGATCTTATTTTGTGAACCAGTTGCTTCAGAAATTGAATTGTAACCATTATAATTGAAGACATAAAACCAGAAAATAGGCAATGAGCGGCAGTTACAGGGTAAGGGAGAGTGAAGAGGGGTACTTCACCAGGCAAGGATTCTAGATAAAGGGCAGAATGTGGACCTCAATAAACATCACCATTCCTTCCCTTCCAGGAGTCTTATCTATCTTTTTAATACAGTCACAGCAAATTGACAAATAGTTTTCTAAGAATCTCCCTTGATTTTCTTAATCTTTTTAACATGATACAGACTGCAGGTCCCAGCATGCAGTGGAATACAGTGTGCTTCCAGCTGAAGGGGAAAAAAAGGCTCCCAAGACTCTTGCTCTGGGTGACATGCACAGATGTAGCTACCGACCCCAGTAAAACTTCCCTTAACCTAAAGAGAATCTGTGTTTTTCACTACCACTGGGACCATTGAATATCTCCAAAGACTACCGACTGTAACTTCCTCATTTTTCTGCTTACTTTTTTTTTCTCTTCTTTGGCCTTTGGGGAAGTGTTTAAAGATTATTTAAATGTCTAAAGGTAGTGCTGTGGTGGAGTGGAGAAGAATACTAGGCAAGGGAAGGAGCCCAGGTTCTGTTCTCCCTCCCTGTTCATAATTGGGTAAATCACTTCTGTCTAAGCCAAATTCTGGGGCTGAGGGAAATGACCTTTGCTATTATCTAAGCAAGAGGATGAAGCTAACTAAGCATAACAGCTTGATAGAGATCAGTATTTGGGGGTAAAGTTTTGGGTTCCTTTAAACATCAACCCTGTGTACCAAGGAAAGGAAAGGAAGGGATAGAGAGTGTGAAGAAGGTAGGGTCATAAAATCCACAGGGATACACACTATCCCCAGATGTTTTGTGTAGTCACAGTGTTGTATAGGAAGACCCACTTGGGGACAGCAGCCCTGGAACTACTATACTGTTACTACAGCTACAACGGCAGTGTTATGATTTTTCAAACCCTAGATTGGTGGATGAGCCTGGGAGGAGGGGGGCCCTGATCCAGATTAGACCCCTCTACTTCCAAAAGCTCTCAAGCAAATTGGGACACCCAGGTTAGATGGGGACATTGGGATGCCTTGACCTCAGTAGCTTCACTCACTGCAGCCATCATGTAGAACTGTGAACTATGTACTGAAACTACCTGACCAGTTGCCATTAGAGTTTACAGCTACACCCCAGGCCTGGCTCATGACAAATCACTCTGTCTTCCTTTCCAGGTGTGTGTGATTCCGTACCCGTTCACCCACCATCAACAATTTGAAAGGACCATCCAGACCCCTATAGGAACTACATGGAACACCCAGAGAGCCTTCCAAAAGCTGACTATGCCCAAGGTTGTCATCAAGCCAGGCCATATCATTAAGCCTATAAAAGCAGAAGATGTGGGCTACCGGTCTTCCGCAAGGTCAGACCTCTCTGTCATACAGAGGAATCCAAAACAACTCTCCATACGTCACAAAAAACAGCTGAAGAAAAACTCTATAGATTGAGTTGCTTAAGGAGTCACATCTTGGTTCCCAGAACCAGGCACACCAACTGCTCTTCCATTGGCCTGGTTTTATTCCAAGCTGCAGGACAAATTCCAAAACTGGCTTAGCACACTGTGGATGTAGTTACACCACATTTTAAAAGTAAAGGCATTTTTAACTATTTACCTGGAGTGTATTCTGTGTTGTCTCAAGTTAGACACCTTTGGGTGCTCCCCATCTCATTTCTCCAGTCACACTTGTCAGGGGAAATTCATTTTCTTACCAAGGATTATGTAGTTAGTCCTAAATCAAAGTGGGGAAAAGTTAACCCTAGCCTGTGGTCTTAAGTGTATCACCTCAAACATGATCCACCATAAATAACCAAATGGAAACGTCAGGCATAGTGACTAAATACTGTTAACATAGGAACAGAATGTACAAACCATGCATTTGAATTGTGCCTTGGTTTGGTCCTAGGATGATGGTGCTGACTAATGCTGGGTTCAGCATTAAGTCTAGCCACTAACATTTTCTTTCCGAGTGAGTCTCCAGGCTTGCACAGGTTGCTGTCTATAGTAGCTACCACTTATTTTCTTTCTTATGACTCTGAGGTTTTGCCTTTACAAATGAGGTCGATGTGCTTTCAAATGAAGCTCTATTCCCTTTCCTTCCAACTCCTCATTGTATATTCAAAGTATGGTTTATTCAAGCATTACTTTGCTAAATGGCAGTCAACATGGGCTTTCTCAGCTCTTGTGGAACCTGCCTTTCTTTGGATGACAAGAAATAGATATATGGGAAGAGCTCCTGTAGCCATGATTCATAACAAGGAATTGGAGAAACTCCTCCTAGATTCCAAAACGACATACCACTACGCTTCATCTCCTGCCTTGGAGGTTGGTTCCCATCCAGCCTTTATAGGCCAAGACAGGAGTTAATTTGTGTGTATTACAGACCTCTCTAAGAATTTGATGAAGTTAGGAGCCCCCTCCAGAAAAATGTTCTACATATATGTACACCGTTCTACATACAGTTGAGGAGCTTTACAGATATTTGGAATCCCTGGGCCAAAGGTTCTCTGACACTTTTGAGTTTTGTAAATCTCCCTCACATATGGCCCTCTTTTCCAAGCACACCACTCTTCAGATCAGTTCCAAAATGTTTAAACCTCAAAGGTAACTAGTTTCAATGCTTTCATAGGCAAAACATTTCAGTGTAGTGATGTAGCCAGTGTTACACATTGAATGAGTGACAGTAGGCACTAGGACCCTAAACTAACTCCAAAGCCCAAAACCACACCATAAATTTCTAAGACATTCCCAGTGGTAGCTGTGGGCCCCTACTACCATTGCTAACGGTCTCAAGAACCAGCCCAAGGCTGGGAAGGGAAGAGAACATGTTGACCGTGCTCAGAGCCCAAAGGGCACTTAAAATTATCCCTTGGTTTGGGATTATCCATAATCCACTTGCAGGTTAACACTCAAGTCAGTAGCCAGTAGGGGAGGAATGGGAGACCCCTGCCCATTTCTGCCTCCCTTTAAGAAACCCTAACCACCTCTTCACCCTTTTGAGCACAAAGCTGCCACCTCCGTCCCACCCACCCCCAAATTGAAGCGCCCAATCAAGTGTCCCTTAAACGGCCAATCCCTGTCTACTTTCCCGGGACCCTACTCAGCTCCGTGTGCTCCCCGCGGCCCAGGAGTGATGCAAACGACCCTATCCTTCAAAGGGGAGGGCAGGCGCTGGAACCTGCTATAAACGACGCCCACTCCCAGCCTTTCAAGCCCCCAAACGGATTCGATTGTTGTTTCGTGGGGCTTTTTTTTCTTTTCTTCCTCCGAACCTCCGAAGTGTTCTCCCTTCCCATTGGCCGAAGCTGCCCCTTGACGCCACCCTGGCCTTGCTCGCTGATTGGTCCATTCTGGATGTGCCCAAGCCTTTTTCCCAGGGTGTGGCGCCCCCCCCGCCCCCAACAGGGTTTTGACCCCTGGCTCCTCCCTTTCCCCCAAGCCCCCCTCTCTGTTCCGAATGGTACCGCCCTGGCTCGGCTTCCCCCACGGCCCAGGCCGCTGCCCTTAGGGCCCCCGGACGGGGCGGAGCACGCCGGGGACGGGCAGAGGGCGGTGGTGGCGCCTTCCTGCCGAGCCCGAGGCCGCCCCCGCCACCCTCCTGCAGCTCGCATAGGTCCCTCTTTCCCCTGGGCAGTTTTCGTCCTGCCTTGGTAACCCCGTCCCGTCTGTGTGGGCCCCACTGTGCTCTTTTGGTCATCCCGATCAGCAGCGTTGAATCCCTGCGCTCAGCGCACCACACGCGCCCATCCGCCTCCTCCCTCGGGCTCTCGCAGCACTCCCCTTTCCCCGTGTCTGCTCACCCTTCCCCTTCCGAGCCCGCCTAAGCCCCGGCCCCCCTTCGCGGACTGTCCATCCCTAGGATCCCCTTCCCTGTGTGTGGCCGTTCCTCCTGGCGGCCTCCCCACCCCTTCACGACCAGCGTGGTGGAGCCCTCCAGGCCCACCCTCTTTCTCCGTACCCCCGCGCTCCCTTCTTATGTGGTCCCTTCACGTCCCTCCCTACGCCCCTCCCACATCAGGCCCCCCACACACACACCGCTCCCTCGGAGCGTCCCCCGGCGCCCCTCCCCTACCCCTGCTAGTCTATGCCCCTCCTACCCACCCCGTCCTTTTGTCTCCTCTTTGGTCTCTAAGTCCCCCGCCCCTCCCTCACTCCCGCCCTCGCTCCTTGCGAGCACGCTCTTATCTTCCCCAGGTCCTGGCGCCCCGCCCCCGGCCGCGCCCCGCAGGCCCCCTCCCTCCCGAAGCCCTTCTCAGCTCCCGGCGCTCCGCCCTGCCCCCCGCGGCTCTGGCCCGCCAGCCCGGCGGACCGCCCTGGTTCCCGGCTCACTCCGCCCGCCGCCACCACAGCCGCTCCCCGACCCACCCTTCCCGGGTCGGAGCCTCGCGCTCCCGCGCGCTCCCCCTGCACACGCACTCCCTCTGCTCCGCCTCCCTCGCTAGCTCGTCCAGGCCCTGCAGCGGCCCGGCCCAGCGCAGCCCGCCCTCAGGGGAGCCTCGGCGCTCCGGGGCCACGAGCACCTTCCGGGCAGGCAAACGGCTCAGGAGCGCGAACCTGGGCCGAGTCGCCCTCGCGCAGCTCGGCCCTCGGAAGCCGAGCGGGACGCAGGCGCCCGTCGGAAGTGTTTGGGGGACGGGCCGGCCGCGCGCGTTGCCTCGCGCAGCCCAGGCCTGGCGGGAGCGCCCCAGGCAGACACCGCGACCCGAACGCCAGGGATGACTTTCCCCGGAGCCCCCTCCTGGCTCCCGCCCAAACCTGCGCCCGCAAAGTGCAGCGCGCAGCTGGGACTCGGCGGCTAGCGGGACGGGGGTGGAGGACTCTCCGAAAATGCCATGAGAGACCTTAGCTGCAGATCGTGAGGCCTGGGGAGGTGAGGGCCAGTGACACGCTCCAGCCAACGTGGAAGAAAAGGGCGAGCCCATGCGGAGCGCCTCGGGCCCCCCGCCTCCCGGCCCGGGTCGCCCCACCACGCTGCTAAGAGCGATGGAGTCTCTGGGCCTTCATACCGACCGGGCGCCTGCAGGACGGAAATTAAACCCTTAATCCGGGGTGGGGAATGCGACCCAAATAGACAGAAAACCAGCAACATGCCAGAGGCACTTTAAATATATAGTCTGTTCTATGATACCCAAGTTAACCAAGCTTCCTCGCCTGAATCCTCTCCCAAGCTCTCAGTCTTATCTATTTACTCACCAGACTGGAAGCTCTTTGAAGGGTGCCCTGTTCGTCGCTGTAGCTCACTCAATGGATCCCTGTGATTGGCGGACAAAAGTATGTATTTGTTAACTGCCGCGATCCCTTGTGATTGGCCGACAAGTGTATGTATTTGTTAACTGCCGCGATCCCTTGTGATTGGCCGACAAGTGTTTGTATTTGTTAACTGCCGCCTTTGGGATCTGTGTCATTACTGTGTGAATTAAGGTTGCAAACTCGGGAGGGCCAGGATGGGGCTGGGATTGCTAGCTCGGGCCAGGCACAGCATGATGCCCAAAGGGATGGGCCATCAATGTTTTTCGAGACTTAATGTAGCTAATTATGCAGGAGGCAGATGCCTACATCTTCCTGGTCCCCAGAACTACGTGCTCCAGAGCTGGACATCCTGAGGAAGAAACTAAGGAGCTGCCTCAACTCAGTCCCAATCTGAGGCCACGTTGCTGGGGCTAGATCCACCTACACTCACCATCAGGATACAGTTGGTGATGTAACCTTCCAGTACTGAGAACGGGTTTGCAGGGAGCCACATATGCCCCACTTTAACTCCTATCAGTGTGCATCAGGAGCTGGGAGAAAGGAAGTAGCCAGTTTTTTCTCAGTGTGAGGCAAACTGTCCCATAGAAGGATCAAACCTGTAGCTCTACATCCATTTACCCCAAGGTCAAGCTGGGCACCAATATGTCTGGGGAAGGAGGGTGCAAACAAACTGGAACTGATCAACAGCAGTTGACCCCAAGGGAGGAGGGACAGTAGGAGCTCTCCTTCCTCCCATTTATGGATGCAAAATTCACCCTGTACTTTGCAGCCGCTCATTTGTAACCTGGTCACTTTAGAATCCAGTCCAGTTCCCTGCTTACCTCACACCCTACCCCCAGCCAGACAGGTCCTCTCTGTCCTTCCTTAGCCTAAGGCTGTCTTCACCGAAGCCAGCCTGCTCTAAATGGACATGGTCAGCGATCCAAGCAGGAACAAACAGTAACAATTGGACAGTGTCAAGAGACTCAGGCAGAGATGCCTCGGAGCTCCCGGCCTCCTCTGCCTTGGCACAGATGTTCTTATTGTCCTGGAAAGAAATACAAAATTCCCTCCCTAAGCATGGAGGAGGGATGCTCCAAGGCTTAGCCCCCAAGAACAGAGTTGCTGGCCCAGCCCAAACTCTCTATCCTCTAATTAGAACAGGACTGTCACCATCCCTCTTCCCCATTCTAGCCAAGGCTGGACCCCTGGGCCATTTGTCCCCCTCACCAGGGACATTAAGGGGAACGGAGCTGGAGCTGCACGAGAAGATCACTAAACTTGTTCCCCGGTTCTCTTTAGGGACCGTTAGCACATCAAAATACATATTTGGAAAATGCTCACAATTAACACTGGGAGAAAAACAGTAAACACAGTGTCACTTTGCCAGCCTCAACAGTTTTGTTTTGTTTAAATGCTAATGGCCTCAAATAGGGAGCAGCATCCATCAGTTAAATAAACAAGCCATTAGACCGAGACTAGAAGTGTCAACACATGACTAATCTACTAATTGGAAGAAGACATCACTAGTGAGGAGCAAGGCAGCAAAGCATGCTGGAGACTGTGGAGCAGACTGCTGAAGCACACAGTATGTGGGTTTGGGAGCCAATGAGACCTGAGTTTGAATCCTGTCTCTACCAGTCGTTAGCCATGTTGACTTCTGTTTCCCATCTATAAAATAGGGACAATGGCACAATGTATATACCAGGGCTTGTTGTGGGGCAAACTGAGATAATACAAGTCAAGTTCTTGGTACCAAGCCTGACACATCCAAGGTGTTCTGTTAGCTGTTATTGATAATAACAAAATACCTAGCACGTGATAGATACTCAAAAAACATCAGCAATGAAGATGAAAAAGAAATAACTTATGGCTGCTAGATATCAGCCAGCAATAAAAAGTGAACAAGGACCCTGGTGTCCCCAGACCCTCCCAAACATACCTGGCAAAGGGATGACTTTCCTTGGTTAATTCCAACTTCTTAAGGCCATCCGTGCAACTCCAGCCCTTAAGGATCATTGTCTCATCCCAGAGTTGCTGGATTCTGGGGCCTTCTCTCCTGGCACCTGCCTAAGAAGCTTGAGTTAAGCTATCCCTTGAAGGTGGACACCAGCCTGGCACTGTCCTGGGCATCCTTCCCCAGTCAGTCAGACCCATTTTTGTAAAGAGTGTTCTGGGCTGTTCTTGATTGCCTCCTTCCTGCTGTGTGCAGAGACAGGTGGGGATCTCAGTATTGAGAAGGGCCAGAGTGAGGAGGAAGGGGGGCACACAGGACTCCTGGGGTCCCGGGGAGAAATACCTGGGACCTAGACAAAACTGCTCGTCTTTGCTTCTTTGCCCCACCCTGTTCTTTTGAAGCCCACTGTCCTTCCTGTCCCCTGCCAAGAAGGTATGTTCTTAGCCAAATGGAGTCTCCCTTTGCATTTGCCAGCCCTGTTCTCCTCCATTAACTCTCCCCTCTCCCCTCATTCCTTCCTGTCCCAGGAGAGTCTTGCTTTCTTAGTAAGTACTGGTTTAGAGAATTCCCTCTCCACAGGTAAAGAGTTAAGCTAATCATGGCTTAACCCGCCAAGCCCTCCCCAGGTCTGGTAGTTGCATAGAAGCCTCTTTAACTTGGGAAAAAATTCTGAAGGTGCCTCATAAAGAGTGAAAACAGATGGCGCGTGGATTTCTGGGCCTTCAACAGGCTGAGGTGGCATGGGCAGGAGAAAACTCACCCTTCATTGTCCATCAGGCTCTGTTCTGCCTCCTTGTAAGTTCTGTCTTGAACTCAGGGCCCTGAGCAGACCCACCCAACCCCACTAGGCACTCTGTTCTCTGGTTCTACGTCTGGAGTACCCCCCCTCACTCCAGCCAAGTTAGTTCCTAAGTTCCATTCTTCTTCATCCACATCTCCCAGCTGAGCCCTGAAAGAGAACCCTTCCTGACTCTGCACTAAACTGGCAAAGAGCAGGCTAACCTGATTGGTTAAGCCCTCTCCACAACTGTTTGACGAGTGCTAAGGGGTTAATGTCTTATCCCTCCTGCCACACCCAATCGGGCTGTGATTCTCAAAGAACACCAGTCAAGTTCTTCCAGGGTCTGTGCTGTAGGTGACTGTTCTCTGAGCCTGGACTACTGCAGCCGGCCCCCACCCCGTTCTCTGCAAATCCAGTTCTCTTGCTCAAAGGCCCAGCTGACCTGCCCCTCCCTCCGGGAAGCTGCCCCCAGCGCCACAGGGCAAGTCAACCTCCCCTCACACAGGGGTTTGCAGCACTTCGTGGTCCCTCTTTGAGGGCTTCCTTGCACCTTTGGCCTGGCATACAAATTAGTCCCTGTCTTGCTCCTCGCCTACAGAACAGATGCAACCTTCTTTTGGGTTTCAAACCAACACAGAGAAGTGGATCCTGCAATGAATACCCCTCACCTAGATTCCACGATTCTCATGATTTTGCCGCATTTGCTTCTGCTTTGAGTTTGTATCTTCCTCCCACAAAACAATGCCCAGCACTGCTTTGAATAAACAACACTTGAAACAAAGGAGCTGGGACTTGGTGAGAACTCAAGTTTGCAGGACAGGCTCCTGAGGGTGAAGTGCACTGGAGGACTGGTAAGTCATATAAAAACTTGTCCATGCTTGAGTACCTATTATGAGCCTGGCACTTTACAGTTTATCTCACTTCACCCTCACCAGAACCTTTTGGGGTAGGTACTGTTATCCCTATTTTACAGATGAAGAATGAAGCTCAGAAAGGTGAAGTGTCCTTCAGAGGGGCAATGACAGAGTAGGAATTTGAATCCAAGCCTTGTGCCCTTCTCACTGGTCTGTGCAGCCTGCTTCAAAGGGTGCCAAACAGGCTGCCACCTGCTCTGCTTCAGTTTTGCAGAGCACAAGACATGCATTGTATGTGCCCTTGCTGAGTAGTGTGCACATACACGCACACCCACGCAGCATCCCGCACGATCACGGTAGGATTGTACAACAATTACACTGATTTTTGTCTGTGAGATCAGTCTCCTCATCTTATAAATTGCCCTTTAACCCTACAAGCGTGGAAGGGAAGGGGGGATGCTAGGGGGCAGAGGGCTGAGCTGTGTGTGTCTCAGAAGTTGAGGCAGTTGGGAAGCCTCTCCCACAGCCTCCTGGGGCCACATCATTCTCCAGAGGGAAATAAAGTTTCTCTCCTTTCCCACCAGTACAATACGTTCTCTTCAGAGCTCCACAATGACCTTGCAACTCGCACCCTCCTCTCCAGCCATGCTGCCTCCCTCAATAAACATTGCTCTTTGCAGCCTTTGTTCTTTTGCACCAACCCCCCACCCCCCACCAATTATGGTGTTCCTCTAGCCTGCAATACCCTCCCCACCACTCTTCAAACCTAAATCCCCCAAGTCAAGGTTCAAGTCTCACCTCCTCCCAGAAGCCTTCCCTGATTCTGACCACCTCTCAACTGGTCTTTTTTTTAAAATCTGCATCTTGATACTCTGCACTCTCACCTTGTTCTCTGGTGGTTTCTTCTAAGCTGTTTCCTTGACCACACTGTAAGCCCATTGAGTTCACATTTTCATCTAGAGAGAAATAAAGGAAAGTCTTTCCTTCCCATGGTCTTCTTGCTCCGTCCATGTTGTCACTTGGGTATCTAGCTTTGCTACCACTGGCATCTTTCTCCAAAGATCATGAGGTAAAAAAGGAGATTTGCATGTTTGCCTTGACTCTCCTATTTATTTTTTCATCCTTGTCTTTCATCTGCTCAGATGAGCAGAGGGCTAACTGGGTTCTGAAAAGCCTTAAACCACAGAAAATTCACCCTGAAGCTACTCTCCAGCTTTGCGCCTTTTTATCTAAGCATTTGTGGGAGGGAAAACAAAATCTATTGGGCAGGCTAATGCCTGCAACACTACCTCCCACTTCCCTCCCCTTTATCTACTTCACCTCCCATTCTTCCTCCTTCCTCCCCTCCCTCCAAAATGCCCTGCCCTCCAATTACAGCTAGGAAGAGACAACCCATTTTCTAGATTTCAGGAACTCTGAGCAGGGAAGTGTTGGATGGCAATGTTCCACAGACTCAGAGATGGGGGGCCACCTCATGCCACCAAAGGAATCCTTTCCACTTGGCAAAATTCTGGACACTGAAAGGTAACCTTAATCTTTGAGCAGTGATAGCTAGGATAGGTCTCCCTGTCAGGCCAGGGATGATTGAGAGGCAATGGCTGAGCTTCCAGCCCCCTCCACCTGGAAATTTAAGTTGGGATGGGGGGTGAGAAACAGTATCCTAGCCCTTAAAAAGGCCTCTGTCAAATGCCCAGCCTTCCAGAGTCTGTCAGTAAAGCCATCAAAATTGTTTGTGGTTCTCTTAGTGTTACCCATACTTCCCCCCAAGCTGAGCCTAAAACCAGAGATGCTTCTAGCATGTTGTACCTGATTCTGTATTATGCATTCTCACATAACCCCTCAAGGAGGTGGGAACAGGAAGACTATTGTTACCCCATTGTACAGATAGAGGAACTGAGGCACTGAGGGAGACATGACTGGTCTAATTATCTCACAGAAAGGGAACTTCCTTTCTAGCTTTGGGGACCTCCTTATCCCTAGGGGAGTTGCAGTCACCTCTGCTAGGGTTTCCAGCACTAAGTAATTCTGACAAAGTTTCTAGGAATGGAGGTGAAGTGGGATGGTCCGTTCCTTTCTGTCACCCCAGTTCCTTTCACCAAGCATCCACAGGTCGCATCTTCTTTTTCCCTGAATCTTTCCTGGCTTCCTCCAGCAGCTCTCAGCACTCCCCGCCCCTGCACCCCGCCTGTTTCCCAAAGGCCTGTCAAGAACCGCCCTCTGCTGGGCCACTCCCTCCTTCCCTCAGCTAATTCGGGATGGGGAAAGGCCTCTGGGCCTGGCCCTTCTGATTCAGCAGGCTGAGAGCCCCAAACAGCCACATGGACTAGTGAGAGAGAGAGATTCTCAACAGAGAGATTCTCAACAGAAGCGAGATTCTCCCCAAGTAAGAAGGCTGGCTCTTCGCATCCTCCATTGGAGCTGTGAACTTGCCCTGCCCTTGCCCTGTTAGTTAAAAGGTGCCTGCCGGCCCGCCTCTAAGAAAGTGCCACCCTTGGCCCTTGAGGGGAGGTGAGTGCAATGATTCACCCATATTCTGCCCTGTCCCCCTTTGACCACAAGGATTTGTATGATGGAGGATTAGGGTAGAGAAAGGGCTCTTTGTGCAACACAGATCAGAACTCAGACTCCGGCCAGCCTTGGAGAGATGGGTCTGTGTGTGCAGTTCAGGGTTCCTTTGTGTCCTGGATTAACTGGAAGAGGGTTCAGAGTGTGTCCAGGGTTAGGGATTTCTTTTTCTAAGAAGCATTAAAAAGGTCCCTAGACTTGGCCTCAGGGGGCTTGACTTCTAGACCTGTCTCTGACACCCATTCTCTGTGTGTCTGGCCTTAAGCAAGTCACTTCCCCTCTTTGGTCTTCAGTTTCTCCACCTAAACAATGGGGAAATAAGCATCTCTAATGTCCCATCTAGTTCTGAGAATGTACTACTTGGGGTCTGTAGGAATATTTAAAAAGCTGGTCTATTGATCTTGTATGATTAAAAATAAAGCAATGTTAGGGGAAAAATATGAGAAATGCAAAGTATCAAAGAGAAATGAGATACTATTTTTCCTCTACTAAAGTACTATACTATAAAATACTATAAAAGTATCACATGCTCACTGTAGAAATTTTGAAAATAAGGGAAACTATAAAAGATCATAAGAATCATTTGTAATCCTTCCATGTAGTTTACCACCATTAACATTCTTGTCCTTTGTTTATATTTATTATTTATCTTAAATAAAAATGGAATCATGATGAATATAACTGATTTATAACCTGTATTTTTCATATAAAATGTATATTGCATTTTTCAATGTCATTAAGTATTCTTTGAGAACATGGTTTTTAAAAACTCCGTAGTATTCTAGTTGATGAATGTGCCATAATTTATTTACCCAATCTCTTGTTGGCTATTTAGATGGTTTACCCTTTTCCTGTTATTATAAACATAATTTCTTATGAACATCCTATGTGCATATCTGATTTTAGGAACAATTGCATCAAGAGGTATGCATACTAGAATTTTATGATGGAAACTTTCAAACATATACAAAAGTAAAATAGTATAACAAACCTCCATGTACTCATTTCCTAGTTTCAATAATGATCAACTGATGGCCAGTCTTGTTTCACCAACACCCTTACCCACATCTTCCTGCTAATGGATTACTTGTGAAGCAAACCCTGGGCATCAAGTAATTTTGGTATGTGTGTTTTTAATATTTTGACACACAATACAAAATTGCCCTATTAAAAGACTACAAGTTTACATTTGTACCAGAATATTCACAATAGCCCATGCACCACAAACTGGGAACAACCCAAGTGACCATCACCAGGTGAATGAATAGAAAAAAAGGGGGTATTTATTACAAGGGAATACCACTCAGTGATGCAAAGGAACAAACTACTGATGCAAGCAACAAAATGGATGAAACTCAAAAACATGCTGAGTGAGGGAAACCAGACCAAAATACTATATACTATATAACCCCACTATATAGAAGTCTAGAAAATACAAACAAAGTTATTGTGACAGAAAGCAGATCAATAGTTGCCTGTAGGCAGAGGTGGAGGAAGAGATGGACTATAAAGGCATATGAGCAAAATTTTGGGGGTGATGGATATGCAGTATATCTTGACTGTGGCAGTGGTTTCATGGGTGGATATGTATGTGAAAGCTCATTCATTCTACAATTTAGATGGATAAGGCTACTTGTAGCCAAATTATCCCTCAATAAAGCTGATTTTTAAAATGTGCTTCCATAAACTTTTGCTGGCAGTGTATTTAAATAAATAAATGTTATTAAAATAAATAAAAACATACACATACATATTTGCCAACCTGATGGGTGAAAAATTGTCAGTATCTCAATATTTGAATTTGCACTTCTTTAGTAATAGTGAATATTTTTCCTAGTTTATTGACCTTTAGTATTTCTTGTTTTGTGAACTGCCAATTCATGGCCTCTGCCTAGTTTTCTAATGAAATGTTTATCTTTTTTCTTGTGGACTTGTAATACTTCTTTTTGTATCAAAGATATGAAAACTTTGTCGTATATTGCAAAGACTCCCTACTGACAGGCCTTCTATTTTGCTTGTGGTGTTATCATTTTTTAAATACAGAAGTTTTTTTTTTTCAAGTCAAACAGAGAAAGACAAATACCATATGATCCGTCTTATATATGTAGAATCTAGAAGTAAAGCAGAACAAAACAAGCTCATAGATACAAAGAACAGATTGGTGGTTGCCATAGGTAGGGGATGAGGCTAGAAGAAATGGGTAAAGGGGTTTAAAATATGTAAGTTTTACATTTTTACATAGCCAAATATACGTTTTTGTCCTTCATTGTTTCTTTGTTTACCTTTATGCCTAGAAAGACTTCCCATCCATTCAAGACCAGGGGAATATTCACCCATTTTCTTCTAGGTTGCTAATGGTCTTATTGTTTGCCACTGAGCACCAGGGAGCATAGTGGATAAACTGAAGTTTCCACTCTGGAGCCAGATGGAGCTGCGACCAAATCTCAGCTCCACCCCCTACTTCCTAGTTGTGTGACCAAGGGCATCTTCAGCTTCTTCCTCTATAAAGTGGAGATAATAATAGTTTCCAGCTTATAGGGTTGGTTTCAGGATTAAATGAAATAATGTATGAAAAGCAGCTGGCCCAGCACCTAGCACATAGCTAGTGCTCAAGAAACATTGGCAGCTATAACTGGATATTTTGGTTTTGGTTGCTCAGTATCCAAACACCCTAATGTTGTGAAACAAAGACCAAGAGACATGGAAGGCACACATTCCCTCTCCCTATCCACTGGCAGCTAGGTAGTAGGGATGTGGCCCAGGGTCTGCCAGTCAAATGCTATCTCACCCTCGGGATTTTGGAACTTAAGCATATGGCACTGCAGGGGAGAACAGCAATTATTCCTGGAGGTCCCAGCAGCCAGGCGTCCATAAGCACACTGGTAAATCTCTAGAGGGGACCATGCAGACCAGGCACACTGAGCAAAGCAGTCTTGTGGCCTGATCCTGGCTGTGCCTGCTTCCCTTGGCTCCTACCCTTTCCCCAAGGCTGGTTCTTTACTTTTCACTCACAGTGAGGTTCCTAATAACCTTCTGACAAACTCCTTCTGCTTCAGTTATAACTGGATTCTGTGGTTTCCTACTCAATAACTTGACTAATCAGGTCACTATGATTTAACTCTGGAATTTACTTTGACAGCAGGCGTGAAGTGTCATCAATAGAACAAAAAGGTATCCTACACTATGCGAGAATATATTCATAAATGACAGATCCGATAAAGGGTTGACATCCAAAATATATAAAGAGCTCATGCACCTCAACAAACAAAAAGCAAATAATCCAATTTAAAAATGGGCAGAGGATCTGAACAAACAGTTCTGCAAAGAAGAAATTCAGATGGCCAACAGACACATGAAAAGATGCTCCGCATCGCTAGTCATCAGAGAAATGCAAATTAAAACCACAACAAGATATCACCTCATACCAGTAAGGATCGCCACCATCCAAAAGACAAACAACAACAAATGTTGATGAGGTTGTGGAGAAAGGGGAACCCTCCTACACTGCTGGTGGGAATGTAAATTAGTTCAAACATTGTGGAAAGCAGTATGGAGGTTCCTCAAAAAGCTCAAAATAGAAATACCATTTGACCCAGGAATTCCATTTCTAGGAATTTACCCTAAGAATATAGAAGCCCAGTTTGAAAAAGACATATGCACCCCTATGTTTATCACAGCAGTATTTACAATAGCCAAGAAATAGAAGCAACCTAAGTGTCCATCAGTAGATGAATGGATAAAGAAGATGTGGTACATATACACAATGGAATATTATTCAGCCATAAGAAGAAAACAAATCCTACCATTTGCAACAACATGGATGGAGCTAGAGGGTATTATGCTCAGTGAAATAAGCCAGGCAGAGAAAGACAAGTACCAAATGATTTCACTCATATGTGGAGTATAGGAACAAAGAATAAACTGAAGGAACAAAACAGCAGCAGAATGACAGAACCCAAGAATGGACTAACAATTACCAAAGGGAAAGGGACTGGGGAGGGTGGGTGGGAAGGGAGGGATAACGGGAAAAAAGAAAGGGGGCATTACGATTAGCATGTATAATGTGGGGGGAGGCATGGGGAGGGCTGTGCAACACAGAGAAGACAAGTAGTGATTCTACAGCATCTTACTATGCTGATGAACAGTGACTGTAATGGGGTTTGTGGGGGGGGGCTTGGTGAAGGGGGGAGTCTAGTAAACATAATGTTCCTCATGTAATTGTAGATTAATGATACCAAAGAAAAAAGCAACAGGAATCTACACAATGGACTATTACATGGCCACTAAAATAATGTTTATAAGGCCCTTTTTTAATAACATGAGGAAATTCTTATTATAATTTTAAAAATAAAAAGGCAGGCTGTAAAATGTTATATTGATTTGAATCACAAACTGTTTGGAAAAAACATGCATTTTTAAAAAGAGAGGGTCCAGGAAATGCACCAAAGTGTTGACAGCAGTTGATTGTTTCAAATGGTAGTTAAGCAACAATACTAGGTACCTGCAAAATATTAAGGGTCTATACACTCTCAGGTTCTGTGCTTGGCATTTTACTTATATAAATATTCCCATGTCTTTGCATAAGAACCCTGTAAGGCAATTACTCCCACTTTACAGGTGAGAAAACTGAGGCTCCCAGAGGCTCACCCACTAAATCCACATAGCTCAGAGGTGGCATAATTAAAAATAATTGATTAAAATTTATGTTTCTTCTTTTCTCTATTTCCCAGATTTTTTTTTACAATAAATATGAGAATTCTATACCTTTTCTCAACTGTCCCTTTCTTTATCTAATTAATCCTTCTTGGATTAGGAACAAAAAAGCATTCTCTCCTGCTCCTTAGAATTTATAACTTCGTATAAGAGCAGGAGCACCTGGTGGGGAGAGATTCGGTCCCTAGTCCTAAGCATAATGGGGCACACAGTGATGCCAAACAGAGGTTTGTGGAATAAAGGACTGAATGAAGGAACAAATGAGTAACAGGCACAGAAAAAGTTCGTTGTGATGATGTTAATGCCTTATATACATCAGGAGTTTGGGGAGGAGACAGCTTTTTCACCAAATGCTGAGAAGAGTGCCTTTAGGTCTACAGCCTTCCTATGAAAGTTGGATCCCCTTGTCCTGTGCAACCCAGCGAGTCATATCTCAAGGGGTATCCCTAGCCTTGGAGATTCCATGCACAGGGCCTGCCACCCAAAAAACTTCAACCTACCATGTTTCTCCCTGCTACCATGTCCCTATACCTGTGTTTGTCAGGCCCCAATTCCTAGTGGGCTAAAGGGGGAGAGGCCTATGGTCTGAGGGATGCTGGAATTTCAGAGCACCCTAGAAGCACCTGGGGATACCAAGGAGTTGACTATATTTTGCAAGCTAAAAAAGAACAGAGAAAGGAATTCACGTGATTAATATGCCCAAAAGAAAGGGTCAGGATGGCCAAGAAACATCTGACAGGCTCACAGGGACCTGGAATCTGGGTTTGGAATCTCTGCCCAGTGATTTCAATGGTGAGGCAACACATATGATTAGAGGGGAGGGCAGGGCCAAGGCAAACCTCTAGGTGCCCCTGGTCCATACTCACCAAGTGGGTGGCCACCTGTAGGGCAGGGGGACAGGGGACAGGATGACTTCATTTCCTCCTGCTCTGCACTTCCCCAATGGAAAAGGTGAGTTGAGGGAAGTTTTCACTGAACCGGTAGCACTTGAGAAAATTATAACCAATTCCCAGTAATCAGCACCAATGAGGGCCTAGCAGAAGAATCTACAATTAAAGAAAAATAGCAATGTTTACAGTCCAATTTGTTTTAAAACAACACATTTACCTTTATCATGATTACAGTACAGGCTCCTACTAGAAGGGCTGGACTGTCCTTCTGCTCAGAATAATCCTTTCATGTGTACCTGTATCACCTGGACTCCAGAGCTCTCCAGCCCTCAAGGCCTTGTTCAAATTCTACTTCCTCCAAGAAGCCTTGAGGTTCCTCAGCCATTTCTCCCTCCTCCACACTCCCTCTAACACTTTCCTAGCCCTGGTAAAGCCTCTTTCACAGCCAGCCCTTTCTGTCTTTCTGTGACCTCCTGTCCCTCTAGAGCAGAAGCTCCCAGAAGGGTGTGTACAGACTTTCAGCTGTGATGTCCATCTCAGCCGCCCCTGGACCTAGCACAGTGCCTAGCACAATGGACTCCTCACCCAAAGCTTCATTTGTTGTTGCCCAGAGGACTGGACTTGGACTACCCAGCTCCCAGCAGACTTGGGCATAGGGAGCTCTAAGGACTGGGAGATTCCTGATTCCCAGGGCCCTGGGGGAACCTCTACGGATAACAGGGAGTTGTCCTTATTTTGCAAGTTCGAAAGGAGTATTTACCGGACCGATTACAGCTGATTCTGTCGTTTCAGAAGTGGGGAAGCGGCAACCTAGCTGCCAGCGGCAAACCCCGGGATAATCAAGGCTCCTTCGGCGGAAGCACAGGGTCTCCGGGTCCCCTACGGTCACTGGGCTCCATAAGTGTGAGACCATAATGTTGAGGCAGAGGAGGAAAGGGAAAAAGAGGCGGAGGGCCAGTCCGCCCTGCCCTCCGCCCTCCCGCTCCTCCTTTCGCTCGCAGTCCCCGCAGGCCTCCCTCCTGGGCTCTTTGTAGGTAGTTCTGTCTGTGGGCTTTCTTTCGCGCTGGCTTTCGGCGCGCTCTCGCTCGCTCGCTCGCTCGCTCCGCTCGTTCACGTGACCGCCTGCTCTCAACGACTCGGATCACCTCTTCCTGAGGCAGCACCTTTTGGTTGGTAACTGGAGACACTCGGATGCTGGGGGACAAGATGGGTTTCCTTCCTCCGCTTTTTCCTCCTTGCCTTCACCGGCAGCTCCTGGGGCTCGGCTTCTGGCGCTCCACCCTTTTACCCCTCCCAGCCCCCACACGGCCCTCTCTCTTTCTCCCCACCCCCACCCCCGCCAGCCCTCTTTGGGATGTGGGCTTCGGCGCGGGGACAGATAAAAGGATCTGGACGGACTCGGGGAGTAACCCCACCGCAGCTCCCCACCACGCGGCCCCTCCCTCCCCAGTCAGAGGTTTGGGGCTCACCTCGCCCCCCAACCTGTCCTGGCCTAGTTCGCGCCAATTGTTCCTTTGCGGCGGGTGTTGAGCCTCCGGGCGCCTGGAATGCTAGGGAAGGCACCGGGTGCAGGTGCGGAGACGCTCCGAGGTCGGAGGCAACTCTCTCGGTCCCCAGGCTGGAGAACAGCCAACCTAAGGAGGAGATTCAGCTCCTGGTCCTGCGGGGGCTGAAAAGGTCTCCAAAATCAGGGAGCCTGAGTCTCCTGGGACAGTGTCAGTCTCCCTGCCCTTTGCAGTACAAATTCAATTATTTAAAAAACGGGCTAATCCAAAAGCGTGATGAAAGTGCCCCGCAAAAGCAAGGCTGAACCTACAAATTCTCATGAACTTCTCACAGAACCAGATTGTGTTTCTCTGCCCATCTTGCCCAGCACTTAGCCCAGCACTGGAGCTCCCCGTCCCACCACCAACCACCCCCACCCCCCAGGCCAAAATGAAATTAAAAGTGAACTTTCTCTCATTCCATCACCAGGGTAAAATTTTAAACAAGGGCCTTTTAAGACTGAAGTTGTCAAGTATATCAGACAAAATATTTCCAAAGCTGCCGCACTGTAAATGCACACTTAGTGGCTCTAGTCTGGCCCCAGACACCATGGGGATGCATTTTCGAGCCTATGGAGGAACAGTTTCCCTGAGCCCCAAGCTGACTGCTTAAACCCACTTGTCAATAAAGCTCAGTTCCCTCAGGGGATATTGCCTGTGGCCAGATCCACACTTGCTGCACCATCGGCCTATCTCAGGCCCTTCCCAAAAACAAGTTACCCAAATGCTGGGAGGGGAGGGGTTCCAGAAGGAATTCCATCTCTCCAGGATCTTAGGGAGGAACTTGAGCTGAGAAATGCCCCAGGTTTCACAGGTACCAGGCAGAACAGTGATTGCTTGCAAAAAAAACCTAGTAAGAATGCTCACCATAGCACTTACAAAGTGCCAAGTACATAGTATGCATATTTAATCCCAATAACAGCCTCATGTGATAGGTACTATTATCCCCATTTAACAGCAAAGGAAACTATGGTTCAGAGAAGGTAACTTGAAGAGGTCACACAGCTGGTTAGTGGCAGAGCTGGGTTTGGAATCCAGGTCTAGACAAGGGCCAAGCCCAGGCCCTTAACTGCTAGATTATCCTGCCACTTTAGGGAGTGATTCTAAAACTTTCCCAGAAGGAACAGGGACAATTATGGGCTTGGGCACAGTCTTGCTGGAACTTGGCTGTTTACCAAAATGTGAAAGGGTCAACAGGGCCCAAAGTCATCCTGCTGGCTTTTAAAATGCCACAGACTCCCAAGAAAAGTCCAGACTACTAGACTCCTGACCTAGAATCTGAAGGATGTGCCCCATCTGCACATCCCCACAGAAGTCATCCCACTTCCTGTTTCTGTATTTTCTGGATAGTGGTCATATTTGCAGGATGTCAGGCTATGAGTGAGCTTCTTGGAGGCTGTTATGGGGGGTTGGGGTGGGCTTGATAATGGACCCCCACTGCACTACCCCCAATCCTCCCTGGAGGGAGGACAAATAGGCCCATTGATTCAAAACTCTCCCAGAGGGCATTAGAGTAATGACTCTGGACTGTGTGATGCCTACACCCCCTTTGACCTCCTGACTGACCCCTGCCCTGGGAGGTTCCAAAGGCCACAAATCTCTGTTGCTTGTGGGCCATGTGGTTTGTGGCTGTTTGTAGTTTTGGAAGGGAGGAGGAATGACGGGGGTAGGGGACACTGCTTCTCACTGTGCTGGACTTCCCAAGAGAACTAGCAAGGGGCCGGCAGGGCCCCTTCCAAAACCTGCCAAGACACACTGCAACTACTGATACAGGCTCCATCATTTATTTTTGAAAGCAGCAGGGCTCTTGGCTCATTTGCATAAATGTTTGCACTGTGTGCTATATTTTGGCTCTGGAGAAGGGCACCAGGGCACAGAACATACATAACAGGTTTGTAACTGGGCAGCTTGAACCTACCCCCTGGCTAGGTGAGCTAACCAGCCAGCGTAAGAAGATCCCTAACCCTCTGTGTCTACTTTGAAAGCCCCTCTAGCAGAGCCCAGCACCAGGGTTATGTGGCAATAGAAAGATCTTGACCCTAAAGGAGTACTTCCAAGCCAGGTGTGTAGGTGGATGGGTAACTAAGTCAGTGTTTTGACTTAAAAAAGGGGGGTAGGGCGTCTGAACTCCAGATTTCTATTGTTCAATAAAGAAACCTTTTTTTTCAGTGTCTTTTACGTGTCAGGCACTTTACTAGGCACTGAGATAATAGAACAAATATCAAGACCCTGTCTCCATCAATGAGGAGTCTAGCACAGATGACAGAAACATTATTAAATATCCCTAGTACGGTGTGTTATCAGAGAGGATAAGAAGATTGCTAAGGTAGCACTCAACTAGAGTGGGGAAGGAATCTGGAGACTTGGTGGTGGGGGGTGATTGCTTCATCTGAGTCTTAAGCATAAACTCTCCACCCCTGCCAACGTCTATTACTAATTCCCTGTGTGAGCCTCTTAAATGTTTAAGCGCTCTGGGTTGCCTCAGTGTCTTCGTCTTCAAAATGGGAGCAATTATCTGTGAAGCGGGTCTCTGTGTGTTCTGTGTGCCCTACCTCCCACCTTGTCTGCTCCTATTGCCAACCAACATCGACGAGAGAGAGAGAGCGAGAGAGAGAGAGAGAGAGCGAGAGCGAGAGCGAGAGCGCATAACACCGTTTCCTTAAGATGCCAGGCCAACATGCGGCAGAGCCGGGAGAGTAGGGAATATTGAGAGGTGGTGGGAGTGGAAGGGAGACAAGGCTGGGTGCAGGGGGTGTGGCCCCAAAGGAAGGTGCGGGTGGAGGTGGGGGTTAACCTTCTATTCTTGGGTAACCATCCTTTTGTATTTAACCGTCTTTCCCAGCCCCTCTTCTCCCCCACCGTCTTGAAATGGAGCTAAGTAGCCCATTGGGGGAAGAGAGCGGGGCTGCTGGGAAGAAGGCACCTCAGCAACAGCAGTCAAGTGTCTCCTGCTTCACCCCCACCCCCACCCCCTCGGCAGTACATCTTGAGGACGGGTGCACTAAGGGACGGTTGTCCTTTCCGACCATAACCCATCAACGGCTGGGATCACTTTAGTCTCTCTATGGGATCGAGCGCTTGCCCGCACTTTGAAAAATCCCCAATCTGACCCACCTTCAGGGAGGGGGTCACCAGTTCCGTTAAGTTCTCTCCTCGCTGAGTAAAGAAGGAAGATCTTGTACCCATCCCAAACGACCCCGTTAGAGCTTCTTGGGGGCCCTGGGGCCCGGTCCGGGTCCGAGCCGGCTGCCCTGCCCCTCCAGGATTTCCGCCACGCCGCGCGGCGAGGGAGGCTCGAACTTCGGCCTCCGATGAAGGCAACTCGGCTTCCCTTTAAGATGCAGAAACTCCTGGCCCGCACCCCCGCCCTCCGCCGCCTCCACCCCTTCCCTCTCCGCCCCCGCCCCGGCCAAAGCTCCTCCCCGAGCCCTCAGCTTGGGGGCCTCCCCGCCACCTGCCCGCTGCCCATCCCACATGCAAAGCGTGACCGCCAGGGAAGGAAGCCGAGCGCGCGCCCACACCGGCCCTGCGCCGCGGCGACACGGAGCAGCTCGCCTCCGGCCGTCTGCGCTTACCCAGCATGCACTTCCAGGCCCCGAGCTATCTCGGAGCTGCAGCCCCGGGGTCAGAGCGGCCGGAAGAAACAGGAAGTTTGGGACGGTCCTAGTCGTGGGGTCGGGAGTCCTAAACTGCAGGCCCTGAACAGGCGCTGCCTCTCCCACCCCCTGCCCCCTCCCTCTGGCGTACTTCCCTGGGGTCCGTTTCGGGGGCTGGCCTGAACTCCAAAAATCCAGATGTGTTTGGGGGTCATTCAAGGCACACTCCCAGGGTTCCCTTCGCCGTAGCATCTAGGGCTTTAAGTCTCAAGGGCTGGGAAGGGGAGGGAGTGCTCCCGCCCTGGTGGGGTGGTAAGGCCCTAAGGTAGTCTTCTGCCCGCCAAGAGGGAGAAAGCCGCTAGATTGGGTGGAGGTGGAGGATTGGAAATTAATCTCCCGCCGCCATCTCTTGGGCAGGTAGGGCAAGCGTTGGAACCTATGCTGAGTCCAGAGTTACTCTCTCCCCTCCCTCTGCCAGTTAGCTTTGCTCTAATCTGCCCTCCACACTGACTATTATCCTCAGCAAGGTCTCACCAGCGTGCACTGTTGTTCACCAGGGGCACCAGGCAAGGGACAGGGGACACCTAATGCAGCCCTACTCCTTGGGCAGAAACTGCAAAGGCAGAAACTGTAAAGATCACCCTGTTGAAGGTGATCTCCATCTGAACTCTTCTTTTGCCAGGCAGGAAGGACTGAATTCTCAGTTCCCTTGGCCTCCCTCTCAGCCACCATCCCCACCCCAACATGAGCTAAACTAGTGCACACGCAACCTCAGTTAACCTCACTTGAGCCTCTCCTGGCCTATAGCAGAGAGGTGATGGTGGATCATAGTGGGCTATGCTGATCCTAGTGTGCCACTTGGCCAGTCCCTTTGGGGTTATGTAGACAGGTCCTTTGTATGGACATGCTCATTCTCTTCCCATTGCCTTATATACACCCAGCTCATTAGAGTTTTCTAAGTTCTTCGTGCCTTAACTCAGTTTGCATCTTGCTAGATTTCTTGAGCTGGGGGGAAGAGAACAAGGATGAATATTTTGAAAGTAGGAAAGTGAAGGTAAACACTCACTGTGTATAGAATGATTGTGAGACCGTCTCAGACATCATTTCTGTCCCAGATACCCCCAGGCAGAATTAATTGGTCTCTCCTCTGTGCACCCATAGCCTATGATTTATACCTCTATTTTAATTCTGTATTGTAATTATTTGTTTACATGTTTCTCCCCCCTGCTAGATGGTGAGCTCCTGGAGGGGAGAAACTATGCCTTATTTATCTCTGCAGTTCCCTGTACAGATCCTCACTCACAAAAGGGCTGTTGAACAAATGAGCTAGAAGTGGAAGGGATTCAATTAGATGACCTCCAGGATCTCATTCAACTCTAATAGTCTGTGATGCAATTTAAACATGCACACATAGATGCACCCACACATATGTAAACACACAGAGCAAACAAACACCATCATGCCACAGTCCAGGTATCATTGCAAGACCACTCCTTGGAAAGTGAACAGATGCTATGTGATGCCAAGCAACTGGCCTTTTGAAAGTTGAATCTCCAAACCTAAACATCTGAAGTGTTGACTGCCAACGTCACAACTGGTTTGGCTGATTATTTTTTCATTGCCCAACTTTTTAAGCAACCACAGCCCTATGTGTAGAAACAGTGAACTTTCTAGCTGAAAGAGCCCTCTGAGATGCTCTGGTATAAGTGTATTGATTTTACAAATGAGACAGTCCAAAGGCACACAGTCCCACATTTTGGACACTTGGAACATGCACGTGTATGACACATGTTTGTGCGTATGTTTATGCAGACACCTGCCTGGCTGCTGATATGTATAGATGTGGGTGCATCCCCCCAAACAAGTGCAGCTACTACACGCGGGCACACCCGCCCCCACCACCCACTTAGCACACGAGGACAGCGCCACTCCCATGGGGCTGATGATCTAGGAAGGGAGGACAGAGTCACCCGGGCCTGGGAAGCCCTTCCCAGAGTGTGAAGTGGACAGAAAAGACCACAGGTTTGCAGCTGTCATTTACTGCGCTCAGTTTGCCCAGCTCCCCTCTGCTCTCTCCTCTGTCTGCAGAGGGCGAGGAGAGGAGACATTCCGGGCTCATTCCTGTGAGCCGTGTGCACGCTGCAGGCGTGGTATGTGAGTAAGCAGTGCGCTTCCAGCTGCTGCCTTACACTTCGAGGGCTGACAGACAACCTCCTCCCCCCAAACTCAATTCGTTACCCACCGCTGGCCTCTCTTCACAATGGGCATGATTAAGGCAACCAGGACCACTGCAAGCTCCTCTCAAAAGCAGAGAAATAATGGCGTTTCTCCACCTCACCAGCCAGCCTTTTCCTAGGGGATCTCCTCTCTCAGAGCCACCTCTAACTAGAAGCTGAGGCTGACTTGAGTCCCCAGTCCACCTCTGATAGCCCCACTACAGGGTGCTCCTTTAACAGTCCTGTGGATAGTTTGCACCCTCATCATTGGGGTCGACTCATTTTTCCCATCAGGGTCCTTTCTCCCACCTCCACCCCACAGAACGTGAGCATCCTTTCCTTACCTTGTAGAGGGCTTACCACTTTCAAAAGGCTTTCCCATACATGTCTTACTTTACCTTTACCACAACCTTGCAAAGCAAGTATTAGTACCTTCATCTTAATATGCCAGGAGACTGAAGCTCAGAAAAGATAAGCAAACTGCCCAAGGTCACACAGCTAAATACATGGGGATGCGGCAGAGCCACAACCTCCATCTTTAGCTACAAAATGCATGCTTTGCCCACTCTGCTGCCCTAATGCCCAGTTGAAGTCTGGCTCCCCAAAGGGAGCCACTTTTCTGCTTCTTTTATATCCCCAGGGTACCTGATATAGGACTGGCTCTGTACACAGTGTGCATTCTGAGGCCCCCGTAGACAGATAGACTGATGACACAACCAGCCAGTGAATCCTGGAAGCTCCAGGAAGGGAGAGACACTCGCAGACTAACTCTGCACCACCAGAGTCTTTTCAGCAGCCCCCACTCCTTATGCCTCCTCTCTGTCCTAACTTGCTCAGAGAGAGCATTGCCAAGGCCACAGAGAGCATCCCGACGGTGTAGACCCCGGCTCTCCCCTCCCCCTCGCCTTTGGGGCTTCGGAGTGTTTAGAGCTCATGAATAGAGCTAATATTGAAACTAGTTTTATACTAGTCGGAGAGGAACTGTTGTCTGGATCCTTCTTTGCAGGGACGGATTGTGTCAATAGAATGCCCTGAGGCCCCAGCCCTTTCGCGCTATCTGGCTCCAACTGAAGGCACCCCTCCCCTCTCTTAAGAGTCTCAGCAAATTTCCCTTGAGGGTGGCTGGACCCAGGAGCCCCCCAACACCGTCGAACTCCCACGCCGTACCTGGGCCCCGCCCCGACTGTTCTCAGAGGTGTGGCCAGCCCTAAGGCAAGCTGGGGCAGGAAGTGGTTGCAGTTACACACTCCCGCCCCGCACAGGCTGCCACTACCAGAGCGACAATGCTAAGTCGGCCGGCACCAAACGTCAGGGTAGAGGCTGTTAAGAGAGCTCGGCCGGGGCTCCTGGGCTGGAATGAAGCTCCTTTCCTGAAGGAAGGGAGTTTCCGAGGCTGGGCGAGGCTGGAAGCTCAATTGACGGCTAGTCATATCCAGGGATGAAGGGAGGGGTCGTGGGCTCCGTCCCAACCCCAGCATGGCAGCCGCTCCGCACCATCATCACTTTTTAACCTGACCACTAGCTAAAAGCAGCTTTTCCCTGCTGTTGGGGCCCCCTGTTCACAACTGCCAGGACAACGGCCCTGACCCCTCCTACTGAGGCAGGACAGGCTTTGATCCTCTACCGCTGCAAACCACCAGAGCACAGTGGCTTTATACCCCCATTCCTCCCTAGTTTCTTGGGCACTCCCATCCGGGGTGGGCTCCTGGCCAGGTGTACAGTGTGACTGGTTTGGCCACAGCCATGGGCTAAATACTGTGCAGAAGGAAGGACGGGGAGTTTAGGAATGTCTGGGATGGCTTCAGAACTCCGTGGAGGGCTTTCGCTGAAAGCATCTTTAGCTCAGAAAACTGGGGCTGCGTTAGGGGAACAGAGGTAGAAGGGGGCTCAGTGAAGAGACTGGAGCAGTGAAGAAGATACAGGAGTCCAGGAGGAAATGGGGCTGAGTGAAATAGGTTTAAAAAAAGAAGCCCACAAACCCAGTGGATACAATGAGGGCTCCTCTTCGCCCTTCACTAGCATCTTCCCCTGTAAGCCCTGGGTTCCTTTAGCATGTCTGTACCCTGCAAAGCCTACACTCAGCATTTGCCTTCCTAGCTTCAGGGCCCATTTCAGTCCTACTAAAAGCTTCATGGTACCCTCCTTTCCCAGTTGTATTGAAGCTGCTCTCCTTCTCCCAGGCCAGGCCTGCCCAGTCCCAATTCCCTGAGGCAGGTTGGAGCTCACTTTGGGGCCGGCAAAAAAGCAGAGTCTCCCCTCCACATCCTGCCCATCCTGGCAGGATCCAAAGGCTTTGGAGTCCAGTTTGGGGGCTACTAATCAGCAGCCCTCTTCCCTGGGATGCCAGGCTCCTGGAGACTGGGAAGCTGAGTCATAGGCAACTTCAGGCTCCACAGACAGCCCAGCAAGACAAAGAGGGAAGAGAAAAAGAAAACTGTGCAAAAAGATAAACCAAGGGGCAGGTGGGTTACCTGGGGTCCAGGAGGGACTCTTAGCCCTAGCTTAGTCTTTCTTCACTCCCAGATGGAGATCACAATCAATAGGTTGTCTTTGAATATGAAAGATGATGACAGGACACAGGATCAAATAAAGGAATAGGGATGGAAATGTTTTGTAAACTATTAAGTTCTATACAGATGTGAGGGATTACTATTATTATTATTATGTATAACAAATTTTTGTTTTGTCGCAATGGATCTGGTTTATTCAATATTCTCCTTTATAGAGGAGCATGACACAGCCAGGTTAGCCTTGGGGCTTTTGAGGCCCTAACTGAAGCATTGTGTGTGTGTGTGTGTATGTGTGTATGTGTGTGTGACAAAGAGACAGAGACAGAGGGAGGGATTGGGTGGAACCCCTTCCCTCATCATTTGTCCTCTGGAAAAATAAGGTTGTAATGTACATGGAGACACTTCAAGGGTAGAAGACCTCACAAAACATATGGTCAGAGAGGTCTAGGAGACCAGTCTTGTGGCCTCTATACCCTCAATACCCTGAACAAGCTGGGGGAAGGAGCGCAAGTGCCCAGTGGCTGCCCATTGAGTGAATGATGGAAGGAATCAAGGGAGGGGCGCTCCAGCCCCTCTGCCTCTTTGCTGCTTCTTCAGTGCTGATTACCTGCAGATGCATCCCAGCTCCTCTCAGCTGCAGGAGTCCTGTCCTACCAATTCAGTCTCCCAAGTGCTGGTGTGTACCTGCAAGTCTGTGGCAGTGAGTCACTGTACCCTGATGTCTCTGCCACAACAAGAGGCCTGGTGTTCAGAAGCCCAGCACATAGCCATGGCCACTTGCACCACACATGGCAGCACTATTTGATTCTTCAGAAGGCCCTCCAGGCTCTGGCAAAGCCTCTGGACCATTCTGACATCAATCAACAAAAAATGGTGTCATGGATGGGGAAGAACTTTGTGACCTGTAAAAGCCCTCTACAAATGTAAGGGATTATGGCATTTTATTGCAAAAAGAGTGTTCAAATTCTTTGAGGGTTAGGGGTATTTGGATTTTGGCAAACAGGAGTTTACTGCATTATAAAATGCATGTGTGTGTGGGGGGGGATGTTTGCACACATGCATGTTCAGTGAAAAGGTCCATGGATATAAACCTACATGGACAAATGGCATGGACAAACAGTCATTTGGATCATGCAAAGTCAATATGGGTAAATTAAAAAGAATTCTCTGGCCCTCTTTCTTTTTCAATATGCTTTTATATAAGTGCTCTCATCAGATTCTCCCTACAACACACAGAGGGAACTCAAGTCCCTCTGACTTGAGTTCAGTAGAATAAAGTATACAGTAAGCTCAGAGAAATCTACTTTGGAGACTTGCAGGCTCTGAGAACTTTGCCTGTAAGAAATTTTCAGGTAGAAAAAAATATGGTCTGTGTAGGTACTGGTAGAGTACTCCAGACCCATGCCTACCGCCCTCCATTCTCTGTCTCCACAGAGCACTCTACAATGCCTCCATAATGACCTCCAGACCAAGAAGAAAGTTCTCTTTCAGTCAGTCATTCAATCAACAAACATGTTTTGTGTGTTTTCCCATAAGTGACAGGCCTTCTGCTAGGCCCTAGGGCTTCAAAAATGAAGAAACCTTCATTGCTCACCATTCCCCTCTCACTTCTCAAGCAATATGTTTGGTGGCATCTTTTTCCCTTAAAGGCTCTTCTTGATGTTCATTTTATTCTGCTGAGCGAAGCCAGGGCTAATGGTTTTGAATCTAGCCTGGCTGTTTGGTCTCTGACAAAGCAACAAGGGATGCCTTTGGAGAAGGCAGTGCTCAGAACATCAAATGGGGCACAGGTATCACAAACCTCCAGAGGAGATGCAAGCCTAATACTTTTTTTTTTTTTTTGTCTACACTCTTGAAAAGTCAGGAGAAAAATCATGCGATCGGCGTTGTGTTGGAATAGCATTCTCACCTCGGGTTCTGTCAGAGCAGATGCTTTGGGTCTAGAAGGCTCTCTAGTAAGTCCAGCTTAGGCTGTCACCTTCCAGGGGGCAGTTAAAGGGTTATCTTATTGGTCCTTGGTACATGGCCTTGTGTATCTTTGGTGGGAAAACTGATAGTTAACTAGAACATTCAGGCAGTATGACTTCCTGGATTTTGGAATTTTCTTATTTACTGAAGTTTAACCTCCAATTTCTTTTTTGTTTAGCTCCTTGTGTGAAAAATCTTTGTAACATGTAGGAGCCCATTTTCTAGGTTGTGAGTAGAACCTACTGAGCAACTTGATGGAACCTCTTTTTGGTGACTTGGGTGTCTTGCAAGGATTTACAATCAATGGATGCCAAACCGAGGTCCCCAAACCCATAAAAGCCCAGGAGAGAGTCTATGAAATATGTCTGTATTTCATAAAGTCTAGTGAAATGTACCTGCATGAGGCTTCAGAGGTTAACTACAAAATCAAGTGTTTTGGGCTGTGGCTGGAATTAAATAACCTCAGTGTGGTTACCTCAGGCTGATCTGAAGATCTGGTGCACTTTTATATGTATCTGATACATTTTTAAATGGCAAATTATTACATGACATATATCCTGTTTAAGTAGTAAGTATTTGAACATAAAGGGTTAAAAGCACAAACTACTGGAACCAGAGTACTGGATTCAGATCCTGACTTTGAAACTTACTCGCTGAGAATGGACAAATAAATGGGGGTACATCCATACACTGGAATATTATTTGGCCATAAAAAGGAATGAAGTACTGATACATGCTGCAATGCAGATGCACCTCAAAAACATTATGCTAAGTGAAAGAAGCCAGAAACATAAAGCCATATGTTATATGATTAAACTTAAATGAAATATTTGGAATAGGTAAATCCATAGAAACAGAAAGCAGATAGGAGGTTGCCAGAGGCTGAGGGGAGGGGGGAGAGGGGAGTAACTGCTTAATAGGTATAACGTTTCCTTTTGGGTGATGGAAAGGTTTAGAACTGGGTAGGGGTGGTGGTTGCACAACACTGTGAATGTACTCAATGCCAGCAAATTGTATGCTTTAAAATGGTTAATTCATAGTATGTGAATTTGACCTCAATTTAAAAAACTTACTGGCTGGACAACTTTAGGTAAGTCACTGAACCTCTCTGTACTTCAATGTCTTCATCTGTAAAAGGGTAAAATGATAGTATTTTTCTTATGGGGTTGTTATGGGTATTGATTGAGTTGCCATCTGTAAAATCCTTAGAACAGTGTCTGGCACATAGTAAGCAACATATAACTGTGTTAAATGGGGTCCATGAGGGAAAAGAAACAATAAAACTCTTGGTAGTGAAAAGTCTGGGGATCTCTGATGAACACGGAAAAGTGCTCAGTGTCTTTCAAGGTGTAGTCCAAGAGTCCCATGATACTGAATTCCCAGTAGAGATTGCTATAAATTCAGAGTATGAGGTGCCACCCCAGACATATTCAATAAGACCCTGGGTGAGAGGGTGCCTTGAAATATGAATTTTAACAAGCTTCCCCTCCCAGTGATTCTTAGATACATTAAAGTTTGAGGAAATTGGTGGTGAGAGTTTAGACTGGATGTGTACTGAAGGCAGAACATTTGTTTGGATTTTTTAAAAATCTAAATCCCAGGTCTCAACTTGTTTTCTCATCATGTTATGACTTTCTTCTCAAAATGGAAAATTCTCCTTTTAGAGCCCCTTGCAATTTAATGAGCAAGAACAGACACACAAAAATACATATAAATGCACATACTGAAATAAGAATGGTATCTTTACCGACTCATCTATGGCAGCAAAACTGTGCTTACTCAATTCTGTTAATGTTGGAAGTGCTATGCTGTGCTGTGGTGAAGAACAATGAAACATGGCCCTTGCCTTCCAGATGCTCACAAATTCTAAGAGACAAGATGGCTACTGAAAAGACTGGGGTTCTCTGTGAGTGGTTGATTTGAGAAGTGTGGTATTGGGGGTGGGGGGTGGGAGACTGCACAGGCAGTGTGCATGGGCAGGACTTGAGGAGATCCATGAGCCCATTAAATATCTACTATTAATCAATCCCAAAATATTCATGGAGTGCTGTCTGCCCAAATGCTTCCAGGTATTGTGGGGAATGCTGCTTTCTATTACAAGATGCCTGTCCTTGAATAGGGAAGTAGAACTAAGGTGCAGAGCACAGAAAAGGACTAAGTACAGGGCCAAGAGTTCAGTGCAAAAGCATTCAGAGAAAGCTTCATGGAGGTGAGGCTTGAAGGCTTTGGTCAGGTGGTGGGGAGCTCATGTGTAGGCACATAGATAGGAGTGAGAATGGTAGGTCTGGGTTCAGCAGGGCACCTCAGTCCCATGCCAGTATCCCTAAGCCTGCAGAGAACCACCACCACAAACAGGAATGCTGCCACTCAGAAATAGGAATTGGATGAGTACTCACTGAATGTGGGCCACTCAACTAGGTACTAGTCTCAATATCCTTGAGCCTCTTTTGGGGAAGAGGTAATAGTTTTGCTGAAAGGTCTTGCTAATGTTACTACATTATTCCCCATGCCAAAAATACATTTTGCTTTTTCTTCATGTTTAGGTTGTAACTTTTATTCCCAGGCTTGAATGAAGCAGGTGCTCTCAAGTTCTGAACTTTAAAAAGTCCCCATGCTTAAAAAAAACCCACTATGGGGCATCTACTGGGTGCCAGGCACTGTCCTAAGTGCTTCACATACAAGGACTCATTTGATGTTTGTAATCATTTTCAGGAGGCATTTATTAGCCCCCACTTTATAAATGAGGAAACTGAGGCTTGGGGAGAGAAGTTAAATGTCCAAGGTGATATTGCTAGAAAGTGGCAAAGCCAGGTTCAAACCACATCTGTCTAACTTCAGAGACTGTGCGTGTAGCCACTAAATGGGAAGAGAAAGTCAAGAGACCAAGACTTAAAAAGAGTCTTTAACTGGCAAGAAGGAGAGTCTGGTCTGGGTCTCAGTTTCCCTACTATAAAATAAAGGGGTTTGATTAGGTCATCCATTCATGCATTCACTTAACATACACTTGTCATGGGCCTTCTCCATGCGGGGAGAGGTAGGAGGCTGTGATTCACAGATGAGAAATACTGTGTCCCTTCATCCAAGCAACTTAAAATCTCATTGGAGGGACAGATAGGCAGAGTGTAGAAGGACTAAATTAAGGACCAACCTCAATAGGGTGGGGGTACCACAGAGGAGCAGGGGTTCAGGAAAGACAGCACAAAAGAACCAGCTTGAGAAATGGTTGAGTGGGATTTCCACAAGCCCAGAAGGGCCTAGAAAAGGCAGAGGGAGCTGTCAAGAAAGAGCCTGTCTTGTCCAAGGAATGGCGAGAGGGCTGGTTGGTGAGAAGAGAGGCCTTGTGAAGGATGCAGAAGGGAAGAAGGCTGGAACCAGATCACTGAGGGCCCTGGAAGCTAGGTGAAGGCTCATGGACTTGATTTTGTTGGCATTGGGCAGCCACGGCCAGTTTTGGAGGAGGGCAGATGATTTCTTCATCCCTTCCACCTCTAACACTGTCTGTTTGATTAAGAGCCTTGTTAAGTGCCTAGGAGTCTTAGGGAAGGGGGGAAGCTTGACCCCGAGAGGCCTCTGGGGTGATCTTAGCCCCTGTCTTCATTTTCCCCCCTTTGGCTATAAAATGCAGAAAGGTTGTTGGTTGTTTACAGAGTTAAGTTTAACCAGACATACTGTCTCCCCATCTAGGCCCAGGGTTCTGAGAGGGCAGAGACCGGACCTTCCTCAGCATGCAGTGGGCCGCTGGAATGCATCTCCAGCAGCAACCTGCTGCCAAAGTGTTTGTGCATCTGAGGTTTACAAATACGGAGTAACTGAAACAAATTCTTCCCTATGGGCCTCCCAGAACATAAAGAGAAACATTTGGGAGAACATAGCGTACTTGAATAACCTATAGTCAGCCCTGCTGACCTAGAACCAGCCCCACCCTTTCCCGTGTTTGCAAGGCTCTTTTCTATTCCCTGATCTGCTTTCAACTGGGGTGACTTAAACCGAGCCCTTTGGCAGTCCTGAGACAGTGAGTTCCAAACCTGGATTCACCTTCAGCTGACTGGGGTGCAGGGGATGAAGGGACATCTAGAAGCTTCAAATTTGCTTCATTCTGATGCTCTAAAGATGGAATTTATTGGAATTGTTGCCATTGTTGTAGGGCTGGGCTGTTTGATTAGAAAGCCAAGGCCTCTTACTGTACAACAAAGCAGAGAATTGAAGTAATTATCCTATAAATTTAATCAGAGGTTGGATTGGGGCCTAGATTACCCAGGGACCCCCTAATTCCCTGTTTTGTTTGGTAAGCTTCAGGAGGGCAGGGATCAGGCTGGTGTCACCCCCAAGGTCTCTGTGCTAGGGAGGTGGTGATGCTGACGGTGACAATAATAACTCTTGCATGAGTCTGGTAGTTTATGGTATACAAAATTCTTTCCCATTACTTATTCCATCTGATGCTCAGGGGTGCCTGTGAGGGAGGTAGGATAGGTGCATTGCTACCCATATCTGGGGGGAGGGGAGCAAAACATAATACCTGGCATCTGGCCAGCACCACACAAAAGTTAGGGCTTGCTTGAGGTTCTACTGCTGGCTATGGACAAGACAGGGCTAGGATCTGGTTCTCAGAACTGTCCAAACAATCCTTTTTTCCATTATACCAAACTGCCTCTTTAACAGTCTAAGCCCAGGCTAGTAGCTGTTATTGATGGCAGAAACAATTAGAAAGGATCTGCATAAAAAGGAATATTTTGGCATTAAATGGAGGTGCTGTACCATATTGAAAAGAACTCTGGATGTGGAGTCAGGACTACTGGGATGAGTCCTGGCTTAGGAACTCCCCGGCCATGTGATCTTGAGCAAAGCCACTCATAGATGTGCATAGATGAAGTTCCCTCAATTATAAAATTGAGAGTTGTAGTGAGAGAAAAATTAAATAATACAAGGGAAAGGGCTTTATAAACATTCCAATGTTGTACAAAGGTAAGGTATTATTATTATGATTATGTTGTGGTTCTAGCCTCAAATAAAATAACCATTAATACCTACATTCTTTACAAGGTTTCCCACAGCTCTCTTCACTCTGCTCCTTGGTTTCCCATCATCTCCTGTAGGGCAGGAAGCGTGGCCCCCAACAGGAAAGGGCTCAGAGAAGCTAGAGCTTCAGCCAGGAAATAACCATCTTGCCCCAGCCTTCATTTCGCCAGATAAATGATGCAGCCAAATGGTGAGACACAGACTAGTGGGAACAGAGGTGTCCAGAATCCATTTCAGCACCAAACTAAGGAGCAAAGTAGCGTTAAGGCCTTAGAGGCCTTAAGAGAAGTGGAGATTTAGCAATTACCTGATTAATTAAAATCAGTGAAGACAGTTAACTTAAATCAAAGCAGAATTGGTGGGGCCTGTATTATCAGGCCCAGTAGAGGTGATCCCCCCCCCAATAGTACATTTTGAGTTCATATGTTGATTAGCCTAAACAAATAATTTCCAAATCTTTACTTTCCTTTGGTGCCACTTTGGCCAAACACTTTTTAGAGGTGTGTGTATTGGATGCATGGGGTGGGGTAGGAGTGGGAGTGGCCAAGTAAAACAGCTTGTGAAGAAGTTCCCAAAGCAAAGTAAAATGATAAGTGTTATGTCCATACTGTTGGCAGTAGATTTTGTGGTTGGCGAGGACAAGCAAGAGGGGTCACAGAACACTAGGCCTCCAACAACAGCAAAGCCACTGCAGCCTTAGTGGCTTGCCTTCCTCTGCAATAGTCACCGTATCCTTAAAACCAGGTGAGGGAGACATACCAGGCAAGTCCCTATTGCCATCTCTAAAGTCCTTCTAAAGGAGTGAAGACACTCCATAGCTTAGAGATGGAACCTCTGGGCCTAGGACAAAGGAGAGGGGCGTGGGGGGGGGAGGAGGAGGAAGACATTAATCCGTCAGGGCTTCCTTCTGGTCCAAATGACCCTCTAGCTTCCTTAGTACAGATAAATATATAATAAATAATATCAATATATCTGCACATAAAGATTTTTTTTCAAATTCCTGCTATTCATTTTGTATTCCGTTTACAAAGCCTTGAACCCTCCAGGAACTGCTGGGCACCTCCCCTAATACCCTTTAGGCTGAGGCGATGCCTTTGAAGTCACCACTAAGGGCTCAGGGTTAGAGCTGTTAAGAAACACCCTAAGACTGAAAGCAAGTCGGCCGGCTGCTTCAGCTCCTTCGAAAGCTGCTTTCCTCCTCAGAGTTAATGTAAAGTCATCAGAGTTCCAATGTGGACCGCAGGCTTCTCAGCCCTTCAGTCCCGGGGATGGCCTGGGATGATGTAAACACATTTGAGGATTTATTCCTTTGGCCAGGCAGGGAGTCGTTAGGGTAAAGGGTAAGGGTCAAGGGGCTCGGTTTGGTGACTGAGGAGCTCAGGGAAAGTGGGTAGAAGCCGAGTCCTCTTCGAGCCAGGTTTTCGGCCCAAGTCGTGCACACGGCTTCCCCCTTTACAGAGCTTTGGTCCCATCCCCACCACCTCCCCGCCCTCCCTCGGGCCTCAGGCTCTCGCTGCTACCCGGCCCCCCGCCCCAAGATGCCTCTATGCCCAGGCCAAGGGCTACCTTCAAAGGACAGCCCAGGGCGTTTGCAGCCGAGGAGGTTGCCACGAAGGGTGGGCCGCCCGGGAGACGCGAAGCGAGGCAACTAGCCCCGGCATTTTCCCTTTCTCAGCACCTGTCCCACTTCGGCGCTGAGGCTGGGGCTGCGCCCACGGCGGGCCTAGGTGCTCAAGCGCCAGAGTCCTGTACCTAAGTCGCCCGGGTTAGGGAAGTGAGGGGCCGGGGGAGGGGCAGGGCGTCCGGCGGGAGCGCCCCCCCTTACAGTCCCCGCTTGCAAGACCCTCTCCCCTCCCCCCCAACTCTCGCGGCTAAACGGAGTCACACAGAAAGCGCGAGCGAAAACGCTCACTCTCCGACCCCGAGCGGCGTTGCTCACTCTCCCTTCCTGCAGCTGGGGACTGGCCAAGGAAGGTGGCTCCGTTCTTCCCCCGTGGCCAGTGCGGGGTCTGTCGCTGCCCCGCGAGGTTCCGGCTTCCCCGGGGCTGGCAGGGGGAGCCCCGAGAACTGCAGGCCCGCCCCCCCTTCCTCCTCCTTCTTCCCCTCCTCCCCCACGTGTCCTCCCGGAGCTCAGCGGCCTGATCCCAGCACCCCCCGCCACCTCCCTCCTCCTGCCGCTTCGCCCGCTTCCCGGCGGCGTGGAGAAGAGCAAAGTTGCGACAGCGGCGGGGGGATCTGCCTAGGTGAAGGGGCCGCTGTGGGCACAGTGGTGGGGGACGGCGCGGCCCTGCGGCGGGGGCGGAGGGAAGATAAAGAAACTTGCTTTCCGCGGCCCCCACCCCACGCGGGTTCGGATCTTGCGTGAATCGAGCCCTCGTGGCGAGACGCGGCAACGCCGCCGGGACCGAGGCCGGCACCGAGACCCGGACCCGGACCGCACGCCTGAGTAGACTCGGCGGGCGCAGGCAGCGGGCCAGGCCGGCACCCTGGCAAGGGCGGGGTGGGTAGCCGTACACCGGACCGGACCCGTGACTCCGGTGGCCTGGGCGCGGGCCGAACCCAGACCGGGCCGAGTTTGGTGGCGAAGTAGGACGTGGATTCGGGGGCGGGGCGCGGCGTGCGGGGGAAACCAGGCCGGGCTGGACTGGCCTGGGCGTGGGGGCGGGGGGCGAGTTCGGGGCACTTGCTGGGCTCGGGACCGAGCGGTTGGGCGGGGCGGCGCTAGGGGCTGGGCCGGACCCGCGCGGAGAGGGCGAGGGGAGGGGGAGCCGGGGGTGGAGTAGGGGCGTGGAGTTGCGAGCGGGGTCTGGCCTCGGCCGGGGGCGAAGGTAGATCGGCGGGGCCGCCAGCGGAGGGAGGGAGGCCGGCGGCAGCTCGGCGGCGGCGAAGGCCAGCTTCCGTGGAGTTTGTGCCCAGGTTTGTCGGGCTGCGGCCGCCTCACGCGCACAAATGGGGCTAGGGGACTGAATGGTAAACGACTGTGAGTGTTAGACGGTGTTTCACGGCGATTCCGGGAAAAGCAAAGAAAGACACAGTGTGCAATTATGTAGCACCCCCACCCACCTCTTAGCATCTGGAATCTTCCGCGGACCCTCCCTGCCACAACCCTTTCGGTCTCCAGCATTCCCACCGCTTCCCTCTCGCCCCCCTCCCCTCACCACTTCCTCGGCCATCTGACTCTCCTAGGGGTACGCGTTTGGGGGTGAACGATGGCGGGGGTGGGGGGGCGTATACTTTCCGTCCCTCCGCGGCAACCTAGTTTGTGTCTTACTCCGACATGTAGCGTCGCGTGCAGTCGGGTGGACTTTGGGGTTTAGATAATCTACCCCCAACTACCCCTCCCCAAGCGATTTGATGGCTTTTAAGGAAAGGGACGAATCCCTGGATTTCCACGCCTAGGATGAGGTTTGAGGATTGGGATTCACCACCAGCTCACTTCCACTACCAGCTTTCTTTCCTTGTGAGCCATTTCCACGGGGATTCAAACTTGGGGTGGGGGGAAACGGGAGTATTCATGAGCTTCTCTATCTCTACACAGGGTCGGCGTGGCCAAGGACGGCTAGTCTTCGGAGGGAAAGTAGTCACCAGTCCAACTCATGTCGCCCCTACTATTACTTAGTTGAGGGGGCAACGCTAAGGGGATACTGTGGGTAGGGGCCCAGTGTAAGGGAGGGGGCTGGGTGGGTAGTCGCCCCCAGAGGAACTCTTGTTTCTTGTCTAGGGGGTGGGGAGACGCGAGCCCTGGCTTCAGAGGAGGGGTTCCGGGGAGGGAGATGGCGGGGGTGGGTGGGGGGGTGGCGACTGGGGGAAGGGAAGAAGGGGGAGTCACGCCCTGCCAACAAGGGGAGCCTCCCTGACTCTTGGGAGAAGGGGACTAAATGCATCTGCTCTTTACTGCCGTGCAGGGCAGAACCAGGGTCTCTGGGTTTGTATACTGGATCAGGCACCAGTGGCCTGAGAAAGTCAGGTCGGGGTATAAGGTGGAGAGCGTTGGAAGAAAGAGAAAGGAACCCCTGGCCTTGGCGCACTGATCTTTTCCCTTCCTCAATCACCCGCTTAGAGGGGCGTCGAGGTGGGGCCGTAGGGCTCTTGCAGCCCCTCGAATTGAGCGCCTCCGCCTCTCCTGGGAGTCTAGCTTTTGCCCAGCTTGCTGCAGGCACCGCTGCCTACCTCTCCGGAATCCGCTTGGTGCTCGCAGCGATCCCCTCCTCCTCCCCTCCCCTCCCAGTGTCACCGGGGCTGCTAGGCTCTGCCCCCTTCGCCGCCGCTCGCTCCCTGCTTTCGTCCCTCCCTCTCTCGCTCGCTCCCTCCCTTCGCCTCCGCCTCCCCATTCCTACCCCCAGGCAGGCGGCATTCTGGGAGTTGTAGTCCCATGGAGCGAGGGTTGGCGCTGCCTGCGGACCCAGCCGGACTCCACTTCCCGTCGAGCCCTGCGACCGGCACCCACTCCACCAGGCTTCGCTCACACTCACAGACACACACACACCGCTCTCCCCCTCACTCTATTGCTCGCCGCGGCTGCTGCCAGTGTGTGGCTCTGTCTCTCCTCCGCTTTGCTGAGCCCTCCCTTCTTCCTCTCAGTTCCTAGAGTCCGACCGCCGCCGCCACCGAGAGAGAGGAGAAGGAGGTCGGTGGTGATAAGGGGCAGAGGGGGGGGCATCAGATCGGGGCAGTATTAGGCGGGTGGCGGCTCAGAGTGGGTAGAGGGAGCCCGGGTGGCGGCCTGAGCTTCCCCGCGGGGCCAACCCGGGAACAGGTGCGTCTTTTTTCTCTCTCCCCCAACCCCTCCACCCCTTTTGACTCCCCGGCTTTCTTGTATCCCCCCACCCGCTTCTTTCAGTCTTGAGCTTTTCCTCAACCCTGTCCCTTCTTCGCCCCGCGGCTGCTCTGCTTGCCCCCCGGGGGTGCCGTCCTCTTTGCGTCCCTGGACTTAGCGCTCCCTGGAGCTCGCTGTGTCCTCGCCCCTCCCTTCAGGACAGCTCCCCTCCACTTCCCACCTTCGTACCCCATTCCTGCCCTACCCTGCCCCCTTCTCACCCCTTTCTCCCTAGGCCAGGTGAGACTTATTCGTCGCGATCTGAGAGAGTCTTCTTCTCGGCTGGGCGGGGGTCTCCATGGAAACGGGGGTCGGGTTGATCCTGGGGTGGGGGGAACCATTGGAATTACCCCACTCCTGGTATAGGGAGGTGGAGGCTATGATCTTGTTAACTACCTGGCCCCAACCCCTCCCCCCCCGACGATCCCAGGATCCGACGATCCGAAGGGAGGCTGGCCAGCAGGGCAGGGCTTGTTTTTTTTTGGGGGGTGGGGGGTGCTGTCCGTGATGAAGTCTTGAAGAGACCTGAGGAAAATACCCTCCAACCTTAGAGGGGAGGTGCGACGGGTGCTCTTCATGGCTGCTTTTCCCCCGGTGTTGGGGTGCGGGAACCATAGGGTAAGGGGTACCCCAGGTGGCAGCGGGGCCTGGGTTAGGGAGTGGGAGTGCTGTGATGGGGGCAGGGGCAAATTATCCGAGTCCCTGGAAAAAAGGCGGGGGATGACTTCGGAGCGCCCGGGCTCCGCTGCCCTCGCTCTAGGGGCGGGGGCTGCCGGGCCGGGCTCGCCGGGGAGGGGGCTTAAATTGAAGGGGAATGAGATCGGGGGCAATTCGTACTAGCCCTGGCAAGCCAGAGGGGAGATCCGGCGTGCAAGCCCTCCACCCGCTTCGCGCCAGGCCTGGAGGCAAGGGGTCTGAGAGCGAAGCCGAGGGCTGGAAGGAGGGAGGCTCCGGTTACGGGGCCGGGTTTCGGGATCCGGGGCAATCCCCTAGCCCTTGGAAAAAGAGGGAGAGGGATGGCCGCGAACCCCAGGGCTTCCCCACCCCGGGACCTAAGGGGCGTGAGGAACGGACAGCAGGCCCAGCAGAGCTGGATTCGAGCGAATCGTGGCCGGGGAGTGGGGGGGCTTAGTGGTGGGCTTCGGGGGGAGCAGTCCGGCGGCGGGGCGGGCGGGCGGGGCGTGGGGCTCCGGCGGGCGGCGGGGCGGGGCCGGGGCGGCGCTGCTGCCGCCGCCGCCGCCGCCGCTGCTCCTGCTGGGGCCGCTGCAGCCGTTGCTGCCGCCGCCGCCGCTTCTGGGCGGGGAACGGAGGCCAAAGGGAGTCCCGTGCCGGGGCAGAGGGCGCAGGCTGCGCTCTGTGAGGAGGGGGCAGTCCTGGGGGCGGGGGCAGGCGGGGGGTGGAGTCCCCGACGGGGGGCGGTACGAGCCGGGACGACGACGACGAAGAGCCTCGGGGGCCGGGTGCATGGAGGACAAGGTGCTGGGAGAAGGAAGGGGGAGTGTGGGTCCCGCGACGGGCCTCGTGGGCTTGGTTCCTCGAGGTTCTGCTTCGAGACAGAGCCCTATAGGCGTGCCCAGAGGCCCGGGAAGGGACGGGGAGGTGAACTGGACGGTGGAGAGGGGCCTTCTCGCCGGGGTCCCGCCGAGAGGAAGGCTGGGCCAGAGGGACGTCCGGGGCAATGCTGGGAGGAGCCGGCTGCACCTCGGCTGGGGATTTCGCGTTCTGGAGGTGCAGGAGATTGTTGTAGGGAAAGATGTGGTCTAGGGGAAGAGCAGGAGGGAAGCACACTGCAAGCCTGGGAGGCCAACAGCACAGGCCGGTGGGGGTGCCCTTCTATTCCGTCAGCACCGCCCCCTCCCCCAGTGGAAGAACTATGTTTTTGTTTTATTGTTTTGAAATTTTCAATGTTGTATGTATGGAACTGTCGATGTGTTGATACTCATTCTTGGTATCTTCTGGACTAAGGACAGGCGTCCCCTGATGAGGAGGCGTCTAGTCCAGGGTTTGTGGACTCTACCAGAGTGTGGGAAGTAGGCCCGGTAACTTCGTGCGACAGCTGAGTATTCTCAAGGCAGTTTGGAGGTCGTCCCTACACAGAGGTGGAGTACATTGCAAAAATCTTTGGTGAGACTTCTGGTGGTGCCTTTGTTAGGTTAGCAATTATCCTGGTTAGCCCCATCTTCCTTTCAACTTAGAAGGCTATTTCTCAGTCACTCTGCTGAAATGTTTTTTGGGGAAATGAACGGGCCTGGGAGGGGTGGGGGGGGGCGGTTTGAGGGGTACATTTGGGTTTGGGAATGGATTAGGTTGATAATAAAATTCCAAGGTTGGAAGGGGCTTTAAATTTAAAGGTTGTCAAGTTCTGTTTACCTGTCCTGTCCTAGAATGTTGGAATGGAGGGAGCTTTATTTTGCGGGGGATGATAGGCAGCACAATGGAGAAGAGATTAGGGGTACTTGTATTGGATGGTGATGTCACCAGGTGGTACTGAAGAGGACAGTTTGAATGAAAAAAAAAACGTGGAGGATTACACTGGGAGTAAATGGGGTAACCCAATCCCAAGAATCACCCAGGGGCTCCAAATAGAAGCAAAAGGTTGGAAGAGGAACCTGTAAAATTTTGATGGAGAAGCAAAGTTAGTAGGAAAGACTGAGGGAACTAGGGGGATTAGAACTTTGTGACTCGGTTTAAGAGAATCTGAAGGTTGATACAGTTTAGGAGGACATGGCCATCTTGACTAAGCCATATGGATATTGATAGGTAGAGTCATTTTTGATAGGGCAAGGAGGCAGCTGCCCTTGGGGTGGATGTTGGGACAAGAGGCACAGGCTGTGGGGCACAAAGCCTTACTCAAGTTGATTTTAAGAGGGCTAACCCTGTTATGAGCTTTGCAGCAAGGGTAGGTAGATTTCTTTCCATTTTGGCTCTGAGAAGTCATTGATGGAAGAACAGGAGGGGACTCTCATGTCTGGCTTAAGGCAGACTAGTTCTTTAGAATAGGCCATAAACAAAAGAAACATGGCAAATTGTTGGGATAATGCAGAGGAAACTAATTCCCTCGCAGGCTCTGCTGTTGGAGTCCAGATTGGGAAGTGTGGAAGGGAGTTCCAGAAGATATGGAGGCTGCACCAAGGGCTCTCATAGATCTGGCTGTTTTGATTTACCAGAAGCAGGAAGGGAGGGTCCCTTTCTTTCTCAGTAATGTAGACTTTCTTGGGAAGCAAAGGGATTTTCTCCAGGCATCTCTTTGTTTTCTTCGTGCTGCAATTCACTATATAGGAAAAAATGTTTAGTACAGGGTCTCACTACATGATGAGTCTGGATTATGGGTTTTAGACAGGGGCTTCTTTCAGGGGAAAAATTATGGAAGAAGAGGACTTGAATACTAGAAAGAAGGAAGACAGTGAGAGAAATTAGGAAGAGGTTGGTTGGGCAGTGAGGAGGAAGAGAAGTGATCACTGGTCCCATGTTAGGGCCAACTAAGCAGAAAGTGGAACCTTAAAATCTCCAGGATAATGTTTTCCAAAGTTAAGTTTGAAGAACCTGTAAGGCTCTTTGTACTTTCATGCTAGAATCACTAAGGTTGGGGCAAGAGAGAGCATGATCTTGGGCAAAAGTCGGATTGGGGAGAAACTGGCATGTAGGAAGAAATATAAATGTATTTAACGATAAGGAAATAGAGAGTTTGGAGATGGTATGCTGTCTAAAGAGAGAAAGTGGGTGGAATAACAAGCCAAAGGAGGAAGGTGTTTATGCTCATGTCATCTGAAGCTGGTGTCGGGAAGGTAAGAAGTTGCCTTTGATAGCCACTGCTCTGGCAGGACCCAGGAAGCTGAGGTTAGCTGAGATCCAGGGCTTACAAGTCTAAGCATTAATTAGAAAATCGACTAAAGTAAGACTACGGAATGGGAGTAAGAATTCAGTCCTAAATGGAATGGCCTTGAAAGAAGGAGAAGGTGGGAATACACCAGTTTTTCCAGTCTGCAAGTGGGAGGAATCCTAGATATAGGGAGGTGAATGGTGGAAATTCCAGAGTGAAACACAGTAAAGAACAATGGCCTCTCTGAGAGCCTTGGGCCAGAATTGGAGAGTGGAGTGGGGGCATGAGGAGAGACGATAACGAGGGGTTGGACATCTAGAGTGGTTCATTGATTCTAGGCTGAACTAAGTTTGAGATGGAATAAAATGGCCACAGCGGGTAGAGGGCAGTTTTCCAGCATCAACCAGCATCTGGGATTAAGCAAGGAGGAGTTCATGGTTGAGTTGGGTGGGAAAGTGGAACAGAGGGAGTGCTGGGGAAAGTGAGCATTGTTGGGACAAAATCGATGAGAAAGGGGAGAAGCCACTGATGATTATGTAATGGGGAAGAAAGACCCTAGACCTCTTGAGTTTTTGAGAAGAGGGGGGATTTCTTAATGCTGGAGTTCCAGTTAGGTATAAGTCTATGCTTGCCAGAAGGTTTAGTGTCAGGACAGCCAAAGCGGGAGGTAATAAGAGGTAATCTACCTTTTGGCCACTAGGATGCTAGTACAGTATTTTATATAATCTCATACAAACTAGGCTTTATTAATGCCAGTTTTAAATGGTCATTCTTAAAATAATACAGAAACTGTTCTCTTTCTAAATTGTACCCTTTCCTACTGTTCATAACTTAAAAGCCATCTTTTATGATGAAAACTTTCTTTGGTGAACTGAATTCTGGTCAAGAGTAAAATTTAACTGTTTATATCCCCATAATTCAAATATGCTGTTCTATTCCCTCTTTAAAAAAAAAAACAAACAGAAGCCACCCTTTCCCCATAAAACATTTTAAAAATGGATAATTGCTTAAAAAGGGCTGCAAGCTGCATGTCAAGGTCATATTTTCCCTGATCAATGAATTGTGATGAATTTGAAGAGAGATGATTTATTATTTGTAAAATGTGGTGATTTTCAGATTTATTCATGAGAATATGTGAGGCAGGATATGTCTTCATTTGGATTTTAAGAACATTTTAAGCTAAGTGTCCGTGAAGAATTGAGAGTGCTGAGGGGCAGGCACAGCTCTGTGTTTCGGGCTTCTTTATGGACTGTCTGCTAAGAAACAAAATTTGGTTACCTCATTGGTAAGGTATGCCTAGAAATCATAGTGTTAGTGCCATTTAAGGGTACAGTTGAGTTTTATTATAATGCTGGTGGCAGGGGACAGGAGAAGGAGAACAAGCAGATTTTCATTTTTCCAAGTTCTATAGAGAAGTACACTACACGTGACTCTGATTTCCGGGATGAGTCAGTGCGCTCCATACCTGGGTCCGAGAGGTGATTAGATATTCTTTTATGACAATGCTCCGCTCAGTTTAACTTGGTTGCACCATGCACAACTTAGTACCTTGCAATGGTTCTCAGATTTAGCATCCATCAGAATTACCTAGAGGGCTTTGATGACATACAGCCTTAAGTTAGAGTCCTTGCTTTTTTACTTTCTAGCTGCGTGGCAGAAAGCAAGTTACTTAACTTTCTTGAGCCTCAGTTTTCTCATCTATAAAATGGAAAGGATAATCCCAGTCTCACAGGGCTATCAGGATTACACAAGGTGATGTATAATATTAGTACCAGGTCCATAGCAAGTGCCCAATAAGTGACATCTACTATTATAATCTAGTTTTTCTTATTCAATGTGTCCTATGCTGTTGCTTTTTATGTTACACTATGGTAAACATGGTGGCAGAATGAAAACAATCAGTAGCTCCTGAGTGGTCTCCTATGTCTTGATTCTCTGTGCTCTTTCTCCATATTCCTATTGTATTAGTACATGTTTAGCATTTACAATGTGGTAGGAAGAAATAGCTTGACTCATCACTGCATTACTGCATCCACCTTTGAGGTGGAAGTGGCAGCCTGTTTAACAGCTGTGCTGTAACACTCTCAGTGTTTCAGGGCAGGAACTACAGAGTGTATACCCATTTGAAACTTCAGGGGACATTTTGGGCCATGCTTAAAAAATGACCCAAGCCTAGTTTACGAGGGTGACATTTTAAAAAACTATTGCTTTCTGAAAAGAGCTGCTGTGTTTAATTATGACTGGTTGGGCTTTCCAGCTGTCTGTGACATCTGGAAGTTCTACAGATGTTGGTAGATAGAGCCCAGGTCTGGTATGGCTCTATGACAAGGATGTTCATCACAGATTGGATGGGAGAGAATATCATCTCAAAAAGCTCAGGTATCACCAAACCAAATTTCTGAGGAGAAAATAAAGACGGGCTGTAAAATAGTCTCTCTCTGAAGCTAGAGTGGACTTTGATGCTAGCAATCAGCTGTGCCATTATAGGGGGAGAATGATAGCAGGCCGATTTAAAACAGTAGTTCAGTTACCAAATAATTTCTGTTTGACTTTGGAAATGGATTATTATTCTCTACCCCCATCCCCAGCAGATTTACCTTCCTGTTTATATTCTGCTTAGTCAGATATTAAAACAGGTGGTTCTCCAAGTATACATCCACTCTAAGTGGCAAAAGGCAGTCCTTAAGTCTGCTGGTTAAGTTAGCTATGGCTAAACCACACTCAGATCTTTGGAAGTTGATTTTGTTGTTTTGCCCTGGCTCAATTTTATTTTATTTCTGTGATTGTCCTTATGATGAAAGTAAAGAAAAGAAAGAAGAGAAAGTTCATGAGACAGCAAGGGAAGTAAAAGGAACCCACAGACCCAATGCTTTGTACATGGGATTCTTAGTTTCTGGATGAGGTAAATAGGATTTCAGTTTTGGCCAGCACTTAGGGAGTATTTATTGAGCGCCTGTTGTGTGCCTTGTATCATGCTAGACACTACTGTGAGGGGCTATTAAAAGAAGTAGAAAATATCCTTTCTAGCCTTCTAGGAACCTATTACTGATAGCAGGTTGATAACTTAAGAGTTTGAAATTCTGTGAGCTAATAGTATATGTGTGTGTACATGTACTACTTTTGAATGAGTAAAAATATCTAAAATGAGTTGAGCCCATGGTCTGTGGTAAGAGAATAGAAAAAAATAACCAGATAATAGCCTTGCCAAATATTTCTGTAAGAGGTCTAGGAGACTTTAAGCAAAAGACAAAAGTTTGGTGAGAAGGAACTCTCTTTAGGTGAAAAATTCCATATCATGAATGCAGTATGTTGAAATGGAGACACCTGAGGGCCACTGTCACAGTCCATGGCAAGGAGGCCACAGAAGCATCACAAAAGGGATTCAAGTCTTAGGTTACAATAATTCAACTTCGGAGCATGAAAGACTTGCAAAATATTTACATGGCACCACTGAAGACCAAGATTGAGGAACGCCAACCCTTTCTTTTGATCTAGTAGGAAGAGAAGTGCTCAAAAATGACCCTAGTTACTTAGGGTGACATTTTGAGGTGGCTTTGCCTTTTGAAGAGGACTGATTAATTTCATAATGATCACTTAGGTTTTCTAGATATCTGTGACATCTAGAAGTTGTACAAAATCTTGTAGTTAGATCCTAGGTCTAGTATAAAGTTTTGATGAGGTGCTTTCCTTAAATGGAATAAAATAATTTCCTTGCAGCAGTAAATGGAATAGCAGTGAGTACTATTTGAAAAATATAGGAAAATGTACCATGGCAGTGGGTAGAAAAGCAAAGTGATCTGGTGGTATGCAAATGTAAGTGAGAGATTAAAACTTTTGCTTTTGTCTTCTTCATTATTGGAATCAACTACCTTTGGTCCTTTCAAGTGCTTTCGTGTTTTTCTTTATTTTAAGTAGGGACTAGTTAATTCCCATTTTGCACATAACATAGTAGATGGGTATAGTGAGATTGCTGAGAAGTGGGAGCTGAACATGCTCTCCAAGTTGCCCCCCACAGTTTAGGCCGTAGGCACTACAGTATATCATGCTAAGGGTATTGTTGCTGTGTGATTGGATTATTATGAATGGATCTTGGCAGTTTTTAGACATTAAATTGACTCTGAATGGATGGGGATTCAGTGTTACTGCGGAGATTGAAAAGGGTGTGGTTTGGTTTGAAAAGGCTTTGAGTGGTAGTGCTTACTGAAGAGCTCCAGGGAGATCACAAGCCCTGGCCACTCCATTGGATGACTGTCTAGCCTCCCAAGGTTTGACTACTTTGGAGGTAACTACATTCATTTGAATGAATAAGCTCTCATTCAACTATATGTGTTAAACAGATAGTTAACATTCCTTTGTATCCACTCTCATGAATGTTTATAGGCAAGGTTTTTAGACATGGAGGTACCCAAGGTGTCTATGAAGGTGTCCATGCTAGAGCCATGTACAGGCAACTGCTTAGCCTCCTTGGTAAATACAGGAATTAATGTATCTGGGAACAGGATGCAACATCCCTTATAATGATCCCTTGGGGTAGAACCAGCAGAATTATTTAGACAGAAAAAAAACAGGGGAACTAGAAAATGCTAGAATAGATTTAGTCAGCCAGAGGTTGTGAAGAACAGTGCAAAAGGGCCTGATCCTCCTTTCAATTGCCCAGCAGATTATTTCCAGTTGATTATGTATGTGTATGTGTGTGTGTGTGTGTGTATGTGATGGTGGTGGTGGTGGTGGTGGTGAAAGAAACTGTTGTGAATAAAGGGAAGCAAAATAAAGTGGTTGGGGTGTGTATAAGGGACCCTTGAGTTTTAGGGAATATTTGGTTAATGGTGGGGAAAGATGAGGGGACATAGATATTGGGGGAAAGCCTGAGGGAGAAATTAGGATACCTGTAGATGGGAAATCATTAAATTAGAACAATTTACATTAGGAGAACTTCCTCATTAAGAGTTGAGGTTTGGGATATGTTATTAAGTAGGGAAACAAGAATGTTAGCCTCTTGTTGAAAACACATGGACCAAGAAGGCAGAGCAGCAAGGAGAGTGCGATCTGTGGTAGGAGTTCAGATCTAAACCCAGGCAAAGTTATCCTAGTTGGGTAATGTGAGCACTTCCCTATTGAAAACAATGATTTTGAGACATTCTGACTTCTCTCAAGAGCTCTCCAGTGACTGGGTGGAAGCCATGGTCTTTTTGCTCTAGCCCTAGGATCTCAATGTCAGCGGTCTCTTGGATTTCCTTGGGGGTGTCTTCGATGCTGTTTTTCCCCAAATGGAGTAACAGGTGACCTCTCCTTTGATTCTGTGGAGTTTGCATATCAAGGCTACTTACTGTCTTATGGGAGCTTTACCCAGAGCTCTGCATTTCTATTGGAGCCATAGGTCCCAAAGTTGATTTTCTTTATTCATTACTCATCACTGACCCAACCCTCCTTCTTAAACTTTCTACTGGCCACGCCTATCCTCTTGAGGACAGATTCAGGGCCAGGCTTCCACAGGAATATTTTCCGGCTCTTTCATTTGTTAGAGTCATAATTGCTTCCAGGTCACCAGGCAGTGTGAACCAAAAGCAGCTTTGGGGAGTACTACCAGATTTAGTTTAACTGAGACCTTCTTAATCTGGACTTTTTATTTTACTGTCTTGATGTAGAAGTCCAGCCAGGAATAAATGGGCAAGTTTCATGCTATGTGTAGAGAGCCTAGTTGTGTCCCATACATTGCCAGTGCCATTTGTCCTGCACGTGAGGGGTCTTTGGGGAACTGGTCTGCTGTACGAACATCCCTGTCTGGTCATTTTCAAGGTTATCTTTTTAAACAATGTCTCCCTTGGTTAAAAAAAAAAACATTTGTCAGATAGATGCTCCGTCACCTCTTTTCATGTCCTTCTCTTCCTCATATGCATGACGACCATGCTTTTGCTTGTAGTTGTGAAATCCGCTTTTTTTGGCATCTTCATTTCAAAACAAAACCAAAAAAGTCTACCCGATCTGTCAAATCCCCTTTGACATTTTAGTGGTGTCTTTTCCCTATTACCAGCTCCACCTAACCCTGACTTGGAGTATATTTTGATGTTCTTCCCCTTTTGAAAACATATTCTCTCTAAACTTTTCTAAAATGTCTGTCTTCAGTGCTTCCTCACAGTATTTCAGTTTGGCCCATGATGGTGAAATATTTCAGGTTCCCTTATTTCATTTTTTCCCTTTTGGTTGTTATATGCTCTGGGCTTCTCTTTTAGGCCTTTCACACCTGCCCTTGTCTTCTAGCATTTTATTTTTATTTTTGGCTTTTTGGGGAAAGAGCTCGACTGCATTATGATTTCTCTTCTACCTGCTTGCCCTCAGCTTCTCTGCTGTTTTCACCATGTCAAAGTTATTTTTCTCTTAGTAGCCCATTTTCTTTTTGGCTTCCTCTAGTTTGTAGTGTGATGATTGTGTCTGGCTACCCAACCCACTCTCTGCTGCCTGCCTACTGGATTCATTACGTCTGATCTTGGTCAGTCCTTCTGCTTGGGTGTACATGTGCTTCATAAATCAAAAAGTTTTGTTTATTTATTTGTTCAGCCATACTTGTCACTTGGGGTTGTTGTAACACGTGCTCTCCTTTGTTCTTATCATGAGTTGGATGTGTCTTTTGAGTTTTCCCCCCTAAAGTGGGCATAGCTCACAGTGGCCCCACTGCCTTCCAGGCAGTGACCCAGTGTTGAATTCCAGGGCCATGCAGCTGTTCATTTCTTAACAATTACATGGTTGTGACATCTGGGAAAATCCTTTGAGGTATTTCATATCCTTGTGTCTATGCTTCCTGGGTCACTTGGGATTACCAGGTTTCTTCCAAGTTCCTTTCAGGAACTTTGCCTTTTGCCTTTGATGTGATGGTTCCCATCAGAGAGAGAGAGGGACTGAGAACTCACACCACACATGAGTGCGGTGCTGCAAGTGAAAGCAGACAGTTCACAAGTGTGGGCACCGGCGGGACCTACAAATGCAGCAGGTCTGTAAGGTTCTCCGTTTTGCTCACCTCTCCTGAGAAGTAGTGTGCAGTTGAGTGGGTACTGATTTGATTGGCCGTAATAACAAAACAAACCCGTAGGCCTACTGGATCAGATTCACTGGGGTTGGGACCTATGGATCTGTATTTTGACCAAGCTCCTCAGTGATTCTGGCTGGGGAACATTGGTGTATGTTGGTGATCTTGAGTTCTCCTGTCCTATGTGGGCATTGACACCATTAGTACCTCCCTAGCAGTTCCCTTTGTTTACTCTCTGGCTCGGGAGGACAATCTTTCCTTCTTGTGCAGACCACTTAGCTGCCTGTGCTTTCTACCCCTTCTGTTAATTAGCTGTGGTGGGCTTCCCATAGGAAGGGGTACTGCTCTGACAAAATCATAACAGAGGAGTGGGAGGCCAAGATTTAAGTAGATGCTCCATCTTCAGGATCTTGTGAAAATGAGGGTGCCTCTAGGTACTCATAAAATGTGTATTGTATAGTAATTATTTTGGTTTTTTTCTTGTTGTTATTTTAGGGTTTTAGAGGGTGTAAAAACTCCTTTATGTAGGTGACAATATTTTATATGTTCTGTTCGCAAGTGCCAGGATTTCCCCCTCTGATTTCTGTCCCAGGCCTTACAAACTATTAATCCCCTCTAAACAGAACAAAAATAAACCAGAGTGAAAAAGTCGTGGCGACTGAGTTCTGTCTGCTGCCTGCAAATATTCAGGTAGCCACTAAAACTCGTACTTCATGTTAAAATTCATCTTATGGCAAGAATGGCTCCTTCGATTGCCTGAGTCTTCTAATGCTTCATAGAGAGAAAAGATGAAAAAAGCACCCGGTGCATCAGCCAACAGGCTGAGCTGTTTCTTAAACTGGGATTTTCCAAGATAGTCTAAGAAACAGTCAAAACTTGATTAACCAGGATGTTCAGGGAATGGGATCCTGGTGAACTGATGTGAAGCAGACAGTCAATCCACTTGTCTTACTCCTTGTTGAAATCTTTCTGAGGTCATATGCTAACCTACACAACTGTCTTAGGAAATGTTAAAGGTAATTTTCAGAGAAAGGTAAAATCGTGAGTCTTGTACAGATATAAAATGAACACGTGTTAGGAGATTTTATTTTACTCATTAATCAACAAAGCAACCAGACAGATGTTATAGCCAGTTTAAAGAAGTCCAAAAGCACAAATTTATATGGAGTAAAGGAATTGAATTGCAAATGGAGGCAAAACTGGTTTTTCCACAGTGGGGAGGCAAGTCAATCCCAAACTCTATGGGACAGAACAGCGTTTGCATATCCATCACTTACCTGCAATTTACAGAGGTGCAAAATAGCTCAAAGACAATGAACTGGGCTAGAATCAGGGGAATGGTGTGCTATAGACAATGCATAGTGTTTCTGTTGAAGTACAACATTTCTTTGCTGTAGTAAGTAATCATGGTGGACACTTCTTTTTGGGTTGATTTTGCTTCTTGGAATTTCTCAGGGCCATCACCTCCATTCTCATTCAGGATTCAGTTCCATAGCACATGCATTTACTGAGTACTTACTGTATGTTAAGACACTGCAGAGGAACCAGAGACAGAAAAGATGGTATTTTTTACTTTAAGTAGCTGATTGTCTGATGTGGAAGACGGACATGCCACGCCTCCAACTAACCACACTGCAGAAGGGAATAAGAATCAGTGCTGTGTAGGAATGAAATGTTGGAAGAGAACCAGAGAGGGAGAAGGTAGCTGACTTGGGGCTGGGGCTGGGGGGATAACAGGATGACATTGAAGCTAGGCTTTGAGGGGTAACAGAGAGAAGGAGGGGACCCAGGAGAGGCTATTTCAGAGTGAGGAAACAGCCATGTCCTGAAACTGGAGGGTCTGTTCAGGGAAGTGTCAGGACCTGGGATGGCAAGGGTGGCAGGGAAATAGGATGTCACCAAAGAGGAGACTGGAAAGGAGGTGTGAAGTCAGGTCACAGAGGGCCCTGAATGCTGTGCTAAGAAATGGGAGCTGGTTCTCAAGACAGAGCAATTGAAAGTTTTTGAGGAGGGAGGGGATGGCATGATTGAACTGGTGTTTTAGAAGGTGAATTGATTGTAGAACCAAGAGATTGAAGGCAGAGAGACAAGTTAAGAGACTATTGTAATATTCTGGGTGAAAGGGGATGAGGGCCTGCATCAGGGCAGTGGTGAGAGGGATAGAAGGACAACATGGGGATGGCATTATTAAGGTTTGACTCCTGATTGGATTTGGGTGGTGGGGGAGAGAAGGAGTTGAGTTGACATGGCTGAAATTTCCAGGCTAGGGGACAGTGGTGCTATTAACTAAGATAGGAAACATGCTGGGCATGGGGGGTGGAGAGCAGGTTTATGGGAATGGATAATGAGTTCAGTTTGAGACACATTGAGTCTGAGTGGCTCGGTGGACATCCAATTAACAGCAAGTTGCTGGCAGCTAGAGATTCTGGTCTGGGTATAAGGAGAGAGGTCAGGGCTAGAGATACAGATTTGGGAATCATCAGTGCACAGAGGGGTGAGCTGAGAGTGTGGGTGCTCCTGAGCCGAGAGAGAAGGAAAAGCAGGGCTGACAGATACACACACAGAGGGACAGGGGTGGAGTGGGGGGGCGGACAGCCAGGGCCAGGCTAAGCTGGAGAGACAGAGACTGAGGAGGAGCACAGAAGAGACACAGGGAAGACAGGAAGCCAGAGAGGGAGACTGAAGGCTGAAGCAGGAGGACTAAGAGTAGAGGGGAGGGGAAGGGAGAGAGGGAAGGAGGGGGAGACAGGGAGGAGAGAGTGAAGTCTGAGGGGAAATGAGGATGGGAGATCAAGGAGGGGAAGGGTCAGCAAGAGGTGGGAGAGGGGAGAATGTTAGAGGAGAGATACTGTGCTCAGAGGCAGGAGAGAGGGAGGGGAGAAGTGGGCAATGGGGGAGAGACAGCTGGGAGAGTGATAGTGGGAAGAGGGAGGTGAGCAGGAGCGATAGAGGAGATGGGAGAGAGACTGATGGGGAGGGAAAGGGAAAGCAGAGATGCATGGGAGTAGAAAGAGAAAGAGGGAGGAAAGGGGAAGCAATGGAGGAGGGTGGTAGAGGTGGGGAAATGAGGTCCCAGTTTCAGGACAGATGGTGGGAGAGAAGGGTCTTAGAGAAGTCAGCAGGCATTGGGTCAGGAAAGCCAGGAAAGGGGCAAATAGGAAAAAAAGGGGTGAGGGCAACAGTATTTTATACTGTAGAGATAGGGAGCAGGGTGAGGATGAAGGAGAGAGGAAGGGACGTGGCTCTGCTCTAGCTCACCTCGCCGCTCCTCCCTCACTGGCCTTCTGGCTCTTCCTTGATCTTAGCAGACAGCCTCCTGCCTTAGGACTTTTGCATCTGTTGTTCCCTTTGCCTGGGATGCTCTTCCCCCAGATACCCACATAGCTCACCCCTTTGCTTCCTTCAGGATGTTTAAACGTCTCCTCAGCAAACGCCTACCCTGATCACCCACTTTGAAGTTGTAGCCCATTCTTTGCTGCCATTGCCATGCCTCTTACTTAGCCTCTTATATCACTTTCTAACCTACTAGAACATAGAATCACTTAATGTATTTATTGTCCATCTCTTTCCACTAGAATATAAGCTCCATGAAGCAGGAAGTTTTGGTCTTTTTTGTTAATTGTTAGCTCCCCAGTACCTAGGACAGTGCTGGTGATAGTAGGAGTGCAATAAATATTGTATGAGTGATACTGTGTTGAATATGAACAATTTTTGAAACTGTGTAAAGGATAAATGAAATAAATCACTGATGTGACTATCTTTTACTGTGATTGACTTCTTTGGGAAGTGGTGAACAGCATAAAATTCTGATCACTGTAGGGTTCTATTCAGTTGAGCTTTGATGAATAAGGCTTTTAGCTAGTAAGTTACCTCAAGAGTTTAAGGGTCTCAAGACAATCTCATTGAATAAACCTCTTTTTCTTGATACCTCATTTTCTCTGGAAAGTGAATTGGCTGTGCAGTGGTTGTCCAAGAGTGAGAGCTAGACACTGGCTGGGTGAATGGGATGGTAGGTCATAGGGATGAGAGGTTGATAGGAAGGGACAAGGACAGAAATCTGTAGTTCTTGATGGAACATTGTTTTTTGTTTGCTCATTTGTGGTCACAGTATAAGGAATATTGCATCTGATTTGGAGGGAACTTTAAACTGAGTTAGATATCTGCATTATATCTATGTAACTCCCAACTTCAAATCAGAATAGAGTTTTTTTGAAGGGTTAATGAAGAAAGCATGTGCTTCCTCTGGAGAACTTACATTGGTACATCACTCAAGTATTTCAGTGCCCAGGGATTAGAAAATTGATGGGGAAAAGATCCCAGTAGTCTTTCAACACACTGTTCATATATAGGAACAACCCTCAAATTGTAGTTGGTCAGGCTGTGCATAGAAAAATACACTGTCATTTCATTTGTCTGAAATAGGTTAAATTTCCTCGAACACTGAAGCATATCTGTCTTTAAGATAATTTAAAAATCACTCTAGGTGATTAACAGCATCCTTGTCTCCATCCAGAAACCTATGGATTCCTGGAAAACTGGTGTCCTCTCGTTCCCGTTTGGACCTTTATTCTCCATAGCAGTCTGGCTTGTGAGAGAGATTGCTTTAACATTTTGGTGCTGTAATTACCTTCATTTAAATGTTTTCTTGTTAAAGGGAGTTCAAGCAGCTGTCCCTGTTATGGGTTTTGATTTTTTGAAGTTCTTTTTCCCCAGAGGGAGTGGCCACAACACGTCTTATCTGGTGGTGAGTGGCTGTCATGATCTCTACAGCACCGCTTTACAGCGGCGTGCACAACTGGACCAGTTCTGACCGGATTCGCATGTGTGGCATCAACGAGGAGAGGTGAGGAGGCTGGGAAGTTGACTGTTGCCAGTTTCTAGTGTGTGGTATCTAAGCACCAGAAGTGTAGCCACACTAGGGCCTGGGGAGGAGTCCTGGGGAGGAAGCTGTTGTTTGTTTCTTATTTTCCTGCAATGTGTGAGTGGCCAGGTACCAACAATGCCATGCTGTCCCTGTTCAGAAGAAGGTGAGAAGGCCAACACATGACCTTTTGCCAGCTAGTGGTTGTCCACTCATTAGAACCTTCAGATTGTGGAGTAAGGGGAAGCTCAGGCGATTGCAATTTTTATTTGCGGCATCCGTGTTTGGTGATCAAGGATATATGTAAGATATTTTTGGCCTTTGATCTAAGCCTAGAAGCAAGGAGGTTTTATCATTCAGTCATACACTGGGAAATGTTAGTGGGTATTCTGGTGATGAGTGCTTCCTTGCCTCATGAGGCTAATGACAATTTGCTGTGAGATCCTTAAGTATCAAAGGAAGATCGAACTGCTTAATGTAGTTTTCATATGAAATTGATAGTCGGTGATCTTGCTTGATCTGTGTGTGTTTTCAATTGTCTTGTTCACCAAAATATTTAGTAGACCATGTGAGGCCATTTCCTGATCCTGCCCACTCCCATCCTACCCTAACCCCCCCAATTAAAGGGCTCAAAAGTCTATCACATACGGACTCGAAATGGCCTTCAAATTTTTTACTTGACTTTCATGACTCTTGGCCAAAGAGCAGTGTATGATGGTTGCAATGCCTTTCCCATTTTTAGACAGGGCATGGCTCCCCCATGTTTGATGGTGTTTAGCTGTTGTTTCTATCCATTGACTGTTTAAATCCAAATATATCAGATCAGTCACATAGAACATGGAACAATATGACTTCTCCTGGGATTCAAGACCTGGCATCTCCCTGGATAAGGCTTAGAAGTGTGTGCATGGGTGATTGTGCATATGGGGGAGTACTGGTCATTTTGAAGGGTGAAGGCACAGACATTTTTGTGTGTATTTACTTCCTTCTTCTGTTCTTAACTGGGGAAGTATGTACTTGTTTGAGGCTCAGGTTAGGAGAACAGACCTCATTTTTTAAAAACCATTAGTGTCTGGTAGTTTAATGTTCTGTATGCTGAGGAACAGGTTACAGATGGACTAAAAAGGAATTTAATTTTAGAATAGAGAAATCAAGACAAAGGAAAATAAGACGAAATTCTTCTCAGATCTGCATAAGAAAGTTATTTTCCTTTGCATATGATGTGTGTCCTTAGATAAATACTAAGAGATGATCTAGGGATGGCAGGGTGGTGGTATTGATTTGTGCAAATATTCATTGGCAGCTAGTTTTAACTAGTTGAGACTTTGATGCAGAAGTCTGGACTAGAGCCTTCAAAAAAATCAGTGGACAGTTTCCCTTGGTTCACTGCAGGAAGGGACTGAAACCTGATTTTTCCCTCTTTATGGACCTTTCTTGGGATGTTAAATTACCAAATGTACCTAGTGGTTAAGATGACCTTTTAAGCATTGTCACTTCTGATCTCATCTACCCTTTATTGTCGCCTTCTTGCTACAGTGTAGGCCATGCTACAGCTGATTTCCAAAATGTGATCTCACCTTATTTAAAAGTCATCTTCCTCAGTCATTCACAACTTGTAGAACCTAGAAATTCTGGGTAGAAAGCTGAATCTGGAGGTTAACTCTTATGGTATACTTATGTTCACTAGATGTAGCTGATGACCACAGGAACAGGGATAGGGGCTTTCTGCTGGCCCCAGGTGGCTGTCTCTAGACAAACCTCCAGCAAAATCTGTTTTCTTGTTTGCTTGCTTCCTTTCTTGCACTCCCTCATTCCTTCATTCAACAAACATTTGTTAACCCAATGAGAGCAAACCAATAGGTCATAGGACATCGGTGGTGAGTGCCGTAGAGTGGCATGGGCAGTTCCTGTACGGGTCCAGATGCAAGAATGACAAACTTCCTGGGGGAATAAGGGAAGGCTTCCCAGAAGCAGTGATGTTGGAGCCAGGGCTTGAAGGATAGGTGGGAGTTAGAGTGAGGGCTACTATATCCCACACAGTGTGCTGGGAAGAATGCAGCCTTGGGGCATGTTGGGACTCAGGCAGGGAGAGTCTGATGTGTGCCATGTAGTCAGGGCCCAGTGGGAACTGAAAAAGGGCCAGGTTGATAGTGGTGCTAACCCTTAATAATTAGGAAAACAGCCATGAAAGGTTATGGCCATTTCTGCTTTACGTTCAACAACGCTTTAAGCAAAACAACCCAGGGTTCGATTTTCAGTCCCGACTGTCCACTACCCGTACCCTTCTAACTTTGCCTTGTTGACCCACTTCTTCCCATGCACCCCTCCCCTGCAAGCTATTCCTGTCCCAGCCTCTTCTCTCAATGGAGTAATTTAACGTTTGCTTAGCTTTGCACACCCCTCTCCTCAGAGGATTTGAAACATGGCTGCATGACACTTTCCCAGAGCCTCAGGGGCTGGCACTCAGGCAGGCGTGGGTGTGGCCGGACTGGCCAGCACTGACCGTCCCGCTGCTACTTCCAGAGTCCCTGGGCTGGCTGTCTCTGCTGTTCTCCGGTAGCTGCCTTCAAGGGCAGGGTTTCTGCTTTCAAGGTACTTTTATGCAGGGTGGGAGCCCAGCAAGGGGGGTTAAGTATGCAGCTGGTCCTCCTACGTATTGTCAGGAGGGGAAAGAATGTAAATAAATAGCATCTTCCTTCTGTGGTCCCTCCTGTGGGGTTGGCCCCTTGCAACCATCCTCTCCCCAAAACCATTGCTGGCCAGTCTAGTTGGAACTCACTTCTCCCAGCCCAAGGCCGGGTATAGGTCTTGCTTCTCTGATCTCCCAGGAGTTGATGTCCAATTATGTCTTCCCTTTCCCTCAGGCCCCCCACCTTCCCTTCCTCAAGACCCCAACTACATCTCTACCCTTGCCTGCCCATATGATCATTTCTGTTTGTCACCAACAGTCACAGAGTCACAGCCAGCAGTGAACCCTTCCACTTCTGCCAGCCTGCCTGCCTTTTAAAGGGAACAAGCCTCCCCTGACCACGGTTAGCTCCTTTGGGAGCCCTGAAAAGATGGAGAGAGGCCCTTGATGATCCCTCTTGCCTTTTCTGCTTCTCCTACCATAAGTACAGTCTTGGAGTCCATCAGCAGTGCCCTGGTCCAGTGGGGGGTGGGCGGCTAACAGGGCCTTCTCTGGTCTTGTGGGGGTCGCTGTGGGCTCTCTGTCTGCCCTTTGGCTAGGGTGGCTAGTGAGGCCGGTTGCAGAGCTCAGGGCAAGGCTCTGAAGAAGGGGGATGAACCCCCAGGCAGTACCTCCCCAGAGGCCCAAAGCTCCCACTTGGCCTGTCACACCAGGGCTCCTGCCCCACTGGTATCTTCCCTACGCAGATAGTAGTACATTCTCTCTGTGCTCAAAATATCATACTTCCAGTGGTGTTTGTCCTTTCTTCAATTTCACCCTCCCAGTCTGACCTTTTTCTTTGGTCAGGATGTACCACTTTCTAAAATTCTTATCTGAAGTTTGGAGAAGACTTTTTGAGCAGGTTGGGGTACAGTTTAGTTTTCCTCTTTGGGACCTAGCTCTCTGACCTTGAACCCTTTCCTCTGTGATATACCAGCTTGAATTTGGAGCCTGTGGCCTTGAAGGCCTCTCTTTGGGATGGGAGAGAATGTGATGGTGCTGCGAGGCCAAGGGTACAGTAGGGAACTAGCAGGGGATAGGACACAGGCAAAGATAGGAAGGTAAGAGGGAGGGCACTGACTGGAGCTCAGTGGTACTCTAGAATAGGGGAAGAGGTACCCTGGAGGGAAAGAAGTCATGCCCTTGAAATGCCCCTCAGCACCCAGTGACCTGGTGGTCTTGAGTCAGCATCATTACATGTACTGATAAACGTGTATCTGCTTTAGGCAGGCCCATCGGGCGAACAGGGGATGATTCAGATTTACAACATGCAACAATGGAGTTGGTTATTTGTTTTAGCAAAGGATTACCCTTATGATACCTGCAGCCAGCTTCCCTCATAGGCCTAAAATAAGATTGCACTTAAGAAAAAAGTGATTGACATGCCTTTTGAGATCATCTGTAATTCTCCTCTCCCCTATTGGCAATACCCATTATCCCCTGGACAGTCACTTTGACAGGTCAGCTTCAGGGACAAGGCAGAGGGACTCGGGTGTCCTCCACACTTCTGGTGAGAGCCCCAGGAAACAGGATATATAATATGGCCCAAAGAGGGGAGTCTAGTCAGATTGGGTTCCTTTGCAGGAACGTGCAAAGCTCAGCATGGAGGCTCTGGTTTGTTACCTGGACACCCTCAGTTCCTTATGATTTTCCCAAAGCCATCAAGGGAAGTTAGGAAGGTTTTATGGGAACCCAGGCAGGCAGGGGGCATTTTGGGGGAAGATGGTGATGGCCCAAAGACTAGACCTCATGTCCCTTCTCTGGTTGTGTCTCCCATGCTAGAAGAGCACCTCTTTCTGATGAGGAGTCCACGACAGGTGACTGCCAGCACTTTAGATCTCAGGAGTTTTGTGTCAGCAGCAGTTTTTCCAAGGTAAGGGGCCATGTGGAGCCACATGTTGCCCACCAAAGGGTGGGGCTGAACAGCCCAGGCAACGTGCCCAGCCTGCCAACCCAAAAAGGGGGACAAGAGGGGACAGAAAGGATTAGGGTATTTCCCAGGAGTTGCTGTATGTGAGACAGAAATTGGTCAGCTGCTCTTTGCTTCTGCCAAGACCCAGTTGGTCGAGTTGCAGAGGACCAGCAGCTGCTTTTCCTGGGCCTTGGGACACTTGCACTGTCTGCAGAGAGCCAGCTAAGACGGGCGCACTACTCTGTCGTTGCAGGTGGAGCTCACAGCAGTTGGAAGTGGCAGCAATGCCCCGGGGACAGACCCAGATGGCAGTACAACAGAAAAACTTAGGCACAAGTCAGAAGATAAGCCTGACAACCCCCAGCCGAAAATGGACTATGCTGGGAATGCAGCTGAGGCTGAGGGCCTCTTGGTGCCACTGAGTAGCCCACGAGACGGGCTCAAGCTTCCCCCTCCTGACAACGCCGAGGCCAGCAACAGCAGGACTGACTGCTCCTGGACTCCCCTTGGCACCCAAATGAGCAAACAGGTTGACTGCTCACCAGCCGGTGTAAAGGCTTTGGACTCTCGGCACGGTGTTGCAGAGAAGAATACTTTCATTTTGGCAACTCTGGGAACTGGAGTACCTGTGGAGGGAACCCTGCCACTGGTCACCACTAACTTCAGTCCGATGCCAGCCCCCATCTGCCCCCCTGCTCCCAGTTCGGCGTCTGTCCCCCGGTCTGTTCCAGATCCATTCAAGCTTCCCCTTTCCATCCCTGCCCCAGTGCCCCATTCTGGGCTGGTACCTGTCCAAGTTGCCACTTCGGTGCCAGCTCCTTCCTCTTCCTTAGCTCCAGTCCCGGCTCTGGCTCCAGCTCCGGCCCCTCCATCCCTGCCCACACTCATCTCTGATTCGAAACCCCTCTCGGTTTCGGCCTCCGTCTTGGTGCCCGTGCCAGCTTCTGCTCCCCCTTCAGGCCCTGTTCCCTTGTCGGCTCCGGCCCCAGCCACACTCTCAGTCCCAGTTTCAGCTCCTCCCTTGGCTCTGATCCAGGCTCCTGTGCCCCCTTCAGCTCCAACCCTAGTCCTCACACCTGTCCCCACTCCAGTTCTGGCTACCATGCCAGCGTCTACGTCTCCAGCAGCTCCTGCTTCTCTATCAGTACCGATGCCCACCCCAACCCTATCTTCTGGCCCACCTTCTACCCCGACCCTCATCCCTGCTTTTGCTCCTACACCAGTGCCTGCACCCACCCCAGCCCCAATCTTCACTCCAGCCCCCACACCCATGCCAGCTGCCACGCCAACTGCCATTCCCACCTCTGCACCCATCCCAGCCTCCTTTAGTTTGAGTCGAGTGTGTTTTCCTGCAGCTCAGACACCAGCTATGCAAAAAGTCCCTCTGTCCTTTCAGCCAGGGACAGTACTGACCCCAAGCCAGCCGCTGGTTTATATCCCACCTCCGAGCTGTGGGCAGGCACTCAGTGTGGCCACACTGCCAACCACCCTGGGGGTCTCCTCCACTATTACACTCCCTGTCCTGCCATCCTACCTGCAGGACAGGTGTCTCCCTAGCATGTTGGCCTCCCCAGAGCTACGGTCTTACCCATATGCGTTTTCAGTGGCCCGGCCTCTGACTTCAGATTCTAAGCTGGTCTCTCTGGAGGTGAACAAGCTCCCCTGTGCCTCCCCGTCAGGCAGCACCAGCACCCAGCCTGCACCCGATAGGGTCCCTGGACCTTTGGCAGACACTTCCCTCTCCTCTGCTTCTGCTAAGGTGCTTCCAACTCCACAGCCTTTGCTGCCAACCCCCAGCGGGAGCTCAGCTCTACCGCACCCCACCAAGATGCCAGGTGGTGGCGAGCAGCAAACAGAAGGGACTTCTGTCACCTTCTCTCCCCTCAAGTCACCTCCACAGCTGGAGCGAGAGATGGCCTCTCCACCTGAGTGCAGTGAGATGCCACTTGACCTCTCCTCCAAGTCCAACCGCCAGAAACTTCCATTGCCGAACCAGCGCAAAACACCCCCCATGCCTGTGTTGACCCCTGTGCACACCAGCAGCAAGGCCCTCCTCTCCACAGTCCTGTCTAGGTCTCAGCGCACAACCCAGGCTGCTGGCAGCAATGTCACCTCATGCCTGGGCCCCAATTCCTCACCCTTCGTCATCTTTCCTGAGATTGTGAGGAATGGGGATCCAAGCACCTGGGTAAAGAACTCAACTGCACTGATCAGCACCATTCCTGGCACCTACGTGGGGGTGGCCAACCCAGTGCCTGCATCCCTGCTGCTGAACAAGGACCCCAACCTGGGCCTCAACCGAGATCCCCGCCATCTGCCCAAGCAAGAGCCCATCTCCATCATCGATCAAGGGGAGCCTAAGAGCACTAGTGCCCCCTGTGGCAAAAAGGGCAACCAGGCTGGGACTGAGGGACAACCAAGCACAGTCAAACGTTACACCCCAGCCCGCATTGCCCCTGGGTTGCCAGGGTGCCAAACCAAGGAGCTGTCTCTCTGGAAGCCCACAGGGCTAGCAAATATTTACCCACGGTGTTCAGTCAATGGGAAACCCACCAGCACCCAGGTCCTGCCTGTTGGCTGGTCACCTTACCAGCAGGCGTCTCTGCTTTCCATTGGCATTTCCAGTGCTGGGCAGCTCACCCCCAGTCAGGGGGTGCCCATCAGGCCTACCAGCATTGTTTCTGAGTTTTCTGGTGTGCCAACTCTTGGCCCCAGTGAAGCTGTACATGGACTTCCTGAGGGGCAGTCACAGCCTGGGGGCCCCTTTGCTCCAGAGCAGGACACTGGCACAAAGAACAAAACTTGCCGGATTGCTGCCAAGCCTTATGAAGAACAAGTCAACCCTGTCCTCCCGACTCTCAGCCCACAGACAGGGACCCTGGCACTGTCTGTTCAGCCCAGTAGTGGGGACGTAAGAGTAAATCAGGAGCCTGAGGAATCAGAGAGCCACCTCTGCCCTGATGGCACTCCTGAGATGGAAGGCCCCCAGGGGGCTTGTGGCCTGAAGTTGGCAGGAGACACAAAGCCTAAGAACCAAGTGCTGGCCACGTACATGTCCCATGAGCTGGACTTGGACACCCCCCAGAACCTGCACAAGATGCCGGAGCTGCCTTCGCTACCTCATGACAGCCACCCTAAGGAACTTATTTTGGATGTGGTCCCAAGCGGCAAGAGGGGCTCCAGCACTGAGCTTTCACAGCTTGGAAGCCAGGTGGACCTCGGGCGGGTGAACATGGAGAAGGTGGGTGGTGATGTGGTCTTCAATCTAGCCACCTGCTTCCGGGCCGATGGCCTCCCAGCTGCTGCCCAGCGGGGCCAAGCTGAAGTTCGTAGTAAGGCCGAGCAGGCTCGAGTGAAACAGGAAAGCGTAGGTGGCTTTGCTTGCAAGAACAAGTGGCAGCCAGACTCAGTGGCGACTGATGGGGTGACCGAATCTCTGACCCCCAAAAAAATGAAGTGTGGCAAAGAGAAGGATGCTGAGGAGCAGCAGCCACAGGCCGAGGTCGTAACCCAGAGTTCCCCTGGACCCAAGGTGAGTGCTGGGCTGAGGTTGAAGGCAGGGCCGACACACTGGGGGTCTGCTTTTGTACTACAGATGTCAACCTCCTGTGGCAGTATTCTTGAGTAGCTCTGTGAACAGAACTGATGGGAAGGCTCCTGTAAAGTGAGTGATGACCTGCTGTCCCCTTTCTAAGTCATATTATCTATATATGGTATTTTAGCATGGGGAGGGGCTGGCTTGTATTTTATAGGTTGTGGGAAATGATTCGGTCCCTGAGGCTAGGGAAGTCACTATCCCAGATGAGGATGGAAAGTAGAAGAAGGTATTGGCAACAGAAATCAATTAATGTCAGGCCCTTCCGTGCATAACCATCCTTCCTTTTCTTTCACTGAGACTGACTGCTGGCCTTGAGAACTTGGGGCCCAGGGAGAGAAGGGGCCTTTGACAAGCTTGGTCTCTGTATCACTGATGAAGCCTGCTCTGGATTTGCTTGGAGTTTTGTGTGGCCAGAACCAATTAGTTCTGGGCTCATCCACCAGTTCCCTACCCTCTTAGTGCTTGGAGTGACAGCTTCGGATTTCGGCCCATTGGGAATTTGCTGTGCGAGGCAGGTGGGCATTTGGGTCAGGGTTCTTAATAGGCTAAGAATGATGGCAGGGTTTTAGGCAAAAATGCAGGCCAAGAGGGTCAACTTGAATCCAGTAGTCCTCCAGATGGGATGCAGAGGCCACACTGGTGATCCAAGGAGATTCTTGAAACAGTTGAGGATAGGACTTATTGAACATAGGGAACAATTTGAAATTGTGTTAACAAACCTTCCGATTGGATGTTGACATAACACTCACGAACAGATTTCTAGCCAGAGGGCCGTGAATTTGTTTGTGGCAGAAGTTCTTAGTCTTTTTTGGACCACAGTGTGCTTTGAGAAGCTGATGAGACCCTGTCCCCAGAAACACGACCTCAGAATTTTGCCAATAATGTCAAGGGATTCTTGGACCCACCCCCTCCCCAAAGCCCACCCATGGACTCCAGATTAAGAACCCTGGGGATAGAGTTTGGGTGAGTTTTTCTCAATGAACTCGCAACCACGCCTGTATGGCAGAGATTTGCCAAGTAGAAACACAGGCAATGACATAGCAGAGCATATGTATAGCGTTTGCTTAGGTAACTGTGATATGCCCTGGGTGGTGGTAAAAGTTGATGTCATTTTAGGTGTTATTGTCTGTTGAACTCCTACTACATACCAAGTGCTTCCTACAACCCTTACCTAACTTACAATAACTTACCAATAACTCTAAGAGGTGGCTGCTGTGCTCACTTTACAGATAAAAAAATGAAGGAAACATACTGAGGGGGTAAGTTACCCAAAGCTACACAGCCACTAAATGGCAGAGCTGGAACTCAGACTCTGGTCTTGTTAGTTGCAAAGTTCGTGCCCATTTCCAGCTAGGCCACACTATCATCCACTCTCCTGTATGTATAGCTGTTTCACTGACCAGTTAGCAGGTGTTTGTTGAGTGGCTACTAAATGCCAGTTGCTCCCAGGCAGTGGGACTACATCTTTAGGAGGGCGCTATGCCATTTTGGTGAGGAGTGTGCTCTCTGGAGCCAGGCATTGTGTCCGAGTTTGAATCTTGGTCCTGTGTCTTCCCAGCTGTGTGTTACCAGTCAAGTTACTGAATCTCTCTGGCCCTCAGTTTTCTCATCTGTACAATGAAATAATAGAATCTATTCATAGGTCTGTGTAAGGATTAAATGAGACTATGATGTGAAATGTCTAGAACGGGCACATTGATAGAGACAGGAAGTAGATGGGTGGTTGCCTAAGACTGGAGGGGATGGGGAATGGGGAGTGGTGGCTTCCTGGGTATGGGGTTTCCATTTGGGGTGATGAAAAGTTCTGGAACTAGATAGTGATGACCGTTACACAACTCTGTGACTACTAAAAATAATGAGTTGTAAACTTAAATAAGTGAATTGCATGGTATATCTCAATAAATTATATGTTAACAAAGCGGTTGTTTAAAAGAGATTAAATGAGATGATGCAGGTAAATGCTTAGATCTGCGCCTGGCATAGTAAGTGCTCCATAAGTGTTCTCGGCTGCTGTTCTTATTGTTAGTATTACCAACAAAATAGATGTGGTCCCTGCTTATGTCTTGCATGTGACTCGATGACAGGCAGGCACTGCCCCTTACCATTTTAGATGAACAGTTCACTGGGCCCACTGAAGAGGGGAGAGAATAAAGTGACAAGATATCAGGGGCTTGAAGTAACTCTTAGCAACTGCTATAATGATTTAGTAAATGTCCATTTTGGTGGAGAGTAAATTACTTAGATCTTTCATTTCTTACGTTCCATTTTCGTGAGAAAGAAACTGTTGATAAGCAAACGAAGATCAGGGTTAATTCAAAACAGCCCCTTTCAGGGTATGGAATACCAAGAATCAGAATTGTCTCCTGTCTCCTACACCACCTGCCCCAAGGCCTCATGGAATCCTGAAGGGCCTTCTGAATCATAAGCAAAGAAAGAGTTCTGCTTCATCTGCAGCTGGGTGTATTTTATTGTTTTCTCATCCTCTGAAAAATTCTTTGGAAAACCTTTCAAAACTCTATTATCCAGAACATTCATCTTACACAGTCTCCCCATCCTCCCAACTTCTTGCCAAGTTGGAGTGTGTGACATATTTTTACTCTCAGGTCTGCCCTTGCAGAACATACAGATAGAAATCCCTTCTAGATGTTCTGTTTTACTTGTTTTTGTCTGTCTTAGGAAGTAAAAGTTAATGATCTGCACTTGAAAGAGCCAGCTAAAAATGATATTCAGAAATAAATAGGACATGTTCAAATTCATGTGCATTTTAACTGTATTCCCCCTGACTTATTGTAGTTTTTCTCTGGCCATACCTGAAGGTCAGATTTTAAGCAGCAGTTCCCATCCTCCTCTTTCCTCTCCAATTAATTCTTTCTCCTAACACTTCGGTTTGTAGGAACTGGCAGCAAGCAAAGGGGGAAACTGAACTTGCATTTTCAGCTCAGCCCTCTGTTGGAAAAGAAGCAGGAGGAGGTTAAGGGCTAGTAAGAGTCCCTGGAATTTGATGGGGAATAGTGACTCCCTATCCCTGGAGAATTGAGGACCCCTCTCCTCTGCCCCCACCCTGCCTCAGAAAATGTTCCATCAGTAAAATATCTGCTCTCCCCTTTGCTGGAGCTAGACAGTGATAACCTTCCAGAAGGCAGCATGTGTATCTGCTTAGGGGGAAAACAAGTTCTCCTTTCTTCCTAGGGCCTACTTTCATTGTTAAAAGGTTTTGCTTATTCTGCACTCCCTAGATACTAGAATACTGAAAATTTCTACTTTGCCCTATTTCTTATTTAGTGGCATGGAGAGACCTCAAAGCTTGTGACAATATGTGACCATTAGGCAGAGAGTGTCCTTGTAGCATGGATGCACAACCATTGTGCTTATCTGATGTACTGGGTGGTGGTGGTGTGAGTGGGGCTGAGCAAAAACATTTGAGGATGCCATTAGGGAAGGAGAGGAGTAAGACCTGACACAGAGGCCCAGGCTGGGAGCCCAGGGCCCCGGGTCTTTGTCTTAGCTCTGCCACTTCCTCACTGCAGGCACAGTGTGCTAACTGGCAGGTTTGCCTGGCAAGTAGCAGCCCATGAGTGAGCGGACACCTTGCCTGGCCAAATCGTTTAACCTCTTATTTTGGAGCCTTAGTTTCCTCGTCTGTTCAGTGGGGATGACACTAACTCCTCTCAGGGTTGTTGGGAAGATCAGATCAAATAACAGAGAGGAGAACTTTTGAAAGAGTTGGAAGTGCTATGGAGCATAAAACTATGAACAGTGCCTGGACTCTTGCAGTACCTTCCTAAGCATGGGGAGATTGAATTTCTCCCATGTTGTGCCTTTCTTGTTGCCTTAGTCAAACCTGTTTTCTGACGTTAATTTACATGTGAAAATTTCTCTTGAGTTGACCCGTCCTGAGAATTATGTTCAATGGCTGGCGTCAGTACCACTCACAGTGAAGTCATTTGGACAGTGTGGTCTCCCGACTTGCAGAAGAGGCATTTTTGTTTTCTGCCTGTCTCCCCATTGCTGTTTGTATATAGAAAGTATGGGACCTTTTAAAATGACTTTGGGTGTTTATTCCGCTTGTGATTGCAGACTGTGGACCTGTAAAAATGATGGGGTGTGGATGTCTGTGGGGATTATCTGGGGCATAGATTTTATTCCCCAAAGCCACTGTAGCTTGCTGTGGAAGGCAGTAGGCAGCCCCATCCCCCTGACCCCGACTTGGATCACTCATGTCCATGAGTCAGAAACGGGGCACAGGACTCAACAATAGTAGAGCTTTCTGAAGAAGCAAAACTGACCTCACACCTGACTCTCTCTACCTCTCCACAGTGCCGGAAGCTGCCTAGTGACTCCCAGGAACCCACCAAGAAAAGCCCCAGGGAGGCTTCAGATTCAGGAAAAGAGCACAATGGAGTCAGGGTAAAGCACAAGCACCAGAAGCCAACAAAGCTGGGGTCCCAGTCTCCAGGAAGGCGAGCCGATGGCCATGAGGAAGGTAGGCCCCACAGGTCCTGGCCCTCTGGGCTGGGCTGTAGAAGGATCCCTTGGTGGGTCGGGGAAGGGGAGGCTCTGAGCCTGCCCAGAAAAGTACAACTTCCTTACTGTGGAAGGCAAGGGAGAAGGGCTTATTCTGCTCGGCCTGGTTGCTAGGATAAGGCACTCTCTGAAGGCTGAAGATAGTTGTTTTCAGACAAAAGTCAGTCCTGCAACCTGTTACTCTGCAGTGGGTCTAGGCTCAGAGACGAAAAGGTTTTAATGAGGATTGAGACTAAAACAGCAGAATGGGGTGGGAGGTTCATGATACTGTTTTCTCTATCTTCAGTATATTTGGAAACTCCCTTAATAAAAAGTTAAAAATTGATACCTAGCTAGCTAGGAGGTTTAGAGAAGTCCTAAAGCCCTTATTATTTAGGGAACACACAGGAGGTTTGGGATGGGAGGTGTTTACTTAACCTGTATGCTCCACCACTGATAGTTCCTAGGTGCCTTCATCAGAGAGAGAAGCCTAAATATTCCTGCCCACAGTAGCCTGTGTTTATGGCCTTGCCCATCTGACATGAGCTGTTTCTTTGTTTGTTCTCATGCAGCAGTTTGCCTCTGTCAGCCACTCTTTGCTCCCATCTTCCTGCCTTGCTCAGTCTTCTAGGATCCATTGAGGTTGCCCCTCTCTGGGACCTGCTCCAGCTTAGTTATAACTTTGTGGAGGTGCAGCCTCATAGTCGTACAGGCAGCCGGGTCTTCAACTTCTTGGCATGCTGGCAAATCGATTCTGTACCCTGCCTTTTTTGGTGTCAGCAAAAATGACCCAGCTCCCTGTTTTCAAAAACCATAGGAAAGTGCTCTAAGAGAATACATAGGTGACAGCAGTATAAGGGGAGCTAATAAGTGTCACCCAGGGAAAATACAAACCCTCCTCTGATTTTAACATCCTGGGTCTCTCAAGGGGGCTTTCCAGTCTTTAGATTCTGCCTGTGATATTTCTGTCATCTGCCCTGAAACCCTAGGTTCTTTGGAAAAGAAAGCAAAGAGCAGTTTCCGCGACTTCATACCAGTGGTTCTGAGCACCCGGACACGCAGTCAGTCTGGTGAGTGAGTCTGAGACCATGGCCCATCTTGGCCTAGGTGGAGAGTCAGGAGTTTGATTCACTGTGCCAAGATACCCAGCTCCTTGCAGAGACAAGAGAGCTCAGAGTGGGGGTGGGGGTACTGCCCATGGTTTTAGGACTGTTTGCTTATTAGCCTTTCAGAACAGGGATTTGACATCTCTTCTTGGCAGCCAATGGTGGAAGGAGGAGAGGCCTGCACCACTCACAAAAACTGGTCTACTCCGAGCTTTGGCATCTCACAATTATTGGGGCCAGTCTTGGGCATGGGACATTTATTTTAACCTTTGAGCCTCTGTCTTACTGCCCTAGGTGGTAGGCATCATTAAAATTGGAAATGGTCACTGAGTCATCAGCAGGGCCAGCAGAATCAAATTTGGTCCCCTGAATTTGTATTGCTCAACCCCCAGTGTCTGAAAATGATAGTCCTTTCTAGCCACCACTATTGTTTGCTAGCCTCCATGCTACTCTGTAGCACAGGAAATGGTTACCCTGGTTCAGCCAGATTTCAGTGTAAGTAGCTAGAATTGGGTAGCAGGGCACAGTGTAAACTCAGTTACCTGACATTCTCTTAACTGGCATCTCAGCACATGGGGAACGCAATGGTCGGCGGAGCTCTGAATGACAACCTGGAGGCCTTGGAAAGTCCTGAAGTGTCCTCTGAATCATGGAAGAGTGATTACATTAGGCCAGTTCCATTTTACTGTTAGACACACTGTACTGCATTCAGTTCTCTGGAAATTGGTGATCCCGGTGTGATCTTGATGGTGACTCCGTATTGACCAGAATACTTCATTCCCTGCCTCTTCTGTATAATGGAAAGCTTGCTGGATATTTGCTGTCTTTAAGTGGTCTGACTGACTGGAAACTGTGTTCAAGGGCTGCTCTGTTTGCCTCGCGCCATTTATTTCTTCTGCTGACCTTGCTTGGGTTTGGGAATTGTTGAGTTACTAGCCAGGCCTGGGGAGTAAGATGGTGGTGCCTCAGAGCTGCTTCTGAGGAAGACGTCAGAGGTGCTGTAGAGCTAAATGTGGGCGATTCAGGGTTGTACTTCTGTTGTTAGCAGAGTTGAAGGAAGGAGTGGGAAGGAGAATGGCCTCTTGGCAAAGTGGCAGAGGAGGGAAGGAGAGGACCCATCATACTGGGGTGGTGGGGAGAAGAGGAGGGGGAAGTGCCTGCCCAGTGGGGCTGGGGCAGGAGGAGGTACCAGAGGGAAAGCTCCACCCCTGGACTCTGGGCCACTCAATAGGAAGTAGGGTAAATGTAAGGGAAGAGGGTCTGGCTGAGGAGCATTTGGGCAGGACTAACCCAAGCTGTGTCACAGGAAAGGGGCTCCTTGCTTCGCTTTTCCTGAGACTCTGTTGCAGTAATTCTGCTTGTTCACGGTGGCTCTGTCAGCAAGATTGGGGGTCACATAGTGAGCGTGGTGGGGACACCATGCCAGTCTGCCCTTCATCACCTTTACTACACCCTGATTTCCCAAAGGGCAGGACCTGTGGCCCTCTCCTGCCCTTGCAATGCTTGGCATCTTGTAAGCACTAAGTAAGAGTTTGTGGAATGAATTAAAGCGGCATGGCAACTGGCTGAGGAAGGGCGTGTGGTTGGGATACTCATAGTTGTGTGGTATATTGGACTCTGTAAAATACTCATGGGTGAATTACCTCATTTGAGCCTCAAAACAGTCCTGTGAGGCCAGTAAGGGCAGAGAACAGCCCCCCCATTTTATAGACAAGGAGACAGAAATGAAAAAACGTTCCCAGAGCATACAGCTCGTAACTGGCAGAGCCTGAACATGAACCCAGACCTTCAAACTCCTAATCCAGGGCACTTGCTTCGACACCATACTCTTTGTCCTTTGAAGAGGTGCCTGACCGTGCTCTGTACGTCCCATCCACAGGAAGCATCTGTAGCTCATATGCGGGTATGGCAGACAGTGACATGGGAAGCCAGGAAGTCTTCCCTACCGAGGAGGAAGGGGAGGTGACCCCCACCCCAGCTAAACGTCGGAAGGTGAGAAAGACCCAACGGGACACCCAGTATCGCAGCCACCATGCCCAGGACAAGACTTTGCTGAGCCAGGGCCGCCGGCACCTGTGGCGAGCCCGAGAAATGCCCTGGAGGACAGAGGCTGCCCGGCAAATGTGGGACACCAATGAGGAGGAAGAAGAAGATGAGGAGGAGGGCCTGGTGAAGAGGAAGAAACGGAGACGGCAGAAGAGCCGAAAATACCACACTGGGGAGTACTTGACTGAGCAAGAAGAAGAGCAGAGGCGGAAAGGGCGAGCAGGTAAGGCTGGCCTGGGGGCTGCTGCCCAGTGAGCTGCTGTCACCCATCCCCACACCACAGTGACTTTGGCTTCTGGGGACCCTCAGGCATCTTGGGTGTTCCCACCTCTGCCTTGTCCAGCCGCCAAAAGCCTGTGCATCCATAGAAACCTGGTGCTGTGAATTCCAGCTGCCAGAGGGGGTCACTCCGCTCCAGCTCGGAGGTTCTGGCTTAGGGCGGAGATCAAATGAGATTGACTGACCTACAGGTGAGCTGAGAACATGAAGGCCCGAGCCCTCCAATTTCTTAAAAAGTCTGAACCTGTGGGTCAAGGCCACAGTGACATCCTTGGCATGGGACAACTTGATACCAAGGAGTTCTGTGGCTGGCTTGAGGGAGCTGAGTCTGTTGGGAGATGGGGTTTTCTCTTCTAGAATCCTGGGTTCAAGAAGAAAGGGTTTTGGCTGCTTTTCCCAGGATGGCCTCCAGCCCCTAAACTAAATGAAGGACAATGATTTCCTCAATTCAACAGAAGAACTTCAAGTAGAAGCGGGCCCAACTGTGCTTTCTTGGTTAAAGCCACAAAGGTTATTACGAGGCATAGTGAAGCTTTGAGGTGACCAGAGGTGGCATCATTTTGTTGGATCTGAGTTGGAAAAGCAGGCAGCCCAAGGAGAAAACCAGACTTTCTTTGGCCACAGCAGATGCTATGTAATCATGTAATAATCATGGAGGCACAGACTGTCACCGAGGCTAATACCAGCATGCTCTACTAAGTACTGTTCAGGCCCATTCCTGTAGTGGATTTCTAGATGAGCAAAAAGGACAACTTTGGGTTTCATGAGAACATCTCTGTCTGTCACTCTCTTTCTCTGACCTCTGCCCTTGAAGCAATAATTGATTGTCTCTGATAATGTATTCATCCTAAGCTGCCAGTAAATATTTATAGTCTCCTTATTAGTAAAAACTGAATAACCAATAACCGCATACTGAGTGGGTAGTAGATTCTTGGTTTGCTGTAATGCGAAGAAGGCTAAACCTCATTTCCAGCTGTTTCTGTGTCAATGTATACAATACCTATCCCTACACTTAAGAGGGTAATTGAGCTAATTTTCATCAACTATGTGAGAGAGTGGGGATAATTTTCCCTTTCCTCTGCCAGCGCCATAATGGATTGGTTAAGAATGAGTTTTCAAGCCATTGGCCTCAGCGACTTGTGTTAGGATGAAGAGATGCTTTTGTATCACCCAGTCTTCTCAAATGAGAATGGTTTCCTAGAAGCTTGGAAGCTTCTGTGGAACTTGTTAGTTTTTGGAACCAGAAGTACCTTCAAGGTTGCCTGGTCCAGTTTTCAACCCAATGCAGAGATCTCTACAGCTTTCAGATAGGTAGTCTTTACTTAAACCTCTCTAGGAGCATGGAGAACACCACTTAGCAAGCATCCTGTTTGGTGTGAGGGCAGCTCTAGTTGTTGGAGAATAGGTCGTTCTCCCACCATGTGTGTGTATCTCAGATTCGAGTTGAGGCTGTTGGCTTTGGCGTATGGTGTGGTCACTGTCCTCCAGATCTGATAGTGACATCTTCATGAATGAGTTGCCTGGCAAACATCTCTCTTCTCACTCAGAAAGCTCCAGTCCCTCCTATTACTACCTGTCTTCCAGGTTGACATCGGGAATTCAGGCAGAGGCCAGACTGGACAGGTCACCTTACTCCTATCTGTGCCTTATGGCCTTTCTTTCGTCTTGGGCTTGGGTACCTCCCTTCTTTACCCATGGTGCTGGTAGGAGGAGCCAAAGAGCTATTTCCACTTGTACACCTGCTGCCTCCACTCTGTTAATTTCCAGGGGCTACTATGAAGCCTTTGCTCTGCCACAATTGACTGAACTCTAGAGCCTGCCAGGCCCTGGGTAAGTGGGGTCAGGGCTGCTGCTTTTCCTGCGGCGGTGACTGCGGTACTATGGCCTCCCCGTGTTTCCTGAGGACCTCACAAGGCACAGTTCTGTTCCTTCCTCTTTTACTTCAGCCCAAACTTGTTGCCTCAAAAGCCCTGGTTTAGAATGTTCTGGCTGGAAGTACCATTAGAAGCCATCTAGCACAGCAGTTCTTGGGTGGGTGTGGGGACCCACCCACCAGTAGGTTGAGGTTAGTTGGGGGAAGGGAGTGGTATGACAGCTGACTTTCTAAGAGCTGTACATAACCTACAGCCTATTCCTCATACAGTACTGATGGCTCCCACATTTGGATCTGCCATTGGCAGTGTCAACATGAGGGCACATGCCTTGGTCGGGGCAGGCGACTTGAGGACACTTGCACCTTGCTCACCCTTTCGTTTCACAAATTGGAGAAACTGAGGCTGCAGTTATTCATTTCACAGACATACTGATCTTTTGCCATGTACTAGGCATGGTGGTCAGTCCTGGGGGGGAGATAAAGAACAAACACATGGGTGTGGCCCTACTTAAAGAGCCTGCCTTTAATACAAAAATGATGCCTTAGTCTTTATAGTGTGTTTTAAAGGGGGTTTGCATTGTTACTTCATTTAATTCTCATACCAGTCCTGTGATGTGGGATATATCCTCCCCATTTAATAGACGTAGAAACTGAGGCCCGGGGAGATTATGACTTGTGTGTAGCCAATCATACAGCTAGTGGCCAAGCCATGTAACACTAATAATAGTTAAGAGATAAGAGTAAACCCAACCTATCTCGCCTCTACATGGGGTTGAGGACTGACCTGTGGAATGAGGCTCGTTGTAATGGAGTTCCCAGTGCGACTCAGGGATCCCTGCTCTGGAGCTGGAAAGAGCCGTAAGAATCATAACCCTGCCTTTTAAGATTAGAAAGCACTTTGTTCAGTGAGCTGTGGCTAGAATTAGAGATGTTGTCCAGTATATTCCAGTGACTTAAAGGGAAAGCAGCAGGTTTCTGGGATTGCCCACCAGCTTTAATCTCAGGTTTCTGGGATTGCCACTAGCCAATGGTGCCTCCTAGTGTCAGGGAGTTTCTGTGGCTTTGATCTCTGTGTCCTCAGAGAGTGACCAACAGGGTTGTCAGGTGGGTAGAGCTGAGGCTCTGAAGGAAGCCGCCTACCACTTACTCCCCAGCCCCATAAACTTCATACTTCAGCAGAGCTGCTAAATTTGCTTTCATACAGAATGGAGAGAAAGAGACAAAAGGCATGGCGAAGAAACCGAAAAGAAAGTTCTGATTTGCTCTGGGCTGTGGGGAAATCCTTTTGAAATTACCCTCATTTTGGGCACAGTCAGATGGGCTGCTCCCTGCTGGCAGGGCTGGGAGTTGTCACCTGCTTATAGAGGAGGAGCTTTGGTGTCGAAACGGTCCACTTGAGAAGCATTTGGTGGAAGTCAGCACTGCACTAGATACTGGTAAGCTGATAGTTACACAACTTTGCACTGAGATTCTAATCCCCAACGCCCTCTGCTTCATTTTAGGGGAGGGCTTAGCTTTTCTGTGTTCCACTCCCCTGAAATCCATTCTTTCTTATTTCTTGCCTTCAGATTCAAAGGCCTGTAAACAGAAGACTTCCTCTGAAAGTTCAGAGCACCTCCTCAGGAACAGGAATCTTCTCTTGCCCAACAAAGCCCAGGGGATCTCGGATTCACCAAATGGTTTCCTCCTGAGTAACCTGGAAGAGCCAGCCTGCCTTGAAAATTCAGAAAAGCCATCAGGAAAACGCAAGTGCAAGACCAAGAACATAGTGAATGTCTCCAAAGAGGTAATGGTGTGTTGCCAGTGAGGGGAGCTGTGGGAGAGACGAGTGGGCTAGGGTAGCAGCCCCTCAGTCAGCAGGCCTCTGAGTGACTGAGTGAGTGAGGGGATGCAGAGGATCAAATCAGCCCATATTTATGAAAGTATTTTAAACTCTACAAGGGTCAGGGGTCGGATTTGAAGAATGGAAACTAAAGTAGTAGCTAACAATACGTGTTTGCAAACTAGAAGGCTTTGCAAACCATGATGGCTTTTCCATGACAATCTTTGGATCTCCTTTGAGTTAAGGAAGAGTTACAGAATATGGCAGGATGCTAGCCTGAATAGCTTGTTAACATCCAATCAAGAATCTTTTGTCTGGGCTTAAGTCACTGGAAACCAATCAGGGAGGTCTCTGACTCAGTCATGATAGAAAACAACTTGTAGCAGCAAAGATATTGGTGTCCAGACAAAGGTTGCTTGACGATGGGGCTGAGGGAATTTCTCTTGGGCCCTGTTACAGCCACCCTTCCCCATCCGCACCCCCAGTTCCTTTGCTTCTCATGGAAGCAGAGGCGTGAAGTGGGCACTCACCAGACAGTAGCCAGGCAAGCATGCTAGAACCCCTGTTCAAAATCAACCTGTCTTTTGGGTCTGATGCTCATGGTGTTGGTGTTGGGTTCCACATTGTACAATTCAAAGAAATCACAGTCCTCATCCTGGGTGAGCTTTACGTTTGAAGCAGTGAAAGTCCAGGTTCAGACGTATGCCTGTAATGTGTATTTGTTGTTGACAACCAAAAAAAGGTCACATTGGGCTTGTTTGGGCTGCAGAGCAGGCATCCCTGATAGTGCTGTCAAAGGGCAGGAGACCCAGGTGCTTGTTGTCTCCATCTCCTCTCCCCTCCCCTTCATGGAATGGGGTTCCAGCTCCAATAAGGTACTTAAACCTATCTGCTCATCTTTAAAAATGGAGATCATACTCCATGTCCTTTCCATCTCACAAGGGTACTTGGAGAAACAAAGGAGGCAATGGTTGTTAAAGGCATTCACAGCCCTAAAGTGCTCTCTGAGGTTGGTGTATGTCCTTGAGCTTCAGGTCAAGGCAAAAATGAGGGGACAGAGCACTGAGTGGCACAGCAGCAGTGTCCATTCCCTGGGACTCCCAGAGCGGGCAGCGGAGGAGGAGAGAAGTTGGGTCTGTGCTGAGAGCTCCCTTCACGTGAGTGCTCATAATTCCCACAGCAGCACTGTTGTTCTCATTTTATGGTGAGGAAACTGAGACTTGGGGAAGTTAAGGACTTGCCTTAGGGTATTCAGTGGTTATAAGTGACAGAGTTGGGACATGAAGCAGGTCTAGCTTCCCCCAAAAGCCCTGGCTCTTTCCAGATGCCTTCACCCTGTGAATGGATGGCTTCTATCTGTATCCAGAAGACACTTGGGGAGGGGCAGCCAGGCAGGGACACCCTACAACCCCCAGCAGCTCTGGTGAAAGGTGGGTGTCCCCATCCCTCTGTTCCTCCCCAGACACTCAGATGGCCCTGTCCCACACAAAGGTGACCAGCCGCCTGACATTCAGTAGCACACGCTGGTGCTTGTGTCTTGTTATTCTGCCTGGCAGTGTGTCTGCTGAAATGTTCTTCCCGGAAAGGTTTTGTCCCTTCACAGGGCCTCCTTTTCTCCCTCCTGCCTTTCTTTCTCTCCCAGGCACCACCACCTGCTCCAGTTGCCCCCATGGCATGGTGCTTTGTAGTGGAAGCAAGGGTGGGGGAAGGGCAGGGGACAGCCTGCAACATTAAGCTGGAGCATTGGCCAAAGGCTCCTTCCTACAGGGGCTTTGAGCCAGGGAGAAGGGAAGGGGAGGGGGTCCCCATGTGCTCTAGCTCCTCCTCCTCTCTGGCAGCCTGCCTTGTCTCTGGCAGTTCTGGCCCCCAGAAGGAGAGTTACCCTTTGGCTTCTGGCTTGCTTAGCAAAAACCTAGGCACTTTATGCGGAACCCTCCAGAACTGCCATTTTATACCTCTCAGAGGCAATAGAGCAGCATTCTACACTCCTGGCCGGGACCTTCCTGCTAGCTCTTGTAGCTCTTTGCCTTTGTGGGATGGGGACAGACATTGGCTCTTGTTGTCTTGGGATTTACCAGAGGAAACAAATGCCCTGGGCCCTCATCTTTTCCCTGTTACCATTCCTTTGCTGGCTTCATGTCTCTCTAGGCAATTTTCCTGGCTGCCCAGGGCTCTGCACATAGCTGGCTTGAATCAAGTCAACAAATATTTGTTAACGATGATGTGTGTAGCCCTGAGTGAAGTGCTGTAAGGAACAACAGAGAAGATGACAATATGAACCTTGCCCCTAGGAGCTTAAAACTTAGCAAGGGAGGCCAGACTTGCCCATGAAACAGTGGAAGGATATTAAGACAGGCATTAAGCATTCTATTATTTGATTCAGTTCCAGGTATGCAGAGAAAGAGGGCAGTGGGGACCAGAGTGTCATAGAATGTTGTAGAAGACATAGGATTTAAGTGAGACCTTGATGCTCTGAGGGATTTGGGTAAGTGGGATGTAGTAGTTATCTATTGCGGTATAACGGATTACCCTAAAACTAAGCAGCTTATTAACATAACAATAAACACATATTATTTCACTCAGTTTCTGGGGTCAGGAATTCAGGAGCAGCTTAGCTGAGTCTGGCTTGAGGTCTCCCATGAGGTTGTAGTCAAGGGGTCAGCCATTCATCTGAAGGCTTGATTGGGGCTGGAGGATCTGCTTCCAGGGTGGCTCCATCACATGGTTAGCAAGTGGATGCTGGTTGTTGGCAGGAGACCTCCCTTCCTTGCCCTGTGGACCTATCCAAAGGGCTGCTTGAGTATCTTCATGACAGGGCAACTTGTTTCCCCCAGAATGAGTGATCCAAAAGAATGCAAGGCAGAAGCCACATTGTCTTTTCAGATGTAGCCTTGGAAGTCACATGCCATCATCTCTGAAATCTTCTATTGGCTATACAGGTCAGCCCAGCCCTGTGGATGGAGCTACATAAAAGCATGAATATCAGGAGGTGGGGCTCATCGGGGCCAATCTTAAGAGTCTGATGAGGGCACAGTCAGTCCTCTGGCCCCTCAGTGATTCATGTCCTCCCACATGCAATGTATACCCACCTCTCCCCATACCCAAGGCCCCCCAAAGTCTAGTCCAATTATGGCATCAGTTCCAAGATTAGAATCTCATCATCTAAAGTTAAGTCCAGGGGCAGATGAGGCTCTGTGGGTCTGGTGCCTTGAGAACAGCTCCTCAAACAGAGTTCCTCCCCATCTGAAGACCCCTGAACTAGAGAGACAAGTTACTTGCACCCCTAGACCCAATATGCCATGGTGGGACAGGCATGGCAACTTGCTCTAGACATTCAAGTTCAAAATGGGAGGAAAGGGAGACACACAGTGGTCATTCATGAGGAAAGGACTCTAATGTTCTGTGAGCACCTAACCTGTGCATTGTTCTAGAGCCTTTCTAGTGCATTATCTCAAAGACCTGCAAGGGAGAAAGTGAGTCTCAGAGAGAATGGGCCTGGCCCCAGCTCTTGTAGCTAGTGGATGGCAGAGGCAGGATTCAAACCCTGGGCCTGATTCACAAGCCTAGGGACTTCCCTTCCACTCCAGGTGGGCACAGTGTGATCTGGGGCTGCCGTGTGATGGGAGGTGGGAGAAGCCTGGCAAAGGTTAGAAGGAAGGCTTTTTACAAGAGTGAAGGCTTCAGCAGCTGTGCGTCTTTAGTCAAAGATAGCTATCCCGGCTTCTCTTTACTCTCAGAGTTTGCTTCTGTATATTTATAGATATGATTTGTAGAAACCTCAATAAATGAGGGTCGGACCAGGTAAAGAGTACTTGAGTGAAGCTGGGATGGCCCCTCAGTCTCTGATTTTCAATCCCTTTATCATTCTTTGGTTTATGTGGTTGAGGATTTGAGTCCTTTCACCTCCACTCACTGGGTGGAAATGGATGGAAGCCTGTGCTGATCCAGGACTACATCTCTGATTTCTAGGGCAAAGGTTGTTGGAGCCAGCAGAAGACACGACCTCCCAAATCTCCCACCCCAGTGAAACCCTCAGAACCATGCATGCCCTCTAAGTCCCGAAATGCTGGCCCAGAAGAGGCCTTGGAGTCACCCACAGCCCGGCAGATCCCCCCGGAGGCACGTCGGCTCATAGTGAACAAAAATGCAGGCGAGACCCTCCTGCAGCGGGCGGCACGTCTTGGATATAAGGTGAGGAGCTCCCAGCCACAGAAGGCAGAGCTTTGGGGCTTGAGCCTCAGCTGGCCTCCTTCTACTACCCGATGGCCTCTGGGGCTACCTTGCCCCTGGCATGGTGTGTGGGAATACAAGCTCATTTGAATGTCAGTTGGGGTTGAAAATAATTGATATGGTAACACAATATTTACAATCCAACATTCCTAGGTCAGAAATGGGATTTTTATGTTGCCTTGAATTTCTCTGGGCAGTGGCCCCCCAATTCAAAGAGGAACAGGGGTGATCATAGCTGAGTCTTTGTATCCTTCTCCAGCTTCTTCTCTTTTCTGCTTCTGGTAGCAGAGGGGCCAGGAGTATGTTGGGGGAGCAGGGCTGGATTCAGCCTACCATATACTACTTCCCTATGGACCGGAAGGAAAGCAGGAAGGGAAGCCCATGTTTACTGAGTACCTCTTTTGTCATGTTAAGAGCTCTGATTACTTCATATCATTTCATCTTCACCATAAACCTTTGGAGGTAGGTTTTATTAGCCCCATTTTACAATTAGCCCCTTAATAATCAAGACCTTGTGTTGGAGATTACTCAGCTTCTATACAGGTATGAGTCTGAATTCATACCAAGGTCTTTTTGATTCCCAAGTACCAGGGTATAAGTAGAAGCCTGACTCATTCACCATAATTACATTAGGTTGTTGGACATTTTTGTTGATAGAACTCACTGACCAGGTATTTTTGCCCATCACTCCGATTATTTCCTCAGGATTTGCTCATAAGGGTGGAGCTTCTGGGTTGTAGACCAGGCCTTCTTTTTTTTTTTTTTTTAAGACTTCCCATACTTATAACTGATTCATTTAAAGAGTGCCACAACTCCTAGCCAGGCTGGTCAGCACAGGAGAGCTGCCTTGATAGCATTTTGCCAGCAAGCCACCCATCTTTCTTGAGCACCTAGTGTGGGAGCCCAGATAGCTGCCAAAGGAGCCCTAGAGAAAAAGGATAACCAACCTCTGTCCTCAAGGTTTTCTTTTACCTGGGGCTAAACCAGCGAACAAGAAACCGTAGGAGAAGCAAGCAGGATAGGGCAAGAGCAGGTTGGGCAGCCTGCCACAGAGTGGTTTCAGGCCTTGGCGGGAGGAGGCAAACATCTGCATGGGTGAGGAAGGTTGGGGGCCTTGGGCTCTCCTGGGTACAGGCAGCATGACAGTTCCTGTTTCCACAAGGCGGTACCCCCATCGCAGGCACACACACCCTCCTTCACTTACTGGCCTTAAGCAGCCAGCATGTGAGCTAGCTGTCAGTCAGGGTGGCCACATAGCCCATCTCTCCAGGATCAGGGAGAGGGCTACTGATAGGCCCCTGTCAGCTATTGCTGGCCTCTTTGCCTCAGAAGAAGGGCTGCCTCTCCTTTCCCTGTCAGTTCATTCAGCAGCTTCATGGCAGACTAGCTAGGGGGCTTCTAGGCCCAGAGGCCCACCTCTGGTCCTCCTGTCTCAGCCAAGGGAAGCTGACCATTACTATGTGGATGAAGGCCGCATGGGATTACCTACAGAACAATCCTTTTGAGGGGCTGCTAGAACTGACTGCCCTAGGATAAACATCCAGGAATAGTACTTAAACCAGTTATTTCTTCCTTGTTCTAGAATTACCACCAGAGGCTATGCTTGCTACCACATGTCTTATTTCTCTGGTCTGGGGCTGTCTTATAGCGCCGCAGACTAGGAGCCATGCTCAGAATCAAGGCCTGAGGGTTTGAGCTCTAGGAGAGCAGGTGAGCCTCTCTGAGGACCTCACTTTGACAACCCACACCCAGGTGAGTGTTCTTGGTCAGAAGAAATGTCTCCTCACTACTGAGGAAACAGCCCAGAGCTGAGGCCCTGGCCAAGGCAGCTCAGGACTGACTTCGTTGACAAAAGATTTTGAGACTTGCCTGTCAGTACCAGGAATAAAGGGCAGGCTCAGAGACTCTTCGAACCAACTGGGGTGATTTCGAGAATTTGGCCTCTCTTTGCTCATGGAGCTACCCTGGTCCCCACAGGATGTTGTTCTCTACTGCCTCCAGAAAGACAAGGAATCCGTGAATCACCGTGACAATGCTGGCTACACGGCCCTGCATGAGGCTTGCTCCAGGGGCTGGACTGACATCCTGAACATCCTGCTACAGCACGGGGCCAACGTGAACTGCAGTGCGCAGGATGGCACAAGGCAAGAAAGCTGCTCCCAGCAACCCTCCCAACCCCCAGCATAGCCCCTCACTCAAAAAAGCATGCCCCAGTCTGGATCTGTGCAGAACATCAGGCTGCAAATTGCAGAGAGGCCTTGTCAGGAGGCGGTTGGGGAAGACGTCCATGAACTGCAGTGGGAAGCGGTTTAGGGCAGGGGTGGGTGTGTGCCTGGCTGGCAGGTCCACACTGGTTACTAAGGGGAGGCTGAGGTTGTTTAGGGATCATCCCATCAGATGCATCTTCACCAGGAAGACCATGCAGGTGTCCCTTGAATCATCCTGGTGGTGCATCTAGCTCAGGTGGATGGGCTTTAGCAACTGGGAGGCTGACCTTAGAGTAACATCCCAGATTTGATTCTTGATTTGATGTCTTTACACTTAAAAAAAATAAAAGACACCTGCTGTGTCTTAAAGACATCTCCTGTATCAGAAGGCCTACTTCCTAGGCAAAACAGAGACATGAGCTGCATACCAAGTAAGGGGCACTTGGGTTAGAGGCCGCATGCTCTGCTTAGCCACCACCTGGTGTATGGAGCCTGTCTGCTCATCCCTACTGTGGGGTGGTCATCCGGGTCCTTCTGTTCATACTCTCCAGCATCTGCTTTAAGTTTATCCTCAGTCATGGGCTTGTTCTCTCTCAAACTCTGGAGCTACCAGTGGAGCTACACTGTGTGCTAGAGACTGTTCCAAAATGTGGGGGTAACGAGAGAGAGAGAGAGAGAGATGGGAAGGAGAGAGGCCTACAGAAAAGAAGGATATGGGGAGACATAGTGAGGATGCAGGCCAGAGGTGCTTCCTCTGCCATAAGTCTTGCCCACGTTATCCTGGGGTCACCTCATTTTACTTTCCCCTGATGCAGTAGCTAGAGGCCTAGACACCCAGGTTCCCACTTGAGCCCTGCTGTCCTCTTCCACAGGCCAATTCATGATGCAGTGGTCAATGACAACCTGGAGACCATGTGGCTCTTACTGTCCTATGGGGCTGACCCCACACTGGCCACCTACTCGGGACAGACAGCCATGAAGCTGGCCAGCAGCGACACCATGAAGCGCTTTCTCAGTGGTAAGCATGGCCCCAGCTTGCAGCCATCATCCCAGGGGCTGGCCTCTGGGTGCTGAACCCCCGAGGAGATTTTCTTATCTCCCTCCATCTTAGACAGCTCCCATGAGGGGCATTAGCCCTCTTTCCAGGCTCTCCTTCAAGCATCTCAGAAATCTCTATGTACTACAAAAAATCCAGAGATCGGCTTCCTCTTGTCCCTGTGCTGTGAGTGTCCACATCAGATACATCCTCTTCAGGCCTTGCTAGCCACAGGGACCCATTTCCCTGCCAGGTATGTGACACGCCTCTGTCAGACAGCAGTCCCACTGATAGATTAAGGTGGAGGCGAAACATGTTGGCCTGTGCCTTGGTTACGCTGTGAGTTGCAAAGAAGTGATGCTTAGCGTGTTTCTTTTGTTTCTGCACTTTCTCCTTGTTGGTGATCCAACTGGAGGCCTAGGGAGCCCTTCTGACACTGCATTCCTCACAGCTCTTGCCTCTGCTAACTGTGATGTTCCCTCTGCATGCCCCTTTTCTTTTCTCTTTCTCACATGCCTCCTCTGGGAAAGTGCCTGGTGTTCAGGCCCATGACAAGGGCCACAAGCCAATGAGCAGATAGCAGCTGCTTGTCTGCAGTTAGATAGCTCTACTGAGCTGGGCATCAGGGACGGGGGAAGTTCCACTTGGGCCTGCTCGGTGGGAATCTCCTCAGACTTGACCTCTGAATAAGGAGGCCCACCTCCTTATGACATCACAGCTTGGCCCTTGCTCCAGCAGTTACTGCTTCAGACTGCCTGAGCACCGGACCGCAGAGCAGCTGGGCATTGTATCACAGATCCTTCTGGGAGGCTTCAGTGTTTGCTACTGGACCCCTCTCGGGGCTGGAAGCCCACAGGACCAAGGATTTTCCCAGTGCACCCCTCTCACCTGTGCTGTGGACCTCGTTAGTCCCAAACCCCTGCTGCCACAAAGATACAGATCTGGACTCCCTACCAGGGGCTTATTTATTTATGGAACAAAGGTTAGCTAGGTAGCTAGCTAATGGTGGAGGAAGAAACAAAGGAACCTGAGCTGAAGGTCCCTGTGGAAGGAGGACTAGGGCCATCTAGATGCTAATAAGAGCTGGATGGGAAGGAATGGGAGACTGTTAAGGGAGGCCTTGACTCCTTGTCAGCCAGCAACCCTCCAGCCAGTCCTCCATCAAACCGACTAAACCCTGTGGTCACTGGTCACCCTATACAGTCCTCAGCAGGACCCAGCCTCTCTGGCTAGGGGGAGGAGGATTGCCTCTTCCCTTCCCCCAGCTCTGGGATCCCAGACCCTGTCTTTGAGGTTCGGAGCAGCTTTGGGATGCTCACTGAGTCATTTCTCCTGGACCAGTGATGGCTCTAGTTCACTTGAGCCGAACCATCCCTGGGTGCAGGGCTCAGGGCAAGCCCCTGTCTGTGGCCAGTTCCTACATACCATGCACAATGTGCCCTCTCTCTTACGTATATACACGTTGTTGTCTGCACTCCACTTGACTCCCAGGAAAAGCTAGCACAGAAGAATGTCCAGAGTATCTCAACATGATAAAAGTACCACATGAAGTTCCATCTCTGATCATCAAGTCTAATCCAGGGGCCTCTTTGGGCTACAGATTGTCCTCCTGAGGTTCTTGGGACTCTCTAGGTCCAAATAAAGCTATCTCTGACCACTTTAGTAGGCAAACAAGGTCTTTTCTTCTTGACCCCTTCTCCAAAATCCCAAGGGAGTTTGAATATTGGAACCATTTTAAGTAGTTAAAAAAATTAGAAATGAACACATTTTTCTCTCTTCCTCTCCTTTTTCTGTTAACTAATCCTAACTGCTAGCCAGCTTCTGATGTCTCCTTAAATTAACTCAAATGTCAGTCCATGTTGCAGAATCAGAAGAAAACTTTTTTTAATTCTGGCACTTCCTAGCCTGTGTAGGCCAAACACTTCTATTCAAATTTTGACATTGTTTCTCAACTTCATGGGCATGGAACTATAGCTTCAAAAAGGGGGCCAGGAACTGAAAGGAGGGTTAAAACGGGGTCATCTCTTTTCCATGCAAATAGCAATTGGCGATTAAAAGCGGAGCTCTGGCTGGCTGTTGGAGAAAGTCCTAGCAAGCCAGGCTAGGGCCTTGGCCTTGGCCAACACCCCCAGGGAGGAGACACTGGCAGGAGTCAACAAGGATCCTGGGACTTGGGCCTATAGCCTGTTTTGGAGGAATGAGCAGATAATACTTACGGTCTTTTAAAAATCAAGGTGACATTTACCTAACATAACCATTTGGAAGGGAACAGTTCAACAGATCTTAGCATATTCACAATGTTGTGCACCCATCATTAGGGGCTCTTTTGATTCCTTGAATTGAGCGTTTCTCTTTTCTATCCTGCTACTCTCCTCCACCCTCTAATCTTAGAGAACCTCTGGGTAGAGCTGTATAGTGGCCACAGGAAGGACCATGAGGTTGGAGGAGGCTGGGGGTCATTTCCCTCTACTGCTCCACCTCCCCAACCCCTACAACCTGCTGCAGACATTTGATGAACTTCTGGATTTTTCTTTTACCTTGCCTGTCTGGCTGGGGTATTTAAAAAGCTTTTGCTTTTCATCCCCAAGCATTTGCCTGACTAGACTCTCTGTGGATTAATTGTCTTCTTCCTCTGCTGGTGGAGATCCCACTGGGCAGCAAATGAAGGTGAATCCTTGTATGGTGCAAAGGGCTCCATTTTCTTCAGGCGGGAAAGCTGAGCGAGAGTGTTGGGGTTGTGCCACAAGGAGAGCTTCCCTTGCTTTCTGCAAGGCCCTTGTTCTGGAAAGTTTGGGAATCAAATCCTCTTTTAAATACACAAAGGAATTTCAGTATTTACAGGTGTCCTGTAGTGAATCCTTTTGTAAAGCAGAAGATGCTGATAATTCATCTGGGTTGTAAATGTGGATTTTCCTATATTGGGTTGGCTTAAAGTGAGGCCTATTGCTTCTGAGGCCACAAAGGATTCAGTGGCACTCTTTCATCCGTTCATCCATCCATGAATTTATTGAGCACCTGTTCGGTTTCAGGTAGCCTGCTGGGCACTAAGGGTCAGGTAGTGAACCCTTTCTCTCTTGTCCTGGGGCTCAGAGCACCAAACCATCCAAACCTACTGAGAGGCTTTGGGGAGACCACCTCCCTGGGCGAAGTTACAGGCAGGCTTGTGCCTGACTTGCCTTTGACTGAAGAAAAGAATGGTAAACAAGCTAGCCAAGAGAAAACAGATTCATTTTTCCTCCTCTGTCAAATGTGGGGCTGGGGCCAGTCGTTGCTGGTTGGTTTGGGGCATCAGGGAGAGTGTCAGACTGCTTTTCCTCCTACCAATGAAAGGGTTAGCAGTTCACCACTGAGGTCACTGGATCACAGGTTTCTGTTTCTCCTGCCAGAGACCTCTGCCATGTGACCCCATGGTGAAGACTGCTGGTTTTTTGTTTTTCTCTCCTTTCATGTCCTTCAGCTGGGGACTTGGTTGGAGGAGATGGGGAGGGGTATGATGGGACCCTGGGAAAGAGCAAAACTGATTGCCGGGGTGAGTGCTCACATTGAGTACTTAAAAGGATTGTTTTTTAATTGAGGTAAAATTCACATGACAAAATTAACCATTTAAAAGTGAACAGTTCAGTGGCATTTAGTGTATTCCCAGGGTTGTACGATCACTGCCTCTCTCTAGTTCCAAAACCTTTTCATCACCCCAAAAGGAAACTCCCTATCCATCAAGCAGTTGCTCACCATTCCCAGCAGCTCACCCCACCCCTGGTCCCTGGCTACCACCCATCTGCTTTCTATCTCTATGGGTTTGCCCATTCTGTACCTTTCATAGAAATGGAATCATACACTACAGGGCCTTTTGTGTCTAACTTCTCTCACATAGCATCATGTTTTCAAGGCCCATCCATGTGGCAGCAGGTTTTAGTACTTCCTTCCTTTTTGAGGCCAAAGAATAAAGTCCCATTGTATGGATGTGCCACATTCCGTTTGTCCATTTATTGGCTGATGGACATTTGGGTTGTGTCCACCTTTTGGCAATAGTGACTCGTGCTGCTGTGGGTATGCATGTACATGTACTTGTTTCGAGTCCCATTTCAGTTCTTCTGGATTTCTGTCTAAGAGTGGGAGGGTACTTTTGGAAGGAAAGGATGAGAGTAAAGTGCTGAAAGTTGGCCTGGGGGTGGGGGGCAAGGGAGAATCAAGAAAAAGGAAAGCAGATCTTCATCCTGATTGTATGTGGTTGTATGTGAGGAGCTATGAGGAAGTGTGACCCTCAGTTGCACCATCAGGTGGGCCTTGGTGTTCCTTCTTGGGTGCTGCTCATGGGCCTGCACTGAATTCTGCATCTGGGCTCCTGCCGATTAGCGTGTGGCTGTCTCACAAAGGCAAATTCACGTGCGAATGACAACCATTTGCTGCCAGTGAGCAGAGTTAGAGGAATGTGCCAGGGACTCTGAAGGCCATTTCTAGAGAGGAGCCCCAGGAATGTGGAGAGCTAGGGCTGTCCTGATGGAATCTGCCTGTGACCTCTTCAGGGACAGCATCATTTGAATGCATATGTCTGGGCTTGCTAGTTAAGCAAGCACATGACTTTATAGTCTTGCCTTGTAGTAATTCCTCCCTCCCCCCTCCTTTCTTCCCCATATATTTTTTATGCACTTACTGTATGCTGGGCTCCTGGGCTTAAGTCCTGCAGAGACAATGATGAACAGGACAGATGTGGTCCTGCCTTTTGGGAACACGGTCTCATTCCTTCATCTCCCAGGACACCTAGCACCAGGCTAGGCACAGAATAGACACCCACCTACCTAACAAATGCTTTTGGAAGGAACTCCTTCCAACTCTCAAGTGGTACAGGGGATAGAAGAGCCTAGAGCCGGCAGCTGTGACCTCAGAGTTTTTCATGGAGTTCATAACAGAGATCTCATGTACATGACTGAAGGTTTTCCACTCTAGCTGCTCAGCCGTTGCTCTGACAGCTTCCCTTTGGCTGCCTTTTCCTACTGGAAGAAACCCTTCGTCTCCTAGAAGGCTACTACAAAACAGCTCCTTGCAGTAGCTTACCACAGCTAATAGGCATTTTTGCTGATAGGACATGTGACTCAAAGGGAAAGCATATTGGAGTGCAGTGGTGCCTTCCCTAGGGTAGAGTACTTCCTGCCTTTAAAAGTGGCTGCCAGCTTCCTCCTGGCATGTGGTTTCCAGGGGGTACTCTCACCTCATCTTTGCCCTTTGGACTCTCTCCTGTCCAGTTGTCCAGGTGTCACTTGCGGGCTGGTGGCAACCACACACAGCTAAATGAGCTTGCCAACTGTACTAGGTGGCATATTGGCAACTGCTGGGTCATGTGTCCACAGGTGACACCATTGAATTTGTCATAAAAGCCTGCTTTTTGTCCACATGGGGTTGAGAGGTGAAACAATTCCACTAGATGGTGCTTAGCTTGGAGACCAGGAGGCTAAGAGGTGACCTGATGTTTGTCCTTAGCTGATGAAGGGATAAAGTGTGGTCTATCCGTACAATGGAATACTATTCAGCCATAAAGAGGAATGAAGTGCTGATACATGTGACAACATGGGTCAACCTTGAAAACATGCTGTGTGAAAGACACTAGACACAAAAGGCCACATACTGTATGAGGCTTAAGTTTAGTTTTATTGTGGTAAAATACTTACAGCATAAAATTTACTATTTTCACCATTTTAAAGTATACAATTGAGTGACATCGATTACACTGTTGTGCAACTATCACCACTGTGAGGTTCTAGAACTTTTTCATCACCCCAAAAGGAAACCCTGTACCCACTGGGCAGTCACTTCCCGTTCCCTCCTAACCACCAGAGTGCTTTCTGTCTCTATAGATTTGCCTGTTCTGGAGATTTCATATACATGGACTCATACAGTATGTGGCCTTCTGTGTCTAGTGTCTTTCACACCGCATGTTTTCAAGGCTGACTCATGTTGTCACATGTATCAGCACTTCATTCCTCTTTATGGCTGAATAGTATTCCATTGTACGGATAGACCACACTTTATCCCTTCATCAGCTAAAGACCATTTGGGTTGTCTCCACCTTTTAGCTATTGTGAATGCTGCTATGAACATTTGTTTACAAATTTTTGTTTGAACATCTGTTTTCAGTTTTTTTGGGTATATACCTAGGAGTGGAAACAAAAGGTTTTTATGAAGATAAACTTAGCCATTTCCCCCATGTTTTTCAAAGATGAAACAGAAAGAATTATACTTCTTTATCTTACCTTGAATTGGAGAGATCATTGATTGAACAATGAACATTGTGACCAGCAGGGAGTTAAAGTCCTGAGATAGGTGTAGGATTCTGCTTGCCGAGAGTCATTCCCTCCACCATTTGAGCAGGGATCCCAGACCCAAATACCTTCAGGCTGATCACAGAAGAGAACAGAGCAGGCTGGGTGGGGACTGTTGAATTGGAGATCACACATGTCGCCTCTCCCTCCAGCCAACTGTTGACATGCAGGAATGTGGACACAGTGTTGCCAGATCTTCTGATTTTTTTTTTCAAGAAAAGTTGGAAGTCCTAGGTTTTTAAGTGATTTAAAACACTGGGCCCAAACCCCAGGTGATCACAGGGCTAGATTTGGCTCCTGGCCTCTGGTTTGCAACCTCTGACTGACAGCAGGAAGTTCATCTCCCTTCTCTTCTCCCATCCTCGAAGCCACCCATGGACACACTGTGCTCCTAGATTCTTTCTCCAGACTACCCTCCCTGTCTCACTGTCTTCTCTTACCAGATCACCTCTCAGATCTTCAGGGCCGGGCAGAGGATGACCCTGGTGTATCCTGGGACTTTTACAGCAGCTCTGTGTTGGGTAAGCTTTAAGTTGGATTCTTCCCATCCTTGTCTGTCACTCAGAGATGTGGGATTTGCTGCGGGTTTCACTGATTTTTAAAGACAGGAGTGACCCTGTCGGGGCAGCCCTTCTTCATCTGTCAGTAACTTACAGACCCTCTCAGCCCAAGCCCTAGCCCATGCTTCCCCCATTCATAGAACTTACTGGCCAAACCAGGAGATGCCACTGATTTGGACAACGGCATCCCTCATTAGCCCTCTACTACGCCCCACCCTTTGTGCATTGTCACCTCTCCTGGGACTGCTCACACTCAGGAGAGACCCAGTCCCTCATCTGGCAGCTACCATTCCTACCTGCCTTGCCTCCACAGCGCACACAGTTTCTGAGATAGCTGCTCTCTGAGCCCTTAGCTTTTTGGCCCAAGCTTCCCTCCCCTGGAAGCGCAGTGTGTGTTTATCTGTGGCTGTCCTCTACTAGCATTCACCCACCGGGCCAGGGACTGCAGACTGAGGAAGGCGCCCACCCCGTAGCCTGGAATGGAATGAAACAAGCCACACCGAAACCCATGGCTGGGGCAGGGAAGCGGCTGAGCCCGCTCCTGGCTTGGGGGATCCCAGCAGGCAGTCAGGCATTGGGGAAAGCTGCAGGCAGTGAAGGGCAGGTGTTTTTACCTTGCCTTTGACTGCTGATGGTATCTTCAGGCTTCCATCTCCAAAAGCCGAGCAGCTCATCCTTCGCATCACCTTGATTTTTTCCAATTGCAAGGCCGAGGAGTAAAATGAATCTCTGACCACAAAATACTATCTTCCAGGGCTAGAACCTTCATGCACCCTACCAAGGATATGAGCCATGGGGTCAGCAAAATTTGGCCCCAGCCAGGGGTCTGTGGGTTTGCTATTTATCTCCTAATCACCCACCTCCATGACCCTTTATCTCGGAGCATTTCTTTTCTTCAGTTGTGTGCATGTAGCTAAGTCCTAATTCCTTGTGTGCTCTTACAGAGGAAAAAGATGGGTTTGCCTGTGACCTCCTACATAATCCTCCTGGAAGCTCTGATGAAGGAGATGATGGAGGAGAGGATGATTTTATGTTTGAGCTCTCAGACAAGCCTCTTCTCCCTTGCTACAACCTCCAAGTGTCAGTGTCCCGCGGGTAAGTGTCTGAGAGATCTACAGGGACTGAGTGCCAGGATCCTGGCAACCCATGGCTTGCCTCTCTGGGAAGGCTGGAGTTCTCCAGAAGGAGGCTGAGGCCTGGAGAACAAATGCTAGAGCAGAGGAAAGGTAATATATGACCAAAGCCAGCCTGACTTTCCAGCCCAGATTAGTTTCATCCAGAGTAGAGGCTGTAAGCTCTAGATACGTTGACTGTGTAATTCCCAGACCCAAAATATAGATTCACTCCCTGAAGAATTTTTGCACTGTTCCTGGGTGTCAGAGATGATCTGGGAGATATTTGGGCTGGTGAACTATTAGACTCTCTTGAACATTTATATGGTTTGTGGGGACAGCCAGACAGAGTATTTGAAAGTTTGAGATTCTTGGAAAAGCTGGGACATGTAGTTACCATAGCTATGGGGCCACTAGGATCCTTAAGTAATCCCCAGGCTGGTTCCTTGTGGCCCTGATGTTGGCGAGATGGCATCAGCACTGTCATCTCAGATTACTGTGTATATTATAACCAGGATCACCCATTTTTGGAGACTAGAATATACGTGACGTTTAACATTGCTCTGATCCCAAATTAATCTTTATTTGATGATTCGGACGGGAGTCTGACAGCCCGCATGGTCCAAGTTCCCGCTGGATTTCACTGAGGGCAGCATGTGGCAGTGCTGTTCAGGACACTGGGTGAATTGTCCTTTTACTCCTAGCCTCCATCATTAAGTGTTTTCTTCTACTTGGTGTCTTCACGTATTTTGAATACCTTTGCAAACACTTCTAAGGATACCTTTTCTTTAATACTATTTTTAAAATATCAAACCCTATTTTGAAAAACAGTGCAAGTACATGAAGTGCACATGACAGAGCAGGGTGGCCAGTGGATTAGGGGCCTTTCAGTGAGCCCCTCAGTTGATGACTGTAACCATCGAGCCACTGTTCCTCTGCATCCCTTCCCCCCTGGCCTGATAAGAATAAAAACAGCTGAGATGATGACACTAGTAGGGATCAAGTTTCAGGGGCTATTGGTCCTTATTCTTCTAGGCATAAACTGATCCCTGAGGTCAGGGCAGGGCCTCTGGGATCTAGTATTGCATGGTTAATGAATCCCTCCAAAGTACTCAGCACCTCCTTCTCTGAAGCAGAATCTTGGGCTTCAGGCAGTAAAAGGACCAGAGCAAGGTGCTTTAGGTATGGATGGATCAAGGGGCAGCCAAGGACTGTGCGCCACTCAGCAAGCCAGGCGGTGGGCAGGTTTTTGGTTGAGAGCTTAGTACCAGCAAAGCTGCTTTTTCTGATGGTCCCAGCCTGCCAGTGTCTCTTCTGAATCTGCCCTTTCCCACAGCTTTGGCACAATGTGGTGATTTATGTTCTTCAAGAAGTAGGTAGGGGGGAGAATGGTGACTCTGAGGCCCTGTTGGGGGGTTCCAGAGTGCTTCCTGAATCATCAAAGCAAAACTGAATTCTGATTACCAGTGTTAATGTTCTGAGGGTTTTTTTTGAAAGTGATGGTCCAGGGGTTTGGTTATCTGTAGTCCTTTTCTCTTAACCTAGAACACTTCCTTCCCTGATTGTGTGAGATGACAGAATTTACTGTCATTTGGAAGTAGTGTTGCATTTTAGGAATAAGGATGACAGGTCTGTGTAGAAGTGTTAGGTGCTATACAGATCATTTAGTTCTATAAATGTGGCCTCCGCAGTTCACCAGGTCAAACTCTGAGGGCTACAGTACGGCTGGGGCTTACAAAGAATCTCCAGTCCAGTAGAGGTGACAGGCAAGTATACATTCAACTCGAATAAAAGACAGAAAATCCTAAGCAGATAAGTTATTGCAAAAAAAAACCCAAACAGCTCAGAAGGGTGTCAAATGAAAAGGAAACGTTCCAGTTCACCCTGAGCCCCCATTCCTATGTCACAGAGAAACCACAGCTTACATTCAGTATCCTTTCTGAAGTGGACTCTGTTATAAGTATTATGACAGGGGTATGAACCATGTACCACGAGACCGTGGAAGATGGGACAAGCGAGCAGTTACATCAGGGGGAGGCTTCAAGGATGAAGTGACATCTGACCTGGGCCAGAGAGGAGAGCAAGATGGCAGGCATGGCACGAGCAAAGGCACTGAGACATACAAGTTCAGAAAGTTCAGAAAGCAGGGCTAGACCTTCATCAAATGGCTGGCACTTGGTGGGGTGGGGGTGGGGTGTGTGTATGTGTGTGTGAGATTGGGTGGAGATTGGGCTGAAGAGGTTGAATGGGGTCATGTTTGGAAGGTCTTGCATAATATCATGCTAAAGAATTCAGAGTTTCTTTGCTGGAGGTACTGGGGATCCATTGAAAGCTGTTTGGGGAGCAAGTGAAAAAGTCAGCTTTCCTTTTTAGAAAAATAACAGTAACAGAGGACACAGTGAGGGTGGGTGGGGGTACAGAAGAATGAATCTTGGAAGAGGGAAACCAGTTGGGAAGCTGATGCAATATAGTCCAGGCCAACAGTGGCAAAGGCTAGAAGTGGGACAGTAGAATGATGAGGAGGGAAAGCCCTGGAAACAGGGACCACTAACATGGAGATGCAGTGTTTCTTCCTGGTCTAGTCAGAGCAAGCGTTTGGCCCATGACTGGTCTCTCTAGCACCCCTCCCAGCTGTCCCCCGGCTGCCGTCCAGTCGGGTGTGCTCAGCAAAGTCAGACTGACTGTAATGTGAGCTCCAGCCCTGCAGAAATGATGGTGCTGCTGCTGGAGAAAAAAACTTGTCTAATGCATTCCAGAGCCAGAGAGAAATGCCTTTTGGATTACCCGCAGTTTAGGCCTTCCTCCACGGCTCCCCCTCTGCTGGGGAAGATCTTGGAGAACAAGGAGGCAGGGGAAGCAGGAGTGAGAACAGGAAAGGGAAACCAGACAGAGTTGGCAGCGTAGGTCAGGGAAAGAACTGAGTCTACCACATGGTAAATTCCAGGTCACGGGGAATGGGTAAGGCCTCAGGAAGCCTGCTAAGAGTTTGAGGTTCTGGAACGCTCTTTTCTCTTTTGCTCCCACTTTTTAGAGGATGTCAGTTACAGGTTGAGTGCTTGCCATTTAGCTAAAAGCTGGGCCAGCCGATGTAGGGAACGGGAAAATTTTTGCTTCGGCTGCACCTAAGGAGCCTATGGGTTAGGGGGGGTGGCCGGCTACCTTGGGCCTTGCAGAGTGCTCCCAGCACCCCACCGCTTCCCCGCAGCCCCCTTCCCTAACTCCTGTTCTTGCCTTTTCCAGGCCCTGCAACTGGTTTCTCTTTACTGATGTCCTGAAGAGGCTGAAGCTTTCCTCGAGGATCTTTCAAGCTCGGTTCCCGCACTTTGAAATCGCCACCTTGCCCAAAGCCGAGTTCTTCCGGCAGGTGGCTTCCAGCCAGCTGCTGACCCCTGCCGAGTGGCCTGCAGGCATGGAGGAAGGCTCTGCCCCAGGCTCCTCTGAGACTGTGGAGCTGGTGCTGTATGAGCCTGAGCTGCTCCGGCTCCTAGGGTCCGAGGTGGAGTTCCAGCCTTCGAACAGTTGACCGGGAAAACAGGCCCTCCTTTTCTTCTTTCTCCTCTCGAGTTCACCCTTCCCCCACCTCCCATGTTTTTCCCCACCAAGCACCAGACTGCAGAATGAGGCAATAACACGGACCAACAAGAAGCCGCCTTATTAATGCCAGCATTAGTGACTGGAGATATATATATATATTTTTTTGTTACAGTTACTTCTCATCTCCCTGTCATCTTCATTGTTGTCATGGTTGGTGATGGGGTTGGAAAGTTGAACTCCACGTCTGAGGACAGAGGTCCCAGGGGTGGTGGGAAGTGGCACCAGGGTCCCTTGGACTGGCCTCCTTGTGTACAACCAAGACCAAACCAGGGCCCTGGGTGGCCATGGCCTGTCCATAGGAGAAATGAGAAAAGCCCAAATCTCTGACTACCCCCTCTGTTCCCCTGTGTTCTTCTGTCTTCCATAGTATTTATTTTATTAGTATTTAATTTGTATTGTTTTGTTGATTTCTGATAAGTCTGTATCACTGTGATGGTTTGAGACAACTTGTTGTATTGGGGGACTTTCTTCACCTCCTTTCTTTGTCTTTCTTGGTAAGCTCTGGAGCTGTTCCCTCCCTCTGACAAAGTCACTCCCAGGTTTGTCCCCCCACCCCAGTGAGAACGGGATGGGGGATGGGTGGGGGCCATGGACTTGTGACTAATGAAGGTGGCTGGTGCTGGCCCAGGACGGGGGTTGGGAGGTAAATGCTGAGGCTCTGGTGCTCCCCACCTTCTCCCAGTTTTTCTTGTTTCACACCCCCTGCCCTTTGCAGCAGCCCTGCTATCCTGAGGTTAGTGTTTACTGGGGAGGGGGGGAGGGGAAGATCATGGGGGTGAGGGGTTAATGAGTTACCCTAACAGAGGAGAGCTGAGAATGGGCCTGAAGGGTAAGGTTGCCCCTCCTCAGACTTTCACCACTGCTCCCTCAGAGTGCACAGTATGGGTTTGTGCTTGTGTCTTCCCCCTGCCCCTCTCCCTGGAGAGGGCAGCCTTACCCTCTCTGGATGCTGAGCCTGTCAGCTGCCAGCCCTTGCCCCCATCTCTCTCCCTGCTAGACTTACAGCAGCCCTTTTCCTTTCTCTTCTCTCTCCTCCCTCCTCTCCCTCTGCTCCGTTCGCCTTTGGCATCTGCAGAGAGCTCTGGATGGACTGCCAGATGTGAGGTTCAGGCCTCGGCTGTTTCCTAGGCAAGGGCAGGAGACGTCTCCTGTCCAGCTCCACTCCTGCCTGGGGATCTGGGGCTGAGTGTGGGCCTTCACTGGGCCTCCCTCCTGGCCTCAAAGCCTCTAGCCCTGGGTTTGTTCAGGGGGAGAGTGGGAAAGAGGGAGGAGCTCAGGCTGCTTCCCTGGCCCCGCCCCCTCCGTGGCATTATCTTTCTCACTCTTGTTCTTATTTTTCTACCAATTGCTATTTTTCCGAACAATCCTTGTAGAGAGTATGTGCCATCCAAAGGCAGGAGGGCCTTGCTGTGGCCGGCTCTGATTGGAGATGGTACAGTTTTATTGTACAGGTGCTAAAACAACAACAACAAAAGAAGAAAATAGAAAAAAAAAAGACAAAAAAAAAAGGCAAAAAAAAAAAGCCAGTTTGAGGATGGGACAATCTGTTCTCTGGAGACTCCTGACCTATGCAGGAGCATTGGTGGTTATTTTCTTTGTATTGTGTTCTTTGTTCCCCTGGGGAAGTTCTAGGCCCCCTTCTGTAGGACTGCTCCCCGCTCCCACTATACTGCCCAGCTGGTTTTGAACAGTTGTTCTCCCTTAAAAAAAATTTTATATATATATATATATATATATATATATATATATATATATATATATATATAGTTGAGGGATGTGGGGTATTAATTTGTTGGTTTTGTTGGGATTCATGGTATTGTGTGGTTTATGTTTGCCTTTACTTTTTTGCATTTTGGTGTGTATTCTGGCTGCCCTTTATGTTTCATTTTAAGCAACTGGCTGTGGAGTCAAAAACACTTGCATACTGAAAAGCCTGTGTCGGCGTTTCTGTCTCCTGTCTCTCCTTACTCTTTTCCCCATGCTGGTTTTTCAGTTGTTAATGATGAGCATTGTGATGAAGTCAATGGGGAAACACATGATCCTGCTTTGCAGTTTTGGGTCCGTAAGAGGTGCAACGAATGAGGACAAGGTGGAGTGGCTAGTGAACATTTGGGTCACTGGACCAAGATCTGGAAAGAAAAGGAAAGGGAGGGGGAAAATCCTGTCAGATGAGTGGGTGGGAAAAATGGAGTACTTGCCTTGGTTTAGGGGTGGGTGGGCATGTGTTCCTTGTTCACATTGGAGTAGCAGAATTGGAGGGAGGAGGCCCCTTTTAGGTGGTTGTGAGTAAAGGTCCTCTTGAACACTAGGAAATAACCTGCCCACTGTGTCTTTCCTGCTCTGGGCCCCTCACACTGCTGACTGCTCTGCTCTTACTTCTGCCCTCACCGTGGGGCCAGTGGCCCCCCTGGCCCTACACACAGTACAGGCCTTCTATGTTTCCTAAAACCCAGCTCCTGTGGAGGCAAGATGTCCATCTGGGTTTTAAACAAGTTTTTCTTTCCACTTCTGGAAAACTGTGGTAGAAGCTATGATTCCTTCTGGCTGCTGTCTCCAGAATGAGCCTGTTACTCTTAGGGGAAGGAGATGTCTGACAGGCCTGGGATGAGGTCCTTTTAGGCCATATTCCCAGGGCCTCTTGCTATGGCTTCCATCCCTGGAGAGCCCTGTCAGTGTGTATGTGGGGGGCTCTATGTGTCCAGCCAGCTGAAGTCCAGCCACCCCCAGGATGAACTAGATGCAGCTCTCTTTGCTCAAGCCCCAGCAGCGTTCTTCAACTGGTCCTTCCGCCCAGGGGTAAAACTGTCGTCCCCGTTGAGCCACAGTCTTAATCTTCATTGGCCTTCATCTCTCTACTTTTTGATCCCGAGACCCTCTAAAATGTTTGCTTTCTCAGATTCCCAAACGACTGATTTTAGGTCACTCCTTTGTTTGGGACTTGTAGTTAAGAATTCAGACATGTCACAAAAGCCATGTGGTGAGTGCAAGGATTCAGCTAGGCCCAGGATGCTGTGGGAGCTGAAAGGGGTGGTGAACAAGACTTCCTGGGAGGGGTGAGGTCTAGGGACACTCACGTAGAAAAATAAGAATTAGGGGTGGCAGAGAAGAATCTCTAAACTGAGAGGACAATCTTAACAAAGGCTTGGAGACAGAGGAGGGCAGTATGTGCAGGAAGTGGCAACCCACTTCAGTGTCACTGCTGTTGGAAGGGACAGACAGGGAGGCAGAAAGTGCTGGAGCCCTGCTACCCATGCCAAGGAGTGTGGCTTGGAGTTTTGCCTCAGGTGGTGGGGACCCATGGGAAAACTTTAAACTGGGTTTTTTGTTCGGTTTTTGTTTTAATAAATTGGTAAAAATGTGTTGGAGGTGGGACAGGCAGAGGGAGGGAAAGAAAGGTAAAATTGCCTGAGATTCAGAAGAAAGGATGAAAGGAGAGAGGTGGGGGTACTGTAAGGGTTTCCATTTAAGGCAAGAGGGAGATGCTGGCCAAGTCAGAATGACCCCAAAGGAATAGGTGATAGTCCTCTGGGGAGCTGTGGACTGCTGTGGATGGTCGGGTTTTGGGGGGCTGGGTGCATACAACCTTTTATTTCCCTGGAAAAAGGCAGTGAGTTAAAAGCAAAACCAAATAGCAGTTTCTTGTGTTCTTGCTTTTGGGCTCCTTCCCCCACCCGTTTCCCAAGCCCTGTCACTGCCTTGTGCCAGGCTGGGAAGTTCCAAGGCAGGAGGTCTGCGCTGTGATATTAAACCCACGTCTGTGGCCAGGATTAGGGTGAAGATGGTGGGCTCTTGTTAAATGATCTCGTAATCCTTTCAGTGTGGCCTAGGGGAAATGGCCAGCTCCACCACTTAACGCCGTAGCTGACCTTGGGTGAGAACCTAATATTTCTGAGCCTTTATTGCTGCATCTGCCAAATGGGGCTCAGTTTACCGACAGAAGAGAATCATACTGTGTAAACATGGCTGTTTATCTTAAGTTCCTCTTATGTGCCAAAGACGAGGGCCTACAGTTAATGGTGGTCTTACCAGAATGTTTCTCTTTGGAGTGCAGGGTTTAAAGGGACGCTCCATTCAAGTGTCCGTGTTGTGGGGAAAAGGCCATTCCCTAGCTCCGCATCCCTATTTGCGTTGGGGGGCTGTTGCGAACTGAGCAGTAAATTTCTGCCCCTTCCGTATTCTAACCTATAAAGGAGAAGCTTGGGTGCTCTGTTGCGTCCCGCCCCTGCTGATAAAAGTGTGTGTGTGTTTTAGGGAGGATGGGGTTCGCCCCAAGCTTGGACTGCTGAGCAGGGTGGACCTTCGGCCCCCGCAGCGGGGCGACCGGGGCTCCACGTGCAGAGCCCGGCTGGCAAGCCGTAGCGTCAGGCCGTGGGGCGCGGACTTCTGCCGGGCCCCGGGCTGTGCCGGCCCGCTGGGAGCTCGGGCACGCGCAGCGGCCGGTCGGGGCCCTTTGCTGGCAAGCGCGCGCCTCGATCGCTCTCGGATTTCAAGGTAGAAAGCGGAGCCTCGTGCAACTGTAGCCAAAAGCAGGCCGCGGTGGGGATATAGGCCAAGCCGGGTGCCCCGCGGCGGGAGCCCCGGCAGGGCCTTCCTCCCGCCGCGCCAGGGAGCACGGTGGCCGGCGCGAAAGGCCGAGTCTGCGGCATCCGCCGCGTGTTCACCTGTGGGTCCGGGAGGCTGGGGGAGGGGGGCCGCAGGGGGCGGGGCCAGGGCGCGACCGGCCAATGGGGAGAGGGCATCCAGCCGACTGCAAAATTCCCCCTGGAAAGTGGAGGCGGCGGGGGCCGGGGGGGAAAGTTCGAAGCGTCACAGCAATGACAAGCCTTGGTCGTGGCCGGAACCGCCAAGGGACAATTGGGGGTGCAGGATCAGAACAGAGGGACAGGAAGACGCTGGCGGCGGCAGGCCCCGCCCCGGCCACCTCTCCCTTTCCGCGCTCCGTGTGGCAACCCTCCTGCCGCGGGCGGCTCGTCTGCGCCATCTGCTGGACGTCCGTCCTCACAACCAGTGTGCCTAGGCTGAGGCTCTCGCAGGCTGAAACCACCTTGGCCTCCCAGCCCTGGGAGCGGCCAATGAACTCACGCACCTCGGGAATAGCGGACTCTGGAGCAGGAGGCAACCGCGTCTTTAAAAATACGTGACGGGGTCATAAAAACGTTATGATCGTGAGAATAACTTCTTGTCCAGCCCCTCCCACTGGGCCTGACATTTCTACAATTCAGTCCCACCTAGGGATGAGGCAACAGTGATGAAGCTGTCCCAAGAAGCCGGCAGGGACAAAGGCAGGAGTCCAGGAGTCGCCCAAGGCACTTGGTGATAGCAAGGCACAGTTGGGAGCAGCCTTGGGCTCCTTGTGGACCCTATTGTCCAGGAGTGGCCATAGACATAAGCAAAGGAGGCGGCTGCCTGCAGTGTTAATTTGAGGGGTCAACAAAGCTGTGAAATTCCCCAGGTGTGGGTTGTCCTTCTCCCTCCCTGATTGCCTGCCATAGTATAGGGCTGAAATACCCGTGATTAAAGACAGGACTCATTCATTCTTTCAATAAACATTTATTGAGCACCTACTGTGTGCCAGGCACTGTGCTAGGCGCTGGGGATACATCAGTGACTAACACACAGTCCCTGTCCTTGAGGAGCTCACAGTCTGTTGCAGGGGAAATGTACATAAACACATAGCTAAGGAGCTACATGGGCTAAGTGCTACAGTAAGAGGTATACACAAAGTGCTGTGGGAGCCCAAAGGAGGGAGTAAGACATCAGCTGTTGGGGGGTGAGGAGCGTGTCTTTTGACACCATGAAACCGTTGCAAAGGCTGGGATGTTGTTGCCAGATGACCCTGGTTAACACGATGCTATCTCCTGAGGTTCTCCTCTAGCCCTCTCCCATAACTAGGTCAGCACAGGTTAGTTTATTACATTAGCTAATTTAACACTGAGTTAGGAAAACTGGACAGGGAAGTTTCTTTAAGGGAGGGGATGTTCAAAGTAGTAACAACTCTTGGGGGCTAAGAGTGGGGGTACCATGAGGGCACTGAGCAGGGAGGGCAGGCCCTGGGCAGTGGAGCACTTGGGGTGAGTGCTTGTGCAGAGGAGAGGTCAGAAGTCACTGACGTCAAACTTTGGTCCCCATCTCTCACCAGCTCAGTTAGTAACCGTTTGCCGATGCTCAGTAGATGCTTTGCAGTGTGCCCTGCTCTGTGGTGATACAGTCTCCCATCCCTCAGAAGGTAACGCACTAACTGGGGAGACTACATAGGCCCAGGTCGCTGAAGATTGAAGTAACAGTTTGTGATTGTAATAGAGATGTCACAAGCTATTCATGGGCAGTTGCTAAAACAGTGGCAATTGCTATGAATTTAAAATGAAGAACTCACTTAAGGATAGGCTGGTCTGAATTACATCCTGAAGGAGGGATACGATTTAGTTGGTGTGGCCTGCTTAGTGAGGTGGGAAGATCATTCTGGTTGAGCAGAAAGGCCCAAGTACAGTTAAAGCACAGAGGTGGGAGACTTGAAACAGAGGCATTTTCCAAGGCCAGTGAGTCCATCAGTTTGACTAGAGCAGTACCTGGGGGTGGGGGGAGCAATGTTAGAAGACAGGGGAGTTGGTTGGGACCTGATGGTGAAGGGTCTTGCTGGCAGGTCAAGGACTTGGGACCTTGTCTGAAGGTAGGGCTGAGGCTAAGCTTAAACTACTTCTGGAACTACGGTCCTGAGCCCTCTAGTGCTCCCCCACTCCTCCAGGACCCCGGCCTACCTCATGATTCCACAGATAAAGCCTTACTGCCCAGCTGCCTAGATTGGGATTGGAGGGTAAGTGTTTTGAGTATTACCTTTACCTGTAGGCAGTGAGAAGTCGCTGAAGGCCTTTTGGCAGAAGAACAGAATTGGTGCCCTGGCAGGTCAGACAGGACAAGACAGGTCACACTGGGGTTCATTGATGTCCCCACGGAAAGGGATAAGCTCTGGGAATGTGGGAGAAAGGCCATATTCTAGAGATGTGGCAAACTGGGCTGGATTTCAGGAGATGGGGGAGGGGACAAAAATCAAGCGAAGGCAGGCATCAACTGTTGCAGAAATGTCAAACTTAGAAGATCAGGAAAATGGTCACATCATTAACAGAAAGACATAAGTCATGATGGCTTTTTGTTTGCTTTTTGAGAAAGGTTATGTGTGTGTGTTAGGCAGGGGAATACTATAAAAATTCATTTTTCAGAGAGGGGCTGCCTTTGAGGGCCTGGCAGGCACCTAAGGGGAACTTTCCAGCAGGAGGTGAGGAGAAAAGCAGGGGCTGCAGCTCTAGATTTCAAACTCATTCCCAGAGAGCTGAGCCAGAGTCAGGAGAATGGATGTGACTCGTGTGTGGGGAGGGTGGTACCTGCATTGAAAGTGGTACATACTGAGTGACCACAGGCTCAGAGAGGAGGAAAGAAACCAGAGAGCCTAGCTACCGCCAGAGCCAGTGGGAATGGGTGTTATGAGCCCTGAGGGCTGTCAGGGGCCAGGGACTGGGAAGAAGACATTCAGTGTCCCTGTGAGGGTATCAGCAACCTTCAGATGATGACTTCTATGGAGTTGGAGTGAGGGGCAGGGCCATCCCTAACCCACACAGTGCAAACTTTGATTTCCAGAAGGTGACCCTTTCTCAAGATTCTTTACTTTCCACCATCAGGAATTTGTCATAAGAAACTCACTTTATTAGAAAAAGGCACTTTAATACCAAGTGCTGGAGATGTGTAATAAATGCTCCTATGCAACCATGTATGGTGCCCACCCCCCAGAGGGGAGAACAAGAAGAGAGGGAGTGACCAGAAGGAGAGAGAGAAGAGCAACCAGGGGAGGTAGTTAAGTCAAGGGGATGGTTTTGTACCAAGGACATAGCAAAGGTCCTGAGGCACTGATTCACAGTAACCAAATTCACCCGATAATACAATTGTTTCCAAGGCTGGCATATCTTAGCGTTTAGCCTCACCCCAAACTTGGCAGGAGAGAGGCTAATTCAAAGGGACAGAGGAGGGGGTCCAGGCCCTAGGCTGAGGGGTTGACTTTAAGAAAGATTCAGTTGACCTTTCCTCAGGAAGAGGAGAGAAGGAGGCAGGGAGCCATGTGGAGACACAAGAAACGCCCTTGGAGCTCACATCCGCTGGCTCCTGTCTTCCTGGTGCAAAAGCGGGGAGGTGAGGGCCAGTGGTCTGCTTGAGGAGGTCTGCTGTAGCCATCGTGGGGGTGGGTGGGTCAGCAAACCTACCAGGTAAGTAGAAGGTGGGCTGAAGAATGGGCACACATGAGCAATAACAGAGGCAGACCCAATGTACATCGCTACATGACTCCCAAGCAGCGACTGGCAGCAGGGAAATACCGGGGGGAAGTCAAGAGGGAACCCAGGATCAGGGGTGTAGGCCAGTGAAGATTGGTACCACAGTCCAAGCCCTCGGCACAAATATTCAATTAATTCAGCCTGCCTGGGAACAGGGTCTGGATCTGACCCTGGAGGGGCACTCGGTCCCTGTCTACCTCCTGGCAAAGCACTCTGGGATGGCCAAGGTTCCAGTGTGCTAGTAAGAGACTGGTGGCCAGTGAGGCCGACTCCAGGAAGAGGACCTCAGTCTAGCCTGGGGGATGCTCCCCAGGGCTGAGTTCCCTCCCTCTCTTTATGCTTTTATCCCACTTGGCCTCTCCTTGTCCCTTAGAACTGCATCTTCCCCAACATACATGTGCACCGAAGCTGTCCTACCCTGGATCTGTTCCAGCTCTGTGACATCTCTTCAGATTTAGGGGATCCAACCTGTACCCCACAGTCTCAGAACAAGTGAATCTTGGTTTGCACAGAGGGAACTAGAGAATGCTTTCTCTTAAAAAAAAATCCCCCTCTCTGTGGCTGACCCACAGAGAAACACACACCACCCTTGAGGACTTCACAGCTACACTTGCATCTCCCCCAAAGAAATGGACATAAGACCTGTGAGTACTCACAAATACATAGAGATAGTCACACACGGAACAGTAAATTCCCTGTGGAGGGAACGGAGATGGTGAAATACGGCCAGGCAAAAAGACCCTTCCCATGAAGCCCCTCACCAGCCCTGGCCACAAACTCCTCAGGAGGTTTGCCCTCCATCACCAAGTCAGCCCATCACCCTGACAAGAGCATATCCCCGAGTGCTCTTGAAGGCCATAGCCTGACGACAGGGGTGCTCACACTGGACACGGCTTGGCTGTGGTGACTCTGGGCAGGGACCGGGGACGCGGGCTGCCTGGTGTATTGCCATCCCACTGAAATGTAAGGGCAAGTGTGGTACTTCAGTCAGTCTCTGCTCGAGGAAGTTGGTTCAAATCCGCTGCTTAGCCTTGCCTGGCAGGTTACACTTCGCCTGACCCCTCCATTTACATGTCATGGGGCTCCATCTTAATGAGGGAGGTGGGGTTGAATGGGGAGAAGGGGGCTGAGGCTGGGGATCTGGTCAGCAGGCTCCCAGATGTGCTCACACTAGGCTCAGCCATAAACAGGGACCCTGAGCCAGAGGACAGCTCAAGTTCAGCCACTGGGGTCAGCCCAACAGTGGGGTGTCTGGGAGGAGGGAAAGTCTGGCTCCCCAGAAGGCTTGGGTTGTGGGAACCCCTTGAAACCATTTGGGTTGGAAGTGGCTGAAGGTGAGGCCGATCCCTCAGGAGTTCCCTCAGGGTCTCTTCAGGAACCAGCAGCCCCTCCATGGGGGCCCCAGTCACCATGCCCTGCACATAGGAGGAAGGCCTCAGCGGCCCCTCCTGGACTCCAGGGGCTGCTGTGGCACCAGAAGTCCTGATGAAGGCAGCAATGACCGTCCCGGGCGGCTGAGAACTGGACACTGCCGATCCAGCCCCTGTGACTGAGGGTGCCGCCGGATTGGTTGGGCGGCTGGCCCCAGCCAGAAGTTGGGGGAGGCCACTAAGAATCAGTGGAGCCCCTGGTACTGCCACCTGGCTCTCTTGAAAACTGGTGTTCAATGGGAAGGAGGCCTGCAAAGTGAAGGTGTCCTTGAAGGTGGAAGCAGGCGGAACGCTCTGGAGAACGAGCTGGGTCGAAGCAGTAGTACTGGCAGGAGGCCCGGTGGTCAGCACCGTGGTCAGTGGCACTGTCTGCAGGGTCAAGGCTGAGCCTGACCCCACTGGGGCCACTCCTAGGTGGATACTGCTGGGCACTGAAGCAGTACTGTGAAGAAATAGAAATCAGATTTGGTTAAGGCAGGAGGCATCTCCTAATGGGCTCGGAAGGAGGACACAGGAGGAACAGAGCTGAAGATGTTTTGTTTCTGTTGTTATTGTTTTGGCTAACACTGACTGAGTACTTAGTTTAGGCCAGGGCTCATTCTAAAGGCCTGGTATGTGGTATTACACTCAGTCTTCCAAACAAGTTATGAGTTGAGTAAGATTAATAATCTGATTTTATACCTGGAGGAAACAGAAGCACAGGAAGGTTATGTAACTTTCCCTGGGCCATACAGCTGGTGGCAGGGGAAACCACACCTAGGCTTTCTGACCCCAGAGCTCATGTTTCACTCCATTTTACTGCCTTCCCTCTGAGAATTTTGGTGACCCTTGCCAGTGTAGTGACAGCTGCATATACCTAACTCAGACAAAGCCCAACTTTTCAGGGAAAATTGAAGGCACTTAGCATGCACAAGAAGTAACCAGAACTTTCGAGGTACGTCTGGAGGGCCTAAGGACAGCAGAGTGGACATCTCTGTAACATTCTATGTTGACTCTTTTCCTGGATGGAATGGAGGACTCTTTTCCTGGAATGGAGGGTGTTGGGGGCCCCCAGTGACTGCTTGGGGAGCACTCTGGTAACAGGAACAGCCTCTGCTGGCAACAGAAGCCCCGCAGGTTAAGTGCTGGCTTTGCTATTACTTTGGTGTGTGACTTTGGGTAAGTTGCTTTTCATCTCTTGACCAACCAGTGCCCCACTGACTTCCCAGGGATTCTGCGAAGGTCCCAAGAGACTGGAGACACAGCAGAGCTTTGTATGAAACTGAAAACTGCCCCCCTCCTCAAGATACTACAGGAAGACTCATAACAACCTTGGTGTCCTCACCTCACAGCTTTGGTGAGCTTGGCATGGCTCTCAGGTGAAGAGACAAGCACGGTGGAGGTAGCGGAGCTCTCCTCGTCAGCAGACAGTCCCAATTCCAGACTTGCAGATGGCCGTAGGCCAACATGCTGGACCTTTGGTTTTTCCCAGGAAGGGCTGCCCTTGTCCTGGGGGGCAGCTCGGGAAGAGACCCTGGAGCTGGCTCGCCGGGTGTTGTTGGACGAGGTGGAGGGAGTGGAAGCCTGAGGGGAGGCCACTGTGACTTCACTTCTCTCTTCCTCATCTTCGATCACCACCAGATCCTTGGGCATCTCCTTAAACTGGTACACCAGCCTCTGCCCTTCCACTTTGGCAAGGATGCCTCTTTGGTAGTAGTATCTTGGGAACAAAGGGCAGGGAGTAGGGTGTTAGCCAAGAACACACCGCCCTCCAGGGCAGCGCCAAGCAGGAGGTTGGCTGGGGAGCCAGACAGGAGCCCAAGGGCCAGGAAAGGGATAAGGTCAACTCTTGGACTTGGAAGGCTTTTATGATATTTCTGAGGTCTCTCCCTGAGGACACAAAGGGTCCACAAAATGGGGTTTCAAATGCCAACCCCCTGCTTTGGGGCAAGGGCCAGGGGAGAGTGAAGGATGAGAGCGGTGGATAATGGGAGCTTCAGCAGTCCTCCAGCCTGGAAGGCCAACTGTTTGTAACTCATGCCCATCTCCCTTGGTCTCAGGCTTGCCAAATGTGCAGGAAACCCCTGGGGATGGGAGGCCCTCAATGCTCTTCTGCTATAAAGAGGAAAGACTAGAGCAGAGATTCAGGACAGAGGGGATTGCTCCTCCCTGGGGGCCTGGGAAGTGGATTTAGGGGCAAGCAAATGGGAGTGTGAGGAGGCGTCCTGGGACACACGAGCTTGGCGACTCCCCCAGAGCAGGGACATGGTGCCCCAGCAGCTCCTACCTTAGTGCTCGCCCCATGGTCTCATAGTTCATGTCAGGCTTGTTTTTCTGCTTCCCCCACAGCTTGGACACAGCTTTGGAGTCCACCAGCTTGAAGATGCCTTTCTCTCGCTGGGTCCACTTGATGTACTTGGGGCAGGTGTTCCTGTCCTGCAGAAGCGCAAGCAGGAACTCCCACAGATAGATGGTGCTGCCTGGAGAGGGTCAGGCGGTGAGGGAGGCCCAGACAGTGGCCCCTGCCCGCCTCCCCTGACTCCCAGCCATACCTTTGCCATCCTTAGACTTCTTCCGTATGGGGATGCTAGGGTCAGTGACAGGTGAGGTGCTGCGGCTGCCCTTTGCCTTCCGGACTGTGAGGGGAAGGTGTGAGCAGGATGAGGCTGGAGACCCTGGAGGGCCTTCCAAAGCAGGCTCCCGAGAGGGAGGGCCTGAGAGCTCCCCGAGTTGGGTGCGCCGAGGCAGACAAGGAAGAGCCAGGTCACCAGAGCTGGAGACCCACGACCACTCTCCACAGCCACAGCCCTCGGGTTCCTGCACCCACCGAATGGCTCGGCCTCATATTCAGGCCCCAGTAGTAGACCAGAACACTGCCACCACGTGGGCCAAGGGAGGGCTTACACACAAGTCACCTTCAGAAGAACCAAATCCACCTAGCATCATTTTTGAAATGTAAAGGCAGCCACTGCTGCACAGGTAAGTGTGGCACTGGGTTTTGGTTGCCATGCTGACAAGGCGGGCTGAACCAGCCACCACCTGAGTAAATCAGTAACACTGGGGCTTCGGAAAGCCCAAAGTCCTCTCCCATATATGGCCTTGGCTCCAACAGCTCCAAGAGAGGGCAGATAAGCACATGGCATGAGGCATCTTTTCTAGGCAGAGTTCCCTAGAGGGCCAGGGACGGGCCAGGGAGCCAAGCCCGGGGTCTGAACACCCAGCCTAGGATTCAACCTACTGGCATTGGATTATTGGCACTTCTGTGAATGTTTATATACATACTAGGCAGATGAGTGGCATGGAAAATGTCAAGCTCTGGGCAGGCCAGCCAAGGAGGTTTTCCACAAGGGAGGACTTTCTGTCCATCCCTGCCACACCAGGGAGCTGTCCTCATTGTGTCTAAGCCTCAACCCACGCCTCAACCCACTCTCCTTTTATAGTGTCCCTGACCTGGCTCCCTTCTACTGCCCACCCCCTTACACACACACACACACACACACACACACACACACACACACACACACACACACACACACACACTTTCTCCCTCTTACTTCTCTTCTTTGACTTTCCAGTCTTCTTGGCATTTTCCTCTCTGGGGACCTTCTCCAGACAGTGTCCCTCCTGGTCAACATCATCACTAGCTCTGTTCCAGGAATCAGGCTCAGAAACAGGAAACAGGCAGTTGGGCAGAGCAGTGGCTATAGCAGGGTCTGAGTCTGGAATCATTTCGGTGCTGCTAACTGTAAGAAAAAGGCCTGAGGTGCCTGGAGCCATGTGCCAGGTGGAAGCATGGTCTCCCAGTATGCACAAGAATGGTGGGCTCCTCACATGCCTCAACACCCAAAAGCAAATAACCCGATTAAAAAATGGGCAGAGAACATGAAGAGACAGTTCTCCAAAGAAGAAATTCAGATGGCCAATAGACACATGAAAAGATGCTCCACATCACTAATCATCAGGGAAATGCAAATTAAAATCACAATGAGATATCACCTCACACCAGTTAGGATGGCCAGCATCAAAAAGACTAAGAACAACAAATGCTGGCAAGGATGCAGAGAAAGGGGAACCCTCCTACACTGCTGGTGGGAATGTAAGCTAGTTCAACCATTGCGGAAAGCAATATGGAGGTTCCTCATAAAACTAAAAGTAGAAATACCATTTGACCTGGGAATCCCACTCCTTGGAATTTACCCAAAGAATACAACCTCTCAGATTCAAAAAGACATATGCACCCCTATATTTATCGCAGCACTCTTTACAATAGCCAAGGTATGGAAGCAACCTAAGTGTCCATCAGTAGATGAATGGATAAAGAAGAAGTGGTACATATACACAATGGAATACTATTCAGCCATAAGAAAAAAACAAATCCTACCATTTGCAACAACATGGATGGAGCTGGAGGACATTATGCTCAGTGAAATAAGCCAGGCGGAGAAAGACAAATGCCAAATGATTTCCCTCATTTGTGGAGTATAACAACAAAGCAAAACTGAAGGAACAAAACAGCAGCAGACTCACAGACTCCAAGAAGGGACTAGTGTTTACCAAAGGGGAGGGGTGTGGGAGGGCCGGTGGCAAGGGAGGGAGAAGGGGATTGAGGGGTATTATGTTTAGTACACATGGTGTGGGGGGTCACGGGGAAAACAGTGTAGCACAGAGAAGGTGAATAGTGAATCTGTGGCATCTTACTACACTGATGGACAGTGACTGCAATGGGGTATGGGGGGGACACGATAATATGGGTGAATGTAGTAACCACATTATTTTTCATGTGAAATATTCATAAGAGTGTATATCAATAATACCTTAATACAAAAAATTAAAAAAAAGAATGATGGGCTCCTAAGGAGGGTGGAGGTGTAGATCCCTGCAATGCCAGACACAGGATACACCTGAAAATGCGTCATGTGTCTTGCACCATGAGGAGGGGAAGCATCTATAGAGCTGTGGGCGTGAGCTGGCCCCAGTCACAGCTGCCACATGTAGAGCCCATTGCTGGTAGTGGGGAAGTTCCTGGAAATATCCAGGATTAAGAGCCACCTTGATTTAGTCATTCACTCATTTTACAACAGGAAGGGGCCTTAGACATCATTCAGCCCAGTTCCTCTGCTTTCCTGATGAGGAAACCAAGACCCAGAGTGGCAGGGCCTGTGCCCAATGTCACAGTACAAGTTGGTGCCTGGTACATGTGGACACTCAGTGAATATTTGTTCCATCTTGAATGGCTGTTAGTGACAGAATCAGGGTTAGAAATGCTGGAACTCTTGCAGCTTCAGGGCTTTCTTTTGCCCTGTATCCCAGCGCCCCCTTTTAGGGCCAGGAGTCCTCTTATGAAGTCAGGGAAAGTGCCTCAGGGGGTACTGGGGGAGGAGCCTGCCTTGGGGGCCTCCTGGGAGAGCGGGGCCAACCTCCAACAGCAGGGAAAGGATGAGGGGACTCCAAGCCTGAAACACTTCTAAATAAGCCATACCCTGCATAGTCTTCCTAGGACTCCAGCAAGAAAGCAAAGGGGCCTAAAAAGTCACCCTGGCCAATAGTGTTCAGCCTTAAAAAGGAAAGAAATTCTGTTATTCAACATAGTACTGGATGTCCTAGCCACAGCAATCAGACAAGACAGAGAGATGAAAGGTATCCAAATTGGTAAGGAAGAAGTTAAATTGTTACTATTTGAAGATGACATGATACTATACATAGAAAACCCTAAATATTCTACCAAAAAACTACTAGAACTAATAAATGGATTCATCAAAGTTGCAGGATACAAAATTAATGCACAGAAATCTGTTGCATTCCTATATACTAATGATGAACTAGTAGAAAGACAAATCAGGAAAACAATTCCATTCACAATTGCATCAAAAAGAACAAAATACCTAGGAATAAACCTAACCAAGGAGGTGAAAGATCTGTGCTCTGAAAACTATAAGACACTGATGAGAGAAATTAAAGAAGACAAAAATAAGTGGAAATCTATCCTGTGCTCATGGATAGGGAGAATTAATGTCAAAATGGCCATCCTGGTGAAGGGGAGAGCCTAGTAAACATAATGTTCTTCATGTAATTGTAGATAAATGATAACAACAACAACAAAAAAAAAGTGAGGGCAAAAAAAAAAAAAAAGGCCATCCTGCCCAAAGCAATTTACAGATTCAATGCAATCCCTGTAAAAATACCAAAAGCATTTTTCAACAAACTAGAACAAATAATTCTAAAATTCGTATAGAACCACAAAAGACCCCAAATAACCAAAGGAGTCCTGAGAAAGAAGAACAAAGCTGGGGGGATTACGCTCTCTGACTTCAAGCTATACTATAAAGCTACATTAATCAAACCAGTATGGTGCTGGCACAAGAACCGATAGATCAGTGGAACAGAACAGAGAGCCCAGATATAAACCCACCCATATATGGTCAATTAATAAATTTTAAAGGAGCCATGAATATACAATGGGGAAAAGACAGTCTCTTCAATAACTGTTGTTGGGAAAACTGGACAGCTACATGCAAGAGAATGAAACTGGATTACTGTCTAACTCCATATACAAAAGTAAACTCCAAATGGATCAAAGACCTGAATGTAAGTCATGAAACCATAAAACTCTTAGAGGAAGACATAGGCAAAAATCTCCTGAACGTAAGTATGAGCAATTTTTCCTAGACCTTGGGCAAGGGAAACTATTACAAATGAATGAGTGGGACTACATAAAACTAAAAAGCTTCTGTACAGCAAAGGACACTGTCAGCAGAACAAAAAGGCAACCTACAGTAGGGGAGAATATATTTGTAAACGACTCATCTAATAAGGGGTTATATAAAGGACTCACATGCCGCAACACCAAAAAAACAAATAACCCAATTAAAGAATGGGTGGAGGACCTGAATAGGCATTTCTCCAAAGAAGAGGTGTAGATGGCCAACAGGCACTTGAAAAGATGCTCCACATTGCTAATCATCAGGGAAATGCAAATCAAAACCACAATGAGATATTACCTCCTACCAGTTAGAATGGCCATTATCCAAAAGGCAAGAAATAACAAGTGTTGGTGAGTAGAGAAATGGGAACCCTCCTACACTATAGATGATGGGAATGTAAGTTGATACAACTGCTGTATAAAGTAGTATGGAGGTTCCTCAAAAAACTAAAAATAGAAATACCATTTGACGCAGTAATTCCACTTCTAGAAATTTACCCAAAGAATACAAAATCCCTGAATCAAAAAGATATATGCACCCCTATGTTTATCACTGCATTATTTACAATAACCAAGATATGGAAGCAACCTATGTGACCATGAGTAGATAAATGAACAAAGAAGATGTGGTACAGATACACAATGGAATATTATTCCACCATAAAAATAAAAGAAATCCTGCCATTTGCAACAACACGGATGGTTCTAGAAGGTATTATGCGTAGTGAAATAAGCCAGGTGGAAAAGACAAATACCATTTGATTTCACTTATTTGTAGAATATAAAAACAAAGCAAAACAGAAGGAACAAAACAGCAGTAGACTCATAGACAGTGAGAAGTGACTAGTGGTTACCAAGGGGGAGGGATTGGGTGGTGGGTGGGTGGGGAAGGTAAGGGGGATAAAGGGACACAAATTCTCAATCATAATATAAGTTGGTCATGAGGATAGTAGTACAGCATGGAGAATACAGCCAGTGATTCTGTAACATCTTCCTATGATGACAGACAGTAACTGCACTAGAGTGGGTAAGGATTTAATAACACGGGTAACTGTTGGACCACTATGTTGTACATTTGAAACCAATATAAGATTGTATATCAACAAAACTTCAACAAAAAAAATTACTGCATATGACCTTAACTTTTCTTCTCTCAATGTAATGTCTCTCCTCAGAGATGACACCATAAAAACAAAAAGAAATTCTAACACATGCTACAACATGGACAGACCTTGAATAAATTATGCTAAGGGAAATGAGCCAATCCCCAAAAGATGATACTGTCTGATTCCACTTGTATGAGGACCCTAGAGTAGTCCAATTCATAGGCACAGGAAGTAGAGTGGTGGTTGCCAGGGGCTAAGGGGAAGGGGAAATGGAGGACTGTTAGTGTTTAGTGGGCACAGAGTTTCAGTTTTGCAGGATGAAAAGAATTCTGGAGATGGATGGTGGTGATGGTTTTGCAACAAGCCCAATGTACTTAATATCGCTGAACTGTACACTGGGAAGTGGTTAAGGTGGTCGATTTTATGTTATGTGTTTTTTACCACAATTTTAAAATTGGGGAAAAGAAGTCACCCTGGCCTTCTTGTCCTTGCCTACTACACCCTCCTGCCCCCTCCCATTCCAGTCGTAGCTCAAGAGCATGTTTCCACATGTGTCGGTAGGTGGGGGTCCATATACCTGCATGCACATGTGCCTGAGAATCTGATACATGGGTTCAAGAGTTTCAAATGGAGCTTTTTTGTTGCCTTGAGTTAAGGCAGTGGGGATCAAACTTACAGATCTGCTTCTCATCCAGGATGTTGTTGGGAGATTCGACATTGAGCAAGACTTCAGTGGTTGGCATGGCTTGTGAGGCTGCTTCATTGTCATCTGCTTCCAGGTGCCATGGTGGTGGGGTGAAGAAAAGTTCTCTCAGGGCACAGGGCAGGGGGTACAGCTCTAACCAGAGCCAGCCCAGAGAATGGTGCTAAGGAGTCAAGGGACAGCTGGGAAGAGACCAGTGCACCGCCCACTGTTTAGCTTTCCTCTACACCCACCCCCGCTGGTCTCCACTCCTCATTGTCATGCTCCATCTTGAAAGGTCATGAATCCATTGTGATTGCTCTGTGACGCAGTACTACCTTTCGCTTGTCCTAACAGCCCCATCTCATTTCCAACTGTTAGGGGCATTACCCTTGCTGCGTGGGTCACTAGAAGCTGTTATGCTACTGTTACCTGAAGACAGAACCCCTTTACCCTCCACACTTCCCTTGCCCAGGAAAGCAACAGACCTGCTAGCAAAATGCTGCCCTCTAAGATCTGATCCTGTGTCATGCACAAGGTCCCATCCGTTTTGATGCCATTGTGAACGTCGTCCAGCTCCAGCCCTGAGTATAGATGCAGTAATTCGGGGTAGGGTACCTGCTCCACGATCACAGCTGGGAACACTGAGGGGTCTTCCAGCTACAGAGAAGAAAAGGATCTGGTTCAAGGCCCACTCGCCTCTTCCTGGAAGGCATCCCTACCAGAATCTGGCCCTTCCTGCAATTCCTAATCCTTGGAGCCCTTGGGGGCTGTCCTTTGTATGGACATTCCTCTGGGTCAGACGTCACTACGTGATGCTTTGAGTGGATTGTGGATTCTTGATCAATAGAAATGGGTTGCTCTGTACCACCTGCACTCAACCAAGAGCAGGCAGTTTTAACTGGTCATAGTTACAGGTTAATCTGTGGCCAGAGTTAGTGCTCTCTATGAGCAGGGTTAAGCTCATTCTGAGGACAGCAGGAAAGGATTAGTCATTCGCAAAGGAGAGGGGATTCATCTATAGCCAGGTGAGGGATGCAACCTACAGTCAGGGTAGGGTACCCAGGGTTTAGGGCTCAGATTGAGGACATTTTAGGGCTCAGTCTGTGGCTATGAAGACGGAAGAATCGAGGCATTCTAGAGCTAGAAAGGGAAGGGCCTGGTCCCTTCCTGGGTGGAGGAGAGGGTTCCAATTTCCAGCTTGACTCAATGGGTGCATGGAGACACTGTTTATTTTAAGGGAGAAACCAGGTTGTTTTAAGAAAGATGAGTGGGACAGTACCTAGATATGGTGAATCTGAGGTATCTTTGAGTACCTCAAAATGGAAATGCCTACCAGGGAGTCATCATGTGTCTAAGAGCTCAAAAGAGTGGTCACTAAATCCCTTGGCATAGATAAAAATTATCAAGATGAGAATCCAACCCCTGGAGGACAGAGTTTTTCTAAAATCAAATAAAACTAAGTAAAAAAGGAGTGTGATTGTAACTGTTTTTTGAAAATTATGTATAGAATGGAAACAACCAAAGTGTCCATCAATAGATGAATGCATAAAGATGTGGTACATATACATAATGGAATATTACTCAGCCATAAAAAGAAAGAAATCCTGCTATTTGTGGCAACATAGATGGACCTAAGAGGATATTATGCTAAATGAAATAAACCAGGCAGAGAAAGACAAATACCATATGATTTCACTTCAATGTGGAATCTCAAGAACAAAACAAAATAAAATGAACAAAACAAAAACAGACTTGCAGACACTGAGAAGTGACTGGTGGTTACCATGGGGGAGGTGTTGGGCTGGGTGGGTGAAATAGGCGAAGGGGATAAACAGGCACAAAATCTCAGTCATAATATAAGTTGGTCATGGGGATGAAAGTACAGCATAGTGAATACAGTCAATAGTTCTGCGAAATCTTTCTGTGTCGACAGTAACTATACTAGTTGAGGTAAGCATCTAATAATGTAGATAACTGTTAGATCACTATGTAGTAAAAAAATTAATTGAATAGATAAATTTCTTCTTGGTAAGATAAAAATTGTGTATACAAGGAAATAAAGCAGAATGTTCATAACAATTATATTTTGGTTGTGAAACTGTGGGCGATTTTTCCTCTTTTCTTTCTATTTTTCTGTATTTTCCATATTTCCTTTCATGGGACTATTAATTCTTTCTCCATGAAAAAAGAATGAGAATGCTCAGTTCTGCCTAATGTTCCTGAAGGATCCAGAGGAATAAAAATTGGTAAGATGCCTTTGGGTTGGCCACTGGGCTGTCACCGTGGCTAGAGAAGTTTCAGAGAAGTGCTGGGGTCCCAAAGCACATTACAGTGGATCTCAGAGGATGGACTGAAGCAGGTAGTCTGTGCGGTGATTAAGGCCCAGGAGTTGACAGCTGTCTATCCAATACAGTAAGCACTAGCCATGGGCAACTTTAAATGTAAATGTACTTTTTTTTTCAAGATTAAAAATTCAGTTCTCCAGTTGCATTAGCCATAGTTCAAGTGCCCATTGCCACATGTGCCCAGTGGCCCCATACTGGACATCACAAATATAGAACACTTCTAGCATCTTAGAAAATTTTAATGGGTTATGCTGATCTAGAGCCAGACTTCCTGGGTCTGAAACCAAGCTCTGCTACTTCCGAGCAGTGTGACGTTGAATAGAATACCCAACCATTCTGTGCATCGGCTTCCTTATTTGTAAAATTGGGGTGATCATGTTATTGACCCCATAGGGTTGTTTAAACACATCAATGACCATAGAGCACTTTGAATAGGATCTGGCAGAGCAGGTTCTTATTAAGTGTTTTAGGTATCAGAGGCTTCTAGGAGACTGGTAATGTTTTATTTCTTAACCTGGGTGGTGAGTTCATGGGTGTTCATTTTATCATTTTATATATATATTTAGGAGACTACACTAGGAACTAGGGATAAGAAAGGAGCAAAAGAAGGTGGTATTTTTTAAGAGATGGGAAGAAGGGAAGGGAGGGCTTCTTCAGGGTTAGAGAGACCTGAAGATGTTCTAGGTTGAGGAGAAAGGTCTGGGAGGTCTGAAAACTGTAAGAGAGAGAGATTGGAGGTGATAGATGGTTTGAAGTCTTGAGGAGTCAGGAAAGAAGAGATTAAGAACCGGGGCAGGAGTTGCTCTTGGAAGGCGGAGGGACAGCAGGCAGGAGGTAAGAGCAGTGATATTATCAATAAAAGGGAGAAGGGAGGGAAACAGGGTGACCTTGGCTTTGAGCTTCTCTGTGGATTGGAAGAGAGGCTGTCTTGCTGAGGACAGAGGGGCAGGTGTGGGTTGGGAAGGTAGGAACAGCTTCTGTGAACAGCCTCTATGAAGAACAGAAACAGTTACTGAATAGACTAGAAACAAGTAAAAAATAATCAGCAGCATTCAGAACCCAGGGAAGGTTGGATTCTTCTTCCCTTCTCCTCTCATGATGCCGTCTATGAGACTAGGCACAGCAGAGGTGTTCAACACAACTGAGCAGCAAGACCCTGCCCGACAGCAAGTACAATGCGCCCAAAGCCCACTAGGGGGAAGCCTTTGGTAGGCTGCTAGAGGAGGTTTTCCACCCCAACAAGGAATTAGGATAGAAAGCCTCAGAATTAAGCTGAGGTGCCCTTACAGATAATCCAGCTGGATCTCTTCTTGGGGAAGGCGAGGAGATGGCAGCCACATGGGCAGAGGACAGGACTTGTCCAGGTGACACTGTAGTCAAACTGGGGTCAGAATTCAGGCCTCCTGACTCCCAGTCTTGCTCTTCCTATCATACCTGTCTGCCCACTCTCTAGTCTGTGGAAGGAGCAGAGTGGAGTGGGGTGATGACTGTGCCAGGACACCATCCAATGATACAGCTAAGTGCACAGAAAACACACTCAGCCCCAGTGCAGAGCAAAAGAGACGGTTATGGAAGGGCCCATCAGCCGGATGAGGGATATGAGCCTAGACGTGCCAGTGGTTGGACTCTGTCCTGCAGTTCCAGCTGGCAGTGCTCACTCATGCTATGTGGTTGTCCAAGCAGCTTCCTCATTGTGACACTGCAGGTGATGGGAAGTGGCCAAAAACGCACATGAGGGTCAGTGTACACCTGTGTGTTCAGCCCACATTGCTGACTGACAGCTCGGCTGGTATACTGAGCAGTTGCTTGGCATACTGGGAAGCTGGTATACTGGGCTGGATTGGCAGCTACACATGACCCATAACTGCAAGTGGGTAATGAGCTCACAACACGACTGCCGATGGCTACTGACTGGCTGCATGAGTGACTAGCTGGCGCACAGTCTGTCTGGTATACAGGCCCAGTGCCCTGAACCTAGTAGGTGCCGGATCAATATTTGCTGACTGGGTAGCCAGCTGGCTGGCTGGCTGGCTTACTGCCTGCCCGCCTGCCTATTTAAGGTCTATCTGATCATCTGCCTGGCTGAGCGGTCTCTGTTCTCTGGGGCCATACCTGGTGGATATCATCCATCCCGTTGCTTGCAAATTCAAAGATCAGATCACTGGGCTGCAGGGTAATAGCCATGCTGTCTTCTCAGAGAGCTGACAGCTGGGATCGCAGGGCCTTCGGGAGCTGCGGGGTTTGCTTGATGAAGAGATGCTCAGGTACCTTGGAGCTTAGAGCCTACACCCTGTGCCACAGTAAAATAGGGGGATAGAGAGCTGGAGCGGGTGGTGGCCTAAGCCAGGTTCAAGGCTGCATGCTGGGCCAGGCCAACCACAGGAGCGACCTAGGGAGAAGGGAGAGATGGGGGCAGTGAGTAAGTCACCTTCCTTGAGCTTTGCTCCCAGGACAGCTGGAGAACCAGAAGGACCCTGCTACACTGGGACAGACTGCCAGAAGAGGGATGGCCAAATGGGGAGGCCAGTGTGAGAAGAATAAAGGGGAAAGAGAAGAAAGGCAAGTAAAAAAAGAAGTAAAAAGTTTGTGCCTCTTTATTCCCTTCACCTATTAACCCCCCCACCCCCTGAAAACCAATATAATATTCCAATTTAACTGTAACAAAGAAAGAAGGATAAAGGAAGTTAACAGAGTCGCCTCCAGTGGAAAGTGGTTGAGCCTCAGTGCCAGTCTGGGTCACTAGCATCTGCACCTGAGCTGGCCCTAGAAACACACAGTCTCCCTCCCCCACCTCCTCTGGAGAAGGTGACAGATAGAGGGACTTAACTTTGGGCTCTCTCCATCCTGAAGATTAATCCCCAGGGTGTGGCTAACAGAAGTCAGGGCACCCCACCTAGCTTTCTGGATGGGGCACCAGCATGAAGAATCCTTAAAATTCCTTGTGTTAGGAAAGTCTTGTGTGATGGGGGTAGGTGGAGATACACAGGGTGCTCTTCCAGACTTTGCCTGGCTCAGTTTACCTTGTGGGTGAAGGTCACTTAGCTCTGAAAGGCAGAGTCCACAGAGGAAGAAATATCTTGCTTGGGGATTATGCTGTCAGGGCCAGCGACAGCCTGACCCTGCTCCTGGGGATGGGACTCAGACTTGCCAGGCCTGCAGACAGCCTGGAGAAAGACAGGCGGGTCGCATGCCCCGCACACTCATCACTGCCCCCGCCTCCACCTCTGCGGGCCAGAGATGATGGCCTCTTGGGCCATGTGCAGGTTTCTGCTCTTGGGTCAGCTCTGCTTTCAGTTTCAAGACTGAACTGTCACCCTGGGAACGGGTGAGGAGAGCCCCAGCCTGGGGAGGGGCCCACAGGACCTTCCCCATCCTCCAGGGCTGGCTCAGTGCCGCCTCCCCCCACCCCAGGAAATCTGTCTGCAGCAGCCCCTATGTCTCTCCTCTCCCTGAATGCCTCCGGTGCTCATGGCCTGCACCTCAGACGCTCATATGTCCCCGGCGCCTCCAATTGTTTCCTGTGCTTGCTGCTCTTCTGTGCATTGTCTGCGGTCGGTGGCAACAGGCCTGACTATGAAGCCCTAGCTCCCACTCCGAGCCCCTCCTGCCAGCCTGCTCCCTACAGCAGCCCTGAACACCTGGGCTTCTCTGCTTCCGGAGACCAGGTCTTTGGCCCTTAGGATTCTAGTTTAGTGGCATCTTTGTGTGCATGTGTTGCATGTGGTGGGTCTATCAACAGCCTTGTTCAACCATTAGCGCCTGAAGAACTAGGCCCCTGCACCATAAGTAGGAGTGATACGCTTGACCCTTACCTCTGACACTCCTTTGGCAGTGCCAGGGTGGCAAAACCTTCTCCTGGCCTGGAAAGAAATGAGGAACTTCAGAGAGGGGCAGAGGAGAGGAAAGGGAAGGGGGCCATGGGTGACCTCCCTGATGACCGCTCTCCCCCACAGGAGACACCCAGGCCTCTCCCACTTCCTTTCCGTTAGCCCACAGGGCTGGCTCCGCCCTCTCCCCACCCCCACCCCCACCCCCACACCTTTCCACCCACCCCCAACAAAACACTGAGGTATCGCTCAACTCAACCTGTCAGGTCTGAGTTTCCCTGTGGGTGAATGAGAGACTGAGCCCTGCCGAGACAGAAGAGGCACTTGGGAAATCACCATCCTCGCCCGCCGGAGTACCACCCCTCCCGCCGCACCTGCACCCCCACCCGACCCTGCCTAGGACCCGGTCTCCTGCCACCAGCCTGAGAAGCCTCCCCGGGCCATTTATGCTTGGAAGGTCTGTCTCCTCTAGCCAGAGCGCCCCAAGGCCTGCATTCCGCAGCTCCCCGCCCTCCCCCAGGCGGCTGTCTGCCCCCAGGAAGCAGTTCTCAAACTAATCAAATGAAAGGCGATCACTTTCACCTAATCCCACTTGTCTAAACATGAAACTCCTGTGTCTGCCCCTCCCCTGCCAAGGTCGTTCCCCCATGGCCCTTCCCTCCAGGTTTGCTGATCTCTTTGGCTTCTCTTCACAGATCAGTATTTCAGTTTGTGAGTTCCCTACTGGTTCCCTCTGCCTGAGGAACTTCTGTGCACCTTCCTCGCTTCCCCCATTAGACAGTGGCTTCCTTGAGGGCAGAGACAACTGCATTGGTCATCATGAAACTTTAGCACCTTGCACCATGCTTGACTCATAGCGGACATTCAAGTTGTGTTTGCAGAATGAATGCATGAACGCATGAATGAATGAAAGGTAGTGGTCAGTCAGTACCAGTGAGGTGTGTTTTCTGTCCAATAAGTAAGTATCTCCATGTGTATACAGGGTGTGGAGTGTGTGTCGTGTACTCTGGCTTATATGAGAGGGAGAGAAATGTGTGCAGTCTACATTTGTATTAACATCTGTATAATTCTGCATTGTAGTTTACATGGGAGTTCACTGTGGGTGTGTGAACACACTGTATGTATAGAGGTGTGCAGGCTGTGCCCATATGTCCCAAGTGTGGGGATATGTGCATGAGAGCATCTATGTATCCAAAAGATGCCCTGGTGAGGCCAGCAGAGCCACAGGCTCAGTCACCAGCGACTCCTCCTCCAGGTCTGCCTTCAAGAGAATGACAATCCCAACCTAATGCCAGTTCCAAGAGGCTACAGTGAAGTAGGCTAGAGCCGGCTGCTGCCATGGCTGCTCCCCCAACCCTACTCCCGAAAATTCAAAGTCCAGGGATTCCTAGGAAGAGAATGTCAGCAGCAGAATATGTATGTGGCCCAAGTGTCCTTGGGAGGGCTCACCCCCAAGTCGCTGTGGTGGGAAGCCATGGGAGAGGGAGAGCAGCACTGCACTGTGTTGGATGGAGCCAAGAGTAGAGGGTGAAAATAAAAGAGATTAATTCCCTTGCATTCCGTAGGGGTCCACATATCCAAGTATCTGAGTATCTAAATGCAGGACCTGGTTGCTGCAGGTTCCGCTGACCCAGGGCCAGGCTGCACCCAGCACCCCAGGCTGGTCGTGGGGTCTCATTCTGCCTGAGCTCCAGCCTGAAGCTAAAGTGAAGGGGTGTAGGGGGAGGAAGTAACTATTGTACCATCTTGGTCAAGGCTAGGAAAACTCTCCCCTTCTCCCCCCCACACCCCCACCATGGAACCCTCCAGTCCAGAAAGTTTTACCCCACCTCCCCTCAGATGTTTGAGGATTTGAAAGTGAGAGGTGGGGAGAGGCTCATTTGCATGCTCACTCTCTCTCCCCCAAGTCCTTCAAAATAACCTCTCTCTCCCAGGAACCTGAAACCAAAGAAGCCACCACCACAGAAGGCCCGCCCTGCTAGGGGTCAGAGAGGCCCACACCAGGGACTCCCCACCCTGGGGTCCTGATAGATGCACCACCAGGACACAGCTTTATGGCTCAGAGGCCTAGACACTGCCTCACTGGGGGCTGGAGGGGCTAAGGAATACACACTGGGCTCAAGGAATTGAGGTGCCTGGAAACTCCCCCAACCCTGCCCGGTCACTGCACAGCTCACAGAATAGCTCCAGTCAAAATCTGCTCCCAGGGTGGCAAGAACTCCACTCCCTTCACTCCTCTTAAGGCTACTGCAGGATCCCTGGTTGCCAGGGCCTATCCTATTTGGGCTGAGAGCAAAGCCTCTGTGAGAGCACACGGTGCTGACAGTGTGTGGGCTGGTGTGTGCCACACGAGGGAGCGAGCAAGCACAGCAGCCTCCATCCCTGGCCTGCAAATGCACACCTCTGGCTCTCTGTGGTTCTGACTACATTTCAAAACCAAAAGAGCAAAATGGAAGTGGTTTGGGTTTCTCCTGCGTCACCACAGCTGGGCCCCTTTCAGACGTAGAGACCCTTCCTGGGGCTGTCACTGGAACACGTCAAGCAGTGTCCAGCAACCACCCATCTGGGCCTCTGCTACAGGAAACAGCTCCTATGTGAAAGCCACGTCCACAGCCTCCATGGAGCGAGTTTAAATCTACACCCGTTCAGCTGACCCAATGGCTCTCACAGAACTGCTAGTAACACCCATGGCATTTTCACACGCGCCAGGAAACATGGGGGCCAGATGGTCAGCTGGGCCACAAAGCAGAGTTCTCCTCCCATTCCTCATCCCCTTGGAGCCAGCTCTCACTCCTGAAATACCCGTTCTTCCATGAAACCTTTCTGGAATTCTCTGGAAAGGAAGTGACAATTTCCTTCATGCCATTTCCCACTCCCTCAGTGCCCCTCCCCCATAGCCACAAACAAAATGGAAACTAGCCCGGGAACAGCTGTACCCTCTACTTAAAAACAGCCCCTCTGCCGGCTAATAGTCAGCCAGCAGCAAATTTGCATGCTGTGCCACGTGACCAGTGGCATGTATTTAAGCAACAGAGGGCCAGAGTCAGAGGTCCAATCTGTAGCTGTGGACGGAGCAGAAGTAACCCATTGGCGGGGCTCCCCCACAGCCTTGACTCCAGTCAGCAAGCTGAACCCTCCTTCTTCAGTAAATGTCCAGCAAAGGGGCCCCAGCCACAGCTATTTTGTCAGCACCTTCATCTCTATTCTTTTCTTCTCACCCACAGGGTGTATTTGAGATGAAATCAGGAAGAGGGAGGGAAAAAAATAAAGGTTTTGCAAGCTTGGTGGTTGGGGTTTCTCTGTGCTTCTTTACAAGAAGCCCAGTTCCTTCCTTGGCCCTGAGTCACTGCTTGATTCCAGTGTAGGGCTTGTCACAACTCCACTGGTGAGGTCGGCCCAGAGCTCTTCTCCAACTACCCCTGCCTGCCCTTTCTCAGCCACAGTCTTGCCTACCTTCCCTGGCCCTGAGGAGGGGCGATTAGGGCTGCAGGAGATGGAAGACCACAGGCAGGGAGATGTCCCTTCCTATTTTTCCAGGAGACCCATCAGCCACCCTCAGTGTCCACCACCCAGGTTGGGGGGAGAAGGAGTGAAGCCCTCTCCTGGCTGCATCCCAACAAGATATGTGACCCTGGAAAAGTCAGCCACCTTTCTGGGCTATGGTTTCTGTCATCCTTAAAGTGGGTGAGGGCTAAAGGTAATCCAAGCTTAGCAATCATTCACCAGGGAGTCTCCGGTGAATGAAGATGGTGGTGGGAAAGCACTTTGAAAATTAAAAACCGTTCATCCAGATGATGAGTTTCAGGTGACCTCACGGAGAGCAAAGGGGAACTGGGGACCCTATTAAGCCCCCAAAAGTCCCCCATTGGCTTCAGAATATAGATGGGATGGGGCTGGAGGCTACCAGTTGTTGGCCTGGAAGGGGCTGGCTCCTGGCTGGGGCTGGGGGCTCCACGGGGAGGGGCAGCTACCGCAGCCAGAGGAGTGCCCCCAGTCCCCTGTCCTCACCACCTTCACAGGCCCCAGGCCTCTGGGTTGTGGTTATGTGGCAAGATGAGCACTACAGGAGCCCCAACAGGGAAGGAGAGGTGGGGGGAGGGCTACCGACAGAAGGAACTTACTTCCCCCAGTGCCCTGGCTCCCAGGGCCCTTGGCAGAGAAAGCCAGAAGAGCACCCCCTGGAGATGCCTGTGGCCAACACACCCTCGCCTTTACAGCTCCTGGGACCCAGAGGAGGCAGAGAGGCACTAAACTCTTCTGGGAGTGAACGACAAGCCAGTGATGCTGAACACACTGCCGGAAAGGGGGCTAAGCCAAGTCCGGGGCAGCTGCTGAGCCCCAGTACGGTGGGCTGCCGGCAACAGGCTAGGAGAGGACCCCAGAAGTTCCCACAGACTGTGAGGGCCTGGGCCTCCCAGTGAGAAGATCCAGCTTTGCCTTGAAGTGCAGGCAGGTCACCTCCCTCCTCTGTGAAATGGGGACATCCTCCCTAGCTCAAGGGGTTGTCATGAAAGGCCAGGGAGTTAATACAGATGAAAGTTCTCTGTTATATCCCAAACACGTTTTTCAATTTCCAGGTCTGATTTGTGTCTTTTTTGACCGTGGTCACTCACTGAGTACTCAGCATATCTTTACCTATATGGACAGGAACAAAAGGCAATAGAGATGGAGGGATGAGAGGAAGGCTGAGGGGGATATAACCAACCATAGAACTCACAGTAGAGAGAGGAAATGAGCTGAAAAAGCATCGGGGGTGGGGTTGTCTGGGGGATCAGGGCAATCAGCTGGGTAAGTGCATGAGCCCTAGACCCACCAGGCAGTGGAATCTGAACTTAATATGGAAAGCAACTAGGAGTTACTGTAGATTCTTGAACACAGGAGGGGCATAAAGCAAGCATTTCTTCAGAAAGATTGGTGTGGTGTGAATGTATGTGTGGGGAGATGGAAGGTGACCAGGCAGTGCAGCTGGAAGCCAGGAGTGAGTCCCAGAGCCACCCTGAAGGAATAAAATGATAGGGTGTGTGGTAATGCAATAGTTGTAGAGACCCCAAGATGTGCAACCTGTTCTTGTTGTACAAATGTTAAAAGATATGGAGTGATTGGGGCCGGAAATATGGCAAGAAGATGAGTTGAGCTTGGACATTTTGAAGTTGGTATTACCTTGAAAAACCCAGTATTGGTGGAAAAAAGAGGACCCAGAGAGTCACTTTGCTAAATTCCTCCCTCCCTCCCCACCTTCCATGCTCGCAGGACAGGCGTTGACAGGCCTTCAGTGGCCAAAGGAGCAGGCTGGCTTGGTGAGGCTGGCAATCTGGATACAGTGCTGTGGCACAGTTGTGTTTGCTGAATGAAAGGTGGCTTCAAATGGCACGCACCCCACCCCTGCCCCCAGGAAGGCCTGCTTGCTTCCAGCATGGAGGAAGGGAACAGAAACACTGACCAGAGACTAATTGAATTAATTAGTGGGTTTTTTAGAAGCTGGGGTAATCTGTGACCAGGTACCAACAGGATATTAAGTCAGATAACTTTTATTGAAGGGACAGTGTTCTTTGTCAAAGCACCTGCCAGCGTGTCCTAGAAACTGATGCGGAGGCTGCTTGCTCAGCTCCAGGACTCCCCAAGTGGGAGGGGCCAAGCTGGGTTTGCTGCCTGCTTAGTGTCCCTTCCAAATGTCCCCTTCTCTCACTGGTCACTTCCTAGGCCAGCAAAAGCATAGGGCAGTCCAGTGTTCCCTGCACAGAGGGGAGGGTGCGAGAAAGGCTGAGGTGGGGGAAAGACAGACTATCGGGGTGTGGTCAGACAGGGCGAGTGGCTTCAGCTCTGATGTCACCATGCGCTCCTCCCGGGGTTCCTCCTTTCCCTCTACCCACGCTGCTGAAAATCTCTCCCAGCATCAGAGTCCCAGGATACCAAAGTTAAAAGGAACATGAAAGATCATGGCGGTCCACCCTCCTCTCCCACCATCCAAGTACAGACACCCAGATCCCAAGGGAGGAGAACTGACTTGCTCAAGGTCACACAGCCACTCACTGTACTCCCAGGCCACCTTTCTTTCTCCCCTCCTCATTGTCTCTCAGCATCCTCAACAAAGCCAACCCTTTCCTCTTGTGAGAACAGACAGTGGCCAAAGACCCAGGGCAGGCAAATAACAATGAGGCCACACATGTGCAGAACACATTTAACTTTTACGGCGACTTCCCCACCCCTGTGCTTTTGTTCACACTGTCTCCTAGGCTTGATGTGCCCTTCCCCAATTTCCCCAACACAGCTCCAGTTTCCACACAGCAGCATTCAAGATCTGAAGCAAATATTACCTCCTTTTCAAATCCTTACCTGTTTCCTCCCTACATGGTATATTATCTCCTCCTCCTAACACCTTACCTTGACTTCTTAGGCTAAAGCAGGGGTCAGCAAACTATGGTCCATGTGTCAAATTCAGCCCGCCACCTGTTTTTGTACAGCCTATGAGCTATGAATGGCTTGTACACTTTTAAATGATTGGGAGAAAAAATCAAAGCAAGAATATTCCATCCACATGAGAATTACACAAAGTCCGAATTTCAGTGTCCACAGAAAAAAATTTTATTGGAATGCAGCTATGCTCATTCATTTGTGTCTTGTCTGTGGCTGATTTTGCATTATAAGTTGAGTTGTTGTGACAGAGTTCTTATGGGCCGCAAAGCCTAAAATATTTATCCGTCCTTTGCAGGAAAAGTTTGCTGACTCTTGGATTAAAGGCTTCACTCCCCTTCAGTGTGAATAGATTCATCAAGTTCATTTCTGAGATGCCTGGAGGGAGTGTGGAACACCAAATATAAACTTGGCAGATTTTCCTCAGAAAGTCCTGGCCCTGGCTCTGCCCATGGTATGACCTTGAGCAAGTCACTTCTGCTTTTTGGGCCTCAGTTTTCTTAGCTTCCCAGTGAGGGGGCTGCACCCAGTGGTCTAAGGCCCTTGCTAGCCCTATGCTTTAGAGTCAGAAATCTGTTGCATTTTTAACTTGCAGTTTTGAGCAGACACAGTCCTGATCATTTTTCTCTCAGAGCAAGAGCTTACAGAAGGTTCCCCTGCCCAACTGTGGTTTTCCACTGCCACCATGGGCCCCCCTGGCTCCAGACTCACCTGCCCTGCCCAACACTTCCCTTGTGCTGACCTGTCTGTCCTCCTTTTTGAATTCCTCTCCCTGCAAAATGAAGATGGCTTCCACCGAAAGCGCCCCCAACGCCCAGTCCAGTGGGCCAGGAGCCTCCATTGTTTTGCGGGGATGGAGGCAGGGTAAGAAGGTTCTCTCAGCGCTCCCTAGCCTCCCAGGGCCCACAGCGGACAGGCACTAGAGCAGGAGATAGGGCCAGCACTCACCGCACCCTGCTCTGCCAGAGGAAACAGCCCCTCTCTGCCACTTCCTGTCCCAGGGGTTTCAGCAGCTTCCCCTTCAGGGCCTGATGGCCCTCCCAACCCCGCCTCTGCCCCACACAGGTCAGACAGTGCGGAGGGGGAGGGGCCCTGTGGCTGAGTGGGGAGGCTCCCTCATGGGAAGGCTGAGGAGACAGCTGTCTACACGCCGGGATGCCCCAGCAGCTCCTCTGGGGCTGGGGGCATGGGCACCACAAACCCTCTCCTGTTAGCGGATGAGTAGAAGTCCATCACCTTACCTAGCTATCACCTTGTGGGGGCAGAGTGAGCCTGACCTTAGAGGACTAGATGAAAGAAGGGACTATAAATATCCACCCAGGCTGAGGACCAGCCCTGGAGTGGCTTGGAAGGAGGGACAGGTTGAAGCAAGAGAGCCCAGGGAAAGCAGGCTGACAATGGGAGTTAATTTGGAGGGGCAGATATCACTGAAATTGATGCCACTTCATAATTTTGCATAATTTTGTCCCTAGTGACAATGGCCAGAGACAACAATGGAGAATACGGTATTATATTACATGTGGGTCAAGGGTAGGGGCATTTTCTGGGTGATGGAACAGGAAGCTATCACATTCCATAGCCATGGCTGACTTGGTGTGGTGACTTCCACTTGTAAATATGTTCCAGTTGCCCTTGCAAGGTGGGACTCCTACTGGTGGGGCTGTATGCCCATGAGGAATCCTGCATGCAGGCGGCCAGCTCTGTCAAGCTTTCCCATGGCAATTGGTCAGAGGACCAGTAGCAGCCTGAGGCCCTGGACCTCTGCCCGGTTGCCAGTCCTCCTGAGGACAGGTTAGAAGTACATGATGATGGTTCTAGAAGCCTTGATGCCTGGGGCAGGAGCCTGGTAGTGGATAGACACAACTCCCTTGGTCCCCTTGTGGTAATACTGTTCCATGAGGTTCAGTAACAGTGAGAGAAGCTAAGGGGACTCCCAGTAATGGTAGTTCTGTGTAGGCCAGCAAAACAGAGATGGGAAGATGATTTTGATACCTCCCTTGGCTCTGAGAAGTCATCCTCCTGTGCCTGTGGCCTAGAGCCCTGCCCAGCCAGGCCTCCTGTCAAGAGAACACAGTCCTGCTTTTCCCTCTCCCTCCAGACCCCCAGGGCAAAGAGGACCCAGTGCCCCAGTGACAGGCCCCCTCGCCCCTGAGGGGAATGCCTGCTTCACACAGCTTGTGTCTCCACCCCTGCAAACTGGAGTAAATACTGCTTCACAGCTGGTATGGGGGATGCCAAGGAAGCCTGAGACAACATCTGGATGTGCACCTGGGCTCCAGCCAGCCCCTCCCTACATCTGCAGTGCAAACCCAGGGCCAGGGTTTGGTTATAAGCTGGACTCAAAGCTGGTGACACGTGTTTGGAAAGCACATCTAGATTGGGCGGAGTGAATGGAAGCACTTGAGATCAGTGCCAGCTCAGGGCAAGCGCTTGTGGGGTTGGCACAGATCTGAACTAGTACTGGGTCTGGGATGGTGGGTGTGGCCACTGTGGTCTCTGCCATGGGCCTATTTGGGGAGGAGCAGAGGAGTGTGGGCACTTGCTGAAATGTGGGCAAGATTTTCTTTCACACTCTCTGATATCACTTCAAGTTTTCCCCTCTGCTTCTGGGGAAGGGGGTCAAACAGTAAAAATTACAGGGTGACAGGGTGGAGCATAGGGAAGGTGGCAGGGATTTACATTTATTGGGTACAAGTTGTGGGGTTGGTGCTGTGCCAGGCACTTTACATAGGCTTTCCCCTCTAATTCTTACAACAGCCCTCCAGAGTAGTCAGTGGCAGAGCTGGGGTTTGAACCCAGGTATATTTCCAACTATTATATTCTTTCAACTTTGTTTTCAGTGAAATATCTTTCAGTCATAATCCTGTTTTAATAGTTGCATTTGAAAACCAGCAGAACTAAAGATCAGAAAATATTAGGTAACAGGACCAAGGTTACACTGCCTGTCAAGAAAGGAGGCAGAACTCAAACTTAGGCCTCTCAAAGTCAGTACTTTTCCCACTGCCCCATGCTGGTGACCATCTGCTCAGATCCCTAGATCGCAACAACCAACTTTGAAGGCTCAGAAGCCTCTGCGATACTCCTTCAACAAAACCTTCCCAGGCCTGTGTCCCCATCCCCCTTGTGGCCTCAATCTCAACCACAGCTTCATCTGATAAGTAAATCTTAATTTCTTGGGCCAAGTCTGCCCCAAAATGATATGTTGAGCCCCTGTGGCCAGCTGTGGAGGAAGGGGCTTGTGGAGTTCTGTTGATCCGCTGTACCTCAGGGGCCTACTGTTTCCAGAGAGTTCCTGGCTCCAGACATAAAGTGGCCATGGCATGGTCCCTGCCCCATAAATATACACTTGCTCTTGGCTTACACATAATATAAGTCTGGATTCTTATCTTGGGGTGTTGGTTCACATGTTTATTTAAATATTTATGGAAAGCCAGCCCTGAGCACTTCATAGGTGCCAGGCCCATGGCCAGGGACTTATCACTGGGCCCACCCTATTCTTTTCTGCAATAGGGTCTTTTCACATCTAAGGTCCCAGTAAATTGGGCTAACCCATCTGCCTCAATAATATTGCTGGGGTTTTCCCCAAAAACACTTCCATAGCAAATGCCTCTTGAAAACTGAGGCCCAGAGGTTCAGAGGAAATGCAGAGTGACTGCTAATGGGTATAGAGTTTCTTTGTGGGGTGCTGAAAATATTCTAACGTGTATTGTGGTAAGATATACAACTCTGTGAACTCACTAAAAGCCACTAAATTGTACACTTTAACTGGGTGAATTGTATGGTATTGAACTATTCCTAATAAAGCTGTAATTAAGCAAAAATAACCAAGACCCAGAGAGGGGCAGCAGCTTACTCAGGGCCACACATGAGTTGACAGAGCAGCTCAGGCCACACTCCAGGTCTTCTGATTTATGACTCTGAGGCTCTTTCCTCCTACCAGCCTCCCCATAACCCTAGGCAAGGATAACTGCTGAGGTTCAGCAAGTGTGCAAGGCAGGGCCAGTCCTATTCATGAGAGGGTGCCGCTGGACCTAAAGCAAAAGGAGGTGGTAGAAAATGCTCCAGACCAGGGATTTTAACTTAGGTCTGCCGTGAGTGAGGCCAAGTTCCTGCCTCTCTCTGGATCCCAGTGCCCCATCTGTAAAGTGAAGTGGATAAGTTTGTGATCCACTGCAAAAGGCTCATCGCCTCTCACCCTCTGAGGGTCTAACCATAAAGCACCACAAGATGGAACAGAATGGTGGGTTAGATGTGTGGTTCTTGGAGTGCTGCAGGAGGCCTTGGGCACAATTAGGTCTTCCAACTGATAACTCCTCACTGATGGCAATGATCAGGCCTTTTCTGTGAGAGTCAAATTCTGTCAGAAAATTCCACTGCTGAGTTCCTCTGTGGTGAGTAGCTTGGTCCTGATTTCCTCGCCTCCAGTGCAAGTGGTAGAGTAACCCATAACAGACGCCCCTTGACCAGGTCCTTTGGAGATGTCAGGAACCAGGTCCTTGGCCTGGTGCCCAGGCAGCCCCACCTTGTGCTGCGCTTGCCTCCATGTTGCAGGGAGTGATCACTGGTCTAGCCCCCGCTGGACAGGATGTTTCCACATCAAGCCCCACTTCCTGCAGCAAGGCCTGGGCTCCGGTTCCCCCCTTCTCCTGCCATCTGGTCGCCTGCCCTCTGCCCCCTCCCCTGGCTGGGTGTTTACAGGCTGCCTTATCAGCCTGGGGAATCTGGGCCTCACCCAGCTGGCTGCCCCGCCTTCCCGCCCAGCCCAGACAGCCTGGCCAGGGCCCTACCTGCTGTGGTCTCCTCACCGCAGACACTCACAATCCGAGCCCCCCATATCCTTGGCAGGCAGGGGGTGTGGATGAAGCCTTGCTTGCCTGCCAGAGGAAAACCTGAATATTAACAGTAACTTTAGCCACCTTGCCCAAGCTGGGGAGGGCATGCATTTTTTTCTATATTGACATTGTCTCTATCTGAAGGCTATAGGGACAGGGAATGAGGTGCGTGGGCTGCTGAGGAGTCTAGAGTCTAACTCTGGCCTGGAGCACCTCCATGTTCTTCTGTTCTCAGCCACTAAGAGATGAGCAGGGTACACTAGGCTGGGAGGCTCTGAGACTACAGGCAGGTTTTTTTTTTTTAAACTGAAGAGTACTGTAAACACTCCAAGCTAGAGGTGTGGTGGAATGAGGGGCTGTGGGCTGAAAGTGGTGGAGGAAGGAAGGCTGGGGAATCCATGGGCATAGTCCCCGCCAATCCATGCCCAGACTTCAGAGCCTCCTGGGTGACACACTGTCTCCATCCTACCCTAGGATCTGCTCACTCATCCAAAGGCTGGGCTGAGATGGAAGCCAATCACTGAGCAATGACTTTCCCCAAGAACATAAGGGCTTAGATTTTTCCACCAAACGAGTTTGAACCAAGGAGGGGACAGAGATGGGACAGCAGGCAAATGAAGATGCTGCAGGTGACAGATTTCCCTTCCAATGCTTTGAGCTAAGATCTTGAAAGTTCAAGTTCTGAGTTGTCCATAGGCAGGTTCCACAGGCGCAGGACTTGCTTGTTAAAGCTGACAAAGCCCCAGAGCAGGAATCAAAGCCATCATCCAAACCTGGCTCATCTTCCAGGGGGTTCCATTTTGTTCATTGATAAATCAATTAAAGTAAATTTGGGCAGGAGACCACAGAGTTCAAGCTTCATATAAAATGCCACACTTCAAAGTTTTATGAGACTGTACCCTTCTAGGTATCTAGGATACCGTTTAATCGTTTGGGGCACTTGGGTGGGAAAGTTTGGAAAAACTCTGCTAAGGCAATTTTGCCATTAATGGGCTGTGTGACCACAGCCATGCCATGTCACATGGCTCTCAAAGCCTCGGGCCTCCCTCTGTCCTCCCCTCACCTCCCATTCCCCTGCCCCACACTAGATCTCATGCTACCCAGAACTCCTCACAAGCTTACTGACCCTGGGAGCAGTGTAGAAGTCAGGGCTCTGCAGGTCACCCACCCAGTTCCCCAGGAACCACTGCCCCACCACTCTGAAAAAATCATGAACCACTTAGTGTTAATGTGTTAATGGGTGATATTGGGTTAATGTGTCACCCCACTTCTTAACACATTTCCATTTTAAAAGGCCATCTGGAGCTATCCTGCTTTAACTTGAGGAGTGGCTGGGGCAAGTGGGGCAGACCAGTGTGTAGGTGAGCCAGGGGGTGTTTCTACGTGGTACTGCCTTCTGTCACACCATTAGCCATGGGGCCATCTGGCCTTCACCATCTACTCCCCATGCCTGTAGTCTCTGTTAGGAAGCTGCAAGAAGTAGATGTAAAAACCCTTGAAAACCTAACAACTGGAACTGGTGCAGCAGAAAGTCCACTTGACTGGGCATGAGGAAGATTAAGTTCCAGTTGTGGCCCTGCCTCTGCATAGCTCCTCCTTCAGTCTTTGAGCTGACACCAACTTGTACTCCAGGGCACACATTTGGATCAGTGGCTGTGGCCATACCAGCCATACTCAAGCAGAGCTTTCACAGTCCAAACTCATCTGCTGGGTTTCCAAAGGTCCTTCACAGTCTGACCCCACCCTACCTACTCAGCCTTGTTTCCCATGATTTCCCTACTCACGCCTGGGCTTCAAGCCTAGTGGTCTCCTCATGGTCCCCTGAGGGAACATTCCAGGCTCATTCACAGAGTTTCTCAGGCTTGCCATGCCTCTCTGCTTTGTTTTGGTTAATCAAATAGTACCCAACCTACAAGGTCCCAATCAAGTTCCCTAAATGGAGCTGGTATGCCCTGGTAACTCGAGTCCATATCCATGGAGCCCCCTTCTCTAAACTCCCATAGCCCTTAAATTTGACCACAAGATCTCCTAATCCCACAGTCTTGTATTGCTCCTTAACTGTTTCATGTATATGTCTTGTTCCCTAACAGGTGGTAAAATCCATGGGATCAAGCCCATTTCATCTTCTCCTGATTCTAACATAGGTATGGGCATTCATGAATTAAGTCCATGTAAATTCTTAGCCCGAGCAAGATCTCTAGACAAGAGACTCCCCCAGTCCTGAAAGATCTGAAGGCTACATTCTAGGGGTGGGGATAGGGATAGAGTTGGCGGGCAAAGGTCTCCAGGCTCAAATAGCTTGCCCTCTCTTGCTACAAGACGCTGTTAGGAGAAATATATACCAGCTAGAGTTATTTATTCCAACTATCATTGAGAAGGTTGTTGATGATCAATCAGGTCATCATCAAAGAATACTTCTTTTGTGCAGAAAATCCTACAGTGTGTTGACCCTGGGAATACTGGGTGCTAGTCTGTTCACTGGCTTCTCTGGAAACACTTAATGATGCTGGATCAGTTCTAAGATGTAAAATGATTCAGGAGAATAGGATGTGAGGTTAACTATATGAGGACAAACTTTTTTTTTTTAAAAAGGCTTTCTGTTGTTTAGACAGACAAAGGTGAAGAGGGATATGACTGGCATCTATAGAATGATGTATGGAGCAGATAATCGTGGACCCACTCACCAAAAAGGGGTTATAAATGAACAGAAAATAATAAATAGCCCTATTTTGCAAATGCATAGTAAAGTTAAGGAACTCTTTAGTTGAAAAATATCAATGAAAAGATTAAGCATCTTCTAAAATGACAGTTGTATCAGGGTCATCTATGACTATAAAATAACATTAAAATAAGATTGCAAATGCACAGCTGAACACATCTGTCATAACAATGTAAATAGGATAAATTTAAGTATTAAGAGAAAATGATATTGACAATCTGATTCTAAAATTTATAGAGAATTGTGAAAGACTTAAAACAGGCAAAAGCAACTTTGACAAATAACAAAGATGGAAGATGGAGGGCTAACACTACCTGATTTCAAGAATGATTATAAGGCTACAGTAGTCAAAACAACTGGTATTGGCCTAAAGATAAACAAATAGATCAATCAGTGGAACAGAATGTAGAGTCCAGAAATAAACCCACATATATAAGATCAGCTATGGTGAATAACAATAGCTTTTTCAACAAATGGTGCTAATAATTGGATATCCATATGTAAAATGAAAAAAAATGAATTTGGATTCATACCTCACACCACACAGAAAAATTAACTCAAAATGGATCAAAGACCAAAATGTAAAGCCCGAAATTATGAAACTTCTTAAAGAAAACATAAGACAAAATATTTGTGACCTAGGGCTAGATGAAGAGTTTTTTAATAGAACACCAAAAGCATGGTCCATAGAAGTAAAAATTGATTAGTTGGACTCATCAAAATTAAAAACTTCTCCTCTTCAAAAGGCACTATCAAGAGACTGAAAAGACAAGCCACAGACTGGGAGAAAATCTTTGCAAAGCATGCATTTGATAAAGGTGTTGTGTCCAGAGCATACAATGAACTCTTAAAACTCAATTACAAGAAAACAAACAAGTCAATTTAAAAATAGGCAAAAGATTAAAACAGACACCTTACCAAAGAAGATATATGGATGACAAGTATATCAAAAGATGTTCAATGTCATCAGTCATTAAGGAAATACAAATTAAAACACAAAATGCACACCTAAAATTAAAAAGTCTTACCAAGTGTTTGTTGGTGAGGATGTGGAGCAACTGGAACTGTCATACACTGCTGGTGGGAATGTAAAATGGTACAACCACTTTGGAAATCAGTTTAACAGTTTCTTAAAAAGTTGGACCTACAACTACTATATGATCCAGCCATTCCACTCATAGATATTTAACCAAGAGAAAAGGACTTATATAGCCATAGAAAGATTTGTACACAGATATTCATAGTAGCTTTGTTTGTAATAGCTAAAACTGGGAAAAAAACCCTACCAGTGTCCATTAATTGATGAATAAACAATGAATGGTATATCCATACAATGGAATGCTATTTAGCAATTAAAAAGGAATGAAATGCTGATGTATATAGCAACATAAATGGATCTTAAAATAAATATGCTGAATGAAGTAAACTATACAAAAGCAGTATATGTTGTATGATTCCATTTATAGCTAGAAAATGCAAACTATTACAATGAGTAGTAAATTAGCCCTAGAGCTCTAATGCACAGTATAGTGAATATATACAACAATATATTACATTGTATTATAATCATCAAATTTTCTAAAGAGTAGAGTCTCTTAGTCCTACACAGTCTTGGTATGAATAGAATGCTGTTTAATCACCAAAAAGAAAGGATAATTATGTAATATGATAGAGGTGCTAATTATCACTACAATGTCAAACGTATTACAACATACAAATATGGGGCTAAGTGCATGTGTATTACTACAGCTCTAGAATTGGGCTTAGATCCTTCAGAGAAGGGGGCTGGGCCTGTGGTGTTTTATTTTTTTAGGATCAGCGTGGCGCCAAGAAAATGGTCACTTGATAAGACAGGTGTTTTCTCTGCATGGATTCTCACAGAATCAGCAGAGTTGAACTAGCCTCTTACCCTCTGGGTCATTATGGGAGAAAGACAGATTATCTCCTAAATCTATGTCTAAGTAGGTCCTTGTTATCAGGTCATCAAGAATTTGGGGAGGTTAAGACTAATTGCCCACTCTCCCATCCCCCAAGGCCTCATAGCCATTCTAATCTGAGGGGTGGGGATCAAAGGATTGAGTGAAGTGGTTCAGCGGTGGTCCAAGGATGGTCCAGCTTATCCTGGGCCTCCTGCCCCTGCAGTGGCCACAGGCTCCTCAAGCAAACACAATCCCTCTGATAGCAGATGGAACCTCCGAGTTACTTTCTGGAAGGCATTTGGAATGGGAATGGCCCCCAGCCCCTGGGAACTCTTCTCAGTAAAGGCAGTGCCCCATCACCAAGCCAAGACCTCTGGGTGTTAGCTCAAAATGGACCCATCATCTATTCTAGCAAAAGGAGGAAGAAAATGAGCAGTGGTTGGTCAGCTGGCTCCCAGAATTCTACACTCAGTAGGGTAGTAACAACAAACAGATGATTGCTAAATACTTGCTATGGGTGGAACATGAGGCCTTCTCTTAAAGGAAGTAAATTATTCTTATTCCTGCAGCAAATGATACTCAAGATGAAAGTGGTGAGGAGATAAAGATGTTAATAAAAATATTAAAGACTTGATTTTTGCTCTTCAGAACAGCACTGCCTGCCACTCAGAAACTCTGTATTACACACACACACACACACACACACACACACACACACCATCTTCTTCTTCTTCCACATCCCCTCCTAATCCTGTGTGATGGCAGAGCTAACAAAATGTTATCAGAAAGATCTGGAAACCCTCCCTCTTGGTTTTGGGAATGGTTTGCCAGCACTGCCAGGAAAGTGATTGATCCTTGGTGCCCTGGCAATGTCTAGGGTGTGCGAAGGGGAAATGATAACAACAACAACAAGAGCCACAGGAATGGCAGCTAACACTTAGTGGGCGATTACTATGTGCCAGGCACCATGCCGAGCGCCTTACATGCATCATCTCATGTAATCCTCACTCCAACCCTGTGGCGTGGGCACTGAAATCTGGAGTAGTTAAGTGATTAGCCCACAGTCACACAGCCAGTAAGTGGTAGGTCTGGGATACAAATGCAGAGAGCCTGTGCTCTTTCCCCTCTAGACAATACACTTCTTAGGAAGGATATTGGATTAGATTGGAAGAGGAAAGAAGTTTCAGGAAGGGCACGCGGACTACGAAACAGGAAGTGCCAGCACTGGGACAAGAAAATGGTCCATCAAGAAGGTGGGAACCTAAGAAAAAGCTTGTTCAACCTGGGCAAGCTGCTTAACTTCTTGCTCCTTGTTGGTCTGTCTGAGAAGTGTTCTGGCATGTTCCTTTGCAGACTCTCTGCATTGAACACCTTTCCTGCTGCCTGACCCTCCTCCTCACCCTGGGAGAAAGCTGGGGTCTCTTTGCCAAGAAACTCACCTTGGAATATGATTTTCCAGCCAAGAAGTCAGGGCACTCTGATGTGTCCCTGTGGTCCCACAGTGTGCTGAGGAGAGGGCAGGGCAAGAGTGCAGTGAGAGAGGAAAAATTGCACATGGGGACATGTGTATCTGGGTGTTTTTATCCTATTAAACCCAGCAAGGGCCATGTCTCCCTCTATGTTCAACCATGGGAGACACAAAAACAACAGAACAAATACACAGCTAGTCCTTGCCCTTGCCCAGGTGGTCTGGGTAGAAGTACATGGGCCTCCTTTCAGTTTCCAGCTGACTGAGAAAATGAAAATTCCTGGCCTCTACCTTAACCTCTGGGCTTCCAGAGAAATCCCAGAACCCTGGGGAAAGGTGGGGCCCAATCAGCCCATGCCTGCTGGTTTTCCTGCAGCCTGCCACTTTTCCAGTCCACTCAGTACCCCCTACCTTCCTTCTCCTCCTCTCCGCACCCACGGCCTGTGTGTGCGTTGGTTGGGAAGGTGGGAGTTCAAGATTAAATCCCTTCAGCTTGGGCCGCGGAGAGGCCTTCCCACCCTTTGTATCTTACCACTACCGGTTGGGCTCCCAGTCTGAGCCTGCCATTTTGTGTCTCCTGAAGTGGAGATTGGCCTGTGCACCGAGCAACCCATACTCTCTGACCTTGTTTTCTATGGGACATACATTTGCCAATTATCCAGGCTTGGAAGATCAGTCTGTGACGTGACTTTTCTCCCTTTTCTGCCTAGCTCAATCTCCACTGCCCTGCCCCCTTCAAGGTCTAGCTGAGTCCTGTCCCTCACAAAGTCTTCACTCCCTCCTCCAACTGCTGCTGACCTCAGAGCCCTGGCTGCCTCTGGCCCTTGCTCCAAGGAGCACAATTAGCACCTTAGCAGCTACTGGGCTGGCTGCTGGTCCTCGCCTCTGATTGTTTCAGTGTCTTACTCATGTCTCCCCCACAGCGCCTAGTACAGGTTGGACACACAGTAGGTGTTAATAAATGTCTGTTGAATTGAAACTCAGCAGCCCCTGTGAGGTCAGAATCCTCATGAGCACCCCGACCAGCAGTTCCTTGGCAACCAGCGCTGGGACCCGAGCTACAGGACATTAGCAGCTCGGCCACTATTACAGGCCACGAGAGGCTCGGCAGCCAGAGGTAGCTTAGTGTTGATGAGAAAAGCCCTTGACCCTTAGGAAAGCACCCATGGGATTCTGGGTACCTTGGATGAGTTTCCTTTCTCCCTGCAGAACTAGTTTTCAGTCAGAGAACCACAAAAGGAATAAATTGGCCGTGAAGCCAGAAACCTCTTTGCAGCTTAGAATTCCTGGAGAGATAACCAAGACTGGGTTAGCATCAGGCTCAAGCCTGAGGAGAGAAGCCTGCCCAAAGCCCTTCCTAGCTCAGCAGGGGATTTCTGGGAGGTGCAGGGGGCAGGGCAGGCCTGGGCCCTACCACTCCAGGGGACTAGAGAATGGTTTGGGGTGGCCCTAAGTAAAGCCATTCTGTTCTGGAACCCAACAAATCACACCACTGAATGCTGGCCACCTCCAGCCCATGCAGGACCCAGGTCACCCTTTCCCTGTCATTCACCCAAATCCTAGGGCAGGCCCCTGTCCAGGGGGGCATCCAGACCAGAACCCAGCCAGGGTCCCCAGGCAAGAAAAAGCCTCCAAGTCTAGGATGCTGGGCTCCCTGCACAGGCTCAAGGATTGGAGCCTGCCTCTGAATTGTGGTTGCTTATAATAATGACCTGGCCACTCCTCTGACCCCCTCCTATGCTCCCATCCTAACTCCAGCCCATTCCACAAGATATACACAATCTTGGAAGGCAGGCAATATCTTCCTCACCTCCATATTTTCCTCACTGCCACTTCGCTGCTGCCCAGTATTGTGACGGGCTCTCAGTAGATGCTTGCTGAGGTGCATCTAAGTTTCAGGCACTGCCTTAGACAATATCCCAATGCTAGCTCACACTCACTATGTGCCACACATTGTTCTAATAAGCAGCTTATGTGTATTGAGGTATTTGATCCTCAGAGCAACCTTATGAGATAACTCTCATTTGCCAGACGAGGCAACTGAGGCATACAATGGACTGGGATCACACAGCTAGTAAATAACAAAGTTGGGATTTAGACCCAGACAGTCTGGTTCTGGGGATTGGAGGTAAATGAGAAAATTGGGGGGTAGGGGTTGAGGGTGGCAAGACCAAGGCCAAGCTTAGGAGCAGGGATTTCTTTGGGAAAGCAATCCCCTAAGTCTGCATAGGGCTGGGCCTCTCAAAGACAAAAGCCCTGAATTTTGCAGGCTAGAGGCATTTTGGATACCCTATCAATCAGGCCTATGAATGACAGACCACAGCACTCTTGTTTTTAGATTCCAATTCAGGACAGAGGAGATAGAAGCCACTGTTCCACCACTTAGCACTAGGCAGGGGGAGGGTGGATTTCAGGCCCCCAGCTTGTCCAGGGGTGGGCGCCAGTTCCTGAGCAACCACCGAGCAAACAGTGCAGCAGTGGGAGGAATGCCAGACATAGTTGCAAACAAGCCACTCCTTCGGCTCACAGCTAGAGGCTGGGTGAGGGTGGCAACGTGGAGCCTGCTCAATATAACCGCCCCCCTGCAACAAGACATCCCAGGCTTCGAACCCAGCCCCAGAGACAACCACATGCAAGGCCACCTCTTCCCCATACCAGCCAAGATAGGAAGTCCTCCAAGATTGTTAAGACCTGCATTTAACTCAAGACAGCTCCCCGCGAGGCTGTTTCTGCTCTAGGCCCACTGAATTAATGGTTGAGAAAGCACCTCATAACTGATAAAACCCTGTGTAACTAACTGCAAGGAAGGATTTGCATTCTTGGTGGGCATACGTGTTTCCTGGGCATTTTCAGTGCCAAAGTGTCCAGTCTCCCCAAAGGGGAGAGCTAGATCTGTTCCCTTCACCCCTCTCCAACCTGGCACTCAGGCCAGGGGTCAGGTCACAGTGGGTGAGCTCCCAATGGGCGTGCCCACCAGCTGTTGGGGCCAAGCAGTGGTGGCTCAGGCCCTGGGGTGGTGACCTCACTTCCGTTCCTACCTCCCCACCTCCCCAGCACTCCTCCCATTTTGAGGCCCCACCAGGCCAAAATCGAGAAGTCCAAGGTTAACTGTTCCTCCCCACTTTAAGAGCTAATTAAAATGATTAGCCACAATGAACTGTCAAACATTAACCAGAAGAAGCTGCAGGACCAGACAAGCCTCTATCTCAGGCAGAGGGATGAGGGGCAGGAATCAAATGGCCATCAAATCCCATGGCTGGGGTGTGGTGGGGGTGGGGTGGCAGCCAGGGAGGACCTGGTTGAGCATAAGTGCCAAGGGGTCAGGAGGTGACTTTGGTCAGGAAGGCCATTTCCAGGCACATAATTGTGAGGAAAGGGAGGCAGAGTTAGGGTGCGGTAGAGGGACGAGAAATTAATAAATCAGCTACTACCAGCAGTTCCCCAAAGCAAGGCGCTGTGGGCAGGGGATCCCGCGCTGTGCGGCTGCTGAGTCCCCTAGGCGGCCGCAGAGGAGGGCACAGAGAGGCGGGTGAATGCGGGAGAGCGGGAACGTGAGAGCAGGAAGGCTGGCGGCGGGCTGACACGGAAACTCTGGCCCCAGCCAAGAGGTCTCTATTTTGTCGATCCAATTATCCAAGTCATAGGTGTGTGGTGTGTGAAGTGTGTGTTACCTACCCTAAGGCGCTGGCCCCAGAAGCCCTAGGGCCCCCGCACCACAGTCCCGCCCTCCTGCCCTCGGGCACCGAGCTTTTAGGGGCCGCTGTCACAGTTGGCCCTGTTCAAGCACCCCGGGCGGCCCGGGGCGCGGGGAAACTGGCCTCCCACCGTAACTCCAGCGATTGATTCCGCTTCTAACTCTGGATCAGGAGCCCGGGTTCCCCAACACACACGCGGTGCGGAGAGGCGAGGCAAGGGCGGGACACACCGCGGCTCTCCCACCCTTTCCTGCGCCCCCACTCCTACACTCCGGGGCCCCGGTGTCCCCGATCCCTCCCGGAGGCAAACTCTTGGAGGTCCCCGAAGGCTCGAAGAACCGGCGCCATCGACGTACCTGAGGCTAAGCGGGCTCAGACACTCGGTCGGGGTCGGTCTCCGTGGTCCCCTCCCGCTCCGGGGCCCGAGAGGCAGGTCCCCCAAGCTACGCCAGCCCGCTTTCTCCCCTCAGAAGCCAGGCCCTCCGAGTGGCGCCGGGACCTCGGCGCCGGCGAAAGGAGAAGTTGAGCGCGGCGCCGGGTCGGTCCGCGCGGCCGCCCGCCGGGGCCACCGTCCCCCTCCCGCCCTCGCTCCCCGCCCGCCTGCCCCCGCGGCCCCGCGCCCGTGACTCACCTCGGCGCCGGGGCAGGCTGGTCCGGGCGGGCGAGGCGCGGGGCTCTCCCACACGTCGCGCCGCCAATGGCAAGTTAGAGGGCGCGATGCAAATACCAGGTGAGACGGCGGAGCCCCTGATAAAACTGCTCCGGGGGGGCAGGGAGGAGTGCAGGGGAGCTGGGCGGCTGCAGGGGAGGCCAGGCCGAGGGAGGGGGCGGCGGGGGCGCCCGCGGAGGGGGCGCGAGCCAGCGGAGACCTGCGCTGAGAGACCCGAGCGAAAGGGAAATTTCACTAGAGACACACACGTCCCCGCAGGCGGCGGCTGGGGCGGGCGCGAAGGAGGCAGGGCGGGCGGGAGGGAAAAGCCGGAGGGAGGGACCGACGGGAGGGACCGCGAGCGGGCGGGGCGGCGGAGGCAGCGAGGGAAGGCCCAGGCGTCTCAGTAGAAACAGCGCCCCTCCACCACGGGCCCGCCGCGGTCGCCAGCACGGCAGGGGGAGCCGTGCCAGGGGCCCGCGCGGCCTCTCCTTCCCCCGCGCCTCGCTCGCCCCCGGGGACGGCTGGAAAGGGGCTCCTGCACAGCCCACGGCGCGCGCCCCTACCTTGGCCGCCCGGCGACCCAGACTCACACGCGGTGGGACAAGGGGACCTCAGCTCCCAGTCGGGGCCATTCCCGGCAGGAAGCCCCCACACAATGCCTCGGAGAGAAAGCCCCTCCTGGGGGACCCTGGATGGTTATGTCGGGTCGCCTCAGCTCCCGCACTCCACTCGCCCGACGCCTTTGGCCCAAGCGCTGCCCGCCAGACTATTGACCGACTGCTGTGTGCCGACCTGGTGGGAGGGCGGGCCTAACGGGTGGGTGAGGTCAGGAGGTGCCCAGAGGATATAATTCAGGAACTCTGCCAAACACCGCAGAATACTGAGCCAAACTCATTGTGTGCTTTGGGTGACTGGAGAGTTTGGGGGACTTCTTAGAGAAGTTGAGCCTAGGGCTCCTAGTGGGGGAGACCAGGAGGATATGAATGCGGGAGGGCTGAGGGGAGAGGGGCTGGCACAACAGGTGCAAGGCAGCCAGAGTTGAGGTGCTGGGACAAAGCTCATCCCCCATTCTGTCCAAACCCAGGCTGCTGTGCTTGAGACAACCAATGGTCCCCCAGTCTCTCCTTCCACCTCCCCCTTGCCCTCTCAGCATCTGCACCAGCACCCCACTCCCCAACCTGCTCCCACAGCTAGGATGCTCTAGGAGGGAGAGGGATGAAATTGTCACTCCTTATGGCTCTACAAGGTGTGGAGGATGGGCCCCACCAGGCCTGAGCCCTGGCTTCTCCTTGGCAGAAAGCAGCAAAGCTGAAGGGGCTCCAGGAGAGGAGAGCCCTCTGAGGAGTGGGAGTGGCCAAAAGGTCTGAGGTTCAGGGACCTGCTGGGCCACCAGGATCTGCCTGCTTTCCCAGCCTTGGAAAAGGATGGTCACCGGCACAGGCTTGGAGGACAGGAGTGGTGGTGGATGATGGTGGTGAAGGCAGCTGCAGAGTTCAGGTTTCAAGGGAAAGACTTAGGGGCTGGACTCTGGCACTTGAGACCTCTTGGCTACCTAGAGCCAAGTCCCTGAAATAAGCACCAACAGCAAACTTGCACTTTACGTTTCTAAGTGGGCACACTTTCCCCAGGGAATTCCAGATTCTGGAGACACAAAGTTCTTTGCTGGCCTCTTGCTGGTGAAGCTCCCTTCTCAAAACTGTGGCAGGTCCCACTCATCCCTAAGCTCCCTTTACCTGGACCTTGGAACTCACTAATTGACAAACACACACACACACACACACACACACACACACACACACACACTCACACACACACTTCCATTTTGCTAAGAGTTTTGAGGTCTCTAATGTCAGAAAGACCTGGGTTCGTATTCCAGGGGCACCATTTACCAGCTGTGTGTCTTTGGGCAAGTCACTTAAATTTCCTGAGACTCATTTTTCTTAATTTTAAGTTGGGGGTAGTAAGAACCTACCTCAAAAGGCTGTGGTGAGAATTGAATGAGATAACCCATATCTGTGGCAGTGTCTGGTGCCTAGTAAGCCCCCAATAAATGTTAGCTACCTTCAGCATCATCTGTATCCTCATTTTGCTTTTCTCAACCTCACTCTTGGGTAAAAGTTTGCCAGGGCCAAGCCAGAAGTTGCAGAGGACTGACTAATGGTGAATCCTTCCTATGAATGTTTATGGCTTAAACCAAGGCTGAAGCATCAAGGCGTGGAAGAGCCAGAGGAGAGTCTTCCTCTTGGGAAGGGCAGCGCGAGAAGTCAGCACTGTGCCAACCAGCTCATGGTGACTAGCCCTAATGCCTGCCAGTGACCTGGAGCTCATGGCTTGTGGGAATCCCACAAGTTCCCACCTTCCCCAGCCACTCAGAACTAACCACAACCTCATGATCTGGGAGTTGCAGCCAAAGCAAACCCCACCTCCCTTGATGAAAACCTTGTGCCACCTTCGCCTTGGGGAGCCATGAGCCACCTCAGTGACCTTCCTGACTCCATGGCTCCAGGTCAGCCAGGCTGCTCTTCCTGATGACCTTGCTGGTCTTCAGCCTGCCAGCTATTCTCCACCTGGCTCCCCACTCTCCCACTTACCCTTTGGGTGAGCCCCAGCCAGGTGGGGCCAGCCAGCTGAGATTACCTCCTGAAGACAGCCATGCTGTCTCTGCCAATGGCTCATTCCCTGACTTGGCAGGAATTCCCCTTCTCAGGTTGCCCATGGACGCCCAGGCTGTGCCATCCCACGTGCATGCTCAGCTTCTCTCCTTCCAGCCCTGTTTTTCCCCACCCTCCAACCCTGACTTGGTCCTCTCAGGCCTCAGAACCTAGGTCCTTCCAGGAGTTGAGGGGCCTTCTGGCTGCCCATAGCTTACATAGGACCAGCCCCACTACTGCACTCACTTGCCTTCCCACCTTGGCAAATTTCTCAGCCTCTCTCTTTGTCCCCGCTTTCAAGCAGTGGCCTGGTAGCCTATGCTCTGCAAATCACCCCAGGTTCTTTGGAGAGAAGGTGGCTGGTTTCTTCCCCTCCCATTCCTTAGCCCCTTGGCCTCAACAAGTTCTATTTAAACCTGTGACCAGAACAAAATACTACAGTGCCACAGCTTCTGTGGCCATGGCCCTTACTTTCTATTACAGACACATGCTAGAAAAGTTGCCTATCAATCAGACTTTCAGAATGAGAAGCGTATTCAAAAGCCAGTTGAGAAGTTATAGTTTAAAAGGAATCCTCCCACCTGTAAAGCTGAGAAGCCCCTTATTATCCTTTCTATACCTTTTCTCTGTTGGTATGTTCAACAACTCCAGGTTTGCCTCTACTGGGTTTTCATGATGAGGCCCTAGATGGATCCAAATGACAGACAAAAATCTTTAAGTTCCAGGTTGTGGCTGGGCATCATAAGGAGAGTTTGTTCTAAAAAGATTGTTGAGTAGCTGCAAAATGGAAGAATTTCTTGGGATAGGTGATACAAAGTGCTTCTTCCTAGGATGACGGCCTGTTGCCCTGGCTGGTACTGGGGGTGTAACAGGTCATGTGCCCAGGTCAAAGCACAGGCACACAGATGGAAGGATGTAGGTGGGAGCAAATTCCCAGGTCATGACTTTTGTCTGGCTGGCCACCTTCCTTGGCTGGGGCTTTTGGAAAGCAACTTGGTCTGCCCACCTAAACCTGCTCTCACATTAAAATGGAGAGTTATATTTCCCCTGCAGGCCTTTGTAGGCAGAAGCCCTGGCACCATGAGAGCCCCTACAAAACTTCAGAGGACTGCTGGGTTTCACTTCTTGGAGGGCTGGACAGCAGCTCAGGGGCCTGCCTGGGGAGAGATAATAGCCTGACATGGGAGGTACTACAGGCCTTGAGCAAGCAGTTTGCATGTCCACCCTGGGTGCAGTGTCCACTGAGAGGTGCTGCATGCACAGCCAGGGGAGATGGCCTAGTGTTTGGGAAACAGATTTGGTGCCCTTCAGGCCAGACCTGTGGGTTGAGGGGATGTGGGGGGATGGGAGAAGGGGCAGGGATCCAGTGCTGTGGTTCATTTGCAAAAAATAAGGAAGAAGTGGCTTCAGGCAGAGTTCAGCAAGTGAGGGCAAGTCCCCAGGTGTCTAATCCCACTGGTCCCTAGCCCCTATCTTGGAGCCAGGGCTCAGTCTGGAAAAGTCCCTGGGACCAGGTCCTAGGGCAGACACCTGCTCTGGGGCACCTATCAGAGGCAGTGCGGCATCCAGAGTTTTCTTCAGGCCACTGTTCAGTGGAGTCAGTGTGAACCCCTCAGCCCTAGACATCTGCTGGCCCAACACCCATGTGTGGTGGGTGGCCTCACAGCTCCCCACAGTGCTGTGGAGAGTCCAACAGCACTATATAGTTGCCTCCCCTCATGGCTTACAGGATAAATGAGTGGGACCAACAAGGCCTTGGCCCAGGGGGCTGCTGCTAAGGGGCAGGGATTGGGATGGGGGGCAGATGGATGCCAACACATGGAGGTCTTGCTGGAGGAGTGCACTAAGCCATTTCTGTGGACCCTTGAGTGTGCTGAGCGACAGGGATGCACACAGCCATAGGGCTGGACATTCCCTTCTCAGATGGAGAGAAAGCTCAGGGAAGTGGAGGGGGCTCCAGTCACACGGCATGGGATGCTGTGTATTATATACAGTGAATGGCGGCCCCTGGAGTTGTGTGGTGGTGAGGTGGCAGTAAGGACACACCCAGGGGAGTTGGGGAGAGGTGCTTGAATGGAAGGACTTCAAGAAGGGCTCAGACTGGGACACCACAGTGGGGGCACCGGGCCTGAGTCTGGATCCTCCCGACTGGGGACGAGGTGGGATAGTGAGGAAGGGCTGTGAGGAGGACTTACCCACTTCACATCCTGCCAGGGGCTGGTTCCAGGCTAAAGTTTGTATCAAGAGGTAGATGATTCTACTCTTTCAGGATCACCCCAGTCCACAGGGAGGCGAGGACAAGCCTGCCGCGGGTACTAGAAAAAGATAATGGGAATGCAGCCACTCCTCAGTTTCCCCACCTTGCCCCCACAACAGGGGTCGATGGTTTTGTTGTTTCGTCCAGAAAAATACATTTAATGTCTATAAAGGTGTAGTATGAGTCATTTCACGGAATGTCTAGGCCCCTTCGCTGGCAGCAAACAAACTTTCCAGCCCTCTTTTGAGGAAGCCATCCAGCTCTGCTGCTGCTGGTTTGTGTGTGAGAGTGTGTGTGGGTCTGTGTGTGGGATGGGCCTCTGTAGTGCCTTGTCTGCCTATGTGTGTGTCCTTGTGGGTCTGTCACATGTGAGGGCATAACTGTGGCTGGTGTGTGTGTGCGTGCGCGCACATGCGCACTCACACGCACACACGTGGGCTCAACTCTTGGGTATGTGCTGAGTCCCCTTGTGCATGCATGTGTTTGTGGAGGGCGTGTGCATGTGTCTGCAAGGCAGTATGGTATGTGAGCCTGTGTGTCAGAGGGTGTCTACGTGTACATTTTTTCCTCATCACTGCCAAATTATCTTCCCATCTCTCCCCTCATGAAGTGAAAGGCTGACTGAGGGAAGCTAGCAGTCCAAAAGGAGGGGGGCAGCTGTGGAGGGGAGAGGGGCTGGAGGGAAACCAAAGCAATTCCACTCGTCTGGAGGGAAGTGTCAGCCAAGGATGAAACTGAAACCGAGGCAGCAGCTCGAAGGCACCAGCACCCTGGGATCGTCCCAGGGCTTTGGTTCCTCCCCTCTCCCGCCCCCTCTGGCCGGCTGTGCAGATTAGTCGGCCTGAAATTCCCATCCCTGAAGCCTGAACTTGGGTTTGGGGCTGTGAGGCTGGCTAGGCTAGAAATTGGCCCCATGGTTACCACGTGACCCCATTAGGGCCCACTATCACATTAACACAAATTAGTATATCAGATCCTCTCCCAGTCACCTAGTGGGGTGCAGGGCCAGGAGGGAGAGGCCATCGGTCAGGCCCTGCTCAGGAGGAGAAGCCAGCATGAGGGCATAAAGGGAGGGGGCGGGCTGAGGACTGCGGCAGGTCAGGCTGGGAACAGAAAGAGGGACAGAGGACATCAAGCTTTGACAATATGATTCTTTTCCTAGGTCATGCTCTGGGAGGAACCATCTTGGGGAGGGGGTTAGCAGAAAAGAGGGGGTTTCCAGGAATAACTGGGCACCGCCCTGTAGGAAGGAGGCCTGGGCTCTGAGGTCTGGGCAGGAGACAGACGGTATTTCTCCTGGCACACAGTGAAACCTGGGAACATTTAGGATCCTTTGGTTTTTTTTTTTTAACCTCTTTCCTCTTTATGGAAAATCCTTAGATAACTTTCTCACATGGTTTTAGACATCCTGAAGGCAGGGGAGCTGGACTGGTGGGAGAGGAGGCACCCAAACACTGGTACAGGGCATACCTTTTATACCTTGGCACAGAAAAGGGAGACAGGCTTTACCCATATATTTGTACGTAATGTTGTATCATGGGAATAACCACTGGAGTCTCTGGAAAGGTTGAGGCTGGAGCCCCAAAAACTTTTTTTTTCAGCTTAAAGGTGTTGGCCACAGGTTATTTTTGTGCCCTGATACTCTCAATATGTTAACTAAACAGTCACCACATAACCATGAACCAACACGGGAAGGTCAGCAACATCATGACTTACAGCTCAGGGCCTGCAAGGAGGTAGAACACAAACCTCTGTCTACAGAGGCTAAGGTTGCAAATTTGAGCCCCAGATGGGTCTCCCAGTTTTATTTTTTATAAAGCTGCTGAAGACCAGATTGACAAGCATGGAATCCCTAACGATTGCCCTACATTCAGCCCAAGGCTGAGCCCCTATTCCTCATCTAGGCCGAGCCCTGGTCCCAGACTGCGCCCCAGTCCCGGCCACAGTTTATCTCTGTGCAGGAGATGCATTTTTGGTCTCAAGGGAGCTAGGCTCCAGAGTGGCTGTTCAGAGAAACCCACCCCCAACGCCCAAGACGCGACTCAAACTTTCCATTCTACTGCCCGCGGGTCAAGAGCGCCATCCCGGGAGAGGAAGGATGGCCCCTAAACCACAACCTCTACGCTGATGGTAAGCTGCCGCGAGCTCAGCGGGCTGGGGAGGTGGCCCAAGGGACTAGTACGGAGCGCGCGCGAGCCAGCCCCATGCCTGGGCGCTGGAGCAGCAGGTCGGCTTCCCGGACTTTTCCAGCGCTTGGGTGGGAGCGCCGGGCCCAAGTGGCAGTGGGGATTCTGGCGGCCCCTCCGCCTTCCCCTTGTCCCCCCTTTCTGGGCTCGCGCGCCTTCCAAACCCCAGATCCCCGCAGGGGCTGCGCTCCACCCCCGACCCCCAGTAGAGCGCCCAGGGCGCCTTTGCAGCGCCACCTGCAGGCGGAGCGCGCGACGCGCGGCGGCTCAGGCTGAGGCGGGAACTGGCGGCCAAGAGGAAGGCGGAGAGGAGAGGTCTCTCCTCCGCCCCGAGCTGCACGGCTCGCGCCCGGCCTCCCCTCGCAGTCCCAGCCCCAGGCGACGCGGCCAGCCCTGAGCCCTGTCCGGCGCAGGCAGCCAGGGCTCCGACCTTCCACTCCGGCTGCTGTACTCTGGGCGGCCTCCTGCCCCGGGGCGCCTCTTCTCAGGAAGCAGTGAAGTCACACTGAGACCGATCCGCTGACTCATGAGAATCCTCCCCCTCCTTTGGCACACCCCTTGAAACTTCCCCTCAATCCCTTCTTTCCTGCTCCCGCCTCCCCTTCCCGTCCGGCAGGGCGAGCAAAGGCGGCCCCGGACTCCCTGGGGAGGACTCAGTGGGGCACCTGGGAGGCAAGTGGCGGGTGATAGTCCCCGTGGAGGCCTTCACTCTTCTGTCCCAGCCCGGCCACTCTGCACTGCTTCAGGGCACACAGGGAATGCTTGGGGGGGAACCGTATGATTGCAACTTTCGGCAGAACTCCCACTACGGTTCCCTCTTAGAATTATCCACCTCACACAGTGAGGACTTGCTCAGGGGAGGGTGTCTTGGGACTTCCTTCTTTCCTCAGGGCTTTGGGGGCTGGCTGGGGAGTTCACTGGAAGCTGAGGTCTCTTTGGAAACTTGTTCCAAAGAACAGGCCAGCACAAAGGCTTGTGCCACCAAGGGGACAAATGAGCAGTGCTCTGAGCCTTGAGCTGCCCTTGATCTCTGAATTAAGTCAAGCTGATTGCCCAAGAGATCACTGCAGGCCTTCCACCTAGAACTTGGTACTGGCCAGTCCAGGCTGAGGTGGGGGTCACTTTGAGGCCAAGGATTTCCTGTTTCAAGCACTTCCCCCCCACCCCAACACACTATGCCACTAGTTTAAGAACTCCCACTGGAGTTGGAGACCAGAATCCCACACTAGTTGCTTAGTAGCTGAGGGCCTCAGGCCCAGGCCAGGGAAGGCTTCAAGCTGGACGGGCTCTGTTGGTCTCCTCTGAAAGCTCACCTTCCCCTCTGGAGGGGCAGTGATCCTTAAGCACCCTTTTCCACCCTGCAAAATGTAGTAATTGGTTTTCTTTCTTCCTCTGTATACAGTTTGCTTTTGTCTCTAAGGTAAGAGCCGGGTAATGAAGCTTGCAAGCTTCCTGGCTCACTTGTCACTGCACTTGAGGGCAGGGCTCTGCCAAGGACACAGCCAGCATGGATGGCCATGTCTTAAGCAGAGGGTGTATAGGCTGGTCTTGGGGCTGTGGCAAGGGGCTCATATGGCTTGAGGGGGTTTTTCTGAGCTCTTGACATCAAGTTGAAAACTTCTCTGGGCTGTGGTGGCTATCGACCCACCATTTCTCAGGGTGTGTGTTTGTTGGGGACTGGGAGCCATTAAATGGTTTGGTAGGAATATGTGTGCTACCATCATGGCTGAGAATAGTCCTACCATAAAGCCTTCCTGGGGAAATTCTGAAGCTAACCTTTTTTAGGGAGGGGCTGAAGGATACCACTTTTCATGGAGCCCAGTTTTAAGGCTGTCAAACTCTCCCTGGAGAAGAAATAAATCAAGGTGCAATTTCTAGGGTTCCTAGGTCTAGATGTAAATTGTTAGGTCAAAGAAGAACCATGAGACACAAACTGAAAACAAAAAAAACCAGGAAAACAAAAACCAAACCTATAAACCTGTTTGTGCCAAACGGAATGCAGAAGCAATGGTGCTTTGGGTTCTATTACCATCTGCTCTAGACCTTAGAGATGAATGACGACTGAGTTCGGAAATATGAAGTCCTGCACAAGCACTCGAGACCCTTTTCCATACCCAGGAGGTTAGAGCTGAGAGTAGAGGCATAATGGAGTCTGTTCCTCTCATTTTATAGATGAAGTTGCCAAGACCTAGGAAAGTAGCTGCCCTGGGTCATCCAGGAGTGAATGCCCAAGCTGAGACTCACATCCAGAAGAGTGCTCTTTCTGCTGCATTCCACTGATTCAGGAGGAAAAAGCATGGGCAGGGAGCACTTACTGGGACTTGAGAAAGAAACACAGCGAGAGAAGGAAAACAAGGGGGCAGGGGATAGACTGCAGAGATTCCAAGAGGAAGGAGGGAAAATGAAGGGGCTGAGGAAAAGTGAAGAGAAAGAGGTGTAACTTCTTTGAGGAAGAAGAATGTCAGCTCCATCCTCTGTAGTAAGCATATCACACAAAGTAATTTAAGCACAGTAAATATATTCATATTCTGTTCATAGAGATGGCAGAGAAGATACCATAGAATGGAAGACGACCATGATTTGGTCACTGAAAGGACAGCCTAGACTAAATAGAAGCAGCACAATAAAGCAGTCTGAGGAGTAATGAAGTTCCAACCTGAACTCACACATCATACTCCCAGCACTTACGTTGCACTGGTAGTTCCTGTTGACCTGTGTCTACCACTAGGTTATAGAGCCATTGAATGCAGGGGCTCTACATTACTCATCTTTTAATCTGCAGGGCCTATCGTACCATGGCATACAGTAGTTGCACATTAGAAGTTTGCTAGCTGACCAATAAGTACATTTATGAATGTATGTATGTATTCATAAATTCAACACCCATGTTAGGTGCTCCTCCAGAAGCACCTGTGTTGCACCGCAGGCAGATACCAAGGCATCGTAGGTGGGAACCTGCCTGGGAAGCCAGGTACTTCTGACTGCAGCCACCAGGTGTGACATCTGGGCTTTCCTCAACTGAGACACTGAACTTGGAGGTGCTACTGGGACTAGGTGAAGTCTTTAGGAAGGTACAATACTAGGCAAAATTCATGGGGTCTCTGCTTTGTAGTGGGCCTCCAGAAGATATTTTGGCTCTCTCTCCAAGCTCTCATTGCCCACCAGCCAAAGACCACCAGGACACTCTTGTGGTTGAACAAGTTGGGTTTATTGCTCCCTGCAGTGAGGTGCAGCACATACCATAGGGAACCATGGGGTATCTCAGGAAGATGACATATGATATGATTTGGACTAGGCTGTATTATTTGGGGGTTGGGGGGCTGAAGAAGTCAGGCTTTGCTCTGGGTTGGATGCCGTCAGGAAGAAGGGATAATTCCATGATTGGGTATCTTAAATAAATCTTATCCAAAAGGCAGGCAGACTAGAGGGAGGCTAACACTGAATTTGGTAAAGAGACAGCACTCAGATTAACCAGGATGTGGAGGTGTTCAGTCATGTCATTTCTGTGGTTTGGGTAATGTTCATGTTTTTGTCTGTGCTCACACAAATTTATGAAGTGTCTTGCTTTTCTATCAATTCACCATGGTCAGAGTGGCTTTGCTCAATGCAAACATCTTGTGAGTCAGTTTATGCTCAAGAGAACGCCTAGGCCTAGCAGTGAGTGCCAAGCCAGTTTGTAGCAACACCAAGGCTGATCTGACAGTCCCAGGCCAGCTTCTGGATGTCAGGCACTGCGTTTCCCTTTCTCAAAAATGTCCATTTTGAAATGATCCCTGTTTCCCAACTAGGACTTGGCAGTCCAGGATCTAAATATTTAGACCTTCCCTGTATCTGACCCAGTCACACCCATCTGTAGAACTAGCCAGGCAAGCGAACGTCATCACTGGCTTGGGCTATGTGTGTCTGTCTATGTGTGGTTTTGTGTACATGTGTCTGTGTCTGCCAGAAATTCCCTGATAAGATGGGAAAGAGGCCAGAGGTGGTGCCACTTTACCCCTGGGCCCAGCAGCACTTCCTCTCTGCTCAGGAAGCAAGGCACTGGGATTGAGTCCCAACAATCTCCAGGGCAGCGAGGGTGCCCAGCTTTAGGTGGAGTCCGGGAAGGACAGAGGGGATATTGCAACAGCCAAACTTGAGAGGAGTGGGAAAGGGAAGGGGTAGTGGTGGGAGGGGAGAGTTCCTTTGTATAAATGGGTCTCTAGAGAAGCTGCTTATTTTCCTTCAAGGAAGCAGCCTGCGGTATGTCACTGTGGATTCCCCACCCCCATCCCTTTCTACTTTATGCCTCTAGTCTCCAAAACAGGCTGTTTATTAGAACAACAAAAAAGTCACGTATATTGACCTCATCCTCCACTAAGAGGCTTATTCTGACCCCTTTTCAATCAAACACACTTCCTTCCCTCAGGTCCATGTGTCCAGCTAAAGTATGAGGACATCTGCTGTGCCTTATAGGTGGCTAGGCAAAGGCTAGAGTCATTGTGAAGTGCTGAGCTGCCATCAGATGTCATTTGTAAAATGACAAAGAAAAATGAGGTTGAAGTCCAGTGGGTGGGCTCCCAACACTTCAGATTTTGGTAAAGCCCCAACTCTTCCTTGCAGGGTGTGACGAGCCCTGACTGCACTGTGCTGTGACCTAGCTGATCACACAGGTGGGCTATCGACTGGTGCTGCTTGCTGTGTGGGCAGAAATGGGTCCCTGCAATCCTTGAGGGCCTACACATATGAAATGCATCCTGGTTAAATGGCAAGTAGTGGCAGTGGGTGAAGTGAGGGGGTCTGATTATCTGGATTACAGAGAACAGAGGCTACAGGTGGGCACTCAGTTTTACAGTTGTATCATCTAACCAGGAAACCAAGGGTTTGCTCAGCACTTTGCCAGGGTCTTGAGGGGTGGGGCACATTGTCCCCATCCTGAGAACAAGTTTCTGCTCCAGGATTGCTTACAATCAGTTTAGGGAGGAAACACTAATAATGCAGAGGACGACTTAGAAGAGCAATAAAATTCAAAGGCATCAAGTGCAATTGGAATTCAGGGATGAAATCTTGCATGGGCACTAAGCCAACTAGTACCATATTACATGGGTGGGATTACCCATAGGATTTGGATAGGTAAAAGGGATTAGAGGTGGCATTTAAACATGAAAAAATGTTTAAAGGTGGCAATAAATCAGATGTGTATGTGTGCACGCACATGTGCATTTCAAGTTGTGAGACAGAGGGCTGGATGGGAAAGAGCAGGCTGAGATCAGGAGTGCCATGGAAGACTTTGGACTTGATGTGGATGGTGGCAGGGAGTCACTGTATGTTCTTCATCAGGGTGGGGTGAGGAGACACGGACTGAGTGATACTTTAGGAAGTGGCCTAAGAGCAGTGGTTGACTAAGGATGGATGCTCTGGTTGATCTCCATTCTTGGTGTGTTTTGTGTCTTTCTATGGACACACGTCACTATTTTATACTTCTGTATTCACATGTCTGCCTTCTTCACTGGCATCAGGAGTTCTTAAGAGAAGTTGTCATGTTTTCTCCATCTTCCTATTCTGGCATCCACCTGGTTCATAGTAGGCACTCAATGAACAGGCTTGGAAGGGTCAGGTAAGTCTTCATAGAGACTAGGACCTTTCCCAGAGGACAGGTGAGGGGTCAAGTGCTGCTGCAAAAGGCCACGGCAGGTACATGCAGAAGTCTGGAGAGGCAAGAGAGAAGTTCAGGGAACTGAAGGAAGTTTAGAGTATGGGGCAGGGTACACAAGGCTGAGAAAACTAATGCTCTTGACAGTGACTCCATTTTTCTTGTTCTCTAATATGCATAGCTTCCCTCCTGTCACTTACCTGCTCCTTTTCAAAGAGAACAGAATTTAATTTAGAAGAATCAGGTTTTATTTAGTGATGCGAACATTAAGAATTTGTCTACATGGTTGAAATATTCACAAAGGATTTCAACATTCACACTCATACACACCGAGGAAGTCTGCTGAATATAAAATACTCCTTTACGCATCCAAGCAGCTGTCAGGGACAGTGAAGTGCTTGCCTATTCCACTGCAGGGGCAGGGGAGGTGGCTTCAGTCTTCATGAATGTTGAATAGTTTGGCTACTTCATTGAGATCTTCATGTTGCTCACCATCCTTAATGATCTAAGGGAGAGAGTAACAATGGGTCACTCATTCACTCCCTCCATGAGCATTCAGCTGGCCCACACAATGGGGCCTAGCCAGCCCCACGTCATACCGGGAGGCAAACTGTGGGAATAGCTCTCTCCAACCCCAAATGAATGTGTGTCAACTCCCAGGCCACACAGCCAGGTTCCAAGTGAAAGAGAAACTTTCCTGAGCCAAGACTATACCTTTGTTTTGCTCAGGCACAATTTGACCTGGGTGGACAGTACAGAGCAGGGTATCTGATGAAGTCACAGGAGTGTTTTCTGGCCTGCATTTCCACCTCCTCTAAGTGTTCTGAAAGGCACTTACCTTCCTTGCTATGGGCATTCGGTTGAAAATGTTCCACAGCACGATCCCCACCACCACCTTGTTCCTGAGGTAGAAGATGACACCTTTGCCGTAGTCCTCCCCTTGGGTGGGGGCCCGCAGGACTGCAGAATTGCTGGGAGGAATCGCAATTTCCGAGGCCTCAGACTCTGTCTCACTCTCTGATCGGATACCAGTCCCTGTGGCCAACCCCCAAAACAAACAAAGTCAGTTATTATGAGCTTGGGAAATGCTAGGAGGCTAGTGTCTTTTGACACCTGCTTCAGGCTGCTTCAAGATGGTTTGTTTTTCTATACTCCCTCAGTAAATGCAGCCCTTCTCCATTGACAAAGCCAATGACTTGCCAGCTCCAGGGCACTGGGTAAGTCTGAGCGAAAACTTCCCTCCCTTACTATCTAATTGAAAATTTACTCTATGGATATATCCTGGTATCTGAATTTCTTCAAAGTATATTAGACTTGCTGTTGTCCTCTGAGAAACATCCTAGAGCTGCCTGGTCCAATATAGTAGCCACTAGCCACATACAGCTATTTGAATTTAATTACTAAAATAAATTGTAATGAAAATTAAATAAAATGTAAATTCAGTTCCTTATTTGCCCTAGCCACATTACAAGTACTAAACAGCCACATGTGACTAGTGGCTAATGTACTGGATGAAAGTCCTATTGGATAGCACTGCTACAGAGACATTCCAGCCAAAGCAGGAGAAGGCACTTCCACATGAAAAAACCATAGCAGAGGGGAGAGGGAGGGGGCATCTTGCCCTCTGAGAACCACCAGGCTCTAGGTAATACTCCCTGGTGTTGAGAGTAGTGAGCTGGAGTTTATATGTCCCTGCGTCCCTCTCCTGGATCCACTTCCCAGGAGAGGACAGAATTAAGGAGAGAGTGTATGTAATCCACTTGGATTACACAGGAAAAGGACCTACATATCCATACAATGTCTTGCTTTCTCCTTAAAGAGCAAGTTGTCCTTGAAATGCCTCTGACAAGGGGACACAGAGGTTAAATAACTTCAGCCAAGGTCATGGAAGGGAGAGGGAATAGGCCTTGGAGTTAATGAAAGAGTTGTGTGGGAGAGAAGTTCATTCCGTGAGAGGTGCCTCCCATCCAAAGAAAACCTGGTGTTAAGATCTGACAAATGGAATTAGATGCAGCTGAAGAACTACTCAGCCTATTCTTCACTGCCCAGGGCCCGTGAAGTATTGCAGATCCTATACTAAGGTTCTCAGGCCTAGTTCTTGGGACTAGCAGGAAGCAAAAAAATAGTTCAGGCTGTCTTCACCATGCAGGTCATCCTATTCCCTAGAGACAAACTACACAATAGAGTTGTTGAGCTAGCCTCTCTTCAGTCTAGGACAGTTACTCACAATATCAGAGTCTATGCTTTGACCAGGATACCTGAGTTTGCCAGCTCTCAGACCACTAAAGAGTGAGGACTTTGAGTTTGGTTTATTTTAAAGCACAACACGAAGAGAGGCTTTCACTGACAGTTCCCTAGGGCCACTACAGACACCCCTGTTCAGGAGAGTGTGGACCAGTGCTTCTCAACACTCTTCCAAGGGAAGTGGTTGGGCTTCCTTACCTGACTGTTCTGTGGCCGATTTTGGGTTGTCCTGTGCAGTTGCTTTTGCAAAAACACCAACTGTGGGCAAACTACTGTCCACAAGACCAATAGCTTCATAGCCAACATCAGGGCCCAAATCACTCCTAAGGAGAGAGAAGAGGGTGTTCTGTTAAGGGGCTGTAAAGAATGACACAGTAACAACATTTTCTTGAAGACACCACACTTTGGTTCATGACACCCAAAGAACTTGGTATGTGTGACAAGAGAAATGCCAAACTGAGTGGTGGCTTGCTAGGGCACCTGGGGACAATTATAAGAAAGCATGATTATCCTAGATAGCTTTTATTTTCCTTAAGAGGCCATTATACCCATCACATATCCATACAATGATCTACACTTTCTTAAATTTATTCATGCTTTTATCCCATACCACATTTGGGGAGTGATGGGTTCCCCAAATTTACTATTCACTACCTTCCTTTAACTTGCCCTAAAACTACCTTTTTGAAGCTTTAAAGAGCACTCCACATTTATGGAATTCAGAATCAGAGATATGGTTTTGTTAACTGATAGTATTTCCTCTTAGCCTTCATTTTTCAAGGCTGGAATGCCTTCATCCACTTGATCATTTTATTTTAGTTGTTATTCTTGGAAACTTCTCCTTTCATCATCATGCTGTTCTTAATAGACTAGGAACGTCACAGAATATTTGTGGCACAGACACACCATGGTTTTGTAATCATCTAAGCTACTCAAGCTGTTTTGTTTCTGGTGTTCTACATCTTACCATCTTCTTGGTCACAGAAGCTCAGTGGAGGGGTGTCTTCAGGGAACAGCCTATAATGACTTCTTGGACTCTGTTCCTGGGACCTAACTGATAATTGTATAGCTATGGACTATTTTTTCACCCCTAACTGCATTATCTTACACATTAACCCTGAAAAACATCTGTTACATTTTTGCTGTCCACTCATGAAACTGTGTGTGATCATCCTAAAATGTATACCCATCAGCTAAGAATTTCCCCAATAGAAATTACTTAGAGGCTTCTGAAGCCTTGAAATTTTTTATGTACTCCACTTTTCAAATCAACAAGATGAGAGCATACCAAATAGGGCCAGCCCCAGTTTTCAAGAATGTCCATTGCTAACTTTTCACTATCCAGAGACCTGCCTATATAATATGCCTGACTTGGAAATGCTGATCTTAAGGGTTTACCTAGACTGGGCTGCGTCTTTTGTCAGCATGTCAGGCTCATTAGGGTTAGCAGCAAAGAATAAATTAAAACATACTGCTGTCTACACCTCGCACTTTTGTACCACCTACTATAGTTCAAACTCTCAGCTATTTTACCAGAAGTTCTGAAGCTGTCTCCACTCATTTACCTAGTCTAACTTATGCCAAACAGGACCCTTTTGCCAGAAGGCCGCTTTGAGGTAGAATGCATGGACATGACATGGAATTCATTCCCTGTCTGTATGAAACAAACTGGCCCACAAGGAAACCAAACCATAACTCTGATTCCATTAATTGTGTGTTCTAATCAGTTGAGTCCTCGAGACAAAACTATTACCAGAACATTGATTGATGCCAGTATGGCTTAGCAGCTCCAGTCATGTTTTCTCCAGCCAATCTTCCACTCACAACAGCGTGATCATGGTGCTCTACCCGCCTCCTGCCCAGCTTTATATCATAGAAGCATGCGGCATCTCCTGCCTTTGGAAACAAACACATTACATGAGCACATGATAAAAAAGCAAATTAAAGACAGAACATCAACTCTTTGGGCTCAGAAAACCCTTTGCATGTTAATTAGTTAATGGTTTCCATCTACAGGCCAGAATCATACCTACACTATCAAAAACAGTTGAGATTCCATTTTTTAAAAAACCAATCTAAGCTTCCACAAAACTAACCTAAATCTTCTATGCTCCAGCTTATACCTCTTCTTATCCTGCCCTTAGCAGAGACAAGATATTTAGTAACCACGATTTGCAGAATATTCTTTCCTATGCAAGGAAACCAGTCTTTAGATGTGACTGCTTCTACCTAGACATCTTTTCCAAAGGTAAGACTTTCTTGGTCACTCAGTAATTCATTCATTCATTCAACAAATATTTACAGAGTACTTTTCCTATACAAAGCCTTATTGCACTGAGTTGCTGAAGCAAACCTGACACGGCCCTTGCCCACAGGAGTGTATGACCTAGTTGGGGAAGGTGCAGCATTGTTCCTCACTGTGGTGCAAAGCTAACAAGGGAGGTACAGATTAAGTGAGCTCAGCGTTTCAAGCAGAGAGAGAGAACCCCTGCCTGGAAACAAGGCCATCTTCATGAAGGATGTTGCATGTGAGCTCTCTAGAACCTTTGTTCATCTGTTGTGCCTCTTCAGACGCCCCCAAAGCAACCTAAAAATCCAACAAGTGAGCAATGGTGAAATGAATTATGAAATCTACTTGATGGAATATTATATAGTTATTAAACTGTTTACAGAATCTGAAGCAACATGGAAAATACATATAATGGTACATGAAAAAGAGAATACAAATATTTATACACAGTATGCTTGCCATGAACTTCACAACAACGAAAAAAAAAACTACATGCAAGAAAATCAAGGGAAGGAAGTACACCAAAATATCAGTTTTCACTGTAATATTTGTGGCACAGACACACCATGGTTTTGTAATCATCTAAGCTACTCAAGCTGTTTTGTTTCTGGTGTTCTACATCTTACCATCTTCTTGGTCACAGAAGCTCAGTGGAGGGGTGTCTTCAGGAAACAGCCTATAATGACTTGTATTTAGTCAAACAATTTCTCCCTTTTCTCCTCATCTGTGTCTTCCATATTGAGCATGTATTGCTTTTACAATAAGTTTAAAACATCCAGGACACTTTAACTTTAAAAAAAAAAGCTTTAAGGGAAAAACACCCTTCAAAGTTCCTATGTCCTTAGTTGCAGAGTCCATAATCAAACACAATACACTTGTAATGATCTAACAATGGGGAAATTACCTCATGTTCCTACATACTATAGTCTTGTTTGTGTCATAACAGATTTTCTGAAACAGCTAAAAATATTACTCAAGGAAAATGAAAACAGAGTAATTTTCCTTTCTAGAGAATGCTATAAAACTGCCTCATCCTCCATTCCTGGGGCTCACGTTCAGGCAAAGGGAACGGGCAAACCAGTCTGAAAGCTGTGCACACGTCCGCGAGGGTGAGGCCAGTGGCTGCTGTCAAAGGTAGAACCAGAAGAGCTCCACTTCTGCAGGTATACATACTGTTCATTTCCTTTCACACTAGCTTGCAGTATGAGGCCGTTCCAGAGCTTGTAAATCAAGTAGGTCACAAGTTTCTGTTTTCTCCTCTTGGCCTCCAAATACCCTGACCCTACCTGTCTAAGCTGCTGATGAGCTTTAGCACACCACTCGGCACAACTGCTCACAAGCCAGGGATGAGCAACTGTGCCTGGTCGTGCTACAGCACACTTACCACCCAGATGTTAGAACGTGCTTGGAGCTCGGCATTTACCCGGAAGCCACCGAAATCTGAGTCTATTTCTAGTCCACCGGTCTTGGCCAACTCAACATTTGGCTCCAGGCCCACAGCTGCCACTATATGATCAGTTTCTACCTGAGGGGAGAAAAAAAGAAATAACACAGCCAATTACCACAGTTTCCACATATGCCTTATGGACATAGTAACTGTACATGATGTCACTAAGAATTAGGGCTTTACCAAAAAATGACTGGTTTCCTTACCTCTGGTAAACAGATTTTAAGTTCTATTTCATAAAGTCTCCCCACTCCCCCCACCACCATTTGAACAGGAATCTGCCACCCTAGTAAGGTCACAAAAATCTGTGCTACAGATAGGAAGGATCTACAGGAAAGTGGTTCACAGTGTCTGTTCTGGCTCTCATCATTCTTATTTTAATGGAGTGATAGTTGGCTAATGGTGGCTGCTAAGAAAACGAATCTACTGGTATCAAATGAAGGAGTAACAATGAGGAAAGGGGAGGGGTGGGCTGGAAGGTCTTCTAGAAGCCTGTCTTCCCCTCTTTACCTTTCGGCCATCTTTCAGCTTGATGAGTAACTTGCCCCCGCTGACTCCGACTGATTGCACAATAGCGTTGGGTAGCACCTTAACCCCCTCTGTAAAGGCAAATAAGACTTGAAGCTGAGCCTGTGAGTCTGCCACCATTGTGAAAAGTAGGGAAGCTGACCAGAGGCACCCCCCCATCACAAAGCCACTCATCATCTGTTTGCAGGCAGCCTTGGAGAGCTGCAAAAAATGACACCCACAGTTCATTTTCAGCACTTCCATGAATTTGGTGCATCAGATTCAGAACAACTACATGAACTTGGATGACTGGAGAATGGCAGAAAATTTTCATCTGCAGGGTGATATGGCTTATGTCAAGGGGGTTCCCAGAGAAGCAAATTTTGCATTTGGCCTAACTCAAAGGAAAGAGTGGCAGCAGAGGGAAAGAGTCTCTCTACCTCGTCTGACTTTTTCCATGGTCCAGTTGCTGAGGTACTCAGGGAGGATCTTGCCCATATTTCCTTTCTCTGGGAAGAGTTGAATCACTTCTGTGCCCAAGGCTTGAGCTGGGAAGAAGAAACAGAGTAGGTAGAGCAGGAGGCAAAAGCCAATCTGAGGAAGACAGGGAGAGAAGTAAAGGAGCAGCAGGCAGCCATTTACTGCAAACAGAGCAATGCCGTGACCCAAGCCAGAACTCCCATTTGTGGGGCACTGGGGCATGAGGGCATTCACGTGGCAAATATAACAGGTGCCAGACCGGTTGTCCCTGGAGTCACCTACATACTGCGAACTCAGTGCACTTATACCCAGCATCACCTCAGGCTTACACAGGTGCCTTGAACTCCCTGAATAGTAGCACCCTCCTGAGAAGATGCCCTGATGATTTCACACAGCTGGAAAGTAACATTAAGAAAAGTGGTTGCCATGAAACATTTGAACTTGAACTCACAGATCTGTCAAGCTGGGACCCATCAAATGTGTGAAGTGAGTCTTTGACTTTTATAGGGAGCAACAGTTCAAAGATACATACAGTTCTGCAGTCCACATTGCCCTTACCATATTAATAACTCACTTTCCTTAATATGTGATTTCTAAGGAGTTCTGGCCTTAGAGGATAGAGGAAAGGAAAGACAACTTTGCTGCTCAGTTACTCAGGTGACAGTTTTTAGTCACTAAGGGATCCCTCACCAGAACTAAACTCAGTGTTTTATGTCTCACCATATAAGTCTTAATCAGACTCTTTCTACTGATCCTGGCAAATGCATCTCTAGAATTTATAAGAGTCCCCAAAAGCATGTGACAAGACCAGAGAGAGAAAATCAAGGTCACTCTGTGATACTCACCCTTTTTGCCAAGAGCACATGCCAATTCACTACCAAGGAAGCCCCCACCAATAATCGTAATGGACTTGACTTCCCGGGAAATCTTCTCCAAGGTTCTAAAGTCTCCAATCTGCAAGAACCCACCAGTTTAGCCCACTGATTTCCCAAAGGGGCACAGAATGATAATACCAAGAAGTATTTTCTGCTAAGCTTTGACAAGACTACTTTGCACACAGAACCTTCTCATCCTATAAAGTGGCTCAATAATTGCCTCTCTGCTATAGATGTAGATTTCTTCCTCCATTGTAACATTCCTAGCAACAGGGGTTCTCGACTGGGAGCAGTTTTGCACCCCTTGCACCAGCGGACATTTGGCAATGTCTGGAGGCATTTCTGGCTATTACCACTGGGGTTGGGGAGGTGCTATTTAGTAGACAGCTAGTGGACAGAGGCCAGGGACACTGCTAACCATCCCACGATGCACAGGACAGCCCCTCACAACAAACGACTGTCCAGACCAAAAATGTCAATAGTGCTAAGGGTGACAAACCTTGTTCTATCAAGAACTTAAAGAACAGTACAAATCTTTTCAAATACCCCTGAGAGTGGCTGAAAAATTTTAACAGTTCTCATAAGCAAAGCACAGTATTAAGAAGCAAAATCCCCGTTCCACTTTGACTAAGGTGTTTTCAACTTTTCCCCAAAGTCTGCACAACTGCACTTGTGATGAAAAATGCCAAGGAGCTAGGAAGAGTTCCAGTGACTCAAATGCATCAGGAAGGAAACAAATATGGAAGAGCCATCGGAAGGCACTACAGCAAGCAATAAAAACACTAAGTGTATTTTTCTTCAGGAGCTTAAAACCCCTGAGTAAGGTGTTTGAGGTAGAGAGAGAGGAAGTGACTTGTCAGGGCCAGATAACAAATCTGTAGAAGAGGCACAAATAGAACTTGGATCTCCTTACTCCCAGGTGGGTACTTGGGGGCCACAGGATTATATTACCTCTTCAAAACCAACACAAGGAAAGAACTAAAGCAAACAGACAATTACCTTTCTGAAAAGGGTTGTTCTACTCTTCACCTCTGCTCCAGCCCTATCAATGGCAGACAGACTTCGTGGAGTGCCTCCTGGAAATAAGAAGAGGAAAACTGTTTAGCCCAACAAGTAGGAGTGAACTCAAACAATCCCCCATGAACTGAGTTCCATTTGGTGCTGTGTGCACTCCTGCTGGTGCCACAGGAGTATCAACAGCTTAGTCTCCCTTCAAATCACCTCACCGTAGGCTTTTATTAATTTCCTTTGAGAAGCAGATTTGAGAGTCTCTCCTCAAAGGGCTCCCCTCCCCATAGATGGCCACAGGGCCTCACTCTTTGCTTCCTATCTCTTAGTTTCTCATGAGGATTCACCAGATTCCATAGCTACTGCTGTTTAAGAAACTGCTTCAGTCTCTCTCCTTTCTTGATTTCTGATTGGAAAAGGCTATGAGCCATGAGGCTATTATCACTTCAGGGTAGAGAGCAGAGGACAAGGGGTAAGCAGGGAGAGACAATAAAGCAGACCTCTTCAACAGCCATCCATGCATTACCAGGAGGAATAGCAAGGATAATCCAGTAGGGCTATTGATCAGATGTCTGTAGTTAGTCGGGCCTTGCACCAAGAGAAGACACCCATTCAGAGAGTCTGGGTTTTGGTTTTCTTAATGCCTTCTAAAACTTCAATGAGCTCCATCAAGGAATAAAGCTATCTCCAGAAATACTCACCTGTGGCAATCAAGCACTTTTCATATGTTATTTGAGAGCCATCATTAAGTTTCACCATGTTGCCTCTCACATCCAGCTGTACTACCTGGTACAGTCACACACAGAGAAAGAAGTAGAGATGAATTAGCTTTAAACATTTTTTTATTGAGATATGATTCACTTAACATAAAATGCACCATTTTAAAGTGTGCAATTCAGTGGCTTTTAGTATATTCACAAGGCTGTGCAACCATCACCACTATCTAATTCCAAATATTTTCATCAGCCCAGAAAGGAACTCTGTAACCCATTAGCCGTCAGCCCAGTCAGAAGCATTAGTTCTTGCCCTAGGTGATCCTTAAGAAGCTACGTCTAAGTAATCACTGTGAGCACAGTTTCTGGTACACAGGTTCTTCAGGGTGGGTCGAATTTCCTAAGTGACCAACATTAGACTAAGTCCATATGGTCCCAAAGTTCCTGCCCAATTTGTGGACAAGAAATTTTCTGCTTGGTTCTTTGGAACCCTTACTTCTTTGTTAACACTGATCCTTCATCCTTAACATTTTTACAGGATGCTTTCTTCAACTTCTTCCCTTCACAAAAACTTGGCTCCCTGCCAAGGATAGCTCACATGGAGAGACTGCTTATCCACCCACAAGCCTCCCCATCATGAGGCTGAGCTGAGGGGAGTGGTGTTGGCTGCTGCTTCCAGATTCTTGTACCCTCACCCTTTCTGAGGGACACAGACCTGGATCCTTATAAAAACACTGTTATCCATCCACCTCCTGGTATCTCCTCCTCATATGCTCAAGACCTTGGAACCTGGCTCATACTTTATCTCAGAGCCACATCAGAATTTTCTCTCTTAAACCTGGATATCTACCTAAAATATCCCACTCTTTGGTCACAATTTTCCATCCTTTCCAGCTTTCTTTTAGTCCCGCTGTCACCTATATTTGCTTTCAATTTTGTTTATCCAGAGGGCTGTTCCATTTCGACTAATCTGAGCTAGTGGTAGTCAACTGAACAGTTCCCTTGCCGCCACCCTTAATTCCTTTGCATCCTACTTCTTAAGGTGAAGTGCTTGAGCTTTGGAGTCAGACAACAGGGTTCCATTCTCTGCTCCACTCCTCACTAACTGTGAGACCATTTATTCAAGACATAGTTATTAAGCACCTACTAAGGCACTGTGCTAAGTCCTAGGGACACAATGGCGAGAAAACCAGGTACCTTCCTTGCCTTTAGATTCTAGAAACCAAGACAGACAATTTAATAAGCACTACAATCAAGAGTGAGCAATGCTCTGATAAGGGTCATACAGGTAGCAGCAGGAACATATGACAAGTGCACCCAGTCAAGCTTTCCAGAGGCAATGACGTAAACTGACACCAGATGGATGAGTAGCTTCTTTAATGTCCTCTGATTTGCCCTAGGTAAGCTCCCTCTTCAATCCAATCCCACTACTCAACTCTCAACACTGGCCATGTTTAATTAGCCACCTTGCATCCTAGTTTATTGCAAAAACAAGTGAAACCATCAGATGTGATCGTCAGCTTCCATAACGGCAACCACCTCCCAACCCCTGAATAAAAATTTTACTTCCTTTCTTCCAGTTTTTGGGATGAGGTGTCCCTTCTGTTTTGTTTCTGGGCCTGATCCTCATCCCTTCCTTTCGCTCCCAGAACCTTCCCCTATTAGTCACACACTCATTCCCCCATGTCTCGACACCTTATACCTTCATCCCATTAACATGCTTGTCTGTCCCATCCTAGAAGTCCCACATTAGATTCTATGCCCTCCTCAAGCTTTGTCCAATTGCTATCTCCCTTTTCTCATTTAAACTTTTGAAATAGTAACTTATCCTCTTTTCTAACTTCACAATGATATCTGAACTGCTAAATCTAATGCGGTATTTTACAATTTCTTTTCTGACCAGACTCTTTTGCTGCAGTAACACCATGGATCACATCTTCCTTCTTGAAACTTTCTCCAACTCTGGTCCCTGTCCTGGGCTCTCCTTATACTGCCCTTTAACTTCTTTCATATTCTCTTTTGTGGACTCTTCTTCTTAAGCCTACCTCTGAAAAATTGGGTTTTCCAGGGTTTCATCCCTGTCCCACTCCTCTTCTGGCTATATAAGTTCTCAACCCTCCCTCAAGGCTTCAGCTCCTACACATACAAAGATAATTCCTGAATCTCTGAGCCCAGACCCCTCCCTCAGAGCATCACAATCATATCCAACTTCCCATAGGACTCCTCCACACATATTTCCTACTTCAAACTTAAGAGTCTAAAACTAAACTTTATTTCCCTCTTGAACTAGGTCTTCCTCTTGTAATATGTCTCAGTTGGGGGTATATCACCACCTACCACACATTCTGGAAATCAGAAAATCATCTTTGCCTCCTCCCTCTCTCTCAAGTTCCACCTTCAACCACTCACCATGCCCTATCAAATTTGCCTCCGGAGCATGTCTCCAGTCTGTTCCTGACCCTTCATTACCTTTCTGTCAGGAAGCTATACAATGATGTTATCAAGAGCTTGGACTCTGGAATCAGAATTCTGTAGTCAGACATATTTGGACTCAAATTCTATCTCTGCCACTTATTAGCTGTGTGGGAAAGTTAGTTAATCTCTTTTTAATCTAAATTTCCTTATAAAATGGAAATAATAATAGGACCTATCTCATCAGAGTACTGTGATGATAAAGTAAGATAATAAAAATAGAGCATTTTAAAAGTGTCCTTACTTCACAAAGTGGGTATAGAGGGAAAATACCTCAACATAAGAAAGGCCATATATGAAAAACCCACAGCCAACATCATACTTAACAGGGAAAATATGAAAGCTTTTCCTCTAAGATTAAGAACAAGACAAGGATGCCAACTCTCACCACTTTTATTCAACATACTACTAGAGGTCCTAGCCATGGCAGTCAGACAAGAAGAAAAAATAAAAGGCATCCAAATTGTTAAGGAAGAAGTTAAACTGTCACTATTTGCAGGTGACACGATACTATATATAGAAAACCCTAAAGGCTCTACCAAAAAACTCTTAGAACTAATAAATGGATTAAGTAAAGTTGCAGGATACTAAATCAACACACAGAAATCTGTTGCATTTCTATATACTAATAACAAACTAGCAGAAAGAGAAATCAAGAAAAAAATTCCAACAAAAAGAATAAAATACCTAGGAATAAACCTAACCAGGGAGGTAAAAGACCTCTACTCTGAAAACTATATGACACTGATGAAAGAAACTGAAGAAGACACAAATAAATGGAATGCTATCCCATGTTCATGGATAGGAAGAATTAATATTGTCAAAATGGCCATCCTTCCCAAAGTAATTTACAGATACAATCCCCATCAAAATACCAATGGCATTTTTCAACTAACTAGAGCAAATAACCCTAAAATTTCTATGGAGCTACAAAGACCCCAAATAGCCAAAGGAATCTTGAGAAAGAACAAAACTGTGGGTGGGGGGCATCCTGCTCCCTGATCCCAAGCTATACTACAAAACTATGGTGATCAAAACAGTATGGTGCTGGCAAATATGATATACTAATTGACTATATATGGATGCATATATAGTCAATTAGTATACGACAAAGGCGTCAAGAATGTACAACAATCTCTTCAAGAAATGGTGTTGGAAAACCTAGACAACTACATGCAAGAAAATGAAACTGGACCACTGTCTAACACCATACACAAAAGTAAACTTGAAATGGATTAAAGACCTAAATGTAAGACATAAAACCATAAAACTCTTAGAAGAAAACATAGGCAGGAATCTCTTGAACATCAGCATTAGTAATTTTTTTCTGAATACATCTCCCCAGGCAAGGGAAACAAAAGCAAAAATAAACAAGTGGGACTACATCAAATTAAAAAGCTTCTGCACAGCAGAGGAAACTATCAACAAAAAGTCAGCCTACTGTATGGGAGAATCTATCTGCAAATAATATACCCGATAATGGGCCAACATCCAAAACATAGAAAGAACTCATACAGCTCAACACCAAAAAACAAATAACCTGATTCAAAAATGGGCTGAGGACCTGGAGAGACATTTCTGCAAAGAAGACATACAGATGGCCAACAGGCACAGGAAAAGATACTCCACATCAATAATCATCAGGGAATGGCCACTATCCCAAAGACAAGAAACAGAAATAACAAGTGTTGGTGAGGACATGCTGTAAGGAGGATGGATTTTCAGACAATTTCAATGTCTCATTACCAGCTTATCCACAACCCTATATCCATTTTCTCTGCCTAACATCCCCTTATAGAAGTGGGCCTGTCCCTATCAAAAGTCGATGCCTCCACTTGTGCTGTGGATTCCATCTACTCTGGGCTTTGCTGCTTCTGGTAACCTTTCCCTCTCTACTGGAACATTGCCATTAGTTTACAGACACATTACCTCCCATTAATAAAAACGAAGCAGAATACGACAAAACTCTCCCTGGATCCCATAAACACCCTCCAAAAACTGCTCTCATTACTCAGGCACTTAATTTTGTAAAGTTTTCATGCTAATGTTAAGCCTGAATTATTTTACTAATCTGAATAATATACTTCTGTCAATCTTGTGGCATCAATAATCCTAAAGAAATGTCAATGTGGAATAGGAAGAAGGAAGGGCAAAGAGGCAAATCAGGAGAGGGAACAGCTTTAGGGTCTTGGTCCTCAATGATTTGATTTCCCCAGAAAAGTTTAGTTTGCATGCCACTCTAGGCTTTGAGATTAGTGCTTTCCTCAGGAAGATACACTAAGTAGTGTAGACTAGCAGTATTAGACCCAAAATGACTCACTCCTTCTTTGATGAACTACAATGGCAGGGAAGACATGAATGGCAGTGGGAATACAAGTTATTATACTTGCTGCCCACTTGGGCACATATGCGGAGCTTGACGAAGGAAGCAGCCTACTAGCTCACCTTCTTCCCAGTGAGGACAGCCACACCACCATTCTCAATGTGAGGCAGGTCCTGAGCAGAGACATAGAAGGAAGGTGGCTGGAAATATATGCTGTATAGAGAAGAGGGAGGAAATGTTATAAGCACATGGAACTCCTATCAACTTCACCCATAGCTTTAATAAAATTGTTCCCATCATGAAAAACTTTTAGGAACATTTTCCAAAGTCAGTCTCCAAGGCCACTAAACTCTGGTCATGACTTACTTATACAGAGGTATTTTTGACCAGTGGTTCTCAACCGGGGGCAATTTTGCTCCCACCCCCACCCCCACTCAGACATTGGCAGTGAATGGAGACAATTTTGCTTGTAACAGATTGGGGGTAGGGATGCTTCCAGTATCTAGTGAGTAGAGGCCAGGGAGGCTGTTAATAGGGAGGCTCTACAATGCACAGACCAGCCCCCACAACTAAGAACTATCCAGCCCTAAATGTCAATAGTGCTGAGACTGAGAAACCCTGCTCTGGATTTAGGTTCATTTCAAGTTAGAACAAGAGAAGCACCCAAGGAGCTGGTAGTCACACTTCTACCCAAACAAGTTATCTAGATGGGTGCTGGTCAATGGACAACTAGTCTAGCTCCTGAGATGATTTTGCCTTAAATAATAGACAGTAACTGTGAAATATTAATTAAGGTATGGATAACATAATTGGAAGTATGTATCTGCTTGAGAATAGAACATGGTAACTGGGGCGAGGGAGATGGGTAGATTTATAAAATTTAGTCCAGTATCAGAGGGATCACTAATGAGAAAAAAATTGGAACCCAAAGAACATGGTACTGGAATCAAAAGATCCAAGGAGTCCTTTAAGAGGAAAAAGCTTCTGGATCTGTATTTCCAAGTCTCTTGTGCAATCACTTTAATAAAGAGGTTCTACTTTATGGTGTTCCCATTCTACTCCCACAATTCTGAATGCCTGCTAAGGTGTCACAGAAAATGCCATAAAACAGTGTCTTTCCTTTTGCTTTTATGGGAGATGTCTAGACAAGTGTAAAGAAGTGACAGCACAGGTCAAGCTAGTCTTCACTGGAAAAGTCTAACAATAAGGTCCCAGAAATAGGAGCGTCAGTATTTCGGAGGCCAACATTATATCTTCAATTGTTGGTAGATCTGGTAACAGAATCCAGGACTTGCCACTATAGCCTGTTGCCTCTGAGCTGCGCCATGTGTGTCCCATGGTGGACACCAGCATGGAGCCAAGTCCTCTCTCCTATGCACTGCACATGGTTGGTGCAAAATCCTGACCTACTCCCTGCACTTAGCTGAAGTTGCTAATCAGTTGGAGTTGCTATTTTACATAAGTGAACATACCTTCTCTCTTTTCCATTCCACTGTCTGAATCGCAGTGTCTTTGTGACATTTGGATCATCTGAAAACCACAGTTCTTTTGAAAGAGGGGGACGCATGTATGGTAGCTCAGGGTCTTCAGATACAATCAGTACCTTTAGACACAAAATAATGGTACTTATTAGAGCCAAGTCACTTAGAGGCAGATGTAAAAGTGCTCACATTGGCTGAGGGCCTGCAGACTATATACCCTCTGTGGCAACCAAGACAGTGTCTGTCTTACCCTGGCCCCAGGATCCCGAGCCCGGATGGATCTGGCTGCAGCAAAAGCAGCAGTTCCTCCACCAATGAGCAGGAATGGAATGTGACTTGGTATCCTGACTTGAGGAACTGCCTCTCCTTCTGGAGCTGTAAGCAACAGACCAGACACGGTGAATCTTCTTAAAGTCTCAGTTGACTCCTTGCCACTATTAAAAAAAAAAATCACCTTGCACTTATCTCAGTCCTTAACATAAGTTCGCAAAATCCCTACGTACATTAGTCTTAGCAAACTTCACGGCATCCTAATAGGACAGGAAAAGCAAGTATCCCTTTCATTCCATAAGTGAAAAATACCCCCAAAAGAGTGAGTGATTTGACCAACGACATTCACTTATTAAATCTATCAGAACTAGAACTTGGCTTCAATGTTTAGCTATTTCTAAAACACATTAGAAAGCACCTATTAGAAGGCTTGTGCCCTTCTCATTAATTTCCTAATGACTAACAAGAATATTGAGCTCAGTTTCACCCTTTATTAGTAATAAATGGGGAAAACCCAGCAGGGCAATTGGGGATTATTATACAATGTTCAAGAATAAGCAGGTGTTACTGAAGAAAGCAACGTAATTCGCCCACCCAGAGCTGTGGGCCTTACTAATGGATTAAAATTTCCTCTCTGAAAAATCAAGCCTGTCACGTGCGAAGTTATGGCTAGGAGTATATATTTTAAGAAAACAAATATACCTTTAACAACTTGGAACTTCAAAGACTCAAAAGGGTAAAAAAACAGGACAAAAGAATTTCCTGATAGAAAAAGCCTTCATCTCTGTTGTGAGAATTTTCCTTGCCAAGCTTGCCTTTTTAATTTAAAACTTGTCTTTAAGAGTTCAGTATAAACTACCAATCATAATCATCACTCATTTTATTTCAAAGCCAAATTCCAGTCAAATACCTCAACAAATTGCTCCCAGGTCTGGGATAACATAGTTTCTGGAAGCTTACATACATCATCACAAAGCACAGCACCCAAACTGTTTATAACTTTCCCTTCATACACCAAGTCTCAAATCATACTCACCAGATGATGTGGCTCTTTTCTGTTTCTCTTCTGGTGTTAGCCCTAACCCTGAAATTCTTTCATTATACCTTTTTTTGTCATCTTTTATCGTCCTGTAGGCCTGTAGACCCAAACATGGATAAAATTAATTTCATCATGCAGCTAGCTCATACCATAATAATGTTATCTTTCAATTAAACGAGAAGCTTTTGTCTACATGAGGTAAGTTCTTCTATGTAAAAAAAGGCAAGATTATTTTCTTAACAAATAAAAAATACTGAGTGTGTACACAATTGGGGTGAAAAAAACACAGGTGAAAATGTTCCAGTTTCAGACTTCCTTCGGTTCTGTGTGAGGGATTTTCCTCACATTTAATTCTGAAGTTACAGCTAAAGAAAAAAGAAAAACATTTTATTCTACAAGAATAAAGTACTAGGAGGGGCTAAAGTTTACTATCTGTGGAACAGGTACATGTGGTTCCGGGGAGACAGCTGGGACAGAAGTCTTCTGGTAGATGTCCCAAGTTTTCCTGAGCCCTCAGATAATGCCCTGAAACATTACTGCCTGTGTCCTAGTCTTATAGAGTAACTCATCTTTCCCTTAATGGTCTATCCTTTTACAACACTCAGGTATTTATTAAAGATCAAACATCTTGCTTCAATACCCATTGTATTTCAAATATACTATCTTCTCTAGCCTTTAAAAAAAATCTTCTCTATACTTTCAAATGGAGGAAGGGTACTGTAGTATTATGATTAGTTTTTTTTTTCACATACAGCATCAGTTTATTGGAGATTTTAAAAAAAGCTGTAGGCAAGAATGACTTGTCTTAATTATAAAACTTCTGCTCTTTTGTACCCTACATGGTCAACAGACAGATTTTAAGTGACCAATGTAAACTGAGATCCGAGATTATTAATTATTGGAAGAGAAAGTAAGGACAATCACAGGAAATACCATAAAACATGTTCTAAGCATATCTCTATGAGGCCTTCACAGAGCAGCCCATTAGGCAATGTGCTGCAATAAGGAACCTGGATCCTGAGACCTGGATTTAATATTTATCAGCCTGGAAACATCTAAGTATGATATGGATGGGTTAGGAAATTACGTACTGTATGTTAAAAAAACAATGATTTGGACAGGAGGGGCCAAGATGGCGGCATGAGTAGGACAGCAGAAATCTCCTCCCAAAACCATATATATCTTTGAAAATACAACTATTCCTAAAAGAGAAACCAGAAGATAAAGGACAACAGCCAGGCTACATCTACATCTGTGAGAACCCAGTGCCTCACGAAGGGGGTAAGATACAAGCCGCGGCCTGACGGGACCCAAGTGACACCCCTATCCCAGCTCCCCAGTGGGAGAGAGGAGTTGGAGCAGGGAGGGAGTGGGAGCCCAGGACTGCTAAATACCCAGCCCTCCCTAGCCATCAGCACAGGGAGCGCAGACACACAGTGTGTGGTGTGCCAGATACTAGGGAAAGGGAACAGTAAAACCTGCAAGTGGGTTCCCACAGCCGACACCCCTGGCACAAAAGAAAAGCGAGTGCTTTTTGAAAGTCTTAAAGGGACAGGAGCCTCACAGCTAGACAGACGCATCCTGGCACACTCAGCCCAGCAGCTGGGAATCCCGGGGAACTCCAGGCACCCTAACCCCCTGGGAAGCAGGGCAGCTCTGAGGCCCCTCACGGTGATAAACAGCCTCCCGCCAGTTCCCCCTCTGACGCAGCCCTGCCACAGCAGAGCAGCAACCTGAGACCGGCCATGCCCACAGCAACCAAGCGGAGCTTACTCCACAGCGGCTGGGGCAAGAATCAGAGATACCGTCTGCGTGCAACTGCCCAGCAAAAGCCGCTAGGGGTCACTGTTCCCCAGGAAAGGAAGGCCAGGAGCAAGTGGAAAGGGACTTGGTTCTCCCAGCTGACACGCACACAACTGCACATGACTACCTCTATCACCATGAAAAGGCAGAAGAATTTGATACAAACCAGAATAACCCAGACATCCTCCCATGAGAGGGAATCTGGGGAGAAAGATTTAACCTATCTTCCTGAAAAAGAATTCAAAATAAAGGTCCTAACCATGCTGATGGACTTGCAGAGAAATATGCAAGAGCTAAGGAGGGAGAAAACAGAAATAAAACAATCTCTGGAAGGACGTAAGAGCAGACTGGATGAGGTGCAAGAGACTGTTAATGGAATAGAAATCAGAGAACAGGAACACAGAGAAGCTGACGCAGAGAGAGAAAAAAGGATCTCCAGGAATGAAAGAATATTAAGAGAACTATGACTAATCCAAAGGAACAATATTCACATTATAGGGGTACCAGAAGAAGAAGAGAGAAAAAGGGATAGAAAGTGTCTTTGAAGAAATATTGCTGAAAACTTCCCCAAACTGGGGGAGGAAATAGTCTCTCAGACTATGGAGGCCCACAGAACTCGCAACACAAGTGAACCAAGGAGGACAACACCAAGATACGCAATAATTAAAGTGGCAAAGATCAAAGACAAGAACAGAGTATTAAAGGCAGCGAGAGAAAAAAAGGTCACCTACAAAGGATAAGCAATTAGGCTATCATTAGACTTCTCAACAGAAACCTTACAGGACATAAGAGACTGGCATGATATATTTAATGCAATGAAACAGAAGGCCCTTGAACCAAGGATACTGTATCCAGGACGATTATCATTTAAATACAAAGGAGGGATTAAGCAATTCCCACAGAAGCAAAAGTTGAGGGAATTTGCCTCCCACAAACCACCTCTACAGGGTATTTTAGAGGGATTGCTCTAGATGGAAGCACTCCTAAGGCTAAACAGATGTCACCAGAGAAAATAAAATCACAGCAAAGAAAGCAGAACAATCAAATACAAACTCAACGCAAAAAATAAAATCAACTACCCACAAAAGCAGTCAAAGAAAACACAAAGAGCACACACACACACAAAACACCTAATATACAAAGAATGGAGGAGAAAGAATAAGAAGGGAGAGAAATAAAGAATCATCAGACTGTGTTTATCATAGCTCAGTAAGGGAGTTAACTTAGACAGTAAGATAGTAAAAAAGCTAACCTTGAAACTTTGGTAATCACAAACCTAAAGCCTGCAATGGCAATAAGTACATTATCTTTCAATAATCACCCTAAATGTAAATGGACTGAATGCACCAATCAAAAGACACAGAGTAAAAGAATGGATAAAAAAGCAAGACTCATCTATATGCTGCTTACAAGAGACTCACCTCAAACCCAAAGACATACACAGACTAAAAGTCAAGGGATGGAAAAAGATATTTCATGCAAACAATAGGGAGAAAAAAGCAGGTGTTGCAGTACTAGTATCAGACAAAATAGACTTCAAAACAAAGAAAGTAACAAGAGATAAAGGACATTATAAAATGATAAAGGGATCAATCAAACAAGAGGATATAACCATTATAAATATATACGCACCCAATACAGGAGCACCAACATATGCGAAACAAATACTAACAGAATTAAAGGAGGAAATCGAATGCAATGCATTTATTTTAGGAGACTTCAACACACCATTCACTCCAAAGGACAGATCCACCAGACAGAAAATAAGTAAGGACACAGAGGCACTGAACAACACACTAGAACAGATGGACCTAACAGACATCTGTAGAACTCTACATCCAAAAGCAACAGGATACACATTCTTCTCAAGTGTACATGGAACATTCTTCAAAATAGACCACATACTAGGCCACAAAAAGAGCCTCAGGAAATTCAAAAAGATTGAAATTCTACCAACCAACTTCTCAGACCACAAAGTTATAAAACTAGAAATAAATTATACAAAGAAAGCAAAAAAGCTCACAAACACATGGAGGCTTAACAACATGCTCGTAAATAATCAATGGATCAATGACCAAATCAAAATAGAGATCAAGCAATATATGGAAACAAATGACAACAACACAAAGCCCCAACTTCTGCAGGATGCAGTGAAAGCACTTTAAAGAGGAAAAGTACATAGCAATCCAGGCATATTTAAAGAAGTAAGAACAATCCCAAATGAATAGTCTAAAGTCACAATTATCAAAATTGGAAAAAGAAGAACAAATGAGGCCTAAAGTCAGCAGAAGGAGGGACATAATAAAGATCAGAGAAGAAATAAATAAAATTGAGAAGGATAAAACAACAGAAAAAGTTAATGAAACCAAGAGCTGGTTCTCTCAGAAAATAAACAAAATAGATAAGCCTCTAGCCAGACTTGTAAGAAGAAAAAGAAAATCTACACACATCAATAGAATCAGAAATGACAAAGGAAAAATTACAACAGACCCCACAGAAATACAAAGAATTATTAGAGAATACTACAAAAAACTATATGATAACAAGCAGCAAAACAGAAGAAATGGACAACTTCCTAGAAAAATACAATCTTCCAAGACTGACCAAGGAAGAAACAGAAAATCTAAACAGATCAATTACCAGAAACGAAACTGAAGCGGTAATCAAAAAACTACCCAAGAGCAAAACTCCCAGGCCACATGGATTTGCTTTAACAGACATACTGAGAAGACATAATACCCATTCTCCTTAAAGTTTTCCAAAAAATAGAAGAGGGAATACTTCCAGACTCATTCTATGAAGCCAACACCACCCTAATACCAAACCCAGGTAAAGACCCCACCAAAAAAGAAAATTACAGACCAATATCCCTGATGAACATAGATGCAAAAATACTCAACAAAATATTAGCAAACCGAATTCAAAACTACATCGAGAGGATCATACACCATGACGAAGTGGGATTCATCTCAGGGATGCAAGGATGGTACAACATTTGAAAACGCATCAACACCATCCACCACATCAACAAAAAGGACAAAAATCACATGATCATCTCCATAGACGCTGAAAAAGCATTCGAAAAAATTCAACATCCATTCATGATAAAAACTCTCAGAAAAATGGATAGGGAGGGCAACTACCTCAACATAATAAAGGCCATATATGAAAAACCCACAGCCAACATCATACTGAACAGCGAGAAGCTGAAAGCATTTCCTCCAAGAACGAGAACAAGACATGGATGCCCACTCTCCCCACTGTTATTCTACATAGTACTGGAGGTCCTAGCCACGGAAATTAGACAAAACAAAGAAATACAATGAATCCAGATCAGAAAAGAAGTCAAACTGTCACTATTTGCAGATGACATGATATTGTACATAAAAAACCCTAGACTCCACTCCAAAAATACTAGAACTGATATGGGAATACAGCAAAGTTGCAGGATACAAAATTAATACACAGAAATCTGAGGCTCCCCTACACACTTACAATGAACTAATAGAAAGAGAAACCAGGAAAACAATTCCATTCACAATTGCATCTAAAAGAATAAAGTACCTAGGAATAAGTCTAACCAAAGAAGTGAAAGACCTATACCTCGAATACTACAAGACATTCTTAAGAGAAATTAAAGAGGACACTAACAAATGGAAACTCATCCCATGCTCTTGGCTAGGAAGAACTAATATTTTCAAAATGGCCATCCTGCCCAAAGCAATCTACAGATTTAATGCAATCCCTATCAAATTATCAATAGCATTCTTCAATGAACTGGAACAAATGGTTCAAAAATTCATATGGAACCACCAAAGACCCCGAATAGCCAAAGCAATACTGAGAAGGAAGAATAAAGTGGGAGGGATCTCACTCCCCAACTTCAAGCTCTACTACAAAACCATAGTAATCAAGACAATTTGGTACTGGCTGAAGAACAGAGCCACAGATCAGTGGAGCATAATCCAGACATTAACCCAAACATATATGGTCAATTTATATATGATAAAGGAGCTGCGGACATACAATGGGGAAATGACAGCCTCTTCAACAGCTGGTGTTCGCAAAACTGGACAGCTACATGTAAGAGAATGGAACTGGACCATTGTATAACCCCATACACAAAAGTAAATTCGAAATGGATCAAAGACCTGAATGTAAGTCATGAAACCATAAAACTCTTAGAAAAAAACATGGGCAAAAATCTCTTGGACATAAACATGAGCGACTTCTTCATGAACATATCTCGCCGGGCAAGGGAAACAAAAGCAAAAATGAACAAGTGGGACTATATCAAGCTGAAAGCTTCTGTACAGCAAAGGACACCATCAATAGAACAAAAAGGCATCCTACAGTATGGGAGAATATATTCATAAATGACAGATCTGATAAAGGGTTGACATCCAAAATATATAAAGAGCTCACACACCTCAACAACAAAGAGCGAACAATCCAATTAAAAAATGGGCAGAGGAGCTGAACAGACAGTTCTCCAAAGAAATTCACATGGCCAACAGACACATGACAAGATGCTCCACATTGCTAGTTATCAGAAAAATGCAAATTAAAACCACAATGAGATATCACCTCACACCAGTAAGGATGGCTACCATCCAAAAGACAAACAACAAATGTTGGCAAGGTTGTGGAGAAAGGGGAACCCTCCTACACTGCTGGTGAGAATGTAAATTAGTTCAACCATTGTGGAAAGCAATATGGAGGTTCCTCAAAATGCTCAAAATACACTTATCATTTGACCCAGGAATTCCACTTATAGGAATTTACCCTAAGGATGAAGCACTCCAGTTTGAAAAAGACAGATGCACCCCTATGTTTATCTCAGCACTACTTACAATAGCCAAGAAATGGAAGCAACCTAAGTGTCCATCAGTAGTTGAATGGCTAAAGAAGATGTTATATATATACACAATGGAATATTATTCATCCATAAGAAAATAAATCCTACAATTTGCAATAACATGGATGGAACTAGAGGGTATTATGCTCAGTGAAATAAGCCAAGCGGAGAAAGACAAGTACCAAGTGATTTCATTCGTATGTGGAATATAAGAACAAAGGAAAAACTCAAAGAACAAAACAGCAGCAGACTCACAGAACCCAAGAATGGACTAACAGTTACCAAAGGGAAAGGGACTGGGGAGGATGGGTGGGAAGGGAGGGAGAAGGGGGGGAAGAAAGGGGGCCTTACGATTAGCATGTATGATGTGGGAGGGCATGGGGAGGGCTGTGCAACACAGAGAAGACAAGTAGTGATTTTATAGCATCTTAATACGCTGATGGACAGTGACTAATGGGGTATGTGGGAGGGACTTGGTGAAGGGGGGAGTCTAGTAAACATAATGTTCCTCATGTAATTGTAGATTAATGATACCCCGAAACAAAGATTCATCAAATAAGATTAATTTCTAAAAAAATTTTTGATATCATTAATCTACAATTACATGAGGAACATTGTTTACTAGACTCTCCCCTTCACAAAGTCTCCCCCACAAACCCCATTACAGTCACTGTCCATCAGCGTAGTAAGATGCTGTAGAATCACTACTTGTTTTCTCTGTGTTGCACAGCCGTCCCCATTCCTCCCCCTACGTAATACATGCTAATTGTAATGGCCCCTTTCTTTCTCCCCCCTACTTATCCCTCCCTTCCCACCAATCCTCCCAAGTCCCTTTCCCTTTGGTAACTGTTGATTTATTCTTAGATTCTGTGATTCTGCTGCTGTTTTGTTCCTTGTTTTTCTTTGTTCTTATACTACACATATGAGTGAAATCATTTGGTACTTGTCTTTTTCCGCTTGGCTTATTTCACTGAGCATAATACCCTCTAGTTCCATCCATGTTGTTGCAAATGGTAGGATTTGTCTTCTTCTTATGCCTGAATGATATTCCATTGTGTATATGTCAATTCATCCACTGATGGACACTTAGGTTGCTTCCATTTCTTGGCTATTGTACATACTGCTGTGATAAACATAGGGGTGCATCTGTCTTTTTCAAACTGGGCTGCTGTATTCTTAGGGTAAATTCCTAGGAGTGGAATTCCTGGGTCAAATGGTATTCCTATTTTGAGCTTTTTGAGGAACCTTCATAGTGCTTTCCACAATGGTTGAACTAATTTATATTCCCACCAGCAGTGTAGGAGGGTTCCCCTTTCTCCACAACCTCAGCAACATTTGTTTTGTCTTTTGGATGGTGGCAATCCGTACTGGTGTGAGGTGATATCTCATTGTGGTTTTAATTTGCATTTCTCTGATGACCAGCGATGTGGAGCACCTTTTCATGTGTCTTTTGGCTATCTGAATTTCTTCTTTCAAGAACTGTCTGTTCAGCTTCTCTGCCCATTTTTTAATTGGATTATTTGCTTTTTGTTTGTTGAGGTGCGTGAGCTCTTTATATATTTTGGATGTCAACCCTTTATCGGATCTATCATTTATGAATATATTCTCCCATACTGTAGGGTGCCTTTTTGTTCTGTTGATGGTGTCCTTTGCTGTACAGAAGCTTTTCAGCTTGATATAGTCCTACTTGTTCATTTTTGCTTTTGTTTCCCTTGCCGAGTGAGATATGTTCATGAAGAAGTCACTCATGTTTATGTCCAAGGGAATTTTTCCTATGCTTTTTGTAAGAGTTTTATGGTTTCATGACTTACATTCAGGTCTTTGATCCATTTCGAATTTACTTTTGTGTATGGGGTTAGACAGTGATCCAGTTTCATTCTCTTACATGTAGTTGTCCAGTTTTGCCAACACCAACTGTTGAAGAGGCTGTCATTTCCCCATTGGATATCCATGGCTCCTTTATCGTATATAAATTGACCATATATGTTTGGGTTAATGTCTGGAGTCTCTGTGCTGTTCTACTGGTCTGTGGCTCTGTTCTTCTGCCCATAACAAATTGTCTTGATTACTGTGGCTTTGTAGTAGAGCTTGAAGTTGAGGAGCGAGATCCCCCCCACTTTACCCTTACTTCTCAGGATTGCTTTGGCTATTTGGGGTCTTTGGTGGTTCCATATGAATTTTTGAACTATTTGTTCCAGTTCATTAAAGAATGTTCTTGGTAATTTGATAGGGATTGCATTGACTCTGTAGACTGCTTTGGGTAGGATGGCCATTTTGACAATATTAATTCTTCCTAGCCAAGAGCATGGGATGAGTTTCCATTTGTTAGTGTCCTCTTTAATTTCTCTTAAGAGTGTCTTATAGTTTTCAGGGGATAGGTCTTTCACTTCCTTGGTTAGGTTTATTCCTAGGTATTTTATTCTTTTAGATGCAATTGTGAATGGAATTGTTTTCCTGATTTCTCTGTTAGCTCATTGTTAGTGTATACTAAAGCCACAGAGTTCTGTGTATTAATTTTGTATCCTGAAAATTTATATCAGTTTTAGTAGTTTTGGAGTGGAGTCTTTAGGTTTTTTATGTACAATACCATTTCATCTGCAAATAGTGACAGTTTGACTTCTTTACCAATCTGGATTACTTGGTTTCTTTGTTTTGTCTAATTGTTGTGTCTAGGACCTCTAATACTATGTTGAATAATAGTGGGGAGAGTGGGCATCCCTGTCCTGTTCCCGATCTTAGAGGAAATGCTTTCAGCTTCTCGCTGTTTAGTATGATGTTGGCTGTGGGTTTTTCATATATGGCCTTAATTATGTTGAGGTACTTGCCCTCTACACCCATTTTGTTGAGAGTTTTTTATCATGAATGGATGTTGAATTTTGTCAAATGCTTTTTCAGTGTCTATGGAGATGACCATGTGATTTTTGTCCTTTTTGTTTATGTGGTGGATGATGTTGATGGATTTTCAAATGTTGTACCATCCCTACATCCCTGAGATGAATCTCACTTGGTCATGGTGTATGATCCTCTTGACGTGTTTTGAATTCGGTTTGGTAATATTTTTTGAGTATTTTTGCATCTATGTTCATCAGGGATATTGGTCTGTAATTTTCTTTTTTGGTGGGGTCTTCGCCTGGTTTTGGTATTAGGGTGATGCTGGCTTCATAGAATAAGTTTGGGAGTATTCCCTCCTGTTCAATTTCTTGGAAAACTTTAAGGAGAATGGGTATGTCTTCTCTGTATGTCTGATAAAATTTCGCGGTATATCCATCTGGCCTGGGAGTTTTGCTCTTGGGTAGTTTTTTGATTGCCGCTTCAATTTCGTTGCTGGTAGTTACTGTGTTTAAATTTTCTGTTTCTTCCTTTGTCAGTCTTGAAGGTTGTATTTTTCTAGGAAGTCGTCCATTTCTCCTAGGTTTTGCAGCTTGTTAGCATATAGATTTTTGTAGTGTTCTCTATTTTTTGTATTTCTGTGGCATCATCGTGATTTTTCCTTTCTCATTTGTGATTCTATTGATGTGTGTAGATTCTCTTTTTCTCTTAATAAGTCTGTTAGGGGCTTATTTATTTTGTTTATTTTTTCGAAGACCCAGCTCTTGGTTTCACTCACTTTTTCTATTGTTTTATTGTTTTCAATTTTATTTTTCTTCTCTGATATTCATTATGTCCCTCTTTCTGCTGACTTTGGGCCTTATTTTCTTTTTTCAGTTTCAATAATTGTGACTTTAGACTATTCATTTGGGAATATTCTTCCTTCTTTACATAGGCCTGGATTGTTATACACTTTCCTCTTAGAACAGCCTTCATTGTATCCCACAGAAGTTGGGGCTTTATGCTCTCGGTGTCATTAGTCTCTATATATTGCTTGATCTCTGTTTTAATTTGGTCATCGATCCACTGATTATTTAGGAGCATGTTGTTAAGCCTCCATGTGTTTGTGAGCCTTTTTGTTTTCTTTGTACAATTTATTTCTAGTTTTATACCTTTGTGGTCTGAGAAGTTGGTTGGTAGAATTTCAATCTTTTTGAATTTCCTGAGGCTCTTTTTGTGGCCTAGTATGTGGTCTGTTCTGTAGAATGCTCCATGTGCACTTAAGAATGTGTTTCCTGCTGCTTTGGAGTGTAGAGTTCTATAGATGTCTGTTAGGTCCATCTGTTGCTACTGTGTTGTTCCCTGCCTCTGTGTCCTTATTTATTTTCTGTCTGGTGGCTCTGTCTTTTTGAGTGAGTGGTGTGTTGAAGGCTCCTAGAACGAATGCATTGTATTCTATTTCCTCCTTTAATTCTGTTAGTATTTGTTTTACATGTGTAGGTGCTCCTGTATTGGGTGCATATATATTTATAATGGTTATATCCTCTTGTTTGATGGACCCCTTTATCATTATATTATGTCCTTCTTTATCTCTTGTGACTTCTTTGTTTTGAAGTCTATTTTGTCTGACACTAGTACTGCAACACCTGCTTTTTTCTCCCCATTGTTTGCATGAAATATCTTTCCATCCCTTGGCTTTTAGTCTGTGTATGTCTTTGGGTTTGAGGTGAGTCTCTTGTAAGCAGCATGTAGATGGGTCTTGCTTTTTTTTAATCCATTCTTTTACTCTGTGTCTTTTGATTGGTGCATTCACTCCATTTACACTTAGGGTGTTTATTGAAAGATAATGTACTTATTGCCATTGTAGGCTTTAGATTTGTGGTTACCAAAGGTTCAAGGTTAGCTTCTTTACTATCTAACTGTCTATCTTAACTCACTGATTAAGCTATTAAAGGCACCATCTGATGATTCTTTATTTTTCTCCCTTCTTATTCCTCCTCCTCCATTTTTTATATGTTAGGTGTTTCATTCTGTGTTCTTTTGTGTTTCCTTTGACTGCTTTTCTGGGCAGTTTATTTTATTTTTTTGTCTTTAGTTAGTGTTTGGTTGGTTGGCCTTCTTTGGTGTGATTTTATTTTCTCTGGTGACATCTATTTAGCCTTAGGAGTGCTTCCATCTAGAGCATTCCCTCTGAAATTCCCTGTAGAGGTGGTTTGTGGGAGGCAAATTCCCTCAACTTTTGCTTGTCTGGGAATTGTTTAATCCCTTCTTCATATTTAAATGATAATCATGCTGGATACAGTATTCTTGGTTCAACGCCCTTCTGTTTCATTGTATTAAATATATCATGTCATTCTCTTCTGGCCTGTAAGGTTTCTGATGAGAAGTCTAATGATAACCTGATGGGTTTTCCTTTGTAGGTTACCTTTTTCCTCTCTCTTGCTGCCTTTAAAACTCTGTCCTTGTCCATTTTAATTATTATGTGTCTTGCTGTTGTCCTCTTTGGGTCTGTTCTGTTGGGAGTTCTGTGTGCTTCCGTGATCTGAACGTCTATTTCCTCCCCCAGTTTGGGGAAGTTTTCAGCAATTATTTCTTCAAAGACAATTTCTATCCCTTTTTTTTCTCTCTTCTTCTTCTGGTACCCCTATAATGTGAATATTGTTCCTTTGGATTGCTCACACAGTTCTCTTAATATTCTTTCATTCCTGGAGTTCCTTTTGTCTCTCTCTGCGTCAGCTTCTCTGTGTTCCTGTTCTCTGATTTCTATTCCATTAACAGTCTCTTGCACCACATCCAGTCTGCTGTTAAGTCCTTCCAGAGACTGTTTTATTTCTGTATTCTCCCTCCCAACTTTATCGTTTAACTCTTGCATATTTCTCTGCAGATCCATCAGCATGGTTATGACCTTTATTTTGAATTCTTTTTTGGGGAGATTGGTTAAATCTATCTACCCGGCCCTCTCTCAGGGGTTGTCTGGGTAATTTTGGACTGGACCAGATTCCTGTGCTTTTTCATGGTGATAGAGGTAGCTGTAGGCAGATAGCACATGTGTCAGCTGAGAAAACAAAGTCCTTCCCTCCTTGCTCGTCATCTTGCCCTTCTCCGCTGCCTGTTGTGCGTTTCCCGCACTCCTGGAGCAGCCTCCGGATTAATCCCCTAAGCTGCTGTGGGCAGGGTTTCCATCAGGGTAGGGCAGAGCCCTGTGGAGAGTGGCAGGTGTGCTGGGATGCTCTCTTGTGAGAGTGGCACCCCCGCCGGGTAGCTGTGTGCTGGTGGCGGCCTTTGGGTCTGGCCTGGGCGGCTGTGCGCCGGGAGGAGATTCTGGGCAGCTGCTGGGGGCAGGTTTGCTCCGGGCTGCTTGGCTGCCACAACCGCGGGCTCACATGGGCCGCTCCTGGGTCCCTCGCTCGGCCGCCGCTGTTGCCGGATCGTGTGCTATTGGGCCATGTGTCGGGGTCTGCGCTGGCCAGGGGAACAACTGGCTGGCTGCTTATCACCATAAGAGGCTTCACAGCTGCACTGCCACCTAAGGGGTTTGGTTGCCTGGAGTTCCCCGGGATTCCCAGATGCTGGGCTGTGTGTGCCACCACGATTCCGTCCTGCTGTGAGGTCCCTGTCCGTTTAAGACTGTCTAAAAGCTTATTTTGCCCCAGGGGAGCCAGTTGCGGGGACCCACTCGCAGATTTTGCCCTTCCGTTTCTCTAACATCCAGCACACCATGCACCACGTGTCCGCGCTCCCAGGACGGATTACTAGAGCTGGTTGTTTAGTAGTCCTGGGCTTTCACTCCCTCCCTGCTCCAACTCCTTTCTTCTTGCCAGAGAGCTGGGGTGGGGGGAGCGCTCGGGTGTCTGCCGGGCCGCGGCTTGTATCTTACCCCCTTCGTGTGATGCTGAGTTCTCGCAGATGTAGGTGTAGCTTGGCTCTTATACTGTATCCATGGTCTCTCTTTTAGGAATAGTTGTATTTGTTGTATTCTCAATAATATGTTTTTGGGAGGAGATTTCCGTGGAACTGCTCACACCACCATCTTGGCTCCTCCTCCCAAATAACATTAATTTTAGGAAAGTTTTTATCTTGGTATCAGATACTATACATGAGTCCAGTATTTACCCACACCTAAAAAAATATTTCTTTTAAGAAAGGGACTTTTACCTAAAAAGATGGCTTAAGCTGTTCAATATGAGTATAAACTGAGGTCATGCTCACATTGAAAGGGATATCAAAAATAGCCTAACCCCTCTCACACTTCCTAGTGGCTTTACACGAGGGGAAGAGCAGACCAAGAAACACCTTGAGGTTTAGTGTAGAAGGGACAAGAATGAGGTTTGTCATATATTTATACAGATATATTTCTACATTTTGCTTTTAAGTGAATGTTCTGATATGAAATTTATAGACATACTAAATAAAAATTTACCTTTCTGCCAGGGGTTTCTGTATTCCCAGTTTGCAGAGATTTCCAATTAGTGACATGAATACATGTCAGGTTAAGAGAAACTACAAATTTGTTAAAAATATTAGTGGAGACAACTTTTCTAAACATATGAATATGGTGGGATTTACTCAACTTAAAGGAATTTGAAAGGAAATAGTTCATTTTCTGAGTGAGGCAATGGGATCTTATCAGTTGAACAATGGCAAAGGGCCCAAATACTGTATCATTAAATATTCAAAAAGTCACTTTGGCTTTGCTCACTGACAATAAAAGGACTGAGATTAGGAATTCTGACCGTGATCCTAGAGAAAGCCACTAAGGAGGAATGCTCAAATCCATGCCAATATGTTCTTATTTGCCATCTAAGCTCAAGAAGTTCTGTTCAAATCAGTGCTTTTCAAAGTGAGGTTGTGACCCATTAATGGGCTTTAAATTCAATTTAGTAGGTTATGACCAGCATTAAAAAATAGAGAAGAATAAAACTATTAGAGTATATCATATCTAGTAAGTATTATTTTGAAATGTTCAGTTTTATGTATTTGTTTTTATATAATAGGTTACAAAATAAAATGTATTTCTTCCTGTGGATTGTGGTAAAAAATTTAAAAAGCCACTGGTTTAAATTATGACCCCAAACAAACATTTTAAAAAAATATTCCTTGTTCTTAGTGCTGCTCCCTTATTTTTGGAGGGTGGAGGAGTGGAAAGGTAAAAAGCTCCCAACTCAGGAATCACTAAAGTAGTATTTATACTTGAATTGGGAACATTTCCTCATAGGAGAGAGAGAAAAGTTATCAAGGAACACTTATGTAGATTGAATGCTTGTGTTGTCCTCAAATTCATATGCTGAAGCCCTAACTTCCAATGTGATAGTATTTGGAGCTTAGACATTTAAGAGGTAATAAAGGTTAAATGAATTCATAAGGGCAGGGCCCTAACCCGAAAGGGCTAGTGCCTTTTTAAGAACTGGAAGAGAATCCAGAGCTTGCACACTCTCTCTTCCTCACATGGAGGACACAGGAGAAAGTGGCCATCTGCAAGCCACGCAGAGAGCTGTCACCATAACTCGACCATGCTGGCACTGTGATCTTGACTTAGAGCATCCAGGCTGTGAGAAAATCAATTTCAGATGCTTAAGCCACCCAGACCATGGTATTTTGTTATGGCAGCCAGAGCAGGCTAGTAAAAACACTGAACTACTTCTAGCCATATTTCATCAAATCTGAACTCTGATTTTAACAGTTCTCCTGAGATGAAAACCAGTTTCAGAGGAAAAAAAATCTAAGCCACCTCAGATCACATTTTAAATGATTTAAAACCTAATATAAAATGATATAGAATGATACAAAATAGTTCAGCAACAGTTGTGGGTAGACAAAAGCTTATCATTTAACCTGAAACCACTATAATATAGAAGCTTTATTATTACCTGTGTTGGATAAACACAGAGGGCAATGAGGCATTTAATTGAATGGCTTGAGAGGAACTAGGGCTTTGTAGATACTCCTAAGGTGGGAGAAAGCAACAGTGACTGGCTCTGTCTTGTGGCCTGGCATCAAGAGGTCTGCCTGGCCAGCTATGTGGAAGCCATCCAACTCTGGTACAGCAACATAAACCAGAGGTTTAATAGGTTTAGATTGTTACAAACATATCAGATGCAAACACTGTAAATCCATTTTTGCATGAATGAGGTAGAACTGATGAGAAAAGTTGAGAGAGCAAGGAAATGGAAAAGTTAAGGCTCAGAGGATGGTATCTGAATTATGAATGAGAGGTACTTAAAGCAATCTACGTGAATGTGTTAGCTTATACCACTTCAGCCACTAGTTCAACCAAATTAGAGATTACAAAAGGGACAGTGCTAAATGAATTTACTTTGAAATAGAGGCTGGGAGTGGGTGGGGAGACTATTGCAATTTCTGTGGCTTTTTGGACTTCCTCAGAAGCATTCAATAAAATGCCTTTTCATAATAAAAGAAGTTGTTTCTCACAAAACACAAAAATTCCGTTTTACCTAAAACGATTCAAAATGGATGGTGTTCAAGTTATCTTTACTTGCGTACATAATGTTTACTCTTTGAGACTGCTCTGTTAGGTATGCAGCACTAAAGCACAATATAATTTAGCATCTTAAAAAAGACTTAGGAGATTGACAAAAGTTTCAAAGAAAGGGTTGATGATGGGGATTTATAATAATCACTAAAGGTATGCCTTTTGCTGTATCAGGTAGGACTTCAGCAGTTTGAAGAATGAGATTTGAGGATTCCCTAGTGACTGACAATGTCCCTTTAATAAATACCTAGAAAGCACATGCTGTGAAATTTCATTCTAATGGGTCAAGTTTTCATTAGTGCCATGGTCTCACCCACCCTAACCCAAAGTATATTTTAGTATAAGCATCTTACATAATAAACTCCTGCCCCAGTGACTGCTGCTCCTACAATTAAGAAGTATACTAGGCTGCTGCCATCTTTCCCAGAAGCACCTGTAGACACTAGTGATCTAGAAGGGGATCCTAGGTGATGACACTGCACAACGGTAGGTAAAGATAAGGCCAAGAAAGAAACAAAAGGAAATAGAAAAGCACTAAGTATTAATGAAGAAACACTCAACACAAAGGCAGGGAAGCATTTTCGGTTACCCTGTGCTAAAAAGGAGAGAAGTGCTGCTCCAGGTTGGAGGAAAATGTCTGTTTCTTTAGTCTATTATCAGACAGAGCTCACTTATTCCTTATTCCAATTTGACTCACAACTGGCAAAAACCATCTACTTTTTTGGGTGCATTTGGGAGTCATGTTAAGGAATGACAATCTATTTTCATGTTCCTTTTTTAAACCTAAGTGACCAAGGAACAAAGATAAGTTCACTGTCTTAACAATGTAGAAAGGACTAAAACTGTAAAAGTGTCCAACCATTTGGCCTCAGTAAGTCAAAGCTGCCTTCAATCAAGTGTGTTACTAGGTGTTATCTAAGTTGTTTCACTCAACCTTACATGATCCAACTTTAGACCGATCTGCTTAGTCATAGTAAACCCTGCTAAGTTAAAAAAAAAAAGCCTACAGAATAAATCCTCTGTGACCAACTAAGCTGATCAAAGTTCATTTAAGGAGATATAATTGTGTTAATACTACCTAGCATTTAAAACCATATTTCTCACCTTAAACAAACTCCACTCTAAAACTGGAGATACTAGGCCTACTTCCATAATTTAGTCTTTGGGTGAGATTCAGGGATAGTTTTCCTTTAAGGAATGCTTAATATTTTGTATTGAAGGCTGTTGCTTTAAGGTCTATCCCAAGCTAAGGAAAAATATTTGACAAATGGGTCAAAATAAAATATTGTGCTAAGGAGCTGCAATGAATATTAACCTTACTCACAGGTTAGTTACATGTCACATCCAAGAGAAAAGGTACAATTTTGTACATTAGTCAAATCTAAGAAAACATAGTGGCTTTCAAGTAAAGAGTAAAAAGACAAGTGAAAAGAGCAAAAATATTCAACATACGAGATTACATTTCAGTCATTCCCAAATTACCTCTCATAGGATGTTAGATAGTAGGCACTTTAAAGACAGCTTTTTGGAAATTTTTCCAAAAAGAGAAAGGAGAATTAGTTGCAAAAGTTTCAAAGCAGAGTAGTATTGAGTCGATTAATAGGAGCTGTTTCACAACTTCTTTACACAAGCTGCTTTTCTACTTACATATGCACCAGCTCCTATTGTTGATAAGCCCACAATAAGGACTAAGACAGAATTATCGATTTTGCCTCCTGATGCACCAGAGCTAGCCAGTTGTCTTGTCATCTGGAGTTCTAGAGGAATATGCCATCGCTGGAATAAGTTGCCTAAGGAACACAATTTATTAAGACACACACACACAAAAATAAAAGTTAATACATATTTATGACTAAAGGTCAATGCATTGTACCAGTAAAGACTTACTGCCCACTGGGCCGTGTGATGATCACTGTTAAATGACCAAGAAAAAAGTCATGAAAACTATACACGCAATACTACAGATACCAGAATGTACATTAAGTTGTTAGAGTTTTTAAGAGTACAATTTAATGCTGCCTAGGGAGAAAATTTACGGCTTCCAGAAAAGATAATGAAAAATATACGGGTAGTTCAACAACTCCTTCTCTCTTCATATCTTAACCATAAATGAAGTAAACATGGAGAGATGACTAAACAGGTAGATATAAAAAGCTAAGTACAGGCTACCTGGGACGTTATAACCACCACTTAAGGAATAATCTAAATGGCTGGCTCATGCGCAAAATAATAAAACCTTGCAATACAATTTAACCAGTACACAGTTTCATCTTTCATGAAAGGTAATGTGCCCTGAAAGATGGAAATGTTAAAGCTCAGAAGAAATCAGGAAAAAAAAAATCAAGTGAATTTATCTCCTCTAAAGAACTGCAAAATGTTGGATTATGAATTACTTTTTAGAATATTTTAAATAGCCAACTACTTGGTTCTTAGTCCTCCAAAACAATACGAAGACAATGTTCATGTAGAACTGTACAGCTATTGAAAGGTCTGATGGCCGTAACAACTCTCACACATGGTAATCCAAGAGTTTAACAAATTTCTTTCTTCAGGAGGATGCTGGCATTTTCAGATGAAGGAAGGTCTCAGTACCTTCTCTGCTTGTGATATCCTTTGTGTTGACTATTGACCAGAAGCAGGAAGTTGCAAACTTTTTCTGTGATAGGCCAGATAGTAAATATTCTCAGCTTTGCATGCCATGCAGTCTCTGCCGCAACTACTCAATTCTGCTGATGCTGTGCAAAGGCAGCCACAGGCCATGTATAAATGAATGGGCATGATTGTGCTCCAATAAAATTTTATTTATGGACACTGAAATGTGAATGTTAAATATTTTCATGTCATAAAATAGTTTAAGTTTTCTCAGCTATTTAAAAAATGTAAGAACCAATCTTGGCTTGAGGGCCATACAAACACACAAGGGTTTGGCCTGTAGGCTATAATTTGCTGATCCTGATCTAGGGCAGTGGTTCTAAAACTTAGGCACTCATCGGAATCCCCCAGAGGGTTTGTTAAACACAGATGGCCAGATCCCAGATGGCCAGATCCACCGTCTGAGTTTCTGAGTCAGGAGATCTGGGATGGGACTCAAAAATATCTGACAAAGCTCCCAGGTGACACTGATACTGCCAGTCTGTACTTTGAGAACCAACAGTCTAGAGGCAGGTGGAAATGTTCCTGGCCAGACCAGGCTTTAAAAGACAAACAGAATGGGCACTGGTAGTAGCATTATGTACTTGTAGAGATTAGATATAGGGAGTTTTTCTCCTTATAATTTCAGGGCACAGAAAGGTAAAAACACATCCAATACAGGTCTGCCATCTCTTACCTGAAATCCTTGGGAACATGTGCATTCCAGAATTCAGGATTGTTTGGTCTTAAGTATATAGTGCATATACCATATAGCAAATAACACCCAGCACAGTAAGGGGCAACAACCCAGTCACATACATTAGTATTTTTTGACCAATCGCACTGAGTGGGATGAACAAAAGATTATATAAGCAGCTTCTCTCCAGTTCAGGTCAGGTTTTACTGCAAATGAGTTACAAAAACTTGATTTTTAGTCCTATTTTGATTTCTGAATTATATATAAGAGACTATGGACCTATATTCTTCGAACTGGAAATGTATTTTTCATCACTATATTTACTTTTCATCTGCTTTAGAATCCTTCATTACCATACAAAATAAAATGGTTCATATTTGGAAATAACAAACCATGAAAATAAAAATGTGCAAGGGTGCAGAAGCTTTTCAATCTGGGCAATCTTGATTTTTAGGAGTCCCTAAAAATAATGATGTATTAGAAACTGACAACTCTCAGAGCTCAGAAAATTAAACTGGGGAGAAAAAGTTCTACATAGTTTAGCTCAACAAATTTAGTTTTCTCCCCCACCTTCACCCCAACTTTGTTTACTGAAAATATGTTTTTAAAAAAATTCTATTTATCCATCTAGAAGATCCAAAATCCAGATAACATAGCTTTGCTTTATTTAATACAATACTAATGTGTTTATTCTGGTTTTGCTTGCTTTTCACAAACGGATAAAACTAAGAGTGTAGATTTGGAAAAGTTCAGCAGTTTTTGTCTCAATCTGCCAAAAGTAAAGATATTTAAAAGTAAACTGATCATTAAGAAAGTAAATTGATTACCAGGGTTGCGGTAGGTGTGGGGGGGGAGGGGAAGGGGGATAAAGGGCACAAAAATTTGCAGTCACAATATAAGTTGGCCATGGGGATGGTAGTATAGTATGGAGAACATAGTAATTCTCTTACATCTTTCTACATTGATAAGATAGAAACCTCACTAGAGGGGGTGAGGATTTAATAATATGGGTAACTGTTGAACAACTATATTGTACATTTGAAACTAACATAAGATTGTATATGAACAATACTTCGATAAAAAAGTAATACACTGCTATCGTTAACAAACCAAATTTTTACATACCTATAAAGCGACTTTAATTTTGTAAAAGGTCATAAGTATTCTATGGATGTTTATATTACGCCCCCTCCCCGAATTTTCTTCTTTACATAAAATTATTCCCATGCCTCTCTCCACCCCCATGGCTTCAAAATTTTAGGAAATCTTACATGACTCAAACATGCCTTTTCACTTGTCTTACAAACTAGAGAAAGCCAACTTCCTCTTTCTCATTATTGTATCAGTCTACCTGTTGTAGATTTTCTGCAGTCAGACCACACATAAAGAGGTAGTGCTTTCTTCCTCACACTTAGGATTCAATTCTTTTTTAAAAAATTTGATATGTTTACATATTACCATGATTGCCTATGTAGTAATATCTAGCACCTCTATCATGGTACATAATTACAATTTCTTTTTATTGTCTGGAAAAATTAAGACCAAGTCTCTTAGCAATCTAATGATTGTAATGAAATCTGTATTCACTATTCTGTGCAAGGACTTAATTATTGAATTGTTACACAGAGCAACAGTGCCTAACACATAGCAGATGTTTGCCTCAATAAATATTTGTTGAATTAATGAAGGAAGGAAACAGAAATTCTTCCCAATTCTGATAAAGAGTGAACATTTTAAGGAATTTTTTGCAGAGCAGTTTTAACCAGATCCTATGTATTGCAGGTTGCTTAATAATACATTAGTAACTGTGAATACTACAGATTAGCATTAGAATAGTACCTAAATCAGCAAGCTCATTTCTGTAGATTTCGTAATTTGTTTTTCCATACACCCAGCACGCCTTTTCCAGAAATACATCTACACAACTGAGGTACCTAGTTAATCTCCACTGGTTAAAAGGTCTATATACTCTTGCGTCTTCTTTTCTGAAAGTCAAACTGATTTTTCTGTCATGGATAAAGCACAAGACAGAACAAGCCTACATGATCTGTCCACTGTAGCTAGGCACTTTTTAAAAAGGAATGCAACAACTATTTACCTTTATCAGCCTCTTTTTTTTTAAGCATCAACCCTTCCTGGAATTTTAGGAGGATCAGAATAGTAATAACTATAGTACAGCATGAACCACTCTGAAGAAAAGCACCAGAGGAAAAATTTAGATGACAAAAAAAGAAATCTAACTCTGTTCTGCAAAGTTAAGTCTTTCCTAGTACCAGGATTCAGTTATTGAGAATTTACCATGCCAGAGACTGTACAAAATGCTGCCGACACAAAAGTAAATAGGACATAATCCCTGTCCTCATGTAGTATATACTTTAGGAGGGGAGAATAGCTGATACCGTTCAATAAGAAAATGGGCCTGATATACATTACAAGGGGCTCAAGGTTGCTCAATCTGGCTTTTAATCTTTAGGTCAGTGGAGCACAAAGGGCCATTATTCATTCAAAAAGGTATTTCTAAAACTTCCTGCTCATATGAATTATGTAAAGGGTAAAACATAAATGCTAAAATAAAAATTGCCAGGGATCTCTCCTGAAGACTGTCATTTAGTAGGTCTGTGGTGGACCCATCACTCGATTTAGGATCAGGCAACTTTGGGAACCATGATCTAGAAGAAAGCTACAATATGCAGCAATTCCTTTAAAACATTACAGAATGTCTAGAAAATATAACATATTAACTGGATGCAGAAAAGGCTGACTTGCCAAAGGTTTTCTTCTGGAAGCTCTGTCTGAGCAGAAAGAGTGTGGAAAGGCTCATTTTCTAGGCTTCAAAAAAAAGTGTCATTTGGCACTGCCCAGGAAGTCTGGATCCTTGACCATAAGGAGTCCACTTTCCTTTTTAAGAAGGTGAGGATTCTGAATAGAGAAAAATGTTTTAAAAATTTGACCCTTAGGTCAGGGGTTGGTGATTAGTTTGATCACATGGGCAGCACAATGTTTGGTGACCAAATAAAATACTACAGAACAGAAAATATTACCTAGCCTATCTGCTCCTCATTGCTGAATGCAGACATAAAGTGGTGACTGTTAATTACCTTCAATCACTTCTGGAAGAGGCAGAGCATCCAAATAAAGTAAATACAAATTATAGGAATTATAGTTTTAAGGAAAAAGGCAATATAATGGAAATGAACCTGGCAAAGGTAACAGATGTGGATGAGATCATTTCAAGGTAGGTTTAAAGTTTGCTAATATCCTGGCAAAGAACTGGGGGAGAGGAAGGGGTAAAAACGAGCAGGAAATGGCATAAAAACAAACAATGCATCTTTCCCATCTATGCAAAAACATATGGTGGATGCCACCAAGTGAAAAGAGATTAAAGGCAATTAGTAATCAAGCCACAAAACAGGGTTAATCCCTAAAGCGACAGAATCCCTTTTTTTTGAATCTTGTTAACCCCACTCCCACCCATTTCTCAAGGCATATGATGTTACACTATGGAGCTTGGCCAAAAAACAAAAGAGTAAGTGTATACAAAGAGATGGATGGATATGTCAAGATGTCAAAATACAGTCTACAACAGACGGCCTTCAAATAAAGCCTTAAAAAATTTTTGAGTCTGTATTTTTCAGTACTAATAATGGCCTAATAAGTCAATTTAATTTTTCAAATTCATATTTAATTGAGTAGAACTTCTGGTCAGACTTCAGAATGCTAGTAAAAGTTGTGAGTTTTGAGCAAAGTAAGTACACAAAGTTTGAAAGGCTAGTGTGGATGAAAATCTTCAGCTTACTTAAGTTTCTGTGTAAATTTCTGCGCAACTTGCATAGAGTACCATTATTTCAATGCACAAAACCCATACAGATGACATCAAAGACGGGGTATTAATTTAAAATCAAAGGCAGAGGGTTTTCAATTCCAAGAGTAGTATGTCTTAGGACATACCTCAGAAACAGTCATTGGAAACATCTTCTTGAGACAGACTCCTGACTGGAAAAACTGTTCAAATGAACAACTGCCAAGACTCTAACAATCTAAGGGACATATTTTCCACTTTTTATTTTAAAGCACCCAGAAGGTGGTTCCACATTGGAAAGGCCTCAAGGATAATTTCTAATATTGCAAATGTGAATACCCCAGGGCAGTCATTCCAAGATTTAAAAAACAAAGAAACAAACAAAAAAATCAAACAGCACTTCCTACAGGTAGATAATTAAATATCCCCATGAAGTTATGCAGGTTGAAAATGAGCAGGCTCAAAACATGCTCAGATAAATTCATGGATATCTGATGTACAGTGGGCTAAAGGGATCCCACGTTCGTTCGTAACCTTTTGAGGTCAAACCTTTTGAGGTCCAACCTTTTGAGGTCAAACTTTGGGAAGCCGTGTGGAGTTATGGCAAGGGTGATTAGGGGCCTAAAGACTGGCAAACTATCCTTTGCTCTACCAATTAATCAGGTAGGTGACCTTGGGCAAATAATTTCACGTCTCTGTGCTGCATTTATTATCTATAAAATAAGTGGGTTGAACTTTACAACAAAAATCCCTTCCAGTTTTAAAATTTGGAGAAACAACTTCATGGAGGGCAAATACAATGTATTCCGCAAACCGTTTCTTTGAAGAATTAAAGACCCCCAAGAATTACAGTGGCCAGTCATCTCAAATTAATTCTGGACCAATTCTTCTGGTGCCTGGCACATAACTGACCGACTCTTTATTTGCACTGCACTATTTCTGCTTCACATTGGCACTCAAATCTATGGATCTTATCTGGGGTATGGAAGGTAGGGCAGGTAATATCCTTATTTACAGAAGGAAAAGGCATAGAGCTTAAATGTTCTGTTTGAAGTCTCACGATTGGTAAATGACAAAGTCTGGTTGACCTCATTGCTCTAAAAAGGTGGACTGCGGGTGGGGGTTGGCATTGGACAATCCAAAACACCCGGCTGTTATGTTATCCCTGAACAGCAAGCCCTCCCCGGAAAAGGCCTTAAGCCAACTACTGGGTTCAATTCCCTTGAAGGTCAGGTCGGCATGGCTTATGAAACTCATGGTTTGGATTCCGCCAACTCGGAATTTACGCGGCTGTGTGTGAAGTTTTTCCCGGAGTGAGGAGCAGGGGGGTGGGCTGTGAGGCACAGGGGGCCCATGGAACCTCGGCCCTTGGTCTTTAAGGTGGGGGTTGCCCGGGATGGGTAAGTCACCTGGGAGCCGGTTCCTCTGCCTCGGGCCTCGGACGCACACTGTCCGCACCAAGGGCGCCAGCTTCTGCCACAAAGCACCCGCTGCCAGGCCTCCACACCGGAACATCTTGGCAACCGCTACTGTGGGCCTCCTCCTCCTTTCCTTTCTTCTTACGCACAGATCGACAGGTCAAAACCGTGGGCCCTGGCCAGTGCGCGCCCCTCGCCCCTCCGCTAGCTCTCTTCACACGCACTGCACGCAAGCTCCTCCTCTCAGCTCCGGGTGGACATTGGACAGTTAAGCCGGCCTGCTAGAGTCGGGGAAGGGGAAGCGCGGCTGGAGGCCTACTGCGCAGGCGCAGTACTCAGTGCCGCTTTGCGATTGGCCCGCAGCGGAGATTTGCGCATGCACCTAGCTGCCCCCCACGCTTGGAAAAGCCCTGACCGGAGCGGCTGCCCAGTTTCCGCGGGCTGGTGGCAGTGGCGGGGCGGAGGGGCGGACTCAGGGTGTTTGGACAGTTGTCCAAGGAAGGATCCGTGGGGCGACTTTGCCTGGCGGTTGTGGCTGGTGCTGCCTATGGGTCGGTGGCGGGAACTAATAACAGCACCTCACAAAGCGTGGCCCCAGCACCGCTTTTTTTTTTTTGTTTTAGGCCACCGCTAGGAACTAAGCCTTTGGATTCTCTGGCTGTTGTCTACTTCCAGTCTTTCTATAGGTCCGAACCGTGGCACCTGTTTTCCCAGATTCGGAGTAGCTTCCGTCTTTTACTAGGCTGGCAGTTTCCCACCCAACCCCTGTTTCCGGGACAAGTAGTCATTACGCACTTCTTTTCCCGCTTCGCTTTTATAAGGTGCAATTCTGCGCCTTAGATGCTGCCAGGTGCTGCGGATAGTCCCCTGCTTATTATGGCTTCCGTGCTTGAGAGCAGGATGGTGGCAAAAAGAGTTCGTGCTTTGCAAACTTTCTATGAGAGAAATCCTAAACAGGAATTTCAGAGGTGGAGGAATAGGGAGAGGAGCAGAGTGTAAATAGGAGTTTCGACTCTACATGTAAAACGTAAGCTAAATTGGAAAGAAAGTTTTGGCTGTATGCAAAACATAACATATGCCTTTTTCAAAGTTCTGGGTTATATATTCATTTAACAAGTATTTATTGAGCATTTGCCACTTGGCCTGTACTGTGAAGGGGGCTCTGGAGGGATATAAAAAGCATAGGAAGTGATCACTGTCTAGTTGAGGAGATGACAATACCCTGGTCATTTAAATAATAATAGCTGATATAGTGCCACAGCAGGAGAAAAGAGTATGGGATGGAATAGCTAAGGAAACTTCATGCAAGAGGTGTTACTTGAGCTGTGTCTTGAGGGATGAGTAGTAAAATTTAAATAGACAGTGGAGAAGGAGGAGTGATATTTTAGATGGGAATACATTGGGACCACAGGTAATATTTTTAGTGATTAAGCACTGTGGACTTGGCATCCAGTCTGCCCTAGGTTGAATTCTGGCTCTGCCACTTGGACAAGTCACTTAACTGTGCCTCACCTCATCTACCAATCTCACTGGGTTGTTATGAAGATTAACTGGGCTAATACTTGTAAAGTATCTTAGAGGAAGCTCTATGCTGTTTTAATTAAAAGGATTGGAGGTATAAAACAAACCCTAGCACACTTTCAGGGGACAATGGCAGAGAGTACATACTAGGAAGTAGGTAGGACAGGCTACTATGGCGGGGCCAGATTTGAACTGGCAAAAGAGTTTGCCCTAATCGTGTAGGTGATGAAATTATTATTTTTTCAGTGGAATAGGGCTAGAGAATGAAATTCCAAAGGCATTGTTTTAGGAAGTTTAACTCAGGAAGCAGTCTTTATCTGGTGAAAATGATTCAGTGTTCCCTTACTCATTAAGAATAATGTTCAAAAGTGCAGGCAGTGGGTGACTTTATTACCTAGGGCTGTTTTAGGGATACATATTGAAAGTAATTCTACAATCAGGTGAAAATTATTTATATTTATTTTATATTTTAAAGGCCTTACGTTGATATTTATTGCTATTTCTTTTTTTTTTTTCTTTTTTAATAATTATTTTTTTATTGAAGGGTAGTTGACGCACAGTATTACATTACATTAGTTTCAAGTGTACAACACAGTGGTAGAACATTTATATACATAATTCTAGGTTCCAGCTATCACCCTACCAAGCTGTTACATTATCTTGACTATATTCCTTATGCTATACATTACATCCCGGTTACTTATTTATTTTACCATTGGAAGTCTGTCCTTTTTTTTTTTTTTTTTTTTTTTTTTTGTGAGGGCATCTCTCATATTTATTGATCAAATGATTGTTAACGACAATTTATTGCTATTTCTAAAAACCTGCAATAAACATGGATTGACTAACTACAAAGTTAATCATATCTGTTGGTAAGAAGCTTTGGAAAACTCAAAATCTTGATGACCAGGTACCTATAAAAACAACTGAATATATTTGAAAGACAGTCATTTCATGACGCACAATTAACACAAAGAAAAGGCATTATACAGCACATTTATTTTTGCAATAGGTGCAATGAGGTACTTTTCTTGTCTTTTTAATTAAAAATATTTTTTGTGTGTGAAAGTAATAAATACACAACGAACTAACTCCAAAAAAATAAGTGGAAGTTCCCCAAAATCTCACCCCACAGAGGTAACAAATACTTTTTATTAGGGCATGGTGCCAATTTTGAGATATCACATTTATAGGAATCAATTTTCTACCTTACAAATGTAATTGAATGATCGGATTCAATGACAAGTTTTTGGAAGCATGCATCTAGATAATCTTATGTGGATGTAATATTTTTTATATCTCTCAAAGTTAGCATTAATTCTGGCTCTGAGTTGGTAAAGCTTATTTGCACTCTACCTACTGGATATGTCTAACTAATAGTTACCACCCCTCCTGTAGATAATGACCACTAGGAGCATTAGCTGCTAATACGGAAGAAAATGAGGCAGCAAACTATTACCTAGATATCAGCCAATCAAAGAAACAAAATATGTACATTGATGATTGCTATTCACACTATATAACGATAATTGGTATTCATAATAATGACCTTGGATTAGCCAACTAAGATTAAATCCTTCCTGAGATGGTTTTAATGTTGAATAGTATAACCTAGGGTTTTAGAAATGAGTGACCCACATTTATGCTAAAAAATTTAGCTATAAATAAATATATCTGGTAACTCAGCTAAAAAGCTTATTAACTAGAAGACCCAGTTTTCCTAGCTGTTTTGAGTAACTGGACTTGGCTGAACAGTCACATTCCTATTTGATTACAGATTTATCACTGATACAGTGAATTGTCTTTCTCATAATGGGAGTGGATTCAGTCACGTTTGTCTCTTCTGCAGCTCAGCCTCATGCACAAATAAGATGGAAGCTCACGTGTGCTGCTAGAATCCCTGGCCTTTACTAGAAAGTAACTCATATGTCGGTGCTATTGGCATATGTCAGTATTACCTTAACCTATGAAATAAGTGTGTGTAGCGGGGTAAAGTCTAAAAGCAAACATAAAACGGGTATATTTTGTTACATGTAAGTTGTACCTCAGTAAAGTTGATTTCAAACAAATTTTGAACCTGCAAATCACTTTCGGGAGAGAGAATACTGACTGGTCTTGCCTAAGATATTTGATACTTAGTAAGCTTTGGGAGCTGCCCCCCTAATACCGTAAGAAAGTTCTATTCATTTATCATCTTCCAAGCATAATCTAGGCTTCTGGTAAATTAGACCCAACCACTTTGTTCTACATTCAGTTGCAGAGGGGTGAGCCCTCCTAGGGGTTTCCAATTCCTTCAGAAACTTCACCATTCTGTAAGGACGCATGATTATATGGAGGACTGAAGAATGCAGGACACTGTGAGGTTTATGCCATGTCCCAAGATCCCTCCACCTGGGCTTGCAGTAGTTATCCCCGAAACAAAGCCCCTTTTGCTGGAGCTGCCGCCACTAGCTTCCCCCCTTCTCCTACCCACTATATGGCCCTCTCCAGCTGCGGACCTTCCCCATTGGCCAGCCGAACACAAACGACTGCGACAGCCAATGGGAACCGCTCTCCTGAACATTCAGAGGATGGGTGCTCGTGGTGTGATGAGGGAAGGTTGGCTCCTGGCACGCGCCCCCCCTACATCTGGCAAGTCTGTGACAGAAACAGTAACTCCCCCTATACACACAGACACCCGTGCCCCCTGCCTCCGTCCGTTCAGCTGCGCGGGCCCCGCAACGCGCGGCGTGTCTTGGCAGCGCCCTCCCGGGCTCCTTGGGGCGCGCGAGTGCACCTGCTCACTCAGTAAGACAGAACGTCCCTTGATTCCGCGGCGGCCGCGGAGGCGCGGCTCAGCTGCCGCTGCTCGGGAGGTGACCGGTTTCCCCGCCCCCACCCCACCCCACGCCGAGTGGTGCTGCTCCGAGGCCGAAGTTCTCCAGAGCCGGCTTAGGGTGCAGCTCTCTTTGTCCCCCGCCAGCTGTGCTCCCTGCCGGCTGACCCGACGCGCTCCCAGGAAGTGGGGGTGGGGAGCCCGAAACCTAAGAAATAAATGGGGGCGTGAGGACAGGAAGACAACCCCGGGTGGTGTGTGCGGCTGTCTTCACGCCCTCCCTTTCTTCCTTAGGCGGGGTCCCTGGGGTCCAGGCAAGGGAGGGTCTAGGCACAGGCGCGGCGGCGGCGGCGGCGGCGGGCTGGGGAGCGCCGGGTCCCAGCGAGCGCACTGGCAGACCGAGAAGCCTCGCGCCCGGCCCGCTGCCCTCCATCTCTCCTCCCTTCCCTGGCTTTTGTGTTGGTGCCTCGGAGCTGCAAGGAGGGTGCGCTGGAGGAGGGGGGCCTGGGGTAGAGGCTCCCCTCCACGCGCGCGCGCACACGGTGGCGGCGCACGCACACACACGCGCGGACATACACACACGCACAAACCTTGCTCGCCTAGAGCGCACTAACGTGGCTGTTTTCTTTGTGTGGAGCCCTTGAGGGGGGTTGGGGTCCCAGTCCGGTCCTGGGGAGATGGCGCAGCCCATCCTGGGCCCTGGGAGCCTGCAGCCCGCCTCGGCCGCTGGCCTGGCATCCCTGGAGCTCGACTCGTCACTGGACCAGTACGTGCAGATTCGCATCTTCAAAATCATCGTGATTGGGGACTCCAACGTGGGCAAGACGTGCCTGACTTTCCGCTTCTGCGGAGGGACCTTCCCCGACAAGACCGAGGCCACCATCGGTGTGGACTTCAGAGAGAAGACGGTGGAGATCGAGGGCGAGAAGATCAAGGTGATCCAGACGGTCAGGTCTGGGAAGGGAGGGATCAGGGAGGGGGCCTCGCTGGAGGCAGGGCTGTCGTGGTTGTAAAGTCCAGCTCGTGGCCCTGTGGCCTTGCTGAGTTCAAGAACCTCAGCACCTGCTCATCCCCTTTGACTCTCACAGTGGCCTGGTTCCCTCCTCACCGGTGTTTTAGAGCAGGTGGTGGTCATTGCATTCTTGCCCTTGGCTCCTGCCTGACAGCTCCTGCCAGGAAAAGCATGTTTGATTCCATCCTTGACCCTGAGCCAGAAGCAGTAGCACCTGTGGGCAGAGGGAGGTATGAGGCATCTCTTGGTGCTGGTCTGTGGGAGGGATCCCAAAGCACTTTACACATCTTGAGGTCCCTTCTACTTCTTGGGTGCCAGTAGGCTGCAGAAACCCACTTTGGCTAAGCCCAGAAGCATTAGAAGGGAGGAAAGGATGGCGAATGTAGGGAATGAAAGACGCTTTATTTTAAATTACACTTTAGGGTTCAGATTAGGACTGAGTTGGAGTCGGGGTGGAGTGGGACAGTTCTGGCACAAAGCCATGAGTCCTTTTAAAGAAATTGAGACAGGGTCACCTGCCAACCCTTCACAGCAGAGAAAACTTGTTCTTTGGAACAATATTCCTCAAATGGTATCTTCTTTATCTGTCTGAGGTACCTAATGAATGAACTGTCCATTACTCATTCCGTTGGTATTGTCTTCAGCAGGCCTTTGTAAAAATGCAGAGCAATTTATCTGAGGGCCAAGGGAAGGAGAGGACATGGCAAGGGCAGCTTTCTCTGTCAGGAGAGCAGAGCTGGCCAGGGTTATGGGCAGGGAATCACCGTAAAAGGCACTAGGCAGTAAAGACCAGTTCCACTAGACCCACAGCTGGCCTTTCCTTGAGCCTATGGTCAGACCCTGTCAGGTGAAGGCCAACCTTCCTCCTGCTGGTCAAACACTCCGGATCACCACGGGGCCCTCTTCTGAGTGATGTGGAGAGAAGGGCTGGGTAACTGGGAAGAATGATGAAACACTCTAAACTGTGCAAGACTCTGGACTCATTGATTATTAAAATGAATATGTTTTCAAATGGCTTCAGAAACTGGGCCAAGGCACTAGATGTCAGGAAGACAGGCAGCTCAGTACCAGTAAGGGAGAGCTCTCCAGAACAACTGAACCCGAGGGTCAGGAAGATAGGGCACTGATTTGAAATAATGATCTTTTTCGCCCCTTGTGTTTTGGAGAGAATTACCACCTTTCCTTTTTAAAGTCGAGTAAGTATCTGTCTCTATCCTTTCCTAGGGCTCTTATGTTGCCATTTGCTTGGTTAGGACTTTCTCTAGTGTGTCTAATTTCTTTAATGTAAGATTGTAAGATTCTGGAATTTCTAAAACATGCCTTTTAAAATACCAAGTGGAAATATACTATGGATATGCTCTTAAACCCTCAAAAACCTTAAAATGTAATGCTATCACTTGTTTAAAATCAAATGTCACATTGAACCAAGGAGTGCTTTGGAAGAGAAGAAGGACAGGAGAAGTAAGTCCATCTGAAATTCAGAAGGAGAAAAAAAGTTGTGTTTGGGAGTCTAGCAGAAGAGGGAGGAGGGAGAGCAAGGGGAGAGGGGAGGAGGAAGCTAGAACATGGGAAATGGGAAGTGAAAACAAATGGAAGGGGGTCACCACCCAATGGCCTTGGAGAAATTTTTAAAAGATTTCTTCCCTTCTAACACCCCAGTGCTTAGCTAAACTGGATTCTACTGTCTCTGCCAAAGATTCCCATACTTTTTCCCAGAGGGCAGAGGGTGTGACAGTGTGACTCACTAGAAAGAGAGCTCAGCACAACACCACGTGCTGATAAGTGCTCAATACAGGCTTTTCTGGGAAGGTGGTATTTTCAAGAGGGCAAAGCCTTGTGACACTGCTTACAGAGGAGCCCTTTGAGTGAGGATGCTCAAGGGGCTTAGAGTGGGGTGTGGGAGTGGGGAGATGGTGGCTCTTCCTCTGGAAAGCTGCTGCAACTTCAGGGCCGAAGCCAGCAGGTGAGACCAGCATGTCCATGGGAAGATGGCAGAGCATGGCCGCTAGCACAAGATCCAGCGAGGAGGAGCTTTTGCCCTGCACTCCAGCTGGCCTGGAGTTTCTCAAGAAACAAATGCTAAAACTACACTAGGAGGTGACTGTCACAGGCTTTTCCTTTTAGGGGAGAGAGAAAAGTCCAGTGTGACAGGCTCAGGTGGCCCCAGACCACAGCCAGTAATGGAAGGCTGTCAGGCTCTAAAATGCCAGCCCTCTAAAGAGAGAGGTGGGGAAGTCTTTTCTCCCAGTCCAAGAGTAGGGTGTGGCCTCTCCTGGGCTGCCTCCCTGTGTCCCAGGGTAGCACATATGTCTACCCCAGCTCTTTCCCCATGGCAGCATTTATAATCCAGCATTTCCTGGTTAACATAAACATCAAGAAAAGCCTCCAATGAGTGGGCAATAATAATAATAACACTTCTATTTATCTAATAAACCCAGAGCCCAGGCTAGGTACTTCACTTGTACTATGTTACTGATCTTCACAGCAGCCCTAAGAAATTAGGACTATTATTATCAATCCTGTTTTATAGATAAGGAGACCAAAATTAGAGAGATTAAATAAAGTGCCCAAAGGCACATGGCTCACCATCTCACTAGCCTGCCTGCCCTGCAACAGGGCCAGGATTTCAACCTAGATTCAGAGCCCATGCTCTTTACCATTGCCCTCTATTCTGGGGAGCAACATCTGGCCTGGGGGGCGATGACATGCTGGGCAGCCAGCCTTGGACCAGGGGCCCAGGTTTACAGCCCTAGGACCCAGGAGTCTTCAAGATGTCTCCTTCAACTGTACCCCAGACGCTGAGCTGAGTACCTGAGTTTTACTTTTTGCCCCTTGACTGTCTCACCTTCCATGTGAGAGTAAAACAGTGTTCCAAGATGAAAGAGACCTTAGAGAGTTTCTGATCCAACATCCTCATCTAACAGATAGGAAACTGAGGCTGAGAGAGGGAAAGTGACTTGCCCAAGATCACACAGGGCCAGGCCTACAACTCAGGTGTTCTAATTCCCTTTCCAGTGCTCTTTCCATATAAATCCCCATTCTGGGCTAGTCCCATGGTCCACCCAACCCACGCAGTTCCCTGTGACAGGGACGTGGAGGGACATCATATGGGAAAGCTGACAGTCCTTCCTGGCATCAATCTAGGAAGGGGGGAGGTGTCCCCCAGCCCCCAAAGGAACTGTGGAGCTTCCCTCAATGACCATAATGCGTCTGTCTCCTACAGGTTTAGCTAAATCATATTGAGCCTGTCTCAGTCTAAAACCACTGGAAAATGCCAAATATGAGTATGTGTGGTGGGGGTGAGGGTGAGGGGAGGCTGTAGAGGGAGGTTCAGAACCAATTTTTGAGCCATTTATAAATGATCATGCAAGCACCCCCTCCTGCCTGTTGTGGTTCTTTCCACAGGCTGGGCCCCCCCTCTGCCCCAGCCCTGTGGACCATGGCAAACTGCAGGTCAGCCATGGCTGTGGGCAGGTGCTGCCCAGGACTGTGAAATTCTCTTCCTCTGCTGATCACGTGGAAAAACACCCTCCTGTGTTACATTACTTAGTGGACGGAGGCTGAGCTAAGTGTTCCCTCAGAAGCTGCCTGCAGTCAGAATGACATCATGTCTTCCTTAGAGCTGCTGAGCTTCCAACTTCTGCCAGTTAGCTTCATGGTTAATTATCCATCAGTGTGTGTTTCTCTGGTTTGCTGCCTCTCGTTCTGTGCATGACTTTCTCTTTGTCTCCTTCCTCCTTTGCCATTCTCTACATCAGTCTTGTGTGTGAATGTGTATCTTAGACGCAGATGGGACAGTCCAGTTAGTTGAAAAAAGAATTATTTTGGACTTTTCCCATCATCCACTCGGGCATCCTCTAAAGGTCACAGATGTATTCGTCTCCTTTTCCCACTTCTGCCCTCCCCCACCAGCCTCCAACAGAAGGACATTAGTGCCTCATCTATAGGAAGAGGCTAGATATGTTCCCTCAGGAATAGAAATACCCCTGTCAGCTAAGAGCACGTGCAGAGGGGGAGGGCTTGCTGAGCTTGCTCAGCAGCAGCCACAGGAAAATGGTTTAAAAGGCTAGCTTTATCTTTGGCAGCTCCCCGTGCTGTTTCCCTCCATCCTACCGCAGAATCCCCATCCCTTTGGACCTGCCCCCAGCCTCTCACGGCCTGTTGCTGGCATTCCCTGCTCCTCTGCCCTCTCCTTTGCTCTGGCTCTGTCTCATGGTCAAGAAGCCAAGCTTTCTATGCTTTCCAGGATGAGAAGCAGCCCATCCAAAGGGCAGTGCTACCAGGACAGGGCTTGATGGGCCTTCTGAGACAATGGCAACAGCTAATATTTGCAGAGCACTTTGTATTTTCCAAAATCTCTTTCTGCTGTGTTTTTTCATTTTCCTAGTCATTTACTCAGCTACTAAGCACAGGAGCTAGAACCCAGGTCTCCCAATCCCACAGCTATTGCTGCATTTCCAACAGCACCTGCTCACTTAGTTGTCAGGTCTGACTTGATAGTGGAGGTTTGGGCCAGGAAGGAATAGGGAGTGTGTACTAGGCACAGTGTCATGTACTTTCAGGGAATGCTGATCTTCACAGCATCCCTACAAAATTGCTGTGAATATCCTGTTTCCCAAGGAGGACACTGAACACAGAGTAAATAACTTGCCTGAGGACACCTAACTAGTAATACATGATTGGGCCAAGATCTGCACCCAAGTTGATTTGACTCCATTAGCTCCATTGGCCCTTGGAGAAAAAAGAGGATCTGGGCAGCATGTATGTGACTATGGGGCTGTTGTCACCCCCTGACTACCATGTGCACACAGGAAAGGAAGAATGGACGAGAGGAGCACCAGCCGCAAATGGGAAAGGAGGTGCTTTCACAGTGTGGCAGGAGCCAGGGGTTATGAGATGCTAAGGGCAGGGACACCAAACCCCTCAAACAAAATAAGATCATTTGTGTGTTGAGTCAGCTTGACTGCTGGGCTCTCCCTTTGTGATGGCTCTAAGGCCATACCATTGGTTCTTCTGATTTTCTGCTGTAAGCAGCAAGCGTCATGGCTCACCTCTCACCACAGACAGGGATGCAAAGAACTTAGGGTGGGGTTTATAAAGAGCTGGAATGGGAGCAGGTCCTACAGTTGAAATTCCAAGTCTCCTAATAAAAGCTTCAAGGCACTGGGAAAGGCACAGGAGGTCTCCAGCAGAGAGGGGCCCTCCCTGCAGTTCCAGCAGCTTGTGTGGCTTGCATACACAAGTCCAAAGCCAAGGAAAAGCCAAACAGCCTACTCAGCCCCAAACACCTCACACACTCCCACCCGTGTTCCTGCTAGTGGCAGGTATTTTTAGAGTCCTGAGCTCATGGTGTTAAAGCATCTGCCACATGCCTGAGGGCTGGTAGGGATTCAGCCTGACTCATATGCAAGACTTAGGACAACTGGAGAGTGGGGGTGGGAATTGGGAGCCAAGTGGTAATGATACACCTGCTCTCTTCCCGCTGACCTGCGTTCCTTTTCCGGCCTGCGTTCCCTTGCGTCTGCTCACAGCAGAAGAGAGCAGAGAGATGGAAGAAATAAAAATATTGCTGCTTGCTAAAGCAAAGCAGTTTTCAAGGACTTACATTTTCCTTTGTAACCTTGGCCAATACCTAGGATGCCAGGCGCCCTGTAGTTTTGGTGGCCCAGGCCAGTACTGCTTTTTAATGATGATGTTGATGAAAACAACCATGAGGCCGAGTGGCCTAATGCAGAAAAAGACTGCTAACAGTTTAGCGGGAGAGAAGCCAAGAGCACTGATGTAACAACCAGGGAACAAATAAATATATTCTAAATGATGTGGTACAGATTCCAAGTTCAGTAGAGATTCCTAAGAGAAGAGAATTGAAGAGAAGTTAGAGAAGGTTTCAGGAAGAAGGTGGAGGTGTGAGATGAGCCTAAAAGAATGGGTGAGATTTGGATAGGGCAGTGAAGGGGCAACCAGTTCTGTAGGGGAAGAATAGACTAGCAGGACCTAATGTACAGAGGAGGGAATGAGCAAGGTGTAGCCAAGTAGTTTGAACCAGGTTGAGTGGGGTCAAATGACGGCAGACAGAAATTTTTCCATTTGATGCCACATGCATCATAATTTCCTGAAGAGGAGGGTGACATACCGATACAAGCAGGGATTCAGGAAGGCTACTTTGAAAGCAGGGAGCACTGGAGTGGAGACATCTAGAATCCAAAAGACTTTGCTGTAGTCCAGGAGAAAGCAGAAGAGGGTTTGGCCTAAGGGCATGAAAATCAAAATAGAAGAAGCGAATCTGATGGTCTTGCCAAAGGAATGTGGTGGCCATATTGATAGAAGAGATGAAACAATAAAAACTGACATTCAGAATGATGACTCTGGGGCCCTATAAGATCTTCACTCAGCAAAAAGAGATTCAATTATGTTCACTAAATTATACCTACTGACTGCTAACTCCAAACAAAAGCCATACTTTAAGAACCATAGTAGTCAATTAGTGGGCATAATCAAATTTTCTTTGATAACTGAGAATTGTATGGGGACTTGGGACTATCTTTCTGCATATTAATTTCTCTTGTCCAAAACTTTGGATATATAAAGGGAAATAGATTGGGCCGAATGTGTGTTGACTCCAGAATATCCCTTGGCAGTTGTGTTTTTGTACATATTACCAATAGCAGCATTTTCCCTTCGTAATTTGGCCTTTATCCCAAAAGCTGAGGTGCAGAAGAAAAATCCAGTGAGCTAAATTACCTTTTACATAACAAAGAAGTGAACTTAAAATAAATTGAGCTTTTTAAAAACACTGTCTTTATTTAAAAGTCATGCAAAATAAAACCCCAAAGTGATATAAGCTTAGAGTAGAAAAATTTGAAGAAACAAAAAAATAGAAGGAAAGAAATATCACCTATAGTCCCACTGCCCAAAAATAACCATCAGTGTGCTAGTGTATACACTTCCAGTCTTTCCCATGCATGTGTCTATGCTTAATTTTTTTAAAGAATTGGGACCAGAGCATACGAAAAATTTTGTATCCTACTTTTTAAATATTTTGTGAGCATTTCTACCACTATTCTTTGAAAACATTATTTTTAATGACTGCATAAAAGCCCATTGTATAACTATATGCATACACTTTAGTTATTCCTCTTCTAGTAAGCATGTGGGTAGTTTCCTGTTTTTAAAAATGTATAAATAACACTGCAATTAAGATCATTGTACAGAATTTTGTCCACATCTCTGCTATGTCTTTTGTATAGATTTCTGGAAGTGGGATTATAAGCTTTTGAACACTTATCATTATAGGCTCAAAGAATTTTTCACATTTGATAATATTGCCAAATTGCCCTCCAGAAAAGATCAATTTATATTCCACTTTTTCAACCAAAAACCTTGAGGTTTTTCAACTCAAGATTATCCACTAAAAATCTTAAGAAAAACTTTATAAATCTTGAAAGAAATTTCTCTCTGTATTTTGATAAATCTATTCTGCCAATCTGTCAAAGAACCACTTCCTGTGTCAGGGCTTGTCACCTCATTTTTATAATGCCATAGAACCATGTTTTCACCTATCCATTCATGTTTCCTTTTCTGACTCCAAATATGGGTTTTTATATCTTCCAGGTTCAGGTGTGGGATACAGCAGGTCAGGAACGCTTCCGCAAAAGCATGGTCGAGCATTACTACCGCAATGTGCATGCAGTGGTCTTCGTTTATGATGTCACCAAGATGACATCCTTCACCAACCTCAAAATGTGGATCCAAGAATGCAATGGGCATGCCGTGCCCCCACTAGTACCAAAAGTGCTTGTGGGCAATAAGTGTGACTTGAGGGAACAGATCCAGGTGCCCTCCAACTTAGCCCTGAAATTTGCCGATGCCCACAACATGCTCTTATTTGAGACATCGGCCAAGGACCCCAAAGAGAGCCAGAACGTGGAGTCAATTTTCATGTGCCTGGCTTGTCGATTGAAGGCTCAGAAATCCCTGCTCTACCGTGATGCTGAGAGGCAGCAGGGGAAGGTGCAGAAACTGGAGTTCCTGCAGGAAGCTAACAGCAAAACTTCCTGTCCCTGTTGAAACCAAATGGTGTAAATACAAGATCAGTTATCACTGGAGTTTTTTCTTTCCCTTCTTTTCCGTGCCTGCATAACACTGACACCTGCCTGTTTCCATACAAATTGATATTAAAATAAAATTTGTATAGATTATCACATGCCTTCATGTCTTGCTTTCCTCTAAGAAGACATTCCTGATCTTGATGAGTGGAAGAGGCAGCTCACCCTACTAGAATGATATGCCTGTGCCAAGGCACTCTCCTCACCAGCTTTGTGAACCACCTAAACATCTCATCGTTTGAGTCACTTCTTTAGGACTCATTCCTTCTCTCACTCAGTGTCATCAGTGGGTAGAAATACTCAGTTGGGGGAGGGACACAGGCCAGATACGTTTTCTACAGCACCAATGCAGGTGGCAGGATACAGAAGTTTTGAAGGGAGATGTTGATTCATCAATGTTTCTTAAGTTCCCTGGATGTTGAGAGTAGACTTCTTGCTCTCTCCTTGTTTCCCCAAGTTTAAAATAAAACAGTATAGGTGGCTCAGTAGTCCCAGTTACTTCCAAAGTAGTTAGATCCTGCCTTCTACTTTTCACCAAGCAGTCTCTGACACCAAAAGTGGTTTTTCCCCTCCCCTTTCTCGGAGAGGGTAGGGTTCAAGCTAACAAATATCTCTTATGCCCCCAGATCGTTTCTGGGTGCAATGGAGGAAACATAACAAGAGGAGGATTTGGCTTGTTCCTAATGTTCAAAGACCCTCTGATCTCGTTATGGGAGCAATGTATATAATGAAACTCCTTGAGAACCAGAGTTAGACAAAAATATCAAGTGTGAGACTATGCTATGGGGAATTGAGAACATTATATTTTCAGCATCAGGGAGGGGTCGCCGAAAAGTACTTGATTCTATTTTGTATGTTGAATAAAGTGTTATGTTTGGATTGATAAAGAGGAGGGGAGTGGGCAAAAGTAGGGAGGCAGGAGTGACCTTGGGGGCTGAGCAGGAGGACAACTGGGAGTTGGGCCTGCTGACAGCTGAGCAGCCTTAGCAGGGAGCCAAGGTTGGGGAGGCCTAGTTTTTGAGTCAATGGGAGCTTTTGGTGGCTCTATAGCAGAATCTTGTAAGTATTTCTTATACGTCTGTCCTATGGACGTGAAAGCCCCTTGTCCAAATGTTGCAACAACTAAAAGTGACTATAAAACATGTCCATAGTAGCCCCAGGTAAATTTCTTTGCTTAAGGTGGCCCTGTTGTTGGAAACCCATGGGGAGAGGGTCCCAGGCTGACAACCCTGAGCATTTTCCTTTGGGAGGGGAATGTAGGTCTGCTCTCCCCCAACAGCAAATGGTAATATATGCTACATGTGCTTCCCACCCTAATACCTGCCTGGGTCTGCCTGGTTGTCCCTGCAACCCTCTTCCTCGGCACCGGTTAATCCCCTATACTGTCTGCCCCCAACAAACTGGCCTCAGCCTTGGGCTCAGCTCAGCCTCCACTCTGGTTTTCCTCACTTGGCTTCTGCCTGGATCCCAGTCTTTGGAACCTGCTTAGTATTCCGGTTAGGGCTGGGTTTCCTTACCAGTTGCCCCCACCCAATGCCCTGCCCCTGAATCTCACCCAATGGGCCGAGAGCTGATTTGCTTGTGAACTTTCTGGTGAAACCCCTGTTGCTATGCTTCTCCCCAAAGGAATAACTCTGGGCCTCATCTCAGACTTCAGGCACCTACTCCTTGCCTATTGTGGCATCTTTTGGCTCTTGCGACTTGGGTACATTTCAGTCTGTGTCCTGGGTTGCCTTGGTTAGGGCCCCTTTCTGCTGTAACAGGGTCAAAGTGAGAGCACTCCAAGTCCTCTAACCAGGATTACCTCCTCTAGACCTGGATTGCTTCTGACACCTTTCAGGCATTCAAGAAACATTTACTGAGCACCTACTATGTGCCACTGTTCTAAGCTCTGGAGATACATAGGTGGACAAAATAAAGTCCTGCTTTCACAAATGAGATAGACACTACTCAAGAAATGAGATACATAAGTGAGATAATTTGAGAGAATTATCAGGGCTCTAAGGGCCATAAAACAGGGTAAATGGGTAGAAAGTGAGGTGAGGGAGGGCAACACATCGAGTGATCACAAAAGGCATCTTTGAAGAGTAACGTTGGAACTGAGACCTGAATGAAGAAAAGCAACCAGCTATGAGGTCAGGGAGAAGAGAACTCCAAGCCGAGGAATCAGCAAATACCAAGGCCCTTGGGCAGCAGTGATATTTGAAGGACTGAAAGGAGGCTAGTGTGGCTAAGTGAGCAAGGGATAGAATGTGGGAGATGAGGCTGAGAAGTAGGCAAAGCCAGGTCTATTGGGTTGGAGTTTTATTTAAGTGCAGTGGGAAGCCAGTGGAAAATTTTAGTATCTTCCAGGCTCAGTAACCTTTGGACAGATTCAGCAGGCTTGCTGACCTGCAAAAAGGAAAAGCCCCCACTTTTCTTAGTTCCTTGAAAAGGAATAGACAGCCCCTCCTTGATGGCTTCTGAGTGTAGGCCTCAGAACTGCAACTTCTATGCTGGCTGGCCCCCGCCTTAGAAACCAGACTCTTAAAACTTCTCCAGGCACTCACCAATCCAACCTGCCTCTATCCTCTGCAGCACGAGATTGCTCTCCCTCAGGTGCCTGGGGACAGCCAAGATGTCCTGGGGCTCCCCACTGTGGTCCCAGGAATCCTGAGAATCTCTGGGTTCCATCCAGTCTCCCAGTCCCAGAAATTCCTGCTGGCATCAGCAGGGTGGCACAAGAGTGCTCAGGCCTCCCTCAGATTGAGCAGGAGGACTTGGGGATGGGCTATTCCTGGAGCATACCCACAAGAAGGGGACTCCAGAGGCCAGAAGATCCGTAACTCCTTTATTGCTGTGACAGCGGTGAGAAGCAGGGGGATTCAAGGGAAGCAGGGTGCTTCCAGGCTCCTCAATCAGCCTCACTGTATCTCTGGAACAATCCATGATGGCCAGTATCTCTCCTATACAGCTCTTCTTCACTTCCCAGACTTATACCCTTGAGTGTTCACCTGTGCTACTGAGACAGGATCTGGAGAAATAACTACCAGCATTTGCATGCCTATATTACGTGCCAGGCCCTGTGCTAAACCACTTTACACTCTTTCACTGGCTCATTTGATGCTCCTTCAATAATGATGAGCTGTTTATAATAAGTGATAATGATTTCCATTTTATGTATAAAAATATGATTGCACTAAGAGATTTAGTGACTTGTCAAGGCAGTAAGTGGTGAAGTGAGATCTTCCTTACAAGTCCAGGCTCTTTCTGTGATATGATATACTGATACGATATATATGATATATGATATTATTCTACCTTTCCAGCCAACTCCAGCTCCAGGAGCCTTGCAGGAATTGCAGGTTTATTTCCACCTGTCTGACTCACCCATGGGGGTTTGGGGAGCAGACCATTCATTATCCAGGAGGCCAGACTGGGACATTCCTCTGTGAATGGGATGCCCCTGAGCAGATCCCTGCGAGAAGCCCCAGTGGCTCACAGAAGTGTCAGCTCTGGGCCAAAGGAGTCCCTAAGCTGTGCTTGCCTTGGACGATAGCTGGGAACCACACAGCCAGCTGGACTCTGCTGCTCAGCCTTTAAGGCTATAGGATCTTGTCACAGGGCCCCCCCAGAACTACACCTCCCCCATATCTGCACACTTGCTCAGGCCCCCAGATGCAGCCCGAGGACTGGCTGTGGCTGAGCTCAGCGCGACTACCTCATCAGGATCCTCCAGTCAGGGAGCCCAAGAGCCATGCTGCCCTAAGCACCACCTAGAGCAGCGTCCGGGAGGGGTGCCCCAGCCACAGCAGCTGGCAAAGCCCAGCCCCGAGTGAGGCTGACTCAGCCCAGCCTGAGTGTGTGTGGGGCAGCATGGAGGGTGTGGAGATATGCCGAGAGCTCCCTGGATAGCAAGACTCAGCCTCTCCCGCAAAGGAGAGGCAGTTGCCTATCAAGACCAGTAGTTATTCTCTTGTAATGCCTGAGCGCACAGAACTACTGCCTCAACTTAGAGAGGTGCCCCTTCACCACGCCCCGTCCCTCATCCCATCACTGGGAGGGGCTGCCCTAGACTCCACTGGTTTCAAAGCTTGTTCTGAGTCCAAGTGCCCTTGATTGTCCACGCCCATACGGGCTGCTCTGGGGCAGCAGGACTGACATGGGAGTCCCAGGGATTCCCCTAGATGAGCGGTTCCAAATGCTGGTTCACAGCTGAGTGCATGAAATCAGCTGACAACTTGTTAAAAGTACGAATTCCTGGTGCACCAGACCTAGACACTCTGATTTACTAGATTTGAGGGCAGGGCCCAGAAATTTGTATTTTTAAAACATCCATAGTTGAATTTGATGTATTTCCAGGACTGTGTGTGTGTGTGTGTGTGTGTGTGTGTGTGTATCCCTAGGCTTTCTGAGAAACTTTAAAATCAGAAATGACCTTTCCTGAGCCAGAGCTTCAAAACTAGTAGTCTGGGCAACCAGGAAACACAGGCTGTTGAGGTAGATCCTTCCAGCATTCTTTTTTAGGGTACATGAAACTGTTTCAGTCTTACCAAATGGCCTGGGGATGTTTGTCTGAAACAAGTAGGCAAGAGCCTCTTAACCATGAGAGACAAGTGAGGAACTAATCCGGAGTATAAGCACCTCTACACTGTGACGGACACTCTGGGCCCAAGATTTGGGATTGGTAATTTAATAGACATTGAGTGTCCACTGTGTGCCCCCTGCTGGTTACAATTAGTGAAGTTCACACAGTGTTTGCCAGTAGTTTTTCTGCCCTTTTCCTGGGATGGAAGCCCACACAGAAGGAGCTAATCTGATTCCAGTCTGGGCACATAAGACACCTGGAACTAGAAGGGTTACTAAACAAAACAGTTTTATTGAGGTATAGTGGGTATATAAAAAACTGAATATATTTAATTCATATAATTTGATGTGTTTGGACATATGCATACACCTGTGAGACCATTACTGCAATCAAGGTAATACACATATAGGTCGCCTCCAAAAGTTTCTTTGTGCCCCCTTGGGTTTGTGTATGTGTGTAAAAACACTTAAAATTTGTTAAGAGGATGGATCTCATGTTAAGGGTTACTCTTATAAGTAAGCTACCTACCTCTGCCAAATCACTGAGGCTTAACTCTCCTAAGGGAAATCTGTGAACTCTGGTAAGAACTGCTGTCATGGCAGCAGGGAGGGAGAGAAGACATTGCGAAGCACCTTATCTGCCCAGCGATAAGGCAGATAGATTTAGAAGGTGGGGAGGTAAGTAGCCCTGGACATCTTAAGAGAGACCACTGGGGGCACAGGAAGATTCCCCTAAGCCATAATGCAGTTGAAATCAACTGATAAATGGACCTCATGACCTGAGCTGACCCAGTGGTTGGTATTTAATCCCTTCCCCAGTGATTATTATGACCCACTGCATTTACTCTTAAAGTACTGAAGGAAGCATCAAGTAAAAGCGTGGGTAAGAAACCTGGCCTACCTGACTCTTACCTGTCAATCCCAGGTGGAAACTCTGATACTTCAGAAAAAGGGGAGGTACCCCAGGTATCATGGGCCTATCTTTCCAGGGAGATCATTAGATGGGAAGAATGATCTGACCTAGCCTAGATTTCAACATCTGTATCTTCAACTGAATGATGACAATTACTAATGGCAGCTAACATTTATTGTTTACACTGCTAAGCACTGTATTATGTGCTTAACATACACTATCATGCTTAATCCTCAGAATAACCTCTGAGAGAGACACAGAACAATCAAAGCAGTTTGCCTAGGGTCACACTGCTGTCCAGTGTTAGAGAAGGTACAACCCAGGTCTGTCTAACTGCAGAGCTGGAACCCACAGTGCTACTATTTCTTATTCTCTATTTCTCTCAAAGAGGAGAGGATGTGCTCCTGGGCCTGAACCTCAGGGCTCTGTTCCTGCTGCATTCAGGACTGAGTAGTAGATTAGTTGGGAGTCGAAGCAAGAGGCCAGGGCTTGAGCTGGTGAGATCAGGATTAGCTCAGGTGTAGGCCTAGAACCGGGGGGCAGGGACTGAGTAGGTATCCGAGGATCAGACCATCCTCCTTGGAGGGGAGGGCAGGGCAGGGTATGGGAAATCTAGGAATGGGCTGACTCTATCAGCTGAAATTTTTCTTTAAAAAAAAAAAGTACTCTAGAAGAGCTTCTTGCACCATTTGAGAGATGGGCCTCTAAGATTCTTCCCAGTTCTCCATTCCTGTGAACAACAATTGTGATAGTGCACTAGCTGTTTTCAATGGCCATAAGTATTTGAAGCCAGCTATGAAGATAATGGAGTTTTTGGCCTCTGGATAAGAATTGCTCCTGAAGTCAGCTTTGAAATTGTGCAGATCTTCCATTAAAGAAAATGCTCATATTTGACTAAAACTGGGCGGGGAAGATGGTGCTTCTGCAATGTGAACAACTCAGTACTTTGTGATGACATTTTATTTTCAGAATGAAAAGTGACCTCAGTTTTCTCATCTGTAAAATTAGATTGAAACTGATCTTTACAAGATTTTTTGAAGAATTAAATAAGAAAACATTTGTGAAAGGTAGTTTATGAATAAATGTTTGTATGTTATAGTTATGCAATTGCCCTGACAGAAGGAGCACTGAGAAGAAATAAAATGGAAGAGCATTTGGGTTTTCCCTGATCATTTGTTTGTTTTTTTTTTTGGAAGGCATTTTTTTTTGGAATCATTCATCTACAATTACATGAGGAACATTCTGTTTACTAGGCTCCCCCATTCACCAAGTCCCCCCCACAAACCCCATTACAGTCACTGTCCATCAGCCTAGTAAGATGCTGAGGAATCACTACTTGTCTTCTCTGTGTTGCCTAGCCCACCCTGTGCCCCCCCACATTATACATGCTAATTGTAATGCCCTCTTTCTTCCCCACCACTTATCCCTCTCTTTCCACCCATCCTCCTCAGTCCCTTTCCTTTGGTAATTGTTAGTCCATTCTTGGGTTCTGTGATTCTGCTGCTGTTTTGTTCCTTCAGCTTTTCTTTGTTCTTATACTCCACATATGAGTGAAATCATTTGGTACTTGTCTTTCTCTGCCTGGCTTATTTCACTGAGCATAATACCCTCTAGCTCCATCCATGTTGTTGCAAATGGTAGGATTTGTTTTCTTCTTATGGCTGAATGATATTCCATTCTGTATATGTCCATTCATCCACTGATGGACACTCAGGTTGCTTCCATTTCTTGGCTATTGTAAATACTGCTGTGATAAACATAGGGGTGCATCTGTCTTTTTCAAACTGGGCTGCTGTATACTTTTTTTTTTTTTAGATAATTATTTTTTATTGAAGGGAGTTGACACACAGTATTACATTACATTAGTTTCAAGTGTACAACACAGTGATAAAACATTTATATACATAATTCTAGGTTCCAGCTATCACCCTACCAAGATGTTACAATATCTTGACTATATTCCTTATGCTATACATTACATCCCGGTTACTTATTTATTTTACCATTGGAAGTCTGTCCTTTTTTTTTTTTTTTTGTGAGGGTATCTCTCATATTTATTGATCAAATGGTTGTTAACGACAATAAAATTCTGTATAGGGGAGTCAATGCTCAATGCACAATCATTAATCCACCCCAAGCCTAATTTTTGTCAGACTCCAATCTTCTGAGGCATAACAAACAAGTTCTTACATGGAGAACAAATTCTTACATAATGAATAAGTTACATAGTGAACAGTACAAGGGCAGTCATCACAGAAACTTTCGGTTTTGCTCATGCATTATGAACTATAAACAGTTCAAATATGAATACTCATTTGGTTTTTATACTTGATTTATATGTGGATACCACATTTCTCTCTTTATTATTATTATTTTTAATAAAATGCTGAAGTGGTAGGTAGATACAAGATAAAGGTAGAAAACATAGTTTAGTGTTGTAAGAGAGCAAATGTAGATGATCACGTGTGTGCCTGTAGACTATGTGTTAATCCAAGCTAGACAAGGGCAATAAAACATCCACGGATGCAGAAGATTTCTCTCAGAACGGGGGGAGGGGTGAGGTTCTAAGCCTCACCTCTGTTGATCCCCAATTTCTCACCTGATGACCCCCCTGCGACTGTGCCTGTCTTAGGTTGTTCCTCCCTTGAGGAATCTTACCCGTCTCTGGCTAACCAGTCATCTTCCGGGGCCATACAGGGAAATGTAAAGTTGGTAAGTGAGAGAGAAGCCTTATTGTTTGAAATGGTTAGCTTTTTATTTCTTTGCATATTTATGCCCTGTAGCTTCTATGCCCAGCATTTGTCTTGAGGTATCTTTACCACTTGGAAGAATTATGATACTCGGTAAATTTGATATGAGGCACGAATTCTATTTAAGGGTTGTAATTAGGAAGGAAGAAGAAAAGCTATAGAAGTAGCAGGCAGAAGAAAACATGGGAAGATTGATTATTTCTTTGACATATCTTCTTGTAGAGTAACTTCAGCATGTATAGGTTTTAAGCTACTACTTAAATTGTGCACACACATTAACATAATAGGAGTATAGTTACATAACCAAAGCATATCTGTAATTACCAGCCATCTCCAGTGAAACCAAGAAAACCAGTTAGGCACCTTAGGCATCTGTGAAAACTTATCTATGATATGGTGGATATTGTCCAACTGAACTTGAACAGTCTGAGAGAAATCAGACAAATTAAAACAACCCATTCCTGGGGAATGTTCACATCCCTTATGTTCTTTTAACAGTAAATAGTCTGTAGTTGTAAGATTTTGGAGTGCTACAATTTGCACTTCTCCTAATTCTTGGTTGAGTTCCAACAGTATACATCCAGTCAAATTTGTTGTTTTACTGTATGCACAGGCCAGCTTAGATATCTCCTTCATTCCCATGGCAAGTCCAGGAGCTGGTGGGATGAGTGCATCTACAGCTGCAGCAGTGCGTGGATCTTTGTTGGGGTTTTTTGATGATCATCTTCTGGCATGAGTCTTCCAGAGAGTGCTGATGTTGGAAGTTCTCTTTCATATCGTATCTTAGTTCATTTTCAGTGTAGCCCAATTAGGCTTTGATCTCCTGTATAAACGCAAACAGACCCTTTGCCTACACTTTTATATGCCCTTTATACCCTTGTGTAGAACTCATTGGAGGTTACCAAGCAGGAACTGCCCTTTTTTGTTTTGTTTTGTTTTGTTTTTGGTATCACTAATCTACACTTACATGATGAATATTATGTTTACTAGGCTCTCCCCTATACCAGGTCTCCCCTATAAACCCCTTTACAGTCACTGTCCATCAGCATAGCAAAATGTTGTAGAATCACTACTTGCCTTCTCTGTGTTGTACAGCCCTCCTTTTCCTCCTACCCCCCCATGCATGTTAATCTTAATAACCCCCTACTTCTCCTCCCCCATTATCCCTCCCTACCCACCCATCCTCCCCAGTCCCTTTCCCTTTGGTACCTGTTAGTCCATTCTTGAGTTCTGTGATTCTGCTGCTGTTTTGTTCCTTCAGTTTTTCCTTTGTTCTTATATTCCACAGATAAGTGAAATCATTTGGTATTTCTCTTTCTCCGCTTGGCTTGTTTCACTGAGCATAATACCCTCCAGCTCCATCCATGTTGCTGCAAATGATTGGATTTGCCCTTTTCTTATGGCTGAGTCGTATTCCATTGTGTATATGTACCACATCTTCTTTATCCATTCATCTATCGATGGACATTTAGGTTGCTTCCAATTCTTGGTTATTGTAAATAGTGCTGCGATAAACATAGGGGTGCACTGATCTTTCTCATACCTGATTGCTGCATTCTTAGGGTAAATTCCTAGGAGTGCAATTCCTGGGTCAAATGGTAAGTCTGTTTTGAGCATTTTGATGTACCTCCATACTGCTTTCCACAATGGTTGAACTAACTTACATTCCCACCAGCAGTGTAGGAGGGTTCCCCTTTCTCCACAGCCTCGCCAACATTTGTTGTTGTTTGTCTTTTGGATGGCAGCCATCCTTACTGGTGTGAGGTGATACCTCATTGTAGTTTTAATTTGCATTTCTCTGATAATTAGCGATGTGGAGCATCTTTTCATGTGTCTGTTGGCCATCTGTATTTCTTTTTTGGAGAACTGTCTGTTCAGTTCCTCTGCCCATTTTTTAATTGGGTTATTTGTTTTTTGTTTGTTGAGGCGTGTGAGCTCTTTATATATTCTGGACGTCAAGCCTTTATCGGATGTGTCATTTTCAAATATATTCTCCCATACTGTAGGGATCCTTTTTGTTCTATTGATGGTGTCTTTTGCTGTACAGAAGCTTTTCAGCTTAATATAGTCCCACTTACTCATTTTTGCTGTTCTTTTCCTTGCCCGGGGACATATGTTCAAGAAGAGGTCACTCATGTTTATGTCTAAGAGGTTTTTGCCTATGTTTTCTTCCAAGAGTTTAATGGTTTCATGACTTACATTCAGGTCTTTGATCCATTTTGAGTTTACTTTTGTATATGGGGTTAGACAATGGTCCAGTTTCATTCTCCTACATGTAGCTGTCCAGTTTTGCCAGCACCATCTGTTGAAGAGACTGTCATTTCGCCATTGTATGTCCATGGCTCCTTTATCAAATATTAATTCACCATATATGTCTGGGTTAATGTCTGGATTCTCTAGTCTGTTCCATTGGTCTGTGGCTCTGTTCTTGTGCCAGTACCAAATTGTCTTGATTACTATGGCTTTATAGTAGAGCTTGAAGTTGGGGAGTGAGATCCCCCCTACTTTATTCTTCTTTCTCAGGATTGCTTTGGCTATTCGGGGTCTTTGATGTTTCCATAAGAATTTTTGAATTATTTGTTCCAGTTCATTGAAGAATGTTGCTGGTAGTTTCATAGGGATTGCATCAAATCTGTATATTGCTTTGGGCAGGATGGCCATTTTGACGATATTAATTCTTCCTAGCCACGAGCATGGGATGAGTTTCCATCTGTTAGTGTCCCCTTTAATTTCTCTTAAGAGTGACTTGTAGTTTTCAGAGTATAAGTCTTTCACTTCTTTGGTTAGGTTTATTCCTAGGTATTTTATTTTATTTGATGCAATTGTGAATGGAGTTGTTTTCCTGATTTCTCTTTCTGTTGGTTCATTGTTAGTATATAGGAAAGCCACAGATTTCTGTGTGTTGATTTTGTATCCTGCAACTTTGCTGTATTCCAGTATCAGTTCTAGTAGTTTAGGGGTGGATTCTTTAGGGTTTTTTATGTACAGTATCATGTCATCTGCAAATAGTGACAGTTTAACTTCTTCTTTACCAATCTGGATTCCTTGTATTTCTTTGTTTTGTCTGATTGCCGTGGCTAGGACCTCCAGTACTATGTTAAATAACAGCGGAGAGAGTGGGCATCCCTGTCTAGTTCCCGATCTCAGAGGAAATGCTTTCAGCTTCTCGCTGTTCAATATAATGTTGGCTGTCGGTTTATCATAGATGGCCTTTATTGTGTTGAGGTACTTGCCCTCTATTCCCATTTTGCTGAGAGTTTTTATCATGAATGGATGTTGAACTTTGTCAAATGCTTTTTCAGCATCTATGGAGATGATCATGTGGTTTTTGTCTTTCTTTTTGTTGATGTGGTGGATGATGTTGATGGACTTTCGAATGTTGTACCATCCTTGCATCCCTGGGATGAATTCCACTTGGTCATGGTGTACGATCCTTTTGATGTATTTTTGAATTCGGTTTGCTAATATTTTGTTGAGTATTTTTGCATCTACGTTCATCAGGGATATTGGTCTGTAGTTTTCTTTTTTGGTGGGGTCTTTGCCTGGTTTTGGTATTAGGGTGATGTTAGCTTCATAGAATGAGTTTGGGAGTATCCCCTCCTCCTCTATTTTTTGGAAAACTTTAAGGAGAATGGATATTATGTCTTCCCTGTATGTCTGATAAAATTCCGAGGTAAATCCATCTGGCCCGGGGGTTTTGTTCTTGGGTAGTTTTTTGATTACCGCTTCAATTTCGTTGCTGGTAATTGGTGTGTTTAGATTTTCTGTTTCTTTCTGGGTCAGTCTTGGAAGGTTGTATTTTTCTGGGAAGTTGTCCATTTCTCGTAGGTTTCCCAGCTTGTTAGCATATAGGTTTTCATAGTACTCTCTAATAATTCTTTGCATTTCTGTGGGGTCCATCGTGATTTTTCCTTTCTCGTTTCTGATACTGTTGATTTGTGTTGACTCTCTTTTCTTCTTAATAAGTCTGGCTAGAGGCTTATCTATTTTGTTTATTTTCTCGAAGAACCAGCTCTTGGTTTCATTGATTTTTGCTATTGTTTTATTCTTCTCAATTTTATTTATTTCTTCTCTGATCTTTATTATGTCCCTCCTTCTGCTGACCTTAGGCCTCATCTGTTCTTCTTTTCCCAATTTCGATAATTGTGACATTAGACCATTCATTTGGGATTGCTCTTCCTTTTTTAAATATGCTTGGATTGCTATATACTTTCCTCTTAAGACTGCTTTTGCTGTGTCCCACAGAAGTTGGGGCTTAGTGTTGTTGTTGTCATTTGTTTCCATATATTGCTGGATCTCCATTTTGATTTGGTCATTGATCCATTGATTATTTAGGAGTGTGTTGTTAAGCCTCCATGTGTTTGTGAGCCTCTTTGCTTTCTTTGTACAGTTTATTTCTAGTTTTATGCCTTTGTGGTCTGAAAAGTTGGTTGGTAGGATTTCAATCTTTTGGAATTTTCTGAGGCTCTTTTTGTGGCCTAGTATGTGGTCTCTTCTGGAGAATGTTCCATGTGCACTTGAGAAGAATGTATATCCTGTTGCTTTTGGATGTAGAGTTCTATAGATGTCTATTAGGTCCATCTGCTCTACTGTGTTGTTCAGTGCTTCCGTGTCCTTACTTATTTTCTGCCCAGTGGATCTATCCTTTGGGGTGAGTGGTGTGTTGAAGTCTCCTAGAATGAATGCATTGCAGTCTATTTCCCCCTTTAGTTCTGTTAGTATTTGTTTCACATATGGTGGTGTTCCTGTGTTGGGTGCATATATATTTAGAATGGTTATATCCTCTTGTTGGACTGAACCCTTTATCATTATGTAGTGGCCTTCTTTATCTCTTGTTACTTTCTTTGTTTTGAAGTCTATTTTGTCTGATATTAGTACTGCAACCCCTGCTTTCTTCTCACTGTTGTTTGCTTGAAATATGTTTTTCCATCCCTCGACTTTTAGTCTGTACATGTCTTTGGGTTTGAGGTGAGTTTCTTGTAAGCAGCATATAGATAGGTCTTGCTTTTTTATCCATTCTGTTACTCTGTGTCTTTTGATTGGTGCATTCAACCTATTAACATTTAGGGTGACTATTGAAAGATATGTACTTATTGCCATTGCAGGCTTTAAATTCGTGGTTACCAAAGGTTCAAGGTTAGCCTCTTTAGTATCTTACTGCCTAACTTAATTCGCTTATTGAGCTGTTATATACACTGTCTGGAGATTCTTTTCTTCTCTCCCTTCTTGTTCCTCCTCCTCGATTCTTCATATGTTGGGTGTTTTGTGCTGTGCTCTTTCTAGGAGTGCTCCCTTCTAGAGCAGTCCCTGTAAGATGTTCTGTAGAGGTGGTTTGTGGAAAGCAAATTCCCTCAGCTTTTGTTTGTCTGGGAATTGTTTAATCCCACCGTCATATTTGAATGATAGTCGTGCTGGATACAGTATCCTTGGTTCAAGGCCCTTCTGTTTCATTGTATTAAATATATCATGCCATTCTCTTCTGGCCTGTAGGGTTTCTGTTGGGAAATCTGATGTTAGCCTGATGGGTTTCCCTTTATAGGTGACCTTTTTCTCTCTAGCTGCCTTTAACACTCTTTCCTTGTCCTTGATCTTTGCCATTTTGATTATTATGTGTCTTGGTGTTGTCCTTCTTGGATCCTTTCTGTTGGGGGTTCTGTGTATTTCCGTGGTCTGTTCGATTATTTCCTCCCCCAGTTTGGGGAAGTTTTCAGCAATTATTTCTTCTAAGATACTTTCCATCTCTTTTCCTCTCTCTTCTTCTTCTGGGACCCCTATAATACGGATATTGTTCCTTTTGGATTGGTCACACAGTTCTCTTAATATTGTTTCATTCCTGGAGATCCTTTTGTCTCTCTCTGTGTCAGCTTCTATGCATTCCTGTTCTCTGGTTTCAATTCCATCAATGGCCTCTTGCATCCTATCCATTCTGCTTATAAACCCTTCCAGAGTTTGTTTCATTTCTGCGATCTCCTTTCTGGCATCTGTGATTTCCCTCCGGACTTCATCCCATTTCTCTTGCGTATTTCTCTGCATCTCTGTCAGCATGTTTATGATTCTTATTTTGAATTCTTTTTCAGGAAGACTGGTTAGGTCTGTCTCCTTCTCTGGTGTTGTCTCTGTGATCTTTGTCTGCCTGTAGCTTTGCCTTTTCATGGTGATAGGAATAGTCTGCAGAACTGGGACGAGTGACGGCTGGAAGGACTTCCTTTCTTGTTGGTTTGTGGCCCTCTTCTCCTGGGAGCACAGCGACCTCTAGTGGCTTGTGCTGCGCAGCTGCGCGCAGACAGGGTTTCTGCTTCCTGCCTGGCTGCTATGGAGTTTATCTCCGCTGTTGCTGTGGGCGTGGCCTGGCTCGGGCAGCTACTCCAAAGTGGTGGAGTCGCGTTGGAGGGGGAGCTGCTGGGAGGCTATTTATCTCCGTAAGGGGCCTCCCTGCTCCCTGCAGCCCAGGGGTTAGTGTGCCCAGAGATCCCCGGATTCCCTACCTCTGGATTAAGTGACCCGCCCTGCCCCTTTAAGACTTCCAAAAAGCACCCGCCAAAACAAAACAATGACCACCAAGAAAAAAAAAAAAAAGAAAAAAATTTTTAAATTAAAAAAAAAAAAAATTTTTTTTTAAATTAAAAAAAAAAAAGGTGGTCGCTCGTTTTTCTTTATTCTCCGGTGCCAGCCTCAGGCCTCTGCTCACCGGTCTTGCTGCCCTGTTTCCCTAGTATTGGGGTCCCTATCCCTTTAAGACTTCCAAAAAGCGCTCGCCAAAAAAAAAAAAAAAAAATGGTCGCGCACTTTTCTTATGTCCTCCGGCACCCGGCCTCCAGAGCCCGCTCAATGTTCTTGCTGCCCTGTTTTCCTAGTATCGAGGGCCCTGCACTCTGGCCCGGATGGCTGGGGCTGGGTGTTCGGCAGTCCTGTGCTTCGTCTCCCTCCCGCTCTGCCTACTCTTCTCCTACCGGGAGCTGGGGGGAGGGGCGCTCGGCTCCCGCCGGGCCGGGGCTTGTATCTTACCCCCTTCGTGAGGCGCTGGGTTCTCTCAGGTTTGGATGTGGTCTGGATATTGTCCCGTGTCCTCTGGTCTTTATTCTAGGAAGGGTTGTCTTTGTTATATTTTCATAGATATATGTTGTTTTGGGAGGAGATTTCCGCTGCTCTACTCACGCCGCCATCTTCCGCCCCTCGGGCTGCTGTATTCTTAGGGTAAATTCCTAGGAGTGGAATTCCTGGGTCAAATGGTATTTCTATTTTGAACTTTTTGAGGAACCTCCATACTGCTTTCCACATTGGTTGAACTAATTTATATTCCCACCAACAGTGTAGGACGGTTCCCCTTTCTCCACAACCTCAGCAACATTTGTTGTTGTTTGTCTTTTGGATGGTGGCGATCCTTACTGGTGTGAGGTGATATCTCATTGTGGTTTTAATTTGCATTTCTCTGATGACAAGAGATGTGGAGCATCTTTTCATGTGTCTGTTGGCCATCTGAATTTCTTCTTTGGAGAACTGTTCAGCTCCTCTGCTCATTTTTTAATTGGATTATTTGCTTTTTGTTTGTTGAGGTGTATGAGCTCTTTATATATTTTTGATGTCAACCCTTTATTGGATTTGTCATTTATGAACATATTCTCCCATACTGTAGGATACCTTTTTGTTCTATTGATGGTGTCCTTTGTTGTACAGAAGCTTTTCAGCTTGATACAGTCCCACTTGTTCGTTTTTGCTTTTGTTTCCCCTGCACGGTGGTGGTGGGGGGAGATATGTTCATGAAGAAGTCACTCATGTTTATGTCCAAGAGATTTTTGCCTATGTTTTTTTCTAAGAGTTTTATGGTTTTATGACTTACATTCAGGTCTTTGATCCATTTTGAATTTACTTTTGTGTATGGGGTTAGACAATTGTCCATTTCCATTCTCTTACATGTAGCTGTCTAGTTTTGCCAGCACCAACTGTTGAAAAGGCTTTCATTTCCCCATTGTATGTCCATGGATCCTTTATCGTATATAAATTGACTATATATGTTTGGGTTAATGCCTGGAGTCTCTATTCTATTCCACTGGTCTGTGGCTCTGTTTTTGTGCCAGGACAAAATTGTCTTGATTACTGTGGCTTTGTACTAGAGCTTGAAGTTGGGGAGCAAGATCCCCCCACGTTATCGTTCCTTCTCAGGATTGCTTTGGCTATTCAGGGTCTTTGGTGGTTCCATATGAATTTTTCAACTATTTGTTCCAGTTCACTGAAGAATGCTGTTGGTAATTTGATAGGGATTGCATTGACTCTGCAGATTGCTTTGGGTAGGATGGCCATTTTGACAATATTAATTCTTCCTAGACAAGATCATGGGATGAGTTTCCGTTTGTTAGTGTCCTCTTTAATTTCACTTAAGAGTGTCTTGTAGTTTTCAGGGTCTTTCACTTCTTTGGTTAGGTTTATTCCTAGGTATTTTATTCTTTTTCATGCAACTGTGAATGGAATTGTTTTCCTGATTTCTCTTTCTGTTAGTTCATTGTTAGTGTATAGGAAAGCCACAGATTTCTGTGTATTAATTTTGTATCCTGCAATTTTGCTGAATTCAGATATTAGTTCTAGTAATTTTGGAGTGGGGTCTTTAGGGTTTTTTATGTATAATATCATGTCATCTGAAAATAGTGACAGTTTAACTTCTTATTTACCAGTGTGGATTCCTTGTATTTCTTTGTTTTGTCTAATTGCCGTGGCTAACCTCTAGTACTATATTGAATAACAGTGGGGAGAGTAGGCATCCCTGTCTTGTTCCCCATCTCAGAGGAAAAGCTTTCAGCTTCTCACTGTTCAGTATGATGTTGGCTGTGGGTTTATCATATATGGCCTTTATTATGTTGAAGTACTTGCCCTCTATACCCATTTTGTTGAGAGTTTTTATCATGAATGGATGTTGAATTTTGTTGAATGCTTTTTCAACATCTATGGAGATGATCATGTGATTTTTGTCCTTTTTGTTTATGTGGTGGATGATGTTGATGGATTTTAGAATGTTGTACCATCGTTGCATCTTTGCAATGAATCCCACTTGGTCATGGTGTATGATCCTTTTGATGTATTTTTGAATTCAGTTTGCTAATATTTTGTTGAGTATTTTTGCATGTATGTTCATCAGGGATAGTGGTCTGTAATTTTCTTTTTTGATGGAGTCCTTGCCTGGTTTTGGTATTAGGGTGATGCTGGCTTCATAGAATGAGTTTGGGAGTATTCCCTCCTCTTCTATTTTTTGGAAAACTTTAAGGAGAATGGGTGTTATGTCTTCTCTGTATGCCTGATAAAATTGTGAGGTAAATCCATCTGGGCTGGGGGTTTGTTCTTTGGTAGTTTTTTTTATTACTGCTTCAATTTCATTGCTGGTAATTGGTCTGTTTAGATTTTCTGTTTCTTTCTGGGTCAGTCTTGGAAGGTTGTATTTTTCTAGGAAGTTGTCCATCTCTCCTAGGTTTCCCAGCTTGTTACCATATAGGTTTTCATAGTACTCTCTAATAATTCTTTGTATTTCTGTGTGGTCCGTCGTGATTTTTCCTTTCTTGTTTCTGATTCCGTTGATTTGTGTTGACTCTCTTTTCTTCTTAATAAGTCTGGCTAGAGGCTTATCTATTTTGTTTATTTTCTCGAAGAACCAGCTCTTGGTTTCATTGATTTTTGCTATTGTTTTATTCTTCTCAATTTTATTTATTTCTTCTCTGATCTTTATTATGTCCCTCCTTCTGCTGACCTTAGGCCTCATCTGTTCTTCTTTTCCCAATTTCGATAATTGTGACATTAGACCATTCATTTGGGATTGTTCTTCCTTTTTTAAATATGCCTGGATTGCTATATACTTTCCTCTTAAGACTGCTTTTGCTGTGTCCCACAGAAGTTGGGACTTTGTGTAGTTGTTGTCATTTGTTTCCATATATTGCTTGATCTCTATTTTGATTTGGTCATTGATCCATTGATTATTTACGAGCATGTTGTTAAGCCTCCATGTGTTTGTAAGCCTTTTTGCTTTCTTTGTACTATTTATTTATAGTTTTATAACTTTGTGGTCTGAGAAGTTGGTTGGTAGAATTTCAATCTTTTTTAATTTACTGAGGCTCTTTTTGTGTCCTAGTATGTGTTTTATTCTGGAGAATGTTCTATGTGCACTTGAGAAGAATGTGTATCCTGCTGCTTTTGGGTGTAGAGTTCTATAGATGTCTGTTAGGTCCATCTGTTCTAGTGTGTTGTTCAGTGCCTCTGTGTCCTTACTTATTTTCTGTCTGGTGGATCTGTCCTTTGGAGTGATTGGTGTGTTGAAGTCTCCTAAAATAAAGGCATTGCATTCGATTTCCTCCTTTAATTCTGTTAGTATTTGTTTCACATATATTGGTGCTCCTGTATTGGGTGCATATATATTTATAATGGTTATATCCTCTTGTTGGATTGACCTCTTTGTCATTATATAATGTCCTTCTTTATCTCTTGTTACTTTCTTTGTTTTGAAGTCTATTTTGTCTGATACTAGTACTGCAACACCTGTTTTTTTCTCCCTATTGTTTGCATGAAATATTTTTTTCCATCCCTTGACTTTTAGTCTGTGTATATCTTTGAGTTTGAGGTGACTCTCTTGTAAGCAGCATCTAGATGGGTCTTGTTTTTTTATCCATTCTATTACTCTTTGTCTTTTGATTGGTGCATTCAGTCCATTTACATTTAGGGTGATTATTGAAAGATATGTACTTACTGCCATTGCAGGTTTTAGATTCGTGGTTACCAAAGGTTCAAGGATAGCTTCTTTACTATCTTACCATCTAACTTAACTCGCTTGTTGAGCTATTATAAACACAGTCTGATGATTCTTTATTTCTCTCCCTTCTTATTCCTCCTCCTCCATTATTTATATGTTAGGTGTTTCATTTTGTTCTCTTTTGTGTTTCCTTTGACTGCTTTTGTGGGTAGTTGGTTTTATTTTTTCCCTTTAGTTAGTATTTGGTTGGTCTGCCTTCTTTGGTGTGATTCTGTTTTCTCTGGTGACATCTATTTAGTCTTAGGGATCTTTCCATCTAGAGCAGTCCCTCTAAAACTCCCTTTACTTTTCCTTGTCTGGGAATTGTTTAATTCCCTCCTTCATATTTAAATGATAATCGTGCTGGATACAGTATTCTTGGTTCAAGGCCCTTCTGTTTCATTGCATTAAATATGTCATGCCATTCTCTTCTGGCCTGTAAGGTTTCTGTTGAGAAGTCTGATGATAGCCTGATGGGTTTTCCTTTGTAGGTGACGTTTTTTCTCTCTCTGGCTGCCTTTAATACTGTGTCCTTGTCTTTGATCTTTGCCATTTTAATTATTATGTGTCTTGGTGTTGTCCTACTTGTGTCCTTTCTGTGGGGAGTTCTGTGTGCTTCTGTGGTCTGAGCGAGTATTTCCTCCCCTAGTTTGGGGAAGTTTTCAGCAATTATTTCTTCAAAGACACTTTCTATCACTTTTTCTCTCTCTTCTTCTTCTTCTGCTACCACCCCCTATAATGTGAATATTGTTCCATTTTTATTGGTCACACAGTTCTCTTAATATTCTTTCATTCATGGAGATCCTTTTATCTCTCTCTGCATCAGCTTCTCTGTGTTCCTGTTCTCTGATTTCTATTCCATTAACAGCCTCTTGCACCTCATCCAGTCTGCTCTTAAGTCCTTCCAGAGATTGTTTTATTTCTGTATTCTCCCTCCCAACTTTATCCGTTAGCTCTTGCATATTTCTCTGCAGCTCCATCAGTATGGTTATGACCTTTATTTTGAATTCTTTTTCAGGAAGATTGTTTAAATCTATCTCCACAGGTTCCCTCTCAGGGAATGTCTGTGTGATTCTGGTCTGGATCAAATTCTTCTGCGTTTTCATGCATGGCGATAGAGGTAGTCGTCAGCAGTTGGCGGGTATGTTAGCTTGGAGAGCAAAGTCCCTTCCTGCTTACTCTTCGCCTTCCTCTCCTGCAAGAATGGTGACCCCTAGCGACTTGTGCTGGGCAGCTGCGCTCCGACAGGGTCTGGCCTGGGTGGCTGTGGAGGAGACTCTGCATGCTGCTGTGGGTGTGGCCGGTCTCAGGCAGCTGCTCTGCTATGGTGGGGCCTCACTGGAGGGAGAATGGGCAGGAGGCTGTTTATTTGCCGTGAGGAGCCCCAGAGCATGCTGCCACCTAGGGAGTTAGGGTGCCTGGAGTTCCCTGGGATTTCCAGCTGCTGGGCTGAGTGTGCTGGGATGCTTCTGTCCAGCTGTGAGGCTCCTGTCCCTTTAAGACTTTCAAAAAGCACTCACTTTTCTTTTGTCCCAGAGGCACCAGGTGTGGGAACCTGCTCACAGATTTTACTGTTCCGTTTCCCTAGTATCCAGCACACCACGCACTGTGTGTCTGCGCTCCAGTGCGGATGGCTAGGGCTGGCTATTCAGCCAGCAATCCTGGGCTCCCACTCCCTCCCTGCTCTGACTCCTCTCCTCCCACTGGGGAGCTGGGGTGGGGGGCGCGCTCAGGTCCCACCCGGCCGCGGCTTGTATCTTACCCCCTTCGTGAGGTGCTGGGTTCTCACAGATGTAGATGTAGCCTGGCTGTTGCACTGTATCTTCTGGTCTTTCTTTTAGGAATAGTTGTATTTTCAAAAATACATATGGTTTTGGGAGGAGATTTCCACTGCCCCACTCACACTGCCATCTTGGCTCCTCCCATTTCCTGATCATTTGGTTTTGAATGTAAAACTGTGTTGAATATATTCTTCTTTTAAATAATGCAGAACTGAAGTAATTTGATCATGAAGCCACTTGAAAATCACTAAAAGAACTAAGTCAACTTTTAAAATCACTTCAAATTGTGGTCTTTAGGACATTTGATTCAATCAGTAAACCGACAATGGATTAAATAGCCTAGTTTTCTAAGCCTGAGATACTTACTGATTTACTCAACTATTCTTATGCTCTGAGGCACTGAAAATTTGCTAGATAGAAATATCACATTCTTGTAACATTTTATCAAGAAGCTTGTACAACTTAAGACATTCGCTCTATTCTATGTTGTAATTAATCTGTTCAGATACATATACTGGAGAAGATCGAGGAAGGGGAAGCAGATAACGGGAAAATAGAGCAATTCCAAGACTGAGTGACAATATCCCTAATCTCTGAGAAAAGCAGGTACTTTTTAATCATTTGAGAATCTTACAAAAGGAAAGGCCACTTTACTGCTCTATTTACAATTACACTTTTTCATAAAATTAATAGTATCAAGCAAGTAGCCGTTTTATGCTTAGATTGGAAATCTGTAGCAGATTGCATTCTGTACTAGTTTTCAACAAGGCAGTATCATTTCATAGTCTTAAGATAGGAAAAGCCAGAATTACACTTATTTCTGACATTAGACAATGATACCACATGTAATTGAAGCATTGTGATAAGATTTCATTCATCCACCCAGCAGTTTGGAGGAATGTATGGCAAGACCTGGGATCTATAAGCCAAAGTGATGAGACAGATAACCACTGTGCTGATGGATTTCCAATAAAATTGTCAATGAGAAGATTCCACTGATGCATGGTTTCCAGTGTCTCCTCTCAGCAGTAGTAATAGCAGTAACAGCACTGTCAGCCCGAACAGAAGGAGCAGAAGCGGGAATAGTGCTAACATTAGTGGTCATAGTGTTAAGCAGCAGTGTAGGTCTTGAGTGGCTGATAATATAGATAATTATCTCTAATCCTCACAGCAAATTTGCATGGAAAATATCATTACATACCTTTCACGAAAAGGAGTCTGAGGCTTGGCAAGTTTATGCAATTTACTTGAGGCTACACAGCTGGTTAGATACAAAATCAGGATCAAAACCTAGGACTGTCTTATTTTAAGGCTGAACTCCCTTCAAGCCATCATACATCACAGTGGTATGACTAAATAGATATTTTTCCACATGAGTGAAGGATTAAAAACAGTAGAAGATTTGAACACTATTCTCTCTGAGTTTGTTGACAGCCAGCTCTTCCAGATGGTTGAATACCAAAATGACAGGAGAGAGGCTGCAGTAGAATCTCAAAGTCGGAGAAATGAGATGTGTGAGTATGAATGTGAGGTGAACCATGGTGAGGCCAAATATAAGGCAATATAATTTAGGGAAAATACCCTAATGCTATTTAAAAAGACAGTTATGACTCAAATGAGCTTAAGTCTGGGAGCATTCATAGATATTCCATAAAAACAGAAGTCTGGTGTGTTTGAGTCACCCAAAATACAATGGTATGCCTACCTTTAATACTATGTGGTTCAACAATAACTCCCAAGAAAGACATACCAGGTTAGGAAAACAAAGTTAATAGAAATGACCATGAAAGTGGCATAGGGAGGTCAGAATGAAAAATGGGGTGAAGATTAAGGCCATTCTAGCTGAATAAAATGAAGACAGAAATAAATTGGGAAGGGTAGTCATAGACTAACAGTAATAGTAACAATGATGACCCACACTCCTTCATGCCAGTCACTATTATAACACTGTACACACATATTAACTCATTTGATTCCCTCAGCCCTATGAGTAGGTGCTGTTATTTACATTTTACAAATGAGGAAACTGAGGCACAGATCCCAAAGTCACACACATCTAGTCACTGGCAGGGCAGGAACTCCACCTAGGCAGTCTGCTGCCGAGCCTGGACTCTTAGTCACTCCACCACAATGCCCCTTTAAGGTACAGAGAGGGTTTACTGTGGAGTTAGGTATCGTAGCTTATAATCTTAGTATCAAGAAAAAGCTCCTGACGTTGTTTAAGCAGGAAATAAACTTTATAGAGTAAGAAACCCCTTAACAGATAATAATAGGCTGAAAATGGTAATAGTTTCAAGAAAAGTGGGCAAGCAGGTAGGTTGATAAGCTAAGCATAATGAGTTATATAGGGAAGCTACACATAATTATGACAAAATCTGAAGCTTCTTTTGTTTGAAATAATGTGGAGTGACAATACCCTTCAATACAAATTACTGGCCTGTTCCAGTTATATATTTCTTAGATTTTACAAACTTAGTAATAAGCATGCAGTTTTTTCCTGATATCATTTCTAAGAACATGAGAATGAATACTGCCAGCTTCTAGCTGCATACTCCACCTTACAAATAATTCATAAACATGAATGAAATGTCTAGAAGTTCATCTTGATCAACACTCTCACCCAGCTATTTTTTATTTCCTAATTCAGAAAATCTAACTAATGATTATTCTAGGTCAGCCTTCTCCACACTATATCCTATGGAGTATCATGGTTACAAGTTATTAAATATTAGGGAGAAAATTCCAGGGTCAAATAAGTGCCCACTAAATTTTCTCTTAGAGAACAATAGATCACATGTAGCATGAAAAATCCCATAATAAAAGAAGTATTTAACCCAGTATTTCCTAAGTTTATTTGAGCATGGCACTTTTATTTACAGACCATTTATAAATTATGGGCTGTTTGTGCTAGACCTACATAGCTTATTTTGCAGAAATGGAAGAGTATTAACTTTACAAGAGGGGACATGTAGGGTGTTAGCCATGCCTAGGAGTAATTGGGGTATTTCATTTTCTCATTGTCAAAAGAGCCCCTGTTTCTGCTATTGAGGATAGTGGTATGTGGCATTCTCAATTCATTTTCTCCTAAGAACAAATTCTAAGTGATGTTTTAGGTATAACCAAAATAGCATCATAGAATCCAAGAACTCTAGAACAAGTTAGCAGCCACATTTTACAAATAGGACATCTGAGATCAAGGACACTGTCACTTCCCTTGTGTTCATCTCACATGACCAGCCATGTATCAGTCTCCTCTGCTGAGTCCTTCTCAACTCCCTAACTTCTTGTTGTTGGAATGACCTGGAGCTCTGTCTGTGGAACTTGTCCTCTCACTACACCTACCCTTATTCCTTGGTGAGCACATATAGCCTTGTGATTTTTTAAAAAATTTAAATGCTACTGACAGCTCAGACCTCTCCCCTAAACTGCAAACTGACAGGCATCTCAAATTCAGACATCTCCCAAATCAAAGTCATCATTTTCCCTCCAAAATCCACTTCTCCATCTCAGTTAACATCATCTTTCCATTCTTAGGCAAATGACCACGCTATCCCCAACACTTTTTCCCTCACACCTCACATCTAAACCATCAATAAATGGTATACCCCCAGTTGAACCACCTACTACCTATACTCTTACCATCCTAATCTAAACTGCTATCATTTCCTACCTGGATCATTACAATAGCTTCCTAGCTGATATCTCTGATTCTGCCTTTGGTCCCCTGCAGCTTTTTCTCAAGGCAGCAGCAAAAGTGATCCTGCTAAGACTGTATTTAAATATTTTTGTTTTACATTGAGATATAGAACACTCTTCTATTCAAAATCCACTAATGGCTTCCTATCTCAGAATAAAAGCCAAATCCTTACAATTGTCTTATAAGGCCCCACATGTGGTACACATCACCTCTCAGGCCCCATCTCCTATTACTCTCCCCTGCTCCCACCTCCACTGTAGTCCCATGTTCCTTGCTGTTCTTTGAGCCAGGCATGAGCCTTCTTCAGGGCCCTTTTTGTTTTCCTTTCATCATTATGTTAGCTGTAGATTTTATTAGGTTAGTTTAAGGAGGTTTCCTTCATATTCTTAATTTGCTAAGACTTTTTTTGTAGAGGTAAGATTCACATAAAATTGACTATCTGAAAGTGAAGATTCAGTGACATTTAGTTTATTCACAATGTTGTGTAACCACCATCTCTGTCTAGTTCCTACACGTTTTCATCATACCCCAAAGGAAACCCTGTACCTATGAAGTAGTCACACCCAACTGTCTGCCCCCCTCAGCCCCTGGCAACCACCAGTGTGCTTTCTGTATCAAGGATTTCCCTCTTCTGGATATTACATACAAATGAAATTGCACAATATGTGACATTTTATGACTGACTTTTTCACTTAGCATCATGTTTTTGAGGTCCATGCACATTGCAGCATATATCAGTACTTTATTCCTTTTTATGGCTAAATAATATTCTATTGTATGGTTATTCCACAATTTACTTATACCTTCCTCTCTTGATGACAACTGGGCTGGTTCCATCGTTCAGCTATTGTGAATAGCACAGCTGGGAACATGCATATACAAGTATCTGAGTCTCTGCTTTTGAATATATGGCCAGCAGCAGAATTTCTGGGTCATAGGATAACTCTATGCTTACCTTTTTGAGGAACTGTCAAACTGTCTTCTACAATGGCTGTATGTAGATAAAGTGAAGGTTCCTATGGCCAGGATCCTCACCTGGCCCTGGTTGGCTAGCTTACTACACAGGTGTGGGCAATACGTTGCTATTGACTCTAAAGAGCTCTGCCCAGTGCTCTGGGTGATAAGGTGGAACAGCTGCAAGGCTGCAGGAGTGCAGAGATGATACTGGAGTGGTGGCAGCACCAAGGACAGAGACTGAGACGGCTGTGGGGGTAGAAAGGCCCAGAGGCAGAGATCGGCTTGCTGCATGCAGACTCGCTCTGAGTGGATGGGGTTCTAGTGATTGACCTGCCACTGTGGGAATAAAGTTGGGTATAACCCTTCCACCCCAAGAACTTTCTACTGTCATTTCTTTGGTCTCATTGAATCCATAGTGAACTTGTCCAGGGCTGAAAGCCATTGGCAAGTGTGGGGAAATTGGGGTTCCCATGACCAGGATCGTCACTGAACTTAAACCAACTGGCCTGTTGCTAGGCTACCGCTTCCACACCTTTAGGCAATAAGCTATTATTGCGCTATATGAGAGCTCGGCCCAGTGCTCTGGGCGGAGGTGGAGATGCTAGTGCTCGACCTACCGCCAGGAGAACAAGCGGGGTAATAAACCCTTTCACCCTAAAGAACGTTTTGCTCTCAATTTCTTTGGTCACATTGAATCCATAGCGAACTTGCCCGGGGCTGAAACCCATTGGCAAGACAGCAAGACACTGTACCATTTTACATTCCCACAAGCAATGTATGGAGGGTTCCAGTTTCCCTGTCAGGGCTTTTGCACTTGCTATTCTCCCTCTGGATTGCTCTTCTGACAGACACCCAAGTAGCTCATCTCCTCACTTCCTTCAGGTCTTTTCTCAATTGTCATCTTCTCACAGAGACTACCCTAACCACCAAATTAAAAATGTCAACCTCCCAACCATCAACCTATACTCACTATGCTCCTTCCCTAATTTTTGTCTGCAGTATTGATCATCATTTAACATACTATATAATTTTCTTATGTTCTATTGTCTGTCTGCCATCACTGAAGTCTAAGCTCCATGAAGGTAAAGATTTCAATGTTTTCCATCACCTAGAATATTGTCAGGCACAAAGTAAGTACTTGATAAATATTTGCTTAACAACTAAGTGCAATCCAAAGATGTGTTTTGGCAAAGTGTGACAAAAAAGAGCAAGAAACTAAGTCTGTATAGTTTAGAGTTTATTTTTCTAATAATGGTGATGGATGGAAAACAAGCCACCTTTTATTCATCTGTAAGCAAAAAGCACATGTGTATGAGATGGCTATATCTGAATCAGGTGAAATAACTAGATTAGCCTGAAGGTAAAGGGAACAGACTATCAAGCTAAAACTCATTTGTATCAATTAAAACTCAGCTAACTGCCTATAATAAGAAAGCTTAACATTGACTGGCTAAAATGTTTTATTTAAACAAAGCAAAAAAAATTATGCTACAGGACACATAACTTCAAGATATTTTACTTTAAGAAAATAAAGCTAACGTATACTGTAAGAAATAGAATTCTGTGGGAGAACAAAAACCTGTGTGCCCCTCCCTAAATTATTGCTATAGCAAGAATAAGGTTTATCATACTTTTGAACAGTGACAGAGGCAAAGAAAATATCTGTATATAAAAAGAGAACCTGTTAAAACCTCAAAGAAGTTATTTCTGGGTAAAAGTTTAAAACTTGGTGTAATTAAGTTGCTGAATTTTTCACTTGCAAATGGTTAAAAATGGCAAATTTTATGTTGTATGTTTTTATCACAATTTTTGAAAAGTAAAACACAATGGATAGAAAAATGGTGGATAAAAAAACACCTTAACAGATATGGAAATAAAGACTAGATTATTGCCAAGTCTACTACCAGGAAATAAACCCCTTTTGGAGATTTTGGAAAATCATTTACAGCAGAAATCAGTCTGGAAAATTAAAACTAATGGATTCAACTCTTTTTTCTACTATGAATTGCAAGCAGTCTACATAACAAGTGTGCATTGAAACTGACGTTCAGTATGTTTCCTCTATATGCTGTTATTTGTATCCCCCCCAGTTCATATGTTGAAACCTAATCCCCAGTGTGACTGACATTTGGAGGTTGGGCCTTTGGGAGGTGATTCCACTATAAGAGTGGAGCTCTCATGAATGGGATTAGTGCCCTTATAGATTAGACCCCAGAGAGCTCTCTCGCCCCTTTTGCTATGTGAAGACACAGCAAGAAGACAACTGTCTGTGAACCAGAAGCAGGTCCTCACCAGACACTGAATCTGCTTTGATCATGAGTTTCCCAGCCTCTAGAACTGTGAGAAATAAATTTTTGTTGTTTATAAACCACCTGGTATAGCAGCCCCATCAATCTAAGTTTCAAAGTACAATTCAAGAAGTTTTAATTCAAGGAGTGTTTTAAGAGGAGAAATCACTAGTGATGGAATCAAACAACTTCAGAGTCTGACCACCTTCATGGTTATTAAGATCACAAAGAGACTCTTGCTATCCTTTAAAGAGCAAGAAATTAGTTAAGCATAAATAGTGAGCGTTTAACTGTGCTGGAGGAAAAACTGTAAGATGCAGTCAGCAGATAAAGCTCCCAGTCTGCAGGCCAAGTAATCAGGCTTCCATGTAAGAAGCAAAGCAATGCTCCTAGTTATATGATAAAATCTGCAGCTTTTATATGAAGTTATTTATTAGAAAAGAATTCCTGAGGCACTTTAACAATACAAATTTTATTAAAAAAATAAGTAATAACATCAAAACTGTTCAGCAAATCTATATTCAATGTAAACAAAATAAAAAAACACAAAATTAAAAAAAATATGCATCTATATATATATATATGGGCAAGAAACAAGTGCATTTTTTGGTCCCAATATTTTTTGAATATATTATCTTTATCTAAAGGAATTACATTAATGGCTAGGAAGATAATACATATTTGACATACAGAAATGTAAATTTAAGACTAATTTTAAGGTCTGTAGGAAGTGTTTTTGCCAATTTTTTATGTCTTAAATCACAATCACTAAAATGATATTAGTGATAATCCCAAGATAGACAGAAGATGTAATATTCCCTAATGGTCTGAACAATTATCAAATTAAGAAGCTACCACTAGGTAGCTATGTGAAATTTGTAGAGAACTTGTAGAGAATTCTAAGGAATTTCTTGAGTTCTTAACAAAACAAAACAAACACAAAAGAAGAATTTTAAAGAGAGAGATATAAGTGGACATAACAAAATGGACATTGATAGGTTTGGTGGGGGACAACGTAAGACCAAGATAATAAAATTAAACAAAAAAAATTGACTAGTATTGCTGAAAACTCCTAGGGTTAATACTGGATAAAACTTCAAATGTCATTACAAATAATTGCAGCTTTTAAACTGTAATTTTAGAAACTTGTTTCCCAAGAATATGAAAGTAACCTTGGTTCCCTACACAACCAGTTCTTAATTCCTTGGACTGCATGCATGCTAGAGGAAGATAAAAGGGCAGCAGCCAAATGATTAAACTTCAACTTGGATGTTGAAGCGCTGATCTGATTAGCTTTTTTGGTCAGAATTGACTCATAAGCACAATATCAAGAACCAAAGCCCACAGTGGGAAGCTGTGCTCAATTTGGTGGGCCTTGAGGTCATCTCTGGCTAAATTAGTATCAGCCTTATGGGAGGCCAGTCATGAAGAAAGGGAGTCTCAAAAAAAAAAAAAAAAAAAAGAAAGGGAGTCTCCCCAAGATCTGATTTCTTAAGGCCACAACCTAGAGGAGGTCTCACAGTCAAATAATTCACATTCCTTGGAAAGAGAGAATAGGCATCAGTTGTGTCCATCGAAGGGGGACACTGACCAGGAGTACCCTGGACATATTTTGAAATTTCGGTGTTGCTTCTGCATCTGAAAAATATGAAAAATAGAACAATGACAGACAAAGAATGAAGAAAAAGACAGCTATCTGACCTAAAAATGTAAGACATAAGAAATTAAGAAACCAGACAAAACAGACAAAAAAAATGAAGAGCCATATCATTTGGAATGCAGTATTCTAAAGGCAAGTACAGCAGAGAAGAGCACAAATTACTTTAGGCAAAGCAAGAAAAGATCATAGCAACAAAAGTTAATTTTGGAGAGAGCCAACTAGAGAAAAAAGCATATGTTAAGATATGTTAACCTGCCACAAAGATAAGGTGGAATAAGAATTTAGTGCCATCTGAAAGCTGAAAAGAGCTGAATAATGAGAGCTAGTGTCATCAACTTGGCTGTTTAACCACCTTTGTGTGAGAAAACACTTCAGAACTTTGAACTTAGGAAACTGCCTTTGTGTAAGAAAATACTTCAGAACTTGGAACTTAGGAAATTCCAACTTGTCTTGCACCAGGTTTCACGAGCTCCATAGAGCAGGAATCTATTTCAACAAGCGGCTTTAAAAACAAAAACAAAAACAAAATACTTTAATATGTTTCATTTCTATTAGTGATACATTTAAAAATGCAACAGTGCTAAAATCCATCAAAGAAAAATGCACTGAATGAAAATTAAACTTACTTGAAGTGGGTTTAGAAGTTGAGGTACTTGCAGGAACTGAAATTAGAAGGGTTTTACATTTAAAATAGTATATATGATGAGTGAGACTATCAATTTAATACCTAAGAGCCCATACTGTGGCTGATCAAAAGTACTGGAATAAATATTAGAAATTCAAAGTAACACAATTATATATACATACCATTCTCTATTATAACTTGGCAAGTATGAGTTTTACGTCGACTTAAGTGCTTAGCCATACGATCTAAACCAGAAGAATCAGCTACAAAATCACATTTAAGGCACACTAGAGTAATGCCCCTATGAAAAAAAAGAAGACAGAAAGAAAAGGTTTTTATCTTTTATGAAAGTCCATATACAAGTTCAATATTATTTTTCTGCATAATAGCTTTTGATCTGCTTTTTCTGTGTCATGACCATCATTTCCCAGAAGCTGGTTATATCTGAACTGGTAAACTCTAGAAAATGGCCCAGCCATGTCTAAGTTATGCTAACATTTAGTGCTTTATAAACTGTTCCTAAAAGACAGGACTCAAGAGACCTAAAGCCCAGCTGTGGTTCCACTAATACCCGGTAACTTGTGTAAGTCACAATCTTTCTGTGCCTTTGCCCATCTGCAAAGGAAGGATATAATATTCATTCATTCAATATACATTTGTGAGGACCTTATTTACATACTCTACACTACTATGTATTGTGGATATAAGAGTGAACAAAAAAGGGTACACTCTTTGGAGCCTACAACCTAATTCTACACTAGGTTGCTGTAGAATTAGAAAAGAAATTGAAAGGCTTTAAAAATAAATCATGTACTATAATTATTGTTATCAGTTTACAAATAAAACATAAGCATACTTTAGTACTTCATTGGATAGTTTAAGTATTTTACCTGGATAGGAATAAAAACCAGTAGCATACCTTAGACTGACTTCTCCCCTACAGCTCTAGTCTTAACAGCCTGTTGTGTATTTACACTTGGCTGTCACACTGGCACATCAAAAATGATCTTAAAACTGAAGTCTTGCTTTTCTCCCCACCCCCCGAAAATCACTCCTCTTGATTGGTCTCTCTTATGGTGCCATGTCCCTGACACAAAAGCTCAACTTTGTAGTTATTTCTGGCTCTCTTTTTCCTTAAAAGAGTCACAATTTCAAACAGTTTATAATATTAACAACTTATTAAGCATTTAACTCTAGGCTGATGGTTTTAGACATACCACATCTAAATCTGATAACAACCTAAAGAGGTAGGTGTTATAATTATCTGTTTTTTTAATAGAGGATGGGGGGTCATGTTTAGTAATCTACTAAGGCCAAAATCAGATTTGAAACAGTCCTTTGATTCCAAAGCCTTAAACATGTTCTTCAACATGATGTGTTACCACCTTAACCCAGGTTCTTATTAAATCAGTCTTATCTACCACAATAGTCTTATCCAGTCTATGTGTCTCATGCAGGTACAACTCACCTTGTATACCCTCCAAAAGTTGATTTTCCCTCAGTACCCTTCATTCTGCACAAAATATCAATTGTTTCCCCAGTGGGCCCAAACACCCTAGCCTTGTTTTCAAGGATTCCACAATCTGGATCAAAGCTCAAAACTATTCCCCCCAACTTTGATCCTAATACTATATTATATGAACTTCATGCTCCATCCAAACTGCACTAGTAGTCGCTCACTGTGTTTGTCTTCTGCTCTTGCCTTTCTGCACTTCCATTCATACAATTTCTTCCAACTAGAATGCCCATGCATCTTCTTTTAAGTAGAAATCTCTCCTCCCTTTGAAATCAGTAACTCTCATTGCACTTATTACAAACTTTCTTGTATTATGGTAGTTATTTATGTTCATAATTTATCACAAATTGTACATTCCTTAAAGGTTGGTACAAACCTTCTTCATCACTGTCATCTTTACAAGACCTGCTATATTGTGTTATGCATGACAGGTGCACAATAAATAGGAATGAACAGTGCATTTCAACAAAATAGTAATTATAAAATGTATTGTTGTCTAGAGTTATAAATATGCTAAGTTTCATACAGAGAGATTAACCAATATTCTATTTAAATTTGAGGCCCACCCAAGTTGAGAAAAAAGAATCTCACAGATCTTTAAATTCATATAATTAATTTAAGAACCAAGAACACAACTGAGCTTGATAACGGTGAGGTAAAAATCAAACTTTCATCTTTAAAATTAGTAAATCCCTTCTCATTCTTATAAAAATTTTCAGTAAAGGTAATATATAACATAGTTTACTCTTTTTCTATTTCCTTGAGTTGAATAATATTTTTAAAATAGCACTAATATATTTTTAAAATGCAATCAAACTTTCCTCTGCTACTGAGCTATTGGTCCAATATCATCCACATATGTCAATTTTCAACATATACATTAATTTACTCAACAAATATTTACAGACTGCTTACCATGTTCCAGGCACTATTCAATACCCAGCAAATGTCTGGCATAGATAAATACCCAACCACACACATTCTAGTGAGAAGACACAGGCAATAAACAAAAGGATGAAATATATACTATGTTGGATAGTAAAAAACTACCATGAAGAAAAATAAAGCAAGAATGGGAGATAATGCTGGGGGTGGGGCCCAGGGAAAGGATGCTATTTTAAATGGAGTGGTCAAGGAAAGCGTCACTCATTGGAAGAGAAACCTGAAGGAGGTGAGGGAGCTAGCCATGCAGATATCTGACAGAACTTTGTCATGTCCATCAGCAATCATTTCATTTTCCAAACTAGGCACCCCAATATCAGGTTAAAAAGTTAATACAATTTTTCAATAAAGAGAATGGAAAAAGACATAGTTACCTGAGAACTCTAGAATGTTTCTTAAAAATACAGACCCGTTTCCTTGTCTGGTTGCCATGAAAGCTAGAAAGACAAGAGAAAAAAGAGATTTTATTATACAGTAAGTCATACCAATTTTATGACCACATTTCAAGTCTGTTTAGTTTCTTATATTTGAATAAAAGATAATTATCTCCATGTAATTGTAGATTAATGATACCAAAATAAATAAATAAATAGAAGATAATGATTTAAATTATAAAGTTGTTAATCATCCGTTTAATTCAAGATTTTTATCTTACATTTCATTTTACCATGTATTTCCTAAAAACATATTTCCATGAGAATATTCTTAAATGACCAGTACCTCACCATTATAAAAAATACTGAGTTAAAAATGCAAAGGCATCATGTTACAGTTTTCAAGAGTTGAAAACAATTTAAAAGTTATTTGCTAATAACAAATTTTGCTATAAAATAAGTTGTTATGAATATTATTTATCACTTTTTTTATTTTACTTATCTAGGAGGGAGAATCTGAATGATCCTTGAAGCAAATGCACCTTGAGCTAAATTACATTACCTACCATCAGAAAATGAAACATTTAAATACTCTTTTGCAATTACAAGGACAGCTTTTAAGAAAATCAAACTAAAGGAAGTAGTGTTCATGAGTTAAAACAATAGTTCCTCTACACACAGAACAGAACACCAATAACCAAAATTTGCAGCCAATGTTAATAGCTTTTATACCCCCTTTTAAAGTGATAAGGAAAGCTTTCCTGTATTAGAAAGCCAAGCAGGATTAGCCAGGATTAGTGTAGCACAGTATTATTCAGTGTCCGTGAACCAACAGCACTCACATCACCTGGGAACTCATTAGAAATACCAAGTCTCAGGTCCTACTCCAGACCTACCGAATTAATGTCTGGCAGTGGGGACCAGGAATCAGTTTCAACAAGTTTTTAGGTGATTCTTATGTAAGCTAACGTTTGAGAAGCACTAGCCCTACTGACAGAACCAAACCAATCAATGGTTACCCACTATTACCAGCATACCATGCATGCATGGGAAAAGAAAGATTCTGGCTAGCCATAATCCCAAGAAAATATCCTAGAATAAGTGCCATGGTGAATACACAGAATTGTTCTCTCAGATAGATAAGACAGACACATATTTAATATGAGGAGAATAGCTGAATGGTCAGAATTCAAAGAAAGAAATGATTTCTATGAGTGGCTGTAGCGATGAGAAAATTCACAGAAGAAAGTAAACTGAGAGGGAAGCAAAGGGGCATTCTAAGGAATAATAAAAAATAAAGAATAGCCACTTTAGGCATTGAATATGGGACAAACAATACAATGGGGGAAGATTAATTAATCTGAGTGCCTGGCTTCTGGTTACAGAGTTGGTATGGGCTGGGAATAAAGGTATTCAGTTTCTGAGAAAATGAAGCTTCTGTACATACAGAGCTCAAGCTTATGAAACTGGAATAAAATTTGGAGGGTACTGAAAAGGATTTAAACAGATGTCGTACATAAAAACAAAGAGGTATTTTTTTAAACAGGACCAAATTAAAGTTAAAGGTCATAAATTCAGAGCTTATGGAATCAAGCACAGTTTGGTAGTCTAGAAATGAACATAGAGAAAAGTTAATAAGGATCAAAGATTCAAGGATAGCAAGGTTAAGCATGACTCAAGATGCAAAGGGTTCTAGGACAAAAACAAAGCAATATTCAAAACAGATAATCTTGAGGGTGAAAGGTTGACTGTAAAGTTGGACTGGTATTGCTGGACTGGGAAAAGGGGTCAAGACACTGAAAGCCATGGGGTAATGAAGATTCAAAATGAATGAATATTGTATATGATGAGGTAAAATGTGATGGTTGTAAGGAAGGGGATACAGCAGATCAGAAGTGGATGTGAAGTGTTGACATTAAAGGAGTCAGGGTACTGGTTTTTAATGAGGTCCAGTTGATTAAAGGGAATAAAACCCTGTGAACCAAGTGCTGAAACTATTAAAAAATGTGGCAAATCCTTGAAAGTGGTAGCTAACTATGACCAGAAGGTAACGGGTCTAGTTAAGATCTGCAAGAAAATCACTTTTATTGGTTATACCTTATTTATGATTAAAAATAATGGAACTACCTTAATTTGAGTAATCAACTTCACATATTTATATCTCAACTATTTTTGTCTACTTAAAAAAAAACCATACTGCATAAACAAAGTTAAGTTCCTACTAATTAGGTCCAAATGAAAGTAAGGCGGCTCTGAAGTCTTTCTCTAGCATAGAGTACATGGTAGGTGCTCAAATAATGTAAACTGAATTGATGCATGAAAAGGAATTCCAACAGTAGCATCATGGCTGGACTATCCTTATAGCCTCTCATTTCACATTTTATTGAATAAATGTGAAGATGGATGGGTTGAAAGATGAATGGACAAACAACATGGATGAGAGAGCAGAAAGGGTAGAAGGGAGGCAGAAAGAGAGTGTGTGCATGTGAGAGCTAATAATATTCTTAGCATCTTTGACAAACCTGGAGTCTCTCAAAGTGACTTCTTTGAAGAGGCTAACACTCATGGTCATATGCATTTATTTGATAAATATTTTGAAAACATTTAAAATTTTACATTTGAAAACAACCACTTTGTGAAAGACTTAGAAAAACAAGTTTCCAACAAACTTATTCTAATTTAATTAGTTTAACTGTTCTTAAAATTTTTGTCCCACTAATTTCATGAGTTATTATGCTACACAATAGTATTGGGAAATACCCTTGAAGTTCCCTATTGCTCGATCCTTTTAGCTCCTTAATGTGACAAGACAAACTGGTTTTTAATAGGACAACTTTGTTTTAAAAAACCAAACATCTTGAATGGCAATTTTGATTGACAGTGTACATGTTTCACTTACCTCATCATATGATTTCCAAAGGCTTTGTTACAGTTAGTGTTGTATTTGCAAATATTACAGTGCATACGTATTGAAAAGTGGCTTGCAAAATCTTTTATTTTAGAAAGACACTCAATGCACCTGTGAACTCCCTGAGGACACCTTATGGAGATAGAAAAAAATTGATAAAAACACATTGCAAAACAAAAATAAAAAGGTAAAGTCTTACTAAAGTTTTATTAATTGAAGCCAAGAGGTTTACATTAATATCTTAAATAGAAACTTATAATCTGAGAATTTTCTTTGAAACAACAAGCTAGAATAAGTGTAAAAAATCTAATGCCAGGAATAAAAAGGATCACATTAACCAATTCAACTATCACAAGGTATAAGCACAAAATATAAGATTGGTGTACAAGATGATAATTATATAATAAACACAGTAATTTAAATTCTGCTCAGCAGTTGTAAAAAGTACCTTCTATAATCTGCTTGGCCTTTATGCCAGATAAGTGATATGGTAAATTATATTAAACCCTTACTATTTAATATAAAATTACTATTGTATATCAGGAATAAATGATATTACCTTAAGTTCTTCAAAGCTGTGCTGATTTTATTCTTTCTCTTGCGTTGTTTCTTGTACTTGTAACAGGTTTTTGTTCTGTATTTAGATGTACTTTTACCTTGCTTATTTGCATTAAGTTGACCTGCAGTGGATATAGTGGCAGGAAGCTTACTTGTCTGAGACTGATTTGCTTTAGACTTTGTGGGACTTGTAACAGTTGTACTTCTAGATTTTGAAGGTGAGATCTGAAAAGAAGTGCTTGGAACACTACTGGAAAACGCAGGTGGTGGTCCTGAATGAAGAGGTCCAATGGAAGCTCGAATAGTAACCTATAAAAATGAAGGCAATATGTGTATAAATATATACATATATTTAGAAATTAATCATTACATTAATATTAAAAAACAACTGCAAGCCCTACCATTATGGTCAATTTGCTTTTGACAAGGGTACCAAAACAATTCAGTGGAGGAAACAAAGGTCTTATCAACAAATGGTGCTAGGACAACTGGATATTTACAGGCAAAAGAATGAATTTGGACCACTACCTCACGCTAGATACAAAAATTAACTCAAAATGTATTGAAACCAAAATGGTAAGAGATAAAACCATAAAACTCTTTGAAGAAAACATAAGAGTAAATCTCCATCACCTTGCATTAGGCAATGGTTTCCTAAATACGGCACCAAAAGCATAGGCAACCCAAGAGAAAATAGATAAATTGGACTTGATAAAAATCTAAAACTTTTGTGTTTCAAAGGACACAATATTAAGACAGTGACAAGACAACCCACATGAGAGAAAATATTTGTAAATCATATAGCTAATAAGGGACATGTACACAGAATAGATGAAAAGCTCTTATAACTCAATAAGAAGACAAATAATCTGAAACGGGCAAATGATGAAATGCATTTCATTAAGGAATATATACAAATGGCCAATAAGTACATGAAAAGATGTTCAACATCATTGGTCATCAAGGAAATGCAAATCAAAACTCTACTGAGTTATCACATCAGACCAACTAGAATGGCTATAATAAAAAAGACAGGTAATAACAAGTTTTGATAAGGATATAGAGAAATTGAAACCCTCATATATTGCTAGTGGGAATGTCTAATGGTACAGTAGCTTTGGAAAACAAAGTTAAGTTTTGGCACTTCCTCAAAATGTTAAACATAAGAGTTATCTTATGACCTAGTAATTCTACCCAAGAGAAACAAAAAACTATGTCCACACAAACCTGTACATGAATTTTCATAGAACGATTACTTATAATAGCCAAGAAGTGGAAACAACCCAAATGCCCATCAGTGAATGACTAAATAAAAGACAGTATATCCACATAATGGCATAATATTCAGCCATAAAAAATAATGAAGTCCTGACACATAAGCCTCCTCGTCTATAATATGGGAATAATACCTGCCTTGTCTACCCTATTGAATTTCTACATGGATTAAATAATAGAATGTATGAAAAAGCATACTGAAAGCCTTAATCTAAAGTGCTACAAGAAGCAACTCCATAGCATCTTACTACACTGATGGACAGTGACTGCAATAGGGTGTGTGTGTGGGATTTGATAACATGGATGAATGCTGTAACCACAATGTTGCTTATGTGAAACCTTCATAAGATTGTATATCAATGATACCTTAATAAAAAAATAAAGTGCTACAAGACATTTAGTATCACTGTTATTATGTCATAATATACTAGCTATTACTATTATTATTATTAATAAGGGAAGATATGAGAGAGATTGCACTGCTTACATTAGTATTCTGCATGTCTAGTCCCAGTATGGAATGGATTGCTGGGAAAGGTACTGGATAGCTTTCCTTGCTCTACATCTTTGGAGCATTGCTTTACATTATTTTAGGTAATTTAAAGAGCAGACATACTCACATTCAAAGGTAAACAGTCAAAGCCAAATATAAATGTTTGGGATTACTTCACTTTGCATTATGCATCCCTTCACTGGAGCAAATAGTTAAAAGCTGACTTTACATAAAGAAGTCAGAGAAAACAGATATACATAAAGCAAACAAGGAAAAAGAACTTTGTAGTCAGATGTGTGTTTGTTTCCTTAAAACAGCATTGGTATTAAGGAGCAGAACTTGCTTTTCTAAGAGTAGACTCAGTAATACCAATGTCAACAGAGTATGGCATTCAAGGTACTATGACAGATGAGAGGGACATAAAGATAAATTAAACATGATTCTTGCCCTTATAGTCTAGCAGCCAAAGCAGACATATGCTGCCAACTCGAATAGCTCAAAAATAGCCTATACAATATGGAAACAAATGATTGACTCAGTCTACAGTTAATCTAGTTTCACTCTCTACAAAGGAAATATGCTCCAGTATAATACAGCACATGTCAATCAACTCAAAAGTCAATGGAAAGTTTTTCTTTCCAAGCATAAGAAAGATAAAACCTAAAATTAAAATCAATGAGAATCAGAGGTCAAATTTTAATATATTCAATAGGTAAAACCAGGAAGGAGTTTATTTCTATTATCATACAAAATGTAAACTACACATTTAAAACTCACTTTTGTACCAGGAGGCAATCCTTCTAGTTCTTTAGGCTTTATAAATGTCCGATGCTGGGTCTTGTGATCCAGTTTCTCGTTGTAGGTCAAAAATTGTAGTCTGCATTTTGAACAATGATAAACTCCTTTATTCTGTTTACAAAAAACATTAGGAATAGTATTAGAAATAATAATTTCTATCACCACAAATCCCAGGACCTGAAATTGTTCTTAGTTCTAATAGCTAATTCATTTGAAAACCAATATTTTACCATATCACATCATAAATAATACCAAAATACTATTCCATTTTTTAAAAGCACTCTGTGCATTAGTATTTGAGTTTCAAAATCATTCATTAACGTACAGTCACTCAACAGTAAAATTATATCAGTTAGGGTCCAATGAGATAAGTCCTATACCATTTGTAGTCTGAAAGCTTTTTTCATTATAAATTTAAAGTATAATCTGTTCAAACACATGATAGTGTGAAAATGAACTATATTATATTTTTATCCTCGAAAAGAGCAAATTCTTTTTAATTTTTGTTATTTCCATTTGTTTCTCAAGTTAAAATAAACTGAATTTTCTAAAACCAAAAATATTTAACCGGACCTCCCAAGAAAGTTATGTTATAGAAATGGTTGTATTAAGCAGTGCTGTCCAATAGAACTTTCTACAATGATGATAATGTTCTATAGCTTCACTGTCCAATATGGTATCCACTAGCCACATGTGGTTGTTGAGCACTTGAAATGTGGCAAATGAAACAGAGGAACTGATTTTTAAATTTTATTTAATTTTAATTAATTCGAATTTAAATAAACATGTGGCTAGTGGCTATTATACTGGAGAGCATGGAGGTATAGAAGCATAAATCAGAACAACTGATCCCAATCTACTGTCTGAGAACCCTTTGACTGTTCTTCTCAAACCCAGCCCTATTATTATTTTTACCAATGGGAAGTTGTTCTTTTACTATATATCATCAATTGCAATCTTTATGTATATGCTTTCTTAATTAAACATATTTTATATTTATATATAAATTTAGAGCAATATATAAATACAAAAGAATGTTTTCTCTAAAGCTGTATCTCTACAGGACCATTACCATTTCCATTTAAAACACAAATAATCATTTAGGAAAATCCAATGAGCTAATGTATATGAAAGTACCTAGCTGTTATTGGTGCACAGCACCCATTTGATAAATAAAAGCTCTTTACAAAGTTCAGGGCAATATATAAATATAATGTGTTAGTATTATTTTTTAGTTTTGTCTTAAGACTATTTTAGAAGTGTAGTGCACTGAATCATATCACAGGTACAGGCAGCATAAACAGATTCACCTGTATGTGCTTGAGGGGGGGTGAGGAAAGAAGGGAAAAAAATCTCAGTCAAGAAACAAATAGCAAGATAACAGGACAGACAGAAAGTTCCCTGGAGTATAGTTTCCAGGAGTCTTTTCTCTACCTGTATCTACACCTCATCTAGTTTCATGATCTTAAATAGCATCCATCACCACTACTTGGTATCTAACAGGCATTTCAAATCAACATGGACAAAACTGAACTCTAGATTTTCCCCCATCCACCCTGTGAAAAAAAAATCTGTTCCTTCCCTACTCTTCCCAATACCTCAGTGTATGGGAATGCCATTCTTGCAGCTGCTCAGGACAAAAGAACTTGGTCACTCACTTCTCTTTCTCTCACATCCTACATCCAACCCAGTAACAACACCTGTCAGCTTGACCTTCAAAAGCATAATCTTTCCACTTTTAATCACCTCCAACCACTGCCACCTGATCAGTCCAAGCCACTTACCTGGAGTCTTGCAACAGCGTCCTACCTACTCCTTGTTTTACCCTTTCTTCCTAACAGTCTCTTCTTTCCATGGCTGCCAGAGTGCTCTCGCACATGCTTAAACCTTCCAATGGCTTTCCATAACACTCCAAAATCCTGATTCTGGCTTGCAAGGCCCTATACCATCTGCTCTGTATTCTATTGCTACAACCTCTCCTACCATTCTCCCTCCCACTTGTTTACCATACTATAGCCACACTGGCCTTGCTGCTCCTTGAACATCGAGATATATGCTCACTTCACTGACTACTTATTGTTTCCTCTGCCTGGAGCATTCTCTCCCAGATATCCATATGGCTTATTCCCTTATTCCTTCAGAGAGGCTCTCTTTAGACACCCCATATAAAAAACAGAAACTACTCTTTCACCTCCTAAGATCAGGCATTTCCTATCCTCCTGTATTTTCTTCCCATGGTACTTATCACCAACTAGCATACATATACATTCAGAAATACACACACACACACACACACACACATTCTTTCTCCATGATAATGCAAATTCCAGAGGGCCCAAACTTTGTTTTGTTCATTTCTGTAAAACAGTCCCTGGCATATATTAGCGCTCAATAAATATTTGTTAAATAAATAGTGAGGTAGACAGCAAGAGACTGACAGAGTGCACATGAGAAGCTGGCACAATTTAACTGTTCAAAATGTCTGCCATTCCATTCAATGAGCATATGCCCAGAGCCCTGGGATGGGAGACTTTAATCTACTATTCCCTTGGTTGGACTCAAGTCTTGCATATCTCTCTTATGCATGTATGCTTGCAGTGTGCTAAAGACATAGTACATTTAAAAATAATATGATGTTCAACTAAAAAAAATGATGTTCTGTTCCAAAGATAGAGAAAAAAATGGTCTGTATTGAACATTTTGACAAGCACACTATATTGTTTGGCTAACTTGAGGGATTTTCAAGGCTAATTCTGACTATCTAAAGCATCTTCCTTTAGACCTAATGTCAGCAAAGAATATGACTGTGGAAAAGCTTGAACCCTAAGTCAATTTTTGGCTCTGCCATTAGAGAATGTGACTTTGGGCAAGTTACTCTCTGTTAAGCTTTGTTTCCTCATCTGTGAAATGAAAATAATTGCATACCTGCTTAGTAGGGTGATTATGAGGATTAAAGAAGAGAATGCAAGTAAAACCATTAGCGACTGTCATATGGCATGTGATTAGTATATATTAACTGCTTGTTATTATTCTAGAGCTCTAATAAGGATATTTAACACAGCTGGAATCCTTCTTCCTTTCCTAAATGTACCAACTGTGTTGTTAGCTCTAAAATTACTTAAGACATAATAATATATTCTTTTTAGGAAAAGATTACAACCAAAGTCTTCAAAAAGAATAAAATGAGCCATATTTTCTACAGTGTTTACTGTCTAAAATTGCACTAATGTCATATCAGTTATAAGCTTATAATCTTGCTTAGTTATGGTTTTTGAGTCTTTGTGAACAAGTATACAAATTTCAAATACTTTGAAGGATGCCTGATCATTCTTCTTAATATATTCTTTCCTCTATTGACTGCTGACTGCCTTCTAAGACTACTCCTAAGTTTGATTATTCAGTAGAAGGACTTAGAAGTTATACTCACAGCTATGATTTATTACTGTAAAAGGCTACAGATCAGGATTAATAAAGGAGAAAAGTGCATTAGGTGGAGTCTGGAGGCTACTGGTACCAGTTTCCAAGTGCCCTCTCCCAGTGGAGTAGCATAGGACATGCTTAATCAATCTCCCAGCAACTAACTGCAGCAACATGTATGAAGTGTTTTTTGCCAGGGAAGCTCTTTTGAGTTTAACAGCCCAGGTTTTTTTTATGGGGTTCAGTCACTAAATCTTCATAATACAAGAAGAAAAGCAGGTGTTCACCATAATCATATTTTTTACACAAATGACCTGGAAAAGTTGGTACAATGTGAATCAAGGTTCCAGGCATGTAAAATACTCATCATTTAATGACAAAGCCTCAGTTTCCACAAGCTAGCCAAGGGCCAGTCATGCAAGTAGACCCTTCTGAAAATATGTGTGATTTGAGTAATTCAGACCTGCTGGGTTAACTCCTTCCTATATAGGTGGCAAGTTAAGACATACGATTCAGGGTATGAATAGTGAGTACAGATCAGGTACGCCACTTAAGAGACACAATCCACATAGCAGGCCCATCAATCTGTTTCTTAACTTTCTAAGTAGGCATTACTCCCTCCACATCTACACCTCACTGTGAAGCTTAGTAAAGCATGAGAGAAAGAATTATGTTAAAAGCTTCACAGTGAAACAGAGCAACTGCTTTATATCTTATTCTTCCTTTCAAAATCAAAGGCCAAAGGATGAAATATAGAGCATCAAGACCAGCGTTTCCCAAATTATACTCCCAAAAAGTGTTAATGTTTGACAAATAGGTATTGTGCAGATAAAGGGTTTGATGGCCAAATAAGTTTTGGGAGTAACATAAACAATATTCCTTGCTTGGAGATTAATGATTTTTTAGCATATTAAAAGTTCCAAAAAGCCCTATTTAAAAAAATTTACAAAAAATTATTAATTTTGTAAATACAGCCATTTGCCAAACTCCTTTTTTCAGGAACGATTTTAGAGCAGAACATCTAGTAACATCTAATGGAACACTGTTGGGGAAACTCTGCAATCGGAAGATTTTGCCAGAGGCTCTTAAGGGTGAGGTGGCATACCAGAATACAAAAATCAGCATATTGATACCATCTCAGTCATAACACAGGTGATCTTGAATGTATTTGGATATTCTACTTCTATGATTTTTTCCAATAAACAACTAAAAGTTGATTTCATCATAGTCTAATGACTGGAACTGAAAGCAATGTTAGCACCAGTACTGAATAAATTGGCTGTGAAAATGCAATCAGTAATAAGAAATTTAATGAGCTGATCAGTGAGGAGACAAAACTTGATAACATCAGATTCAGAAAATTCATTGACTTCTGATTTTGGAAAGGTACCATTGTTTTTTTAAACATTCAAGAATAGGCTTACTATCTTATCAAAGTTTTCAGCCAAATAAAGTATGGTCTGATTGTATTGGGAAAAGAACCAGCAAGGATAAAACGAGAATTCAAGGGAAGGATACAAAGCACTGACACTGGTATCCCAGAAATTACAAAGCAAATCTGGGAAACTAGTTATAACCTAAACATAGTTCTCTGGCATAGTTAACATATCTAGAAATAAGTGTCGTGCTGTTTACTCTGTCACTGACTGCTACAAAAGACCAGTTGGGGTCACTGATGACAACCACATGTCTTCTCATAATTAAAAGGGGGCTAGAAATTGGAAATAAAGTTTGAAGAGAAAGGGGAAAACAGAAGATTTTGAGTCCTCAATCTTATCTTCATCAGTTCAAACTTATCCTTTTCCCTGGTCTTGATTAACTACCTTCAAAATCATTCCCATGCTCACCACTCTTAACCCCTGAAATAGCCAGCCTAAATATTCCAGTCATTTTCTCTTTACTTCTCCACTCTAGGGTTCATATTTCTATCTATCTTTCAGAATTTTCACTGTTCATGAGCCTCATCATCACTAGGAAGCAGACAAAGAAATGGAAGTTTTACAAATAATTCAGCATAAGTTGTAAATTAATTGTGTCATTTGGAATGACTTTGCTTTCCTTCTAGAACAAATCTAATCAATGTTCTAAGTCCTATATGTATACCTTTTTACCAAAACAAAATGAACAAGTAAGAACTGCTAAATCTCACCTGATGCTTCATGTAATGATGCATGTAGGGGGTTGCCATTCTACTAACTTTGAGGCAAAATGGACATAGCAAGTTCTTAGTGTTTTCATGGGATGCTCTAAAATGACTGTCTACATCAGAAAATGATGATGATCTAAACTGGCAAACCTAGAAAATATAAAGAAGGTTTAGTTTAACTTGATAATTTAAAACTGATATGCAATCATATCAAAGTAGTAATGATGAGCCATTTGTTAGAAGAACATTATGCACTACTAATTCAGTTCTGTTGCTTATACAACCAAGAATCCTATCACTGCAAGTAATAAGTATAATCTTTTAAACATAAAAGTTCTCTCTGAAAGTTTAGGGATATATTCCTAAACATAACTAGATTCCCTTCTTTTCAGATCTGCTACCCCCTATCTTGATTTGAATTTTCAAACTGATACCTCTTGTCCTGTAAAGTTTTTCCTGCTATATAAAACAGAATACTTTTTCTTTGGATTTTAAATAGCATCCAGACTATGACAGAGGCAATTTATCTTTATCTTGCTATCTTATTGGGAACTACTTCAAATTCTGGAAAAATACCAGCCAAAAGCATTTAGCTGAGTTTCCCATAACTAACAGCATATCCTCTTTCTCTGGCATTTCTACATTCTTTCCTACATGGTAAGAAAGTGCAAATATTCTCTTTCTCTAGCAGGGCATTTTATTTTTCTAATAAGGACCAGTAAACTATGGCTCCCAGGCCAAATCCAACCCACCACTCCCACATACATGTGTTAAACTGAGGGAGTTCCTGTTGTTGAAGAGGGTCTTTAATCTTAGTAACTCATTTTATTTAAATAAAACTTAGTAACTTGTTAAAAAAATGAGAAGAACAATACTATTTCGTGGCATATGAAAATTAAACAAACACCTAAGTACATGATAAAATGTGTGCATACCTGGCAAATATATGGCATTTCACCAGGTTTATGAGTGTCCTTCATATGTTGTAAAAGCATATGTTCTGTTTGAAATGATAATTCACAGATTTTACAAATAGCTGAAAGTGGAAAAAAACACATTACACCATTTTATGGATGTATATAAATAAAAGATTCATTTTGTACATCCATAACAATTGCAACAAGTAATAAACGTGGTAGTGATGGTGGTTCCAACAATAGTATAGTGCTGACTCTGTAACACTGTTCTAAGGACTTTACTTATATTAGTTTACTTACTTCTCATACCATCATTGAGAGATACTGCTATTTTTACCCCCATTTTTCAGATGAGGAACTGAGTTACAAAAGGATAACATGCCTGAGATCCCAAAGCAGTATTAAGAGGCAGAGAGGGAATTTGAATCCAAGCTGTTCTAACTCCAGACTGTGATTTTAACTATCACTGCAGTTGCTTTTCTTATTAGAGTATAATCCCAAATGATTGATTCCATATTTGCAAACTGGGGAGGGAATCTGAAATCTGTAATTTAATCCCCCTACATAAAATGCATGAGTTATGATAAGGAAGTTTCTGTTTACAAGAGGAACTTCTGTTTGAGTACATAATTTTATTGAAAGGTTTATATAAGACCGGTTTGTCAACTTTGTCCCCAAATTACAAAGTCTATTTATTATTTTCCTACCAGAATTCTGAAGGCTTCCTCATACTTAATGATGATCAAAATTGATAATGTTCAGGACTTCAATGAAATGGTGACTTACTCGGAAACTCATGGGGAGTGTGCGTACTCTCAATATGACACTGCAGGTGGAATGGTGTGGGATACTGACGGTAGCAGCGCTGGCAGGTGGATTGGTTTCCCCAGATTTCGCTGTTCTGCCTCTCGAGTTCCAAATGGTGATTCATGTGGTTCATAAACCTGTGATTGTTAACAGGTGCAAATATTCAGATTTACAACCAAAGAAAAATCTCACAAATAAGTCTCTGAAGGTAGCTGTTAAAAATGCAGATGTTACTCAAAACAGTATCTCCAAAGCCTTAAAGTCAAAAGTGTGCACATTACAGAGAAGACAAGTAGTGATTCTACAACATTTTACTACGCTGATGGACAGTGACTGTAATGGGGTTTGTTGGGGGGACTTGGTGAAGGGGGGACCCTAGTAAACATAATGTTCTTCATGTAATTGTAGATTAATGATAACAAAAAAGTGTGCACATTAAATCACTGTCATTAAATGACTCAGTAAACATTTTTCTTTGCATGTTTTGAAATAATTCATTAGTGTACTTAATAGGAAATACCACTAATTTGCTGTAAGTCTTCATCATTATTTCAGAGTAAAAACACTTTTTTTTGTAAAGAGAAACAGCAGGTTTCTTTTCCATGCATGAAATGCACCACACACTTTAAAATAAGGTACTTAATGGAAGGAAACCCAACCAATAGCAAGCAGCTACAGAGCATGTTAGAAATATTTTGAAGTCCTTGAAGATATTCAGCTGCTTAAAAGACAAATTGTTAGTATTTTTATTTATGTCTTGGTTCCTAAATATATGTAATAGCAATTTTAATACCCATAATTATAAGATCCTTTTGTTTTATTTAATGGTACTGGTTTACTGTTAGCACAAATTATTCTTTTTAACTTGCAGATTATGCTTTTTGTAGCACCTTCCATTTTTCAGTCCTATGTTCTGATATGTCAGATTCCCTAAAAGACTTCTTATGAGAAGGAACTGTGACTTCCAATGGTAGAGAGTACAATATAAACAGGTATATCTATTTCTAAGGGCTTACTGAAACTTTTTATTGAATTTTAAAGTTGTTCCATCAAAATAACAATTTTAAGACAGGATTAAATATTGGCAGTTATTCAGTATAAGTCCTTAAAGGAAATAATCTTGAAATGAAGTGATAATATCATCAACGTAGACAGCAATCATCCTGGAGGATGATTTATCTTTCCACACCTCCAAAACTCTAGAGCTGCTATGGTACACTTTGAAATATCTTTTTCTTTCTTTCATTTTAATATCTTTATTAAAATATATATATTTAAAACCCTAGCTTTGTCTAAATATTTACATATAAAGGCTATGAGACAATAAGCTTTCAGCTCATAACTTTAATAAAATCTATCTGCATAAACTAATCTCTTAACCAACTAGCTATCTCTCAACCCCCATCAGCAGCTCACACTTCTCAAACCAGTAGATGGAGATGTGAAGAAGAGCAAACTCCTCACAAGGCCATCCTCATCCTCAGAATAAAATAACCCTAACTGGTTTTGTTGACATTCAATGTAGGAAAAAAATATTCTACGATATGTTGACAGAGCAGAGACTAGAAATCTTGAACTATCAGCTTCTACCATCCTCTAAAACCATCAGTTTGCCATCCTAGTTTTTGCCATTAAGGTAAAATGTCGTTTAACACATACTACATCTTTGGTTATCCAGTGTCTACTGTTCAAGTTTCATTTACTAAACAATATACCAAAAAATGCTACAAAGTTCCTAGATATTGTAAAATATGGTTAGCTTAAAACTTATATTCTGATAATCTAGAAACCTGTAACCAATCTTCTGAAATGAAAACAATAAAAAGAAATTTCCTGTTTAATATTAAATGAGCTAATCTTAAAGGAAAAGCCAAAAAGCTACTGCTGAACATCTAATATTATATACATAATATTTAAGTATAACAAACAACGTAACCACTGAACCACTTTTCTATGCACTGTACCAAATTTACTAACATTGTTTTCTGATGTATTTTACTGTAAAAATATGGAAGAAGGTCACAGAGTTCTGTTGCAGCATTGTTTTAGTGTTATATCTCAAAGCACAATTCTCTTAAACTACTGGGACCATTAGCAATTGATGGCTGTTGGGGCTTGATCAAAGGAGGAAAATAAGTGTGAAAATTCATGTGAATGATATAAGTGAAAGATCTTTGAAAACTATAACGCACTACCACAAGCATAGCATTCATTATTATTTTAGGCTTATATTACAGTGTATTTTGGGATTTTTCCATGTACTTCATTTTGGACATAAGAATTCACTGGAAAATGAAATAAATGCTGGGCATAGTGACCTCTAGGATGCTTAAGAATGCTAGTTAAAAATGACGGTTATCAAGGGTAAATATTTTTTAAAGTTCATATGTGTGTGTCTGTGTGGCAATGTAGGTACATATATACACATACAAATATGCACCGTGTCACCTAAGGGAAGTGCTCTGATGTCTGCAGTTTACTCTGGAAAGTATTAAAAAGTCAGGTGGGTCTATGAATGAATAGTTATGTGGTAACAGAAGTATAGCAAAATGTTAATGGTAGACTCGAGGTGGTAAATATACAGATATTCACTGTAAAATTTTTTTAATGTTGTTGAATATTTGAAAAGTTTTATAATACAATGTTGGAAAAACAATGTCAGGCTATATAACTTATGACAAATACTAATCACTATGTCTTGTTACTTTGCTATTGTTATTATCTCAGGGTAATAGATATGCAATATGCCATGTCACTCAAAGACTACAATGTACAAGTTCCTAAAATTTAAAGCATACATATATAAATCTTCAAAATTGCATTGAGAATTAAATCTCTACTTTTAAAATGTGTTAAATAATAAAATCAAAGCAGACATGTTTCCTAGAACTGGTACTTCTCTAAAGATCACCCCCCCCAAAAAAATCACTTTCTCTGCAAGGTAAGTGTGCTAAAAATTACAAATATGAATTGAAAAATTAGAGCTCTAATTAAGACCAGTATAGTGAAGTACAACTGGGTAAAGTGGCTCTTCTTGTGACAGGAAAAGTAAGATTCAAAAGCAGCTGAAAAATAAAAATATCTCATGAAAACTCCTAGTTCAATGATACAGAGAAAAGTGATTTTCCCCAAGTTAAAATAAATTTCATTCTTTTTTTTATTAAGGTATCATTGATAAACACTGTTATGAAGGTTTCACAAGAAAAACAATGTGGTTGTTACATTCACCCTTGTTATTGAGTCCTCCCCCCGGAGGCCTTATTGCAGTCACTGTTCATCTTTGTAGTAAGATGCCACAGAGTCCCTATTTGTCTTCTCTGAGCTACACTGTCTTCCCCATGACACCACATACACCATGTGCACCAAATTTTATTCTTTCTTAAGCTGAGAGAAACACAACTGTGTCCAGGTGCCAAACTCCTAAAATGCTAGAAAGAGAGAAAACTTTTCAACATCATAATCTGCCTTTTTTTCTTAATAGAAACTGTTACAATAGCTTATATCAGATGGCACAGAAAAATAAAGATACATATTTACATCTGAAGCATCCCAATTTTAAAACAGAAATAGAAACGAGTATTTACATACCTAATATTATTTTTAAGAACTTTCAAGCAACTGATGCATTTAAAGGTTGTATAAGTCTTCTCTTCATCATCAAAAGTTCCTTCATGCTTTCCATAGTAAAAGTCACTAACTGTCATGATCAATTTTCCTTTCTCTGCACCAGTATTTTGATTTTCAGTAATAACTGAAAATTCTGCTTTAATAATTTCCAAAAACATATTTATCATGTCTGGACAACAACGCTGAAACAGAAAAAAAAAGTAAGCCTTACGTATATCTCTTTTAAAAATTAGATACCAAGAAATGATTCTGTGTTTATAACCGGGGCCAGCTCAGGTAAAACTATACTTGGTAGTATATCTGGAAAGATAATCACTGAAACATTGGCTTCTTTCCTTATATAGTCTAAGAAATTCAAACAACAAACACCTATTACCTTAATAGAGATACAACTTCAAAAACAAAAGGAATACCTCAAGATCCAGGTTGGCTATACATCTAATACTTTTTTCTTGCAATTAAAAGTATCTAGTATAAATATCTAGTAATAATTTGTTCCTTGGCCCAAAATCATACATTTCATATCTGTGTCAAGATATAGCTTAAAAGAGAAGGTAATTTTATATGCTATTGTGTATATGCTTAATTATCAAATAATACACTAGTATTTCAGTAAAGCCTGGTTGGAACTGGACTTTGATGAGCACAGGTAACCTGCGATTCTCTAGTCTCAAGGTGCTAGAAAATGTGTGGTACACAAAGAGAGAAACATCAATTACATCTTTAAAATCTCAACATATTCTATCTAGAATGTTGAAACATCTGAAGGGGGAGATCTACTTCATGAATAAAATCAAGACCTCATACCAACTGACTCTAATGTAGAATACTTTCATATGAGTTTATTTTCGATGAGATAAAATTCATTCATTTATTGTATACAATTTTCAGTTGCAGAATGTCTCTAAAATAATTACAGAGCAAAAATATAAACTTTCCTACAACCCCAAACTATGTATACACAATGCAACCACAAACTGAAAGACTTGAACAATTAAAGAAAGCATAACAAAAAAATTGTGACAGACTCAAGACCAATTAAACCTATCAAACCAATTAAATCTATCTTATCAATGAGTACAGATGGATTTAGCTCAACTACTAAAAAAAAAATTTCATGTAGGATCACAAATGAGAACTACTTCTGGTGAGAGCAAAAAACAAAGTGATTTGGAAGGGTTGAAAATAAAATGATAAAGAATCTAACAGTCAAATGGAAATAACAAGAGAGCAAAGATTGTGAGCCTGATATCAAACAAAGCAGAATCAAGACCAAAAAAGGAATACTTTACAAAAATGCTAAAGAGTACATTCATGAGGAAGCTCAAAGAGATAGATCCACCTATATCCTAAATAGCAACAACCATAAACCAGAATTGGAAGATATCAAAGAAAATCTTGGTAATGTGAGACTTTTCAGACCTTTCTCAAAGCATGACAGGGCAAGTAGACAAATGTAAGCAAGGATATAGGAACCTAAATAACATATTAATATGTTAGACCTGATTGATGACTATCATATTCTGTACCCTAAAAACAAATAGCACCCCTTATGTTCAAGGTTCCATATGACATTCAAGAAAATAGCCCATACAATTTTCAAAATGGGAAAAGTGGTTGTGAGAACCTGGGCTTCGCCATTAAAGTGATTCATGTTTGAATCTCATCTGTGCCAATCAATTAACTGGCAACAAGACAATGAGAGAAAGTTCTATCCCAAAAAATTTTCTAAGGATTACACTAAATAATATTTTAAAGCTGAGTGCTCTACCTTAGATCAATAGGATGTTTGCAGTACTTACACTGGATGAAAACATTATCTCTGTGGTATAGTAACCTATTTGTCTATAGTACCAGCGAAAGATCATTCACAAATAATCTAAAACTCACATTTTTTTTTCAAAATGGAAATCCTTTCTGTGATATTATAAAAATTTGACTGATATATAAAAGTGTATAAGCTAAAATGTAAAAGTCTCCCATAGTTTTAATCATAGACAATGCTAAAATAAATAAAACCACATTTTAGAGAATGTTTGCCACTTTCTCCAGGTGCAGAAGTATATTTGATATGTTATGATTTATTTATTAAATAGATGGAAAATAAGACCATTCATGTGTGTCTGTATATTCAGACAAAGAGGATGCAAAACAAATTAATAAGGAATTATTTCCTTTGCAAGTTGTATTGGGAACTACGCAAATAGGAGACAGGGCTGAGATATCGTCTTAGACTTTTTGAATCACGAGACTATATTATTTACCCCTCCAATTAAATAAATCAAAGATAGCTAAAAAATCCAGCCTTTTCTTTTCTCTCTCCATCTATAATGCAAAACATAAAAACATCAAGCATCTCTACACAATATTACATAGACAGGAAGATCAAGAGCACTTATAGAAGTTGCTTCATACGTAAAATCAAAACCCAAAGTCCAGTTACCAGAAGTCATACTCAGGAAATAGTGATAGATAAGTACAGATTTGCTCAAGAATAAAGAGGTTGCATTTGGAATTTTAGGAACTTTTCTTTCTACGTTTTTTTGTAAAATGCTGAATTTCAATGAAAAATTTACCTATCTTTAAATAATTTGAGCAATAACATTTCTTAAGTTGCTTCTTTGCCTTGCACCTTTCTTATCCCTTATTTCCTGTATATAATCTACATTGCCTTTTTCTTTTGCCTCCTTTCCCTCTTCCTGCCATTTCTACTGGGCATGCTAGGAGAATATAGACTATCTTTCCATAAACACGCAGAAACTGTAATATCTACGAAAATATTTTAAGTGTTGTGATATCTAAACCTCATACTTCATTAGTACCTGGAAAATTGCCTATAACCTAACTTCAAGAGCCTCCTACATTGATATAAAGCTGGGATTAATTTGTAACAACTACACAAACTATGTTCTGGATTGAGTTAAACTATCAGTTCATATGAAATACTCCACCATCAGTTTATACCTGAATGTTGAAAATTAAAATGCAAGACTAAGATGTTCATTGAGTAAGATGATATGCATATATCACCATAGACAAAAAATAAGGTTAAAAAAAGAAATTTCTAAGTTACATGGAAGATTAAGCACCTAATAAAATGCCTGCTTTACAAGAAGCTTGAAGAATGGCATGACCTAGTCAATAAAATATTCTGATTAATACATTATTTTCATTAAAAATTTAAATACAATATGCATATACTATAGTATATATAAGCTTAATTTTGGGGAAGGACTTAAAAATTTTGTATGCAGATAGTCATTATAAATATCAATTTTTACTTAAGCTTTATGAAAATAACAATGAGAAAATTTCTTATCTAAATGTCTGGGCATTAAATCTATGAAATTCAAGATTTGTGAATACTTTAAAAAAAACACATTTTGAAAAAGTTTTACCTTCATGTGACATTTCAAAGGATCCAAAAGGTTGAACTTTATATTGCACTTTGGACAAGATCTTCTAAAAAGCGCTTCAGTTTTATAGTAAGTTGATGGGGAGACATTTGTACCTAAAACCAAATTAAGGACCTTATCACTCAAATTCTTCTTTTTAAAAAGCTTGAACACCAGTATAAATAATACAATTTTTTACATGCCACATTCATATTTACCTTTTGATACCATTACATGGGAATATGTCACAGAAGGACGGCTTGCTGAAGACAATGAAGTGGAAGGATTTATGTCAGTATTTTCATTGGTTTTTGGCATTTTTAGAATAGCATGGCTTACATTAGCAACAAAAGGTTTGACTGTAGGCAGAGTTTCTTCTAAATCTAAAGTGATGTAAATAGTGGGAAAGATATTTGTAAATGCTTTAATATGGAATATTGCTTACAAATGCTACTAAAATGGTCTTATATTTAAAATTAAGTAAAAGAACTTTGGAGTTAAATTAAAGGTAATATAATTGAATTATGTCATACAAACAACAATAAAGAATGATCAAAATTTATGTAATCAATAGGCAGAAAGAAATGATACAAACATCTATTGTAGACTACACATATTTGAAGAACTCATGAAATAAACTTTATGCAGGAAAATTCTAAAGGTGCTTTCAAATAAATATATAAAGAGGCATCATGAAAGAAGTCAGGCCAAAAAAAAATCCTAAGCCCCTCCCTCCCAAAAGAAATTAAAGCACAGAGAATACTCTAAACTCATTTACTAAAACTGAATTTATCTTTAGATGCTTAAATACAGTTGAGCTTATAAACATAAACAATTACTTTCAAAAAATTTAGAGAAACCTTTTAAAATATTTTTTAAAAAAGTAACTTTGGATGTCTAATGGAAAACTCAAGTTGGTTCTTTTTCCACTTAACCTGACAGGTTTTAATTATCTTTTTGTTCTCTATGTATAAAGTAGAAACAACTAATCTTGAATGTTAATACCTCTCATTCATATGAAAAGGTATGGAATTAGTATAATTGTATTCAAACTATGTTTCCTCTGAGCCTAATGGTTTTGTTAGGGAATCAAGTGGCCATTAGGCTCAGAGGAAACATAGTTTGAATACAATTATACTAATTCCATACCTTTTCATAGTTATAGTGCCATTCCTAGTTTATAGTCAAGTTAAATAGAATCACTCTGAGATCAATAGTATTAAATTCTGACTCTTCAACTTATTTATATCTGATGCCTTTGGCTTGTGCTGTTCACTTTCCTTGACAGTGCCAATAAAACTCCTATTCTCATTCTTCAAAATCAAATTCAAATCCAACCTTCTCCAAGAACCTTCTACGATCATCCTAGACAGGAGTCCATTAATCACGTTTCTGAACACATAGTGCATATGATGATTCATAACTATCATTCTAGCAACGGTTTATTGTCAAGTCCTTTAAAATTTTAATGCATTTTTCACTTCTCACTTATCTCATTTTAGCCTCAAAAAAGCCCTGACATAAGCAGAGCAAGAATTAAAATTATATCTTCAAATGGCTGATTTCAGATCTGGAGAATGAATGTGAGAAAAATAAAAGTATGTTTTAATAATATGAGAAAACTGAGGTATAAAGAGGTTTGGTGACTTGATAGAGGCCTCAAAAATCTTCAGAGTGGAGACTCAAACCTGCATCTTCCTAATCAGCTATAACTCTATTTACCATCAGGGCCAACTTCTACTTCCTGCAGTATAAAAAAGAGAGTGAGACTCATTGTTTTTATACCCAGAAGCTTCAAGAATTCAGACTTTTTCTATGCATAAAGACCATGTGCCTTATAAAATTTGATTTCAGACAACCATTTAGTCTCCTTACTTATTTTGGTTCTTGGTCATTTTACTAACTAGATAAGTGACACTTGTGAATATCAAAACAACTATTATCAAAATGGGAAAATATTTTTGGCATACATATTACTATAATTTTTTTCCATTTTGTTTTGGTAAATGGATATTGATTTGTTAGTAAACAATCACACATTTAAAAAATTCTCCTATAACTCTCTCCATTTAGTGAAATGTATCAAATTTGCTAATAAGGAAATAGTCATTTGATTATAGGGAATTTTCAACTAGGTAAGATTCCTTCAAGGCATACTCATTTATTTCAGGTTAATGAAGAACGTTGTTACAGTATACAATCAAAGAAGTGTAATTCTTCTTCATTTGGAAGTTTTCATTATTCCTTCAATGGATATTTACTAGTACTTAGGATGTGCAAACCATTATTTCTTTAGTATTGACATTTTACATGATACTACTCTATAATCATATTTAGCTATCACATCTACATTATTTATTTGGATAGAAAGACACAAGCCTAATAAAAAATCAACTTTAACCATGTACTTTTTCTCATACTAATGGCCTTCCAAATAATTAAAAAAATTTTAAACCATACTATTAGAGCATCAGAGCACTTCCCTGATTCACATTAAGATTTTTTAGTCCATAGCTGGTTCCAAGTGAGAATGAGCTCAAAGAACACATTAGCCAACTTAATAGAAGAAATTATATTATTAAATACAAGGTTATATAAAATCACCCAAAAGAGGCATTTAGGAACTATTAGCTTCCATCTTACAATATATGAAAAACTTAACATGAAGGCATGGGCTTCAAAATAGAAATTCATTTTATATGTATATTCATAAGGTCTGTTATTATTATATTTATAAAAAGTGCAGAACCAAACCTTCTACAGGAGAAATAGTCAATTCCTGTTGGGTCAGTGGTATTGAAACCTGGGTCGAGTCAAACAATGAATCTGAAGAATCATCCAATTCAACTTGTAATGTATTCTTTGTAAAATCCTGTAAAAAGTTACAATTATTTTGTTTCATAAACTTTTAGAAAGGTAAACTTAATACTATTAAGATAACCTCAATGATTCAATTACTAATAGGTTGTAAAACACAAAGGTAATTATTATTGTCAAAATCAGCATCTATTGGGTAAGGGATATATGAGAACTCTCTGGATTAGTTTTGTAATTTTTATGGAAATCTAAAATTAATTTGAAACAAAAAGTTAAATTAAAAAATAATGACAGTATTATGGGCAAAATGAAAGTTATATTTTGGTAGAACATTTCTGTAAGAAAATTTTAAAGTTCAGATCTTTTGATCTTATTATTCCAAATATTCTACTTCCAATAATTTATGCTAAGGAAATGAAAATGTTTAATGGAAAATTATTTGTAATAACAAAAAATTAAAGCCTGTATGTCCAACAATGGAGAAATGGTTAAATAAATTAAATGACAGACTATTACGAAACATCATGTTTTTTGAGAAATATCCAATGATAAAGAAAAATATTTTCAGTATAAAGTTCACTGAAAAAAGAGGAACAGATATTAATGTATATAGTCCTGATTTACAGACTTCTATATACCACACTAACCATCTGCAGAAAACAAAATAAAAATACAGTATGTATTCTATTCTGTTTCTTTTTTTACCCTCTCATACATATGACCTTTATAATGGGAAATAAAGATCTTTCTTGCATATTTTGTATTTAAAAGTTGAGAGATAACCAGGTTTTAAGAATTTTACTTTGCTACAAAGTTTTCTTTGACATGGTCTGGAAACAAGATACTGAAGTCTAAATCATCCATTCCTAGAATTTGAGGCCTAACATGCAGATTTCTGCGTTTGAGCTTTAATGTGTGTTATATAAAATCAATAAGGGCTATATGACTTAATTGTAACCAAACACAATCTTACTGCAAGGTAAATATTCTCTCCAAATATTTGCAGTTAAAAAGGAAAGATATTCACTAGCAATTTCCAGAATAGTTCTTTAACAGAAGTTCCTTTAAATAAAGTTAAAAGTTTAAACCCTTTCCTAGGTCATAATTCTGGTCAATTAAGTACCACCACTTCAGAGAATAGACCCATTATTCAACAAGTAACTTATTAAAATAATTCTCCAACTGGGAATCTTTTGTATCTTATAAAATAGCTCAGAAAGATACCAAAAATCGTAAGGTACAATAGATGATAGACTGGGATTCAGAAGATCTGTACATTTATTTAGCTATGGAACCTTGAGCAAGTCACTTGAGATTCACATTATTCACCTTTCCAAGTAAAATAATAGCCACCAATTATTCTCTATTTAAAATGTACTTGCCTTTTCCACAGTATACATATTAATTAAGTAGTTGATACAACAGTACTAATAAAGCCCTAATATTATTTCCCATTTATAAACAGGTAAAATAAAGTTAAGTATGGTTAAGTAAGGTTCCCAATACAGCTCAGCTTGTTATTAATGATGTAGTAGGAATTAGAACCCAGATCTGCCTAATTACAAATCCTGTGCCCTTAAGCTGTATCACACTGACTTTAAAAGGGACAATAATAGTTATCTCACCTCACCCAAAAGAGTTGTTAAGGTAAACAGAATGAAAAAGTTTTTAAATGTCTGAGAAAATCCCCTTAAACGGGATTCTCTATTCATTTGTGAAGATATATCTGTATTCTCAACCCTGGCAGCACATTAGAATCATCCAGAGAGTTTAAAAAATATCTAGTATGTCTGGACTGACCCCAGACCAATAGAAAATCTCTATTTTTTAAAAGCTCCCTAGGATTGGGAACCTGACTGAGGAGCTTTGATTAAACAAAGATTCCCACAGAAACAAAGAATTCTGAATTTGAATGAACTCTAGTTTCTAACTTTTCTAATACAAAAGATACACTCCTACCCCCATCCCCCACCCCACTTTGTTATTCTTCATCCTCGGGTCCAAGGTAGGAATGATTTTCATCCATCTGCATTTAAATAATAATGTTTCTTTTTTTGTTTTTCCTAAATATCAAACAGCTTATGCTAGCACGAGAAAATGACTAAGTAGTCTTATTCCAGCTAAAATCAAACAACTTTTGCATTTTTGGCAGTCTGCCAGCTTCAGGTAGGCATATAAAGTTTTTAAAAGCATTAAATAATAAGTACATATTGCCTTAAGCTGCTAAAGTTGTGGTACTATTGTTATGCAGCAATAAATAAATAATACATGGTGCTTTGTCAGTCATCCTTTCAGGTAAAAATGGAATTTCATTTTTAAATAAGCAGCTAGTTCAGCTTGTAACTCACTTAAGTGCTTTTCCTCAAAAAAATCCTTCATGCTGCAGATACAGAAATACTTTTATATACTACCCATATCATCACACAGAATATTTAAAAATAAATGTACTCAAGGGTTGAGAGTTAATAAAATTAGTAACACTTTATTACTTCTTCAAGGATATTCTCAAGTAAAATGAAATTTTTCTATTTCTTCTTAGCTCTTGGTGATCACCAACACAAAAACTACTAGCATAGCTTGATGCCATGGCTCTGATTCGTATTAAGGCACTGGAGTTTTACCCTCCATTGCTTTGGCATCATCAGTGCAAATGCTGACAGAGTGAAAAGGGCAAATGTCTTAAGAGTTGTTGTGACAACAGTTTTAGCCTCCCAGACCCCTGAGTTTCAAGGAACCCCAATTTTCTGCGGACTGCCATTGCTTTAAGGCAATGTTTCTATTCTTAAAAGTATATACTTAAATGTAGGGATGGATGTGTGTATGTGCATATTTTAAAAATTCTGAGCTAACCTGGATTGATATCCTAGATCCAGTATTTACCAGCTGTGTGGCCTTGAGTGAATTATTTAGCCTCTCTCTGAGCCTAAGCTTCCTCAGCTATCAAATGGGGATTATAATCCTACCTACCCCACAAGTAAGTTATATGAATTAAATGAGATTAATTCAATGTACAGCATTTGGAATAAAGGCCCATATTAACAGACTAAGAAATGTTATGCATTACCATTGTCTATTACTTCTGTTAAAAGTTTGAAAAACTAAGCTATGAAGGTATGTTTTCAGAATAAACAGCAACAATAACCACAGAACAACCTTCCCAATTAAGAATACCTGGTTCAGTCTACTATCTTAAGAATTTTGCCATTGTACAATAGTCATTACTAATTGTACCTTTTTAGTCACCTTTAGATAGAATAGTTTTCAATATTATACCTATTGAATTTAAGCATATTACCTGACTTATTGACAGACTGGATAGTTCGTTCCTGCTGTTATTACTTAGGGTATTAGTTGAGCTATTATAAAGATGGTGATATTTTCTGATAGTGATTATACTTCTACTGGAATGGCGACTACTTATGATAGTTCACAATTCTAACTGGGTACTATAATATCCAATATGTCCCTGAGCTAATTGTGTAGTTTCAAAAACACTTACAGGTTTAGACATGCTCTGAGGAGTAACCGAGCCCTGTGAAGACTTAGATTTAGGATGAATTCTAGACAAGGAAGCCACTGGCCTGGCTTCTGGATCTTTGCGGTGTTGAGTTGTAGGCTTCAATGCATCATCGTCACCTGTGTTTTAAAATTACACAGTATATTGAATATTTTTCTATATAACCAATTTCGTCAAAATACTTCACTTTAAAATTAAGCAGTACAATAATACTATACCTTGGCTGAGTGTCTCATCATTTATTCCCTTTGAAGGTTACCTGGGGTTACCTCTGTTCAAAATATCTATAAAAATTATATTTGTTTCAAAATTTGTTATTTGAATGAACCACATATTAAGATATAATAGGAAAAAATTTCCAAAAATATATCCATATACAACCAATACTTGAATTGTTATATATAGACTTGGATTCCTGTGACTCAAAGTCAAACCCTTCCCCAATTCCCATGCCACGTTCATATCCCTAAAAGCCTAAAGATTTCATTATGGGCAAGCTGATTGGATTATCTGTACCATTATTCTTGAGTTCAGAAAGGGAAACCGCCATAGACTGCAGACTAAATTAAACCTAGAGTTTGCCACAGTATCTCAATATTAAGCCAAAAGCCAATCCAAGCATGATATGACCCTTGGGCTCACTTTAACATTGCTCACTCTTGTACCCATGTGAACCCATAATTTCTAGGTTATTGAGGAGTCAAATGAAAATTTGGAAGAATAGAAAGTTGCCTAAAATTGCTAATCAGGGAAAGGTACAAACCATAAGGAAATCCCATAAAACCTCAAAAAATTTCCTTTCTTCCCTCTTAATAGAAAAGAACCAGATTTCATGAAATAATTCCATAAATGTTCACACAAAAGTAGGGTTGTTTTATGATAATGAAAATGCAGTGCCCTATGACTAAGTACTATAGAAGACTTCTAGGAGAAAAATCTGCTCATTCAAATAACTCGATATTATTTTCATTCAGAAATTCAAGATAAGTATTTACTCAAGCCATGAAAGAGCTATTATGATAGTACTTTCTGTTACTATAGTCTATCAAACATAAGTTTTTACCCCCACCCCACCCTTATGGTAGTTTTATATAAATATTTAGTTCTTGTTCTATATGCTAATAATAGTTTATGGCTTACACATAAAACATCAACAAAATCATTTAAATTCTCAGTTAATTCAGAAAAGAAATTTCACTGAGGTCACCTTTCTTTTTGATAGAATCACTTAAAACTAATATACATTGTTCTAGTTGAACATTCATTAACAGTCATTTACAATTCATATAAATCCAACTTGAACTGTCATGCTTTCAATAAGATTATTTGATAATTTTGAAATATGATAATATTTCAGTGTAAAAATAATCACAATGGCTAAGAAACAATAATTAGGGGTATTCCACTTAGCCCCTCTCAATTTGCCATAGGATATGAAATTGAAAATTAAATTAAATTTTTCTACCTCTGATAAAACTGAATAGAAGTGCCATTCCTAGTTTATAGTCAAGAGAAGCAAGAACTAGGCTTTCAGAAAATTAAAACTTGTCTCATAACCACACTATTATACATTGCCATGCAAAATAAAAAACACTGGTATGCTGGCTACATTCTTTAGTAAATTCTCCTGGCTTAAAAAAAGTAAATATAATGGGAAAGAATCTGTCTCCTCTTTCTTCCCTGAAATTCAGTATGTTGTTCCCCTGCACTTCACACATTTTTTTGGTTGAACATTTTACAAGTATCATCAATATCTTCACTTTAGCATTGTAACAACATCAAGTCTACTTACTCCAACTGAAATCTAATAATCCACAAAGGCACTGGACAAGTTCTGCTAGAAAGCCATGAGGATTAAGTGTGCTGACTACTTATATTGTCCATGTACAATGGCTGAAGACTAGACCCTCCCTCCTTCATGAATATAATCAAGAGCTGCTGAAAGATGGGTGTGGCTAAAAACTACACAGACCAGAGATTGTATAATCATGCAGTGCCTGTTCATTCTATAGCCATGAATCAAGATGATACAATGACGAAGGAGTTGTCTGGATGTGATAACCCCTATCAGAGACTAAGACAAACTTGGTTAGTGCTCTGATATTTTAAGTAAAACATTCAAACAATTCTTTTCTAGGTACATTTGGGCTTAAGGGAGAAAAAGAAAACTAACAAATAAAAATAAATAGGTAAATAGGCTACTTGGCTCCACTAAAAATTATGATTTCTAATCTAACAAAGCCTACAATGCTGTGAGGTAATCTTCACTTTTCGTTAATATTTCCCTTTTCTCTCGTATGAGACTTTAAACTCTCACCTCCTTACTCAAGTCCACAACCACATCCTCCCTGTAATTCTCACCAATTCTTACCCCTCTATGCTCCCTCTCACCTCTAACTCCTTACAGAGTGACAAGGACATGTAAGATGGCCTGCAGGTGTTTCCATTAGAAACAATATCTTATAAAATTTACTTCACTGGGGGAAATAGATTAAAGATGGCGGCATGAGAGGTGAAACAGAGGCTTCCTCCTAAAACCGCATACAAATCGAAAACATAGTTGGTGCAACTAATCCTGAGAGAGCAACAGGGAAGAGGACTGCGCCAGACTGGAAAAAATACCCCTGGAAAAAAGAGCAGACCTCATGGAACCTGGTAATGTACCAAAGCTGTGTCCCGGTGGGACCCAAGCCCTTCCTGCAGCCCAGCTCACCGGCAGGAGGAAGAGAAACGGAGTAGGGAGGGAGTGGAAGGCCTGGGACTGCTGAATACCTAGCTCTGGAGATCTGCTCTGGGAGCACAAACCTACATTTCATGGTGCTTTCATGATACTCGCATGACTACGGGGTTGGAAAGCTAAGACAGGCAGAATTCCTGGAAAGACTAAGATTCCAGCCACTTGTGGAAAGCAGGGATCCATATTCAGCTGCTCTGGGACAAAACCTTATACCTGTGTGCTCGGCCCACTGGTTCAAGCAGTGGAGACAGGCACAGCAGCCAGGAAGCAGGAAAAAGCTCTTTCCTCCCCCCAGGCACCAATACCGCTCCCCTGTGACCCCCAACATTGTTTCAGGGGCTGAGCAGCTCCAGAGAGTAGAGCTTTGGGACACTAGAGGGCGCCATATACAAATATGAAATGCCAAAGGAATCTGGTCCAGAGTAAAATTAATATAACTTCGGAGAAAGACTTAAATGACATGGACCTTATGACCCTTCCTGAAAGGGAGTTCAAAATAAAAATCACCAAAAAGTTAATGGAGGTATGAAAGATATCCAAGAACTCAGGAATGAATTCAGGTCGGAGATCCAATCGTTGAAGAGCACATTGGAGGGTATTAAAAGCAGGTCGGATACGGTGGAGGAAATGATAAATGAAACAGAAACTAGAGAAGAGGAATACAAAGAAGCTGAGGCACAGAGAGAAAAAAGGATCTCTAAGAATGAAAGAATATTGAGAGAACTGTGTGACCAATCCAAATGGAACAATATTCGCATTATAAGGATACCAGAAGAAGAAGAGAGAGAGAAAGGGATAGAAAGTATCTTTAAGGAGGTAATTGCTGAAAACTTCCCCAATCTGGGGAAGGAGATAGTCTCTCAGGCCATGGAGATCCACAGATCTCCCAACACAAGGGACCCAAGGAAGACAACAACAAGACACATACTAATAAAATTGGCAAAGATCAAGGATAAGGACAGACTATTAAAAGCAGCCAGAGAGAGAAATAAGATCACATACAAAGGAAAGCCCATAAGGCTAACATCAGACTTCTCAGCAGAAACCTTACAGGCCAGAAGGGAGTGGCATGATGTATTTAATGCCATGAAGCAGAAGGGCCTGGAACCAAGATTACTTTATCCGGCAAGATTATCATTTAAATTTGAGGGATTAAACAATTTCCAGATAAGCAAAAGCTGAGAGAATTTACCTCCCACAAACCATCTCTACGGTCTATATTGGAGGGACTGCTATAGATGGAAGTGTTGCTAAGGTTGAATAGCTGTCACCAGAGGTACTAAAACCATAGTAAAGAAAGTAGAACAGCTAATTACTAAGCAAATGCAAAACTGAATTAACTATCCCCAAAGTCAATCAAGGGATAGACAATGAATACAGAATATGATACCTAATATATAAAGAATGGAGGAGGAAGAAAAAGGAGGAGAAAAAGTAAAGAACCTGTAGATTGCGTTTGTAACGGCATATTAAGTGAGTTAAGTTAGACTCTTAGATAGTAAGGAAGTTAACCTTGAACCTTTGGTAACCACAAATCTAAAGCCTGCAATGGCAATAAGTACATACCTATTGATAATCACCCTAAATATAAATGGACTGAATGCACCAATCGAAAGACACAGAGTCATTGAATGGATAAAAAAACAAGACCCATCTATATGCTGCCTGCAGGAGACTCACTTTAAACCCAAAGACATACACAGACTAAAAGTGAAGGGATGGAAAAAGACATTTCATGCAACTAACAGAGAGAAAAAAGCAGGAGTTGCAGTACTTGTATCAGACAAAATGGACTTCAAAACACAGAAAGTAATAAGAGACAAAGAAGGACATTACATAATGATAAAGGGGTCAATCCAACAAGAACATATAACCATTATAAATATCTATGCTCCCAACACAGGAGCACCCACATATGTGAAACAAATACTAACAGAATTCAAAGGGGAAATAGAAAGCAATGCATTCATTCTAGGAGACTTCAACACTCCACTCACTCTGAAGGACAGATTAACCAGACAGAAGATAAGTAAGGAGACAGAGGCACTGAACAACACAATAGAACAGATGGACCTAACAGACATCTACAGAACTCTAGACTGCTTATATGGGATTGTTCTTCTTTTTTGAGGTAGGCCTGTATTGAAATATACTTTCCTCTTAGCACAGCCTTGGCTGCGTCCCACGGATTTTTGTGGCATTGAATTATTGTTGTCATTTGTCTCCATATATTGCTTGATCTCTGTTTTTATTTGGTCATTGATCCATTGGTTATTTAGGTGCATGTTGTGAAGCCTCAGTGTGTTTGTGGGATTTTTCATTTTCTTTGCGTAATTTCTAGTTTCATACCTTTGTGGTCTGAGAAACTGGTTGGTACAATTTCAGTCTTTTTGAGTTTACTGAGGCTCTTTTTGTGGCCTAGTATATGATCTGTTCTTGAAAATGTTCCATGTACACTTGAGAAGAATGTGTGTTCTGTTGCTTTTGGGTGTAAACTCACAATTAATGAAACTAGAAAAAGAAGAACAAATGAGGCCCAAAGTCAGTAGAAGGAGGGAGATAATAAAGATTAGAGCAGAAATAAATAAAATTGAGAAGAATAAAACAATAGAAAGAATCAATGAAAGCAAGAGCTGGTTCTTCAAGAAAATAAACAAAATAGATAAATCCCTAGCCAGACTTATCAAGAAAAAAAGAGAGTCTACTTACATAAACAGAATCAGAAATGAGAAAGGAAAAATCACTACAGACACCACAGAAATACAAAGAAGTATTAGAGAATACTATGAAAAACTATATGCTAACAAACTGGACAACCTAGAAGAAATGGACAACTTCCTAGAAAAATACAACCTTCCAAGGCTGATCAAGGAAGAAACAGAAAATCTTAACAGACCAATTACCAGCAAGAAAATTGAACTGGTAACCAAAAACCTACCTAAGAACAAAACCTCTGGACCAGATGGCTTCACTGCTGCATTTTATCAAACATTTAGTAAAGACCTAATACCCATTCTCCTTAAAGATTTCCAAAAAATAGAAGAGGAGGGAATACTTCCAAACTCATTCTATGAGGCCAGCATCACTGTAATACCAAAACCAGGCAAAGACACCACAAAAAAAGAAAATTACAAACCAATATCCCTGATGAACATAGATGCAAAAATACTCAATAAAATATTAGCAAACCAAATTCAAAAATACATCAAAAAGATCATCCATCATGATCAAGGATGCCAGGGATGCAAGGATGGTACAACATTTGAAAATCCATCAACATCATCCACCACATCAACAAAAAGAAGGACAAAAACCACACGATCATCTCCATAGGTGCTGAAAAAGCATTTGACACAGTTCAACATCCATTCACGATAAAATCTCTCAACAAAATGGGTATAGAGGGCAAGTACCTCAACATAATAAAGGCCATATATGACAAACCCACAGCCAACATTATACTTAACAGCAAGAAGCTGAAAGCTTTTCCTTTAAGATCGGGAACAAGACAAGGATGCCCACTCTCCCCACTTCTATTCAACATAGTACTGGAGGTCCTAGCCATGGCAATCAGACAACACAAAGAAATAAAAGGCATCCAGATTGGCAAGGAAGAAGTTAAACTGTCCCTATTTGCAGATGACATGATATTGCAGATAAAAATCCCTAAAGAATCCACTCCAAAACTACTAGATGTAATATCTGAATTCAGCAAAGTTGCAGGATACAAAATTAATACACAGAAATCTGTGGCATTCCTATACACTAACAATGAACTAGCAGAGATAGAAATCAGGAAAACAATTCCATTCACAATTGCATCAGAAAGAATAAAATACCTAGGAATAAACCTAACCAAGGAAGTGAAAGACCTATGCTCTGAAAACCATAAGACACTCATGAGAGAAATTAAAGAAGATACCAATAAATGGAAACACAACCCGTGATCATGGATAGGAAGAATTAATATTGTCAAAATGGCCAAACTGCCTAAAGCAATCTATAGATTCAATGCAATTCCCATCAAAATACCAATAGCATTCTTCAATGAACTAGAGAAAATTGTCCTAAAATTCATATGGAACCACAAAAGACCTCGAATAGCCAAAGCAATCCTGAGAAGGAAGAATAAAGCAGGGGGAACTACGCTCCCCAACTTCAAGCTCTATTACAAAGCCACAGTAATCAAGACAATTTGGTACTGGCACAAGAACAGAGCCACAGACCAGTGGAACAGACTAGAGAGCTCTGATATAAATCCAACCATATATGGTCAATTAATATAAGAGAAAGGAGCCACAGACATACAATAGGGAAATGACAGCCTCTTCAACAGCTGGTGTTGGCAAAACTGGACAGCTACATGCAAGAGAATGAAACTGGATTATTATTTAACCCCATACACAACAGTAAACTCGAAATGGATTAAAGACTTGAATGTAAGTCATGAAATCATAAAACTCTTAGAAGACAACATAGGCAAAGATCTCCTGAACATAAGCATGAGCAACTTCTTCCTGAACCCATCTGCTCAAGAAAGGGAAACAAAAGCAAAAAAATGAACTCATGGGACTACATCAAACTAAAAAGTTTTTGTATGGCAAAGGACATCATCAACAAAACAAAAAGGCATCCTAAAGTATGGGAGAATATATTTGTAAATGACATATCTGATAAGGGGTTAACATCCAAAATATATACAGAACTTATACGCCTCAACACCCAAAAAGGCAAATAACCCGATTAACAAAGGGCAGAGGATATGAAGAGACAGTTCTCCAAAAAAGAAATTCAGATGGCCAACAGACACATGAAAAGATGCTCCGCATCACTAACCATCAGGGAAATGCAAATTAAAACCACAATGAGATATCACCTCACACCAGTAAGGATGGCCAGCATCTAAAAGTCTAAGAACAACAAATGCTGGTGAGGATGTGGAAAAGGAGAACCCTCCTACACTGCTGGTGGGAATGTAAGCTAGTTCAACCATTGTGGAAAGCAATATGGAGGTTCCTCAAATAACTAAAAATAGAAATACCATTTGACCTGGGAATCCCACTCCTTGGAATTTACCCAAAGAATACAACTTCTCAGATTCAAAAAGACATATGCACCCCTATGTTTATCACAGCACTTTTTACAATAGCCAAGATATGGAAGCAACCTAAGTGTCCATCAGTAGATGAATAGATAAAGACAAAGTGGTACATATACGCAATGCAATACTATTCAGCTATAAGAAAAGAAACAAATCCTAGCATTTGCAACAACATGGATGGAGCTGGAGGACATTATGCTCAGTGAAATAAGCCAGGCAGAGAAAGACAAATGCCAAATTATTTTCCTCATTTGTGGAGTATAACAATGAAGCAAAACTGAAGGAACAAAATGGCAGCAGACTCAGAGACTCCAAGGATGAACTAGTGGTTACCAAAGGGGAGGGGTGTGGGAGGGCAGGTGGGGAGGGAGGGAGAAGGGGATTGAGGGGTATTATGTTTAGTACACATGGTGTGGGGGATCATGGGGAGAACAGTGTAGCACAGAGAAGCCACATAGTGGATCTGTGGCATCTTACTACACTGATGGACAGTGACTGCATTGGGGTATTGGTGGGGACTTGATAATATGGGTAAATGTAGTAACCACTTTGTTTTTTCATGTGTAACCTTCATAAGAGTGTATATCAATCATACCTTAATAAAAAGAAACTTCACTGAAAGTAAATGCTTACTGGAAATAGCTGGTTGTGAACTTAATCTCTCTCCCACAAGGATCAGCTCATCATCATTTTCATTCCGACTTTCTTCTACTTTATTTTGCTGTGGATCTAGATCTTCTTCACATTCTATGAAGAAGTCTGCCATTTTTGGGTTACCTAATTTTCAAAAGGAGAGCAGTAAATCAAAAAAATATTTTTTCAGTACAAATAATGATATTTAAGATGTACTTTGATAATCCTAATAGCAATTACTGAATTGATATTTGTAGTCAGTACATGGTAGCAGAAGTAAGAAATTCAGAAATCAACCTCTAAGATCTAGACAAGTAAAAATTAAGCTAGCTAGCTAGATAGTGAATGACAATAGTTATTTGCAGTGGTCAATCCATTTTAGAAACAATCAAATCCAGTCCAAGTGAGTTTCAGTTTTACAACTAGAGTATGGTTATATCTATTAAAAGTATTTTACCTATTATCTTAAAAACCCCCCCAGACTTCTGTATTAACAAAAGGGAGATAAACTAAAAATAAGAGGCAACAGGTGGGAGATATACTAAAACAGAACCAGAAGGATACCAGGCACAGAGCAAAACAGGGATGCAGTGTTTTGCTCTACAATGATAATAGGGGAATTAAGTGAGCCTTATTCCATCCTAGGACAGATTAGACATTTCTCCCCTGAGGAAACTAAGTAAAGAACATACCACGAATACCACCAGCCTACAAGTGCTGACCAAGTACACAGAGCTCCTAGGAAACATTTTAGTGCCTCATTCATAAGTATGGATGGATAACCAATGAGCTCCAGAAATGTGACTGAACTGTTCAATGTGAAAGGTCAAAGTGATAAAACAGACCAAAAAATCTTAAAGAAAACAGATAATGAAGAGCACAGGAGAAAATATTAGAATGAAATTAGCATTTTTAGAGAGATAAGAATGTTATAAGAGTAACATTCAGGAAGAAAAGATTTAAAATAAGATAGGCAAAATTCAGTTAAAAAAATAAAATGCTGAATTTGAGTAAATGTTCCATAAGTGGAACTAAAATACAAACAAAAAAATATATATAGATAATAGTGAAGACAAGATTGTTAGAAAATCAGTTTTGAAGGTACAATTTACCTAACACAAGTTCCAGAAAAAGAAGAGAAAAAAAGGAGAGGGATTTAGTCAAAAGAAGAAGTATTTCTAGTTCTAAATGACATAGATTACTAGATTGAAAGGCAGGTCATTTCATGTGAAACCTTTGTAAGAGTGTATATCAATCACACCTTAATAAAAAATTAAAAAAAAAAAAAGAAAAAAAATTGTAACATAAAAAAAAAAGAAAGAAAGGCAGGCCAGCACCTGGCACAATGATAAGAAAAAAAAAAGAGCCTACATACAGTAGGAGGATATATCATGAAATTTCAGAACATTGAAGATACCAGTTTTAGATAACCTATAATCTCTCAGAGAGAGGGAAAGTTAAAATAATGCTTTCAAAATTCTTAGCAAAAATAATTTTCAGTTTAGAATTCTATGCCCAGGCAAGATTTTCAACCAGAAGTACCTATTCATTCATCAAGAAGACCAGCAACATCAACAAAATTTACCTCCCACTCACCCTTTTTTCCTTAGGAAGAATCCATCACAATATGAGACTTAAGAAGGGGGAAGAGAGAGGATGCAGAAAACATGACATTCAACACAATACAAAGACAAAGGAAAGTCCCAGGACAGAAGCTATTCAGTAGGTCTAGAGAGCAACCAGCCAGAGTAGAGCAGGAGCATATTACTCTCAGGAGGAATGTCTGTGGGAGACCACATACATACAAAGATTAAAAATTAAGTTGTTAGATTACCTGAGAAGTTTTACCTTGTAGAAAATCAGTTAAGTGGCTACAGAAGGCTACAGAGTTGGCTATAGATTTAAATAAAATATAACAAAATTTTTTAAATGAAGAATTTTAATTGAAAAAGCTTTTTAAAAAAGAGAAAAAAGGAAAGGTATCCATAACATATTACTACCAGAGTACTATGCTCATCAGTGAACAATATTTATTATGGTCATCATTATAAAAACATCAAATATGATTTAACTAAAAATTGAGATATAACTACCTTGGGAAATGTTTGGGGGAAGATGTTAGTGTAAGAAAACTAAAATCCTCATATTCCTTAATAGAAAAATCATGTGATTCAAGAGACAGTGATATGTTTATGCATGGTTTAAAATTTCAAAAATACAGATATAATTATTAGAAAAACAGCTAAACTGTTGAAAGTGGATGTCTTAAAAAAGAGGGACTATATAGGGCCAAAACACATGCACACCCATGTGCACACTCCTCTCTCTTGTTCTCTGTTCTCTGTCACCCTTCAAAACACTGTGAATATGCAGTTTATAACTTTAAGATTGTCTTTTTGAAAACATTCATGTATTGTTTTGATTAAAAAATGTATTGAGGGAGCACCTGAATTAAAATCATAGCAAGGAGGATGGATACAAGTGGTGCTAGATAGGTGCAGTGAGATGTGGATGGGGGAACAACTGAAAAAACAAAACAAAACAACTCTAGGGTCTAGCTGTGGCAATGACATCTTTTTATAAACAATGATATCTTTATCTTTTAAACACATTAATTTCTAAAGGTAATTTTACTAGATAAAAATAATTTCATTTCTTGTCAAAATTAAAAAGTACCATGTGGAAACAATGATTTGGAGATGGCATATAAAACACCTTAACAAATTGGTGCAATTCCTTAAAAAACTTAAAACTTAATTTCCTCTTCTATACAGATATGCCAAAATCATTTCTTGGCATAATGTTGTTTAATGTTTAGTAGTCCACCTACATTAAAACAAAACAAAAACCTTCCCAGCCTCCCAAATGTAACTAATTTTATGAACTGCCTCCCTTCTTTTCTAAACTGTACTTTAAATATATATACAGAATGTTCTAAATCAATTCAAAGCATAATTCATAATTTGGCATATAAGTATTCTGAATACTTGAAAACACCACTCTCATTGTGTCCCTTGGAGCCTCATTTGTATGCTTCCTCCATCTAAAACATCCTTCCTCCTTATCTTCTATCTACTGTTCACATTATTCAAGAATAGTAGAAAGAGTATGGACTTGACATCAAATTGAATAGTTCAAATCTTCACTGTACCATTTCTAATCATGTGACTGGAGAAATTATTTGTATTTGTTTCCTCACCTCTAATATGAGTACAACATCTACCTAGCATAAGTGGTAATATAGATTCAGGAAAATGCCATATAAAATACCTAACTGCAAGCAGATACTCAACAAAATATTAATTTCCTGCCCCTTCCCAACTCTTGGTTCAATTATAAATTCCTCAGTAAACACTTAGACCTTGTTTTTCTTCCACCTCTTACTACATTGACAGTCTATGCCATGCAGTTTAAGATTTACTATATATGATCTCAAACTGCTCACTATTTCTTAATGTGTCTTATTTGTCCATGTCTAACTCCAAAGTAAGCTCTTTGAGAGTGAAGAACATATTTTCTTTTACTTTGTATTTCCTTCTACACATAGTAGTCTACTGGATACACAGTTGGCACTCAACATATGATAATCTACAGACTAAGAAACTAGGCAAAGTCAGGCAATGCCAAATTTAAAAAAAAGAGGGACAACCATGTACACTGATAATAAAATATCATTTATATCTATGTTGATACCACGGTCTTGAGACCATGTCAACACATAAGTCTTCTTTATTCTTTTTAACTGGGACAGCCACTGTCAATATATTCAAGATGGAATGAGCAAAAAAATTTTAAAGGCACATAACAGCATATATAGTATGATTATATTTAGAAATCCTTTTTTATGCATAGAAAATATTCGTGATTATGCCTAACAAACTGGCAATAGTAGTTATCTCTGGAGATGAAGAAGAAACACTTATTTCTACTTTATGGGCATTTTTTGTATATTCTTTTTTTAATATGAGCATGTATTACTTTAATAAATTTAAGTGTTTTTTTTAAATGTTCCCATCTTTGTCTCTCCCACCTCTTCTCATCAAGCAAGGTTATCTGTACAAAAGCCACACATAGTAGTATCACTTGTAGCAGTAATACTTACTTTTTGGTTGAAAAGGGTTGTCGTCGTCCATCAGGTTGCAGTCACCTAAGCCTCAACACATGACATCAATCAATTTTGTGAGTCACTTTAAGTAACACCAAATATTAAAACAATATATTGTTTTGCTGTTTATCTAAAAATTTAACATAAACATACTCTGGTGATCATCTGGATGACCACCTTGTAACTAAACTCAGTCTCATAATTTCAGTGCTTATGGTCTTTTTTGAGATATAATTGACATATTAGTTTCAGGTGTACAACATGATTGATATATGTATGTATTGTGTAATGATCACCACAATAAGTCTAGTTAACATCTATCAACATACAGTTACAATTTTTTTCTTGTGATGAGAACTTTAAGATATACTCTCTTAACAATTTTCAAATATACAATAGAGTATTATTAACTATAGTCACCATTATATATCCCTTCCCCCTTACTCTCCCCTTCTACTAAACGTGCTGACACTGAGTAGTAAAACACTGGGCTGAAGAAATAAGACTGGACTAGAAAAGTTAATTGGGGGGAACAAGTTCAACAGGGGAAGCTAAAATTTGGAGCCCTTCAAATCAGAACTTTTTTCAATGAGCTATTCTCTAACTTTTCAACATATATGGAAATAGTAACGGTATTATTTACATACTAAAATGTTGAAAATATAAGAAGTCTTAAAAACATAAAGGAAAGGGAAATGAAAAATACCTCTTTTTTTTTAGGTGAGTCTCCTTGCTTATTCTCCTTGACCACCTCACTTCCATAAAAAGTGGGGCATAAAATAGTGAATTGAGCATTGGGTGAGGACTCAGGAGACTTGGGTTCAAGAACTGGCTCTATCACTTCCTACCCACAAGACTTTCCTTGAGGTTGTTTCCTCACCTTCTAAACAGTTATATCAACACTCCACAGCCTACCACAAAAGGGGTTATCAATGAAATATACATATGAAAGATTCAATTATAGAGGAATTTGTACTGTTAAAACATCAAGAACACACAGCCCTAACGTAATTGTGTAAACAAACCAGTGCCTTCATAGGCTCAGTGAAGTTTCTGCTTAAGGAGGCAGTTTGAGTTTTTACAGTAACCCCCAAAGGAGGACATTCCGCAAATGCTAAGAGGAGACTTGTAGTTTAAACCTCTATTTTTTGGTTCCAATTTTATGTTTAATGGCACTAACGGATATTTAAATCCAGTCTAAACCTGAAAACAATAAAGGCAATTTTTAAGTTCACAGATAAAAAAAAACTAAGAAAAAAATTGCAAACAAAGAGAATCCCTTTGATGAAGATCTCCCGTGCTTGCAGAGGCTGATTCACTTGACATTTTCTTCCCTGATTTCTTCTTTTAAAAAGCACTAAAACTTGAGATAAGTTAAGAGGAACTCCCTCCGAATCTACAGAAGGATAAAAACCTTAGAATGAGATCATTTTTTCCGTTTCATTAAGTAAAACCTGCAAAGCTCACTATTAAAAAATTGTGTATCTAAGTCCATGTTTCTCCTCAGGGCTCTTCGGCTCTAGACAATAACTGAAAGGAGCATGATTTCTATGACGGAGGAACGAAGTGCCTTTGGCAAGAACTAGGCTATGAACGTTGAATGATCAGTAGTAACCTGGGTGAGGGGAACCTGGAGAGAAGGGGCCCAGCGGGCCCTGAAGCCAGAAAGTTCGGAACCCTCTCTGGTGCCTTTTACTATGACTGAAGAGATTTGGGGGGTGGGCGGGTCTCATCAAACATCAGCATCAAATGCACAAAAGACCAAAGGGAGTTGCCTCAAGAAAGAAAGCCAAAACCGGGCTGGGGACAGACACACAGGACCCCGAGGTGAGGAGGCAGGGAGGTGAGCGGCCAGGGCCTGAGTGGGCCGCTCGGACCCAGCCTCCGGCAGCTACCTCAGAGATTCCGAGATCCCTCCCCCGCCGGGGCTGGCCCAAGATGGTGGCCCACCCGCCACCGCGCCACCAAGCCCGCCCCCTTCCCCGCGCCCTAGGCTATCCTGGCGACTCACACTGGCATTCAGACCCTCAACTTGCCATTCACACAGCGGAACCGCGGCGGCCGCCCTCAGAGCGACAGGCACGGCTCGTGAGGGAGCCGCTACCGACCCCCTCCCGGCGCAGGCGAGCCGCTGCCGGCTCCCTCCCGGCGCAGGCGAGGGCGGGGGATACTTACCGAGAGCAGGGCAGGTCACCCTGACTGCGACGAAGAGGAGGAGAGAAGGGAGGAGCGCGAAAACCCTGTGCGGCCGCCGCCACAGGGACTGCGACAGCCGCGGCAACTCCCGGCTCCGGAGTGAGCGCCTCAGACGACGGCAGAACTGTATAACTATGCGCGCTGCCTCATGGGTAGACTCCGAGTGCTCTACCGCCCCCCCCCCACTCCCCCGCCCGCCGCCCTCACATCCGGGTTCTTTTCTAACCGTCCTGCGAAGGCCGGAGCGGACATGTGCGCAGCCTCACACGTTCTCGAAGGCTACAACACTGGGGCCTTGGGCTGTTGAGTAGTGGGTTGTAGGTCATGGGCGCGGGTCTGATGACAATCTACTCGGCAAGCCCACTATCCACCTCGGGTTGCAGTCCCGAAATCGGGGCTGGAAACCATATTTAAACACAAGGAATCAGGAATTCTGGGTCTTCTCTGTGTGTAAAGCCTATAGGCATCAATTAAAAAAAAATACTGTGCATAGGAGATGAAGACATAAACCAGATGAATAAAAATAATAAAAATAAGGTCATTTAAATAATTGGTTAATTTTGTTTTGTTTCAAATACATGGTTTTGCTTGTATCTCTTTATTATTCCTGTGTTAAAATGTCTGTTATCAGCATGTTAAGAAAAGAATTCATTTCCAAAAAGAATTTGCTAAGATACCGCTTGGCAAACATTTTAGAAACACTGTGCTTGTTCTCAAGGACAAAGAGAAAGTTTCCTTTCACAAGGTCTATGCCCTCTAAAGAGTTACCCAGAGTTAAAATCTTGCCTCACTAGCTCCTTAACACACGTTAAGTTCAGTCAGTCACTGAATCATACCAATTCTTCTGTTTGAGCTTTGAGTTTCTTCTCATTTATACTACCCTTTGCTACTGGTTCTGAAAAATAAGCTTTACAAGGAAAGAGAATAATCAAAGAAACAATCTTGGAACATTCCTAAGTTGCCCCCCCCCCCGCCACCCTCCCCCCGCCACTTCTGGACAGACTTATAAGAAAGGCCAGCACCTTCCCATTTGTTGTCAGTAGGAAATTTAAAACTAGCAAATCTACAGCCTGGCATCTTTGCTCTTGGCTCAGGTGGAAAATTAAAAACTGGCAACTCTGCAGCCTGCATGCCACCTCCTTTGGTGCAGGTGGGAAATCTAAAACTTGCAAATGTACAGCAGCTCATGAGAGGAAAGTGTTTCCCCAGTCACACCCCCTAGAGGCTATAAAGGCCCAACACTTTTCCTCTACCTCTCGCTCAAGCCAGCACAGACCTGTTTTGACCCCCCCCACCCGCTCTCCCCAGGGTTTCCGTAACAACATTTCTCTTGAATTCTCTGCGTGAATAGAGTGTCATGAGCTTCCATATCTGAACTAAAATTAGGAGGGGGGAGGGTCAATCTACAAACCATTCTGTTGAATAATCTGACAGATTCTTGACTATAAGCAAAGTCATAAAACTAGTTAGTCATAGGGTTAGCATATGAATATAGCCCTATTAAGCCAAGACCACTTACCACCAGAGGTAATAAGGTAAGGGATATAGAGATGTGTGCTAGAATACTCAATCTCCCCACAAGTGAAGGTTGCTCCTCTCTCGGAATGGTCCTCATCCTGTGAATCAAAGATCATCACCCTGAGCAGTGACCTGGATGGTATCTCACACATATGCTGCCAGCTGACAGGGCTATGCAAGCCAGGTAGCCTCTGGAAGACCCTTTGATTTGATCAGAGTTCTTGGTTTCAAGCAACAAATCTCAATTCTGAGTGGTTGAGGTAGGAAATGAATTGAGCAGCTCATAGAATCATTATGAGGGTTAAGAACTAAAGGGCAGAGTGCCTCAAACCATGCCTGCAGATTTAGCCCAGTGAGAAAACTGCTGTCAAGGATGCTCCTGTGCCTGTGACTCTGCCCCTTCCTCCTCCAGACACCACTTCCCCGGGAACTCAATTTGGCCACAACTGCGGCTGTTGCAAGAGACAGAACTCACTGCTGTCATAGTTTTTATGTGTTACTAGTTCTTGACTCAAATTCTTATACAGGTACTTCTGATTGGCCCAGTGTAAATCATAGAACTAAATCCAGGCAGTCAGGCAGGCTGATAAAATTATTATTTAACACCTTCTATCAGCTTCTAAAGTAGGAACCAGACTCTACTTTCTTCCAAAAACCATACGTTGGTGAATTCCATATGTGCAGAAAGTGAGTTAGATGCTGGGTAGCCAAAACATGTGTGCACCTGTGCACACACAAACATACACACTCAAATGTTCATTACAGCCTTGCTTCAACTCAGGTCCACAAGCCAGCATTATTGACACCGACTGCTAGAAAAACAGAACCTCTAGTCTGGCTCCAGATCCTCTGCATCAGATCTGCTTTTTAACAAGCATTCCAGATAATTTGTATGTACATTAAAATTTAGAAGTGCTGCTTTACATTATACAATATGTAGTCCCTTTTAATTTCCAAAGATCAGTTACTATTACTTTCTATTTTTCATCAGTAAGGTTGTCAGTTAACAAATAAGAATACAAGGCACCCATTACACTTTGAATTTCAAGATAAACAATGAATAATTTTTTAGTATAAGTATGTCCTATATATATATATTTTTTTGTAGATAATTATTTTTATTGAAGGGTAGTGGACACACAGTATTACATTACATTAGTTTCAGGTGTACAACACAGTGATTCAACATTTATATACATGATAATTCTAGGTACCAGCTATCACCATACCAAGTTGTTACAATATTTTGACTATATTCCTTATGCTATACATTACATCCCGGTTACTTATTTATTTTACAATTGGAAGTGTGTACTTTTTTTTTTTTGTGAGGGCATCTCTCATATTTATTGATCAAATGGTTGTTAACAACAATAAAATTCTGTATAGGGGAGTCAATGCTCAATGCACAATCATTAATCCACCCCAAGCCTAATTTTCGTCAGTCTCCAATCTTCTGAAGCATAACGAACAAGTTCTTAGATGGAGAACAAATTCTTACATAGTGAATAAGTTACATGGTGAACAGTACAAGGGGAGTCATCACAGAAACTTTCGGTTTTGCTCATGCATTATGAACTATAAACAGTCAGTTCAAATATGAATACTCATTTGATTTTTATACTTGATTTATATGTGGATACCACATTTCTCTCTTTATTATTATTATTTTTAATAAAATGCTGAAGTGGTAGGTAGATACAAGATAAAGGTAGAAAACAGAGTTTAGTGTTGTAAGAGAGCAAATGTACATGATCAGGTGTGTGCCTGTAGACTATGTGTTAATCCAAGCTAGACAAGAGCAATAAAACATCCATGTATGCAGAAGATTTCTCTCAGAACAGGGGGGGTGAGGTTCTAAAACTCACCTCTGTTGATCCCCAATTTCTCACCTGATGGCCCCCCTGAGACTGTGCCTGTCTTAGGTTGTTCCTCCCTTGAGGAATCTTACCCATCTCTGGCTAACCAGTCATCTTCCGGGGCCATACAGGGAAATGTAAAGTTGGTAAGTGAGAGAGAAGCCTTATTGTTTGAAGAGGTTAGCTTTTTACTTCTTTGCATATTTATGCCCTGTGGCTTCTATGCCCAGCATTTGTCTTGAGATATCTTTACCACTTGGAAGAATTATGATACTCGGTAAATTTGATATGAGGCACGAATTTTATTTAAGGGTTGTAATTAGAAGGAAGAAGAAAAGCTATAGAAGTAGCAGGCGGAAGAAAACATGGGAAGATTGATTATTTCTTTGACATATCTTCTTGTAGAGTAACTTCAGCATGTATAGGTTTTAAACTACTAATTAAATTGCACACACACATTAACATAATAGGAGTATAGTTACATAACCAAAGCATACCTGTAATTACCAGCCATCTCCAGTGAAACCAAGAAAACCAGTTAGGCACCTTAGGCATTTGTGAAAACTTATCTATGATATGCTGCATACTGTCCAACTGAACTTGAACAGTCTGAGAGAAATCAGACAAATTAAAACAACCCATTCCTGGGAACTGTTCACATCCCATATGTTCTTTTAACAGTAAATAGTCTGTAGTTGTAAGATTTTGGAGCGCTACAATTTGCACTTCTCCTAATTCTTGATTGAGTTCCGACAGTATAGATCCAGTCAAATTTGTTGTTTTACTGTATGCACAGGCCAGCTTAGATATCTCCTTCCTCATTCCCATGGCAAGTCCAGGAACTGGTGGGATGAGTGCATCTACAGCTGTAGCAGTGCGTGGATCTTTGTTGGGGTTTTTTGATGATCATCTTCTGGCATGAGTCTTCCAGAGAGAGCTGATGTTGGAAGTTCTTTTTCATATCGTATCTTAGTTGATTTTCGGGGTAGCCCAATTAGGCTTTGATCCTCTGTATAAACACAAACAGACCCTTTGCCTACACTTTTATATGCCCTTTATACCCTTGTGTAGAACTCATTGGCGGTCACCACACAGGAAATGCCTTTTTTTTTCTGGTATCATTAATCTACACTTACATGATGAATATTATGTTTACTAGGCTCTCCCCTATACGAGGTCCCCCCTATAAACCCCTTCACAGTCACTGTCCATCAGCATAGCAAAATGTTGTAGAATCACTACTTGCCTTCTCTGTGTTGTACAGCCCTCCCCTTTCTCCCACCCCCCCATGCATGCTAACCTTAATACCCCCTTCTTCTCCCCCCCCTTATCCCTCCCTACCCACCCATCCTCCCCAGTCCCTTTCCCTTTGGTACCTGTTAGTCCATTCTTGAGTTCTGTGATTCTGCTGCTGTTTTGTTTCTTCAGTTTTTCCTTTGTTCTTATATTCCACAGATGAGTGAAATCATTTGGTATTTCTCTTTCTCCGCTTGGCTTGTTTCACTGAGCATAATACCCTCCAGCTCCATCCATGTTGCTGCAAATGGTAGGATTTGCCCTTTTCTTATGACTGAGTAGTATTCCATTGTGTATATGTACCACATCTTCTTTATCCATTCATCTATCGTTGGACATTTAGGTTGCTTCCAATTCTTGGCAATTGTAAATAGTGCTGCGATAAACATAGGGGTGCACTGATCTTTCTCATACTTGATTGCTGCATTCTTAGGGTAAATTCCTAGGAGTGCAATTCCTGGGTCAAATGGTAAGTCTGTTTTGAGCATTTTGATGTACCTCCATACTGATTTCCACAATGGTTGAACTAACTTACATTCCCACCAGCAGTGTAGGAGGGTTCCCCTTTCTCCACAGCCTCGCCAACATTTGTTGTTGTTTGTCTTTTGGATGGCAGCCATCCTTACTGGTGTGAGGTGATACCTCATTGTAGTTTTAATTTGCATTTCTCTGATAATTAGCGATGTGGAGCATCTTTTCATGTGTCTGTTGGCCATCTGTATTTCTGTTTTGGAGAACTGTCTGTTCAGTTCCTCTGCCCATTTTTTAATTGGGTTATTTGTTTTTTGTTTGTTGAGGCGTGTGAGCTCTTTATATATTCTGGACGTCAAGCCTTTATCAGATGTGTTATTTTCAAATATATTCTCCCATACTGTAGGGATCCTTTTTGTTCTATTGATGGTGTCTTTTGCTGTACAGAAGCTTTTCAGCTTAATATAGTCCCACTTGTTCATTTTTGCTGTTGTTTTCCTTGCCCGGGGACATATGTTCAAGAAGAGGTCACTCATGTTTATGTCTAAGAGGTTTTTGCCTATGTTTTCTTCCAAGAGTTTAATGGTTTCATGACTTACATTCAGGTCTTTGATCCATTTTGAGTTTACTTTTGTATATGGGGTTAGACAATGGTCCAGTTTCATTCTCCTACATGTAGCTGTCCAGTTTTGCCAGCACCATCTGTTGAAGAGACTGTCATTTCGCCATTGTATGTCCATGGCTCCTTTATCAAATATTAATTCACCATATATGTCTGGGTTAATGTCTGGATTCTCTAGTCTGTTCCATTGGTCTGTGGCTCTGTTCTTGTGCCAGTACCAAATTGTCTTGATTACTATGGCTTTATAGTAGAGCTTGAAGTTGGGGAGTGAGATCCCCCCTACTTTATTTTTCTTTCTAAGGATTGCTTTGACTATTCGGTGTTTTTGGTGTTTCCATATGAATTTTTGAATTATTTGTTCTAGTTCATTGAAGATTGTTGCTGGTAGTTTCATAGGGCTTGCATCAAATCTGTATATTGTTTTGGGCAGGATGGCCATTTTGACGATATTAATTCTTCCTAGCCACGAGCATGGGATGAGTTTCCATCTGTTAGTGTCCCCTTTAATTTCTCTTAAGAGTGACTTGTAGTTTTCAGAGTATAAGTCTTTTACTTCTTTGGTTAGGTTTATTCCTAGGTATTTTATTTTTTTTGATGCAATTGTGAATGGAGTTGTTTTCCTGATTTCTCTTTCTGTTGGTTCATTGCTAGTGTATAGGAAAGCCACAGATTTCTGTGTGTTGATTTTGTATCCTGCAACTTTGCTGTATTCCGATATCAGTTCTAGTAGTTTTGGGGTGGATTCTTTAGGGTTTTTTATGTACAGTATCATGTCATCTGCAAATAGTGACAGTTTAAGTTCTTCTTTACCAATCTGGATTCCTTGTATTTCTTTGTTTTGTCTGATTGCCGTGGCTAGGACCTCCAGTACTACGTTAAATAACAGTGGGGAGAGTGGGCATAGCTGTCTAGTTCCCGATCTCAGAGGAAATACTTTCAGCTTCTCGCTGTTCAATATAATGTTGGCTGTGGGTTTATCATAGATGGCCTTTATTGTGTTGAGGTGCTTGCCCTCTATTCCCATTTTGCTGAGAGTTTTTATCATGAATGGATGTTGAACTTTGTCAAATGCTTTTTCAGCATCTATGGAGATGATCATGTGGTTTTTGTCTTTCTTTTTGTTGATGTGGTGGATGATGTTGATGGACTTTCGAATGTTGTACCATCCTTGCATCCCTGGGATGAATTCCACTTGGTCATGGTGTATGATCCTTTTGATGTATTTTTGAATTCGGTTTGCTAATATTTCATTGAGTATTTTTGCATCTACGTTCATCAGGGATATTGGTCTGTAGTTTTCTTTTTTGGTGGGGTCTTTGCCTGGTTTTGGTATTAGGGTGATGTTAGCTTCATAGAATGAGTTTGGGAGTATCCCCATCTCCTCTATTTTTTGGAAAACTTTAAGGAGAATGGATATTATGTCTTCCCTGTATGTCTGATAAAATTCCGAGGTAAATCCATCTGGCCTGGGGGTTTTGTTCTTGGGTAGTTTTTTGATTACCGCTTCAATTTCGTTGCTGGTAATTGGTCTGTTTAGATTTCCTGTTTCTTTCTGGGTCAGTCTTGGAAGGTTGTATTTTTCTAGGAAGTTGTCCATTTCTCCTAGGTTTCCCAGCTTGTTAGCATATAGGTTTTCTTAGTATTCTCTAATAATTCTTTGTATTTCTGTGGGGTCTGTCATGATTTTTCCTTTCTCGTTTCTGATACTGTTGATTTGTGTTGACTCTCTTTTCCTCTTAATAAGTCTGGCTAGAGGCTTATCTATTTTGTTTATTTTCTCAAAGAACCAGCTCTTGGTTTCATTGATTTTTGCTATTGTTTTATTCTTCTCAATTTAATTTATTTCTTCTCTGATCTTTATTATGTCCCTCCTTCTGCTGACCTTAGGCCTCATTTGTTCTTCTTTTTCCAATTTCGATAATTGTGACATTAGACCATTCATTTGGGATTGTTCTTCCTTTTTTAAATATGCTTGGATTGCTATATACTTTCCTCTTAAGACTGCTTTTGCTGTGTCCCACAGAAGTTGGGGCTTAGAGTTGTTGTTGTCATTTGTTTCCATATATTGCTGGATCTCCATTTTGATTTGGTCATTGATCCATTGATTATTTAGGAGCGTGTTGTTAAGCCTCCATGTGTTTGTGAGCCTTTTTGCTTTCTTTGTACAGTTTATTTCTAGTTTTATGCCTTTGTGGTCTGAAAAGTTGGTTGGTAGGATTTCAATCTTTTGGAATTTACTGAGGCTTTTTTTGTGGCCTAGTATGTGGTCTATTCTGGAGTATGTTCCATGTGCACTTGAGAAGAATGTATATTCTGTTGCTTTTGGATGTAGAGTTCTATAGATGTCTATTAGGTCCATCTGCTCTACTGTGTTGTTCAGTGCTTCTGTGTCTTTACTTATTTTCTGCCCGGTGGATCTATCCTTTGGGGTGAGTGGTGTGTTGAAGTCTCCTAGAATGAATGCATTGCAGTCTATTTCCCCCTTTAGTTCTGTTAGTATTTGTTTCACATATGCTGGTGCTCCTGTGTTGGGTGCATATATATTTAGAATGGTTATATCCTCTTGTTGGACTGAACCCTTTATCATTATGTAGTGTCCTTCTTTATCTCTTGTTACTTTCTTTGTTTTGAAGTCTATTTTGTCTGATATTAGTACTGCAACCCCTGCTTTCTTCTCACTGTTGTTTGCCTGAAATATGTTTTTCCATCCCTTGACTTTTAGTCTGTACATGTCTTTGTGTTTGAGGTGAGTTTCTTGTAAGCAGCATATGGATGGGTCTTGCTTTTTTATCCATTCTATTACTCTGTGTCTTTTGATTGGTGCATTCAGTCCATTTACATTTAGGGTGACTATTGAAAGATATGTACTTATTGCCGTTGCAGGCTTTAAATTCGTGGTTACGAAATGTTCAAGGTTAGCCTCTTTAGTATCTTACTGCCTAATTTAGCTCACTTATTGAGCTGTTATATACACTGTCTGGAGATTCTTTTCTTCTCTCCCTTCTTATTCCTCCTCCTCGATTCTTCATATGTTGGGTGTTTTGTGCTGTGCTGTTTCTAGGAGTGCTCCCATCTAGAGCAGTCCCTGTAAGATGTCCTGTAGAAGTGGTTTGTGGGAAGAAAATTCCCTCAGCTTTTGTTTGTCTGGGAATTGTTTAATCCCACCATCATATTTGAATGATAGTCATGCTGGATACAGTATCCTTGGTTCAAGGCCCTTCTGTTTCATTGCATTTAATATATCATGCCATTCTCTTCTGGCCTGTAGGGTTTCTGTCGAGAAGTCTGATGTTAGCCTGATGGGTTTTCCTTTATAGGTGACCTTTTTCTCTCTAGCTGCCTTTAAAACTCTTTCCTTGTCCTTGATCTTTGCCATTTTAATTATTATGTGTCTTGGTGTTGTCCTCCTTGGATCCTTTCTGTTGGGAGTTCTGTGTATTTCCGTGGTCTGTTCGATTATTTCCCCCCCCAGTTTGGGGAAGTTTTCAGCAATTATTTCTTCCAAGATAGTTTCCATCCCTTTTCCTCTCTCTTCTTCTTCTGGTACCCCTATAATACAGATATTGTTCCTTTTGGATTGGTCACACAGTTCTCTTAACATTGTTTCATTCCTGTAGATCCTTTTATCTCTCTCTATGTCAGCTTCTATGTGTTCCTGTTCTCTGGTTTCAATTCCATCAATGGCCTCTTGCATCCTATCCGTTCTGCTTATAAACCCTTCCAGAGTTTGTTTCATTTCTGTAATCTCCTTTCTGGCATCTGTGATCTCCCTCTGGACTTCATCCCATATCTCTTGCGTATTTCTCTGCATCTCTGTCAGCATGTTTATGATTCTTATTTTGAATTCTTTGTCAGGAAGACTGGTTAGGTCTGTCTCCTTCTCTGGTGTTGTCTCTGTGATCTTTGTCTGCCTGTAGTTTTGCCTTTTCATGGTGATAGGAATAGTTTGCAGAGCTGGGACGAGTGACGGCTGGAAGAACTTCCCTCCTTGTTGGTTTATGGCCCTCCTCTCCTGGGAGCACAGCGACCTCTAGTGGCTTGTGCTGGGCAGCTGCGCGCAGACAGGGCTTCTGCTTCCTGCCCAGCTGCTATGGAGTTTATTTCCGCTGTTGCTGTGCGTGTGGCCTGGCTCGGGTTGCCCCTTTACGAGGCACTTGGTTCTCGCAGGTGTGGATGTGGTCTGGATGTTGTCCTGTGTCCTCTGGTCTTTATTCTAGGAAGAGTTGTCTTTGTTATATTTTCATAGATATATGTGGTTTTGGGAGGAGATTTCCGCTGCTCTACTCACGCCGCCATCTTGGCTCCTCCAAGTATGTCCTATATTTTATCTGGCACCTCTACTCATTCATATACGTCTCTTCCCACAATTAACAAAATGAACAAAAAGAAAAATTGACATAACAGCCTACCCGAATGCATGCACACCGGTTTTTTATTTTGGCATGATAGATTATAAACAGCATGACAGCAGAACATATACACTCTACACAGTTTCAAGCACACTGAGTTCTGTATAAGCATTCCATGCCTGGTGTCTCTATAATTTGAAGAGTGAATGGTTTTCCCTATAACAGTTACATAGAATAAAGTCTTTTTTGAAGAAATACACTTATAAATTGCAACTACTTCTAGTTCATGAATTTTGACCATTAGACCTTTTTCCCATAGAATCTGGCTTTCATTCCCTTCAACATATGGATGAACTATGCCTTTAAAGAAATAAAGCAAATATGTGGTAAATAAAGAAAATATGAAAGTATGTGCTGACTTCCCTCTGGAGAATGCTTCATTTTCTTCTTATAGAAAAGCATTGTTGCCAATGTCCAGCGTCTTAGAAAAATTGTTTTCAAACATTCTGTGTGAGAAAGAGGCAGAATGTATGATGTATCAGTCAGAATTAGAAGCATCTAAAAAATTAAAGAAAACTATTAGTCCTCCAAGATATATACTGGTTGTTTTGGTATACCAAGTATAAGATGGCTTGATACATTCTAACATTTCAGCCAACACAAATATCACCAAACAACCAAATAGGGCATTTGGGATGGTTGGGAGAGAATGACCTTCTGTTTAAAATTCTCAGAAATAAGGGAGTAGTTTTCTAGATAACAGTTTCTTGAAAGTTGGACAAGAAGTGAGCCACCTCCAGTGAAGTTTAGCAACAAAATCCTTTCAGTTATCATATTTTCCCCCAAGTCTTATCCTCTTGGCTGGTAGTGAAATGTTGAGGGACTGTCAAACGGATTACAGTTCCAGGAAGCAGAATATCCTTAAGGGTTAAGGAATATTAGGGATAAATATATATACTTTTCCCTCCAGAAGTCTTATGTTTGCTGCCACCTTTCATTAAAAAAATTTTTTTGGCTGCCGCCTTTTAATTCCATGCTTGCAAGTCTCATTCTAGAGGTAGATGTCTCTAATAGGTGAATTATGCACACTAGTTTATGGGTTGGGTCATAAATAGATCAATTGACTAGGCTTTTGCTAAATATTAATAATAAAGAAAACATTCATAAGCACACCATCAGTCACTTATATATACTATTTCTATAAAATAGCTGTCTTTAATTTATAATGCGGAATAGTTAGAAGCTAAAGCTCTTTCCCTGCAAATAGTGGACTGATTAAACAAATAATAATACATCCATAAGATGCAGCCATTAAAAATCATCTTTTCTAGGTCCCCTTGGAGATATAGCTGACTCAAGAATTAAAGCAGGAAATACAAGATAATCCTGGAACATCTTGACATATCAGAAATTAAATAACAAAGACCATAGGGTCATGCTTAAAAGGACTCAGAAACCATCTTGAAGATCCTCCTGTTGCTCAATGAGGGACAATTTGAGTATCAATGAGAATAATAACTGTAATGGATTGAAACATCAAATCTCTTCCAGTGCAATAGTAGGTCAGACTGCTACTCTAAAAAAAATGCTTGGGAACCAATTCGTTATTTCAAAAACTGGGAAGTAAAAGAGGATGAAGGAAGTCTTTATTCCATTTTTTATATGCTTATTGTATCTCAGGGTAACCACAGAGTTAATAAGGGGACGTTTATTTTTACAAGAGTATTTCAGCTAATAAATGCAGAACAAATGATAGAATGTCATACCTTTATTGTCCTTAATGAAACAGTACAGCTAGGAAAGGATATTCAGTACCTGTTAACGTCACAAAAAAAAAAAACAGAGACAAGTTGACCTTTGCTTCCTGATGGCATGTACTACATACAACATCACATATGAAGTATTCTTGTGAAAAATCAAACTAAAATCTGATTAAGCCTCTAAATCTAAATAATTACAGAAAATACAGAGGGTATATAACACACTAAATAACACAATCAGGAAACCCAAACTATGGGAAATTCTCTAGGATGGATGGACAACCCATTATTGCTTCAACAAATAAATTGAAAGAGAAAGAGGGAGATGCTGTAGATTAAAAGACAGCTAAGACCTACCAACTGTTCAACTGTAAGTGAGTGGAACTTATTTGGATCCCAACTTGAACTGTAACAAAAATATTCATGATAAAATTGGGGGAAATATAAAAACTGACTGAAAGATTGATGCAATTAAAAATAATTATAAAAATTCTAAGTATAATAATTGGTGTTATTGTTATGCTTTTAAGAAGTATCCTTATTTTTTAAATTATGGATAAAATGAATTGATACCTGGGAATAGCTGCAAATTAATCAGGAAGTAAGGATGAAGCAAAATTGGCTGTGAGTTGAATATTTGTTGATCCAGATAGTAGATTCATGGGGGCTAATTGTCCCATTCTATCCACATTAAAAGAGGATGAATTTTTCATAAAATTTAATTAGTATATAAAATTATATTTAAAATAAGGTCTCACTTTTAATTTTGAAACGTATATTATGTATGTATATACACAGAGACTAAAAGGGAAAGTAAACATACCAAAAATTCTTTATTGGCTATTTGATTGGTGGGATTAAAAGTGAAGTATAATTTTCTTATTTGTTTCTGTATTGTTCATTTATAGAAAACATATTTTTAATAGAGTTGTGGTTCATATACCATAAAATTAACAATTTTTAAACCATACAATTCAGTGGTTTTCAGTATATTCAAAATATTTTGCAGCTATCACCAATTTAATGCCAAAACATTTCATCACCCTAAAACACAAACCCATGCTCTAAGCAGTCACTCACTATCCTTTTCTCCCTCAGCCATAAGAAACCTCTGTTCTACTTGATATCTCTATAGATTTGCCTATTCTGCACATTTTGTATAAATTGAATCATACAATATAGTCTTTTGTGTCTGGCTTCCTTCACATAGCATAATGTTTTCAAGGTTCATCCATGTGATACCTTGTAGCAATACTCCATTCCTGTTTATGGCTGTATAATATTCCACTGCATGGGTATACTACCTTTTGTATATCCATTCTTCATTTGATGGACATTTGTGTTGCTTCAACTTTTTGGCTATCATGAATAAAGCTGCTATGAGCACTGGTGTATGAGTTATTGTGCGAGCATGTTTTTTTCCTTGGGCATACATCTATGAGTGGAATTGCTGGGTAATCAAAGTGTATCCCACAGTAACTGTACCATTTTACATTCCCACCATCAATGCATTAGGGTTCCAATTTCTCCACATCCTTGCCAACACTTATTTACCTTTTTAAAAAAATTATGCCCCTCCTAATGAATGTGAAGTGGGATTGCATTGTGGTTGTGATGTGTATTTCCTTAATAACTAATGATGGTTAGCATCTTTTCACTGCTTATTGGCCATTTGTATGTCTACTTTACCAGTTGATTATAGCACATTTTCATCACTTCAAAAAGAAACCACTGACGCTGAGATTAAAGATGGTGGTGTGAGAGGAGAGACAGAGGCTTCCTCCTAAAACTGGATACAATTAGAAAATATAGTTGGCGCAACTAATCCTGAAAGAGCAACAGGAAAGAGGACAGCGCCAGACTGCATACATCTGGAGAAAAGAGCACACCTCACCGAATGGGATAATGTACCAAAGCTGTGGCTCGGTGGGACCCGAGCCCTTCCCCCACCCCAGCTCACCAGCAGGAGGAAGAGAAATTGAGCAGGGAGGGAGTGGAAGGCTTGGGACTGCTGAATACCTAGCTCTGGAGATCTGCTCTGGGAGCACAAACCTACATTTCATGGTGCTTTCATCATACTCTTCTGATTACGGGGTTGGAAAGCTGGGACAGGCAGAGTTCCTGGGGAGACTGGGATTCCGGCCTCTTGTGGAAAGCAGGGATCCATATCCGGCTGCTCTGAGACAAAAGCTTATATCTGTGTGCTCGGCACACTGGTTCAGGCAGTGGAGATAGGCACAGCAGCTGGGAAGCAGGGAACAGCTCTTTCCTCCCACCAGGCACCAATACCGCTCCACTATGACCCCTGACATTGCTTCAGGGGCTGGGCAGCTCCAGAGTAGAGTTTCTGGAGACTAGAGGGCACCATATACAAATATGAAAAGTCAAAGAAACCTGGTCCAGAGTAAAATTATTAATACAACTCCTGAGAAAGATTTAAATGATATGTACCTCGTGACTCTTCCTGAAAGGGAGTTCAGAATAAAAATCATCAACATGCTAATGGAGGTAGGGAAAGACATCCAAGAACTCAGGAATGAATTCAGGTCAGAGATCCAATCGTAGAAGAGCATGGTGGAGGGTATTAAAAGCAGGTTGGATATGGTGGAGGAGACGATAAATGAAATAGAAACTAGAGAAGAGGAATACAAAGAATCTGAAGCACAGAGAGAGAAAAAAGGATCTCTAAGAATGAAAGAATATTGAGAGAACTGTGTGACCAATTCAAACGGAACAATATTCACATTATAAGGATACCAGAAGAAGAAGAAGAGAGAGAAAGGGATAGAAAGTATCTTTGAGGAGGTAGTTGCTGAAAACTTCCCCAATCTGGGGAAGGAGATAGTCTCTCAGGCCATGGAGATCCACAGATCTCCCAACACAAGGGACCCAAGGAAGACAACACCAAGACATATAGTAATTAAAATGGAAAATAACAAGGATAAGGACAGACTGGTAAAAACAGCCAGAGACAGAAATAAGATCACATACAAAGGAAAGCCCATCAGGCTAACATCAGACTTCTCAGCAGAAACCTTACAGGCCAGAAGGGAGAGGCATGATATATTTAATGCCATGAAGCAGAAGGGCCTGGAACCAAGATTACTTTATCCAGCAAGATTATCATTTAAATTTGAAGGAGGGATTAAACAATTTCCAGATAAGCAAAAGCTGAGAGAATTTACCTCCCACAAACCATCTCTACAGTCTATATTGGAGGGACTGCTATAGATGGAAGTGTTGCTAAGGTTGAATAGCTGTCACCAGAGGAACTAAAACCACAGTAAAGAAAGTAGAACAGCTAATTACTAAGCAAATGCAAAGTTGAATTAACTATCCCCAAAGTCAATCAAGGGATAGACAAAAAGTACAGAATATGATACCTAATATATAAAGAATGGAGGAGGAAGAAAAAGAAGGAGAAACAGAAAAGAACCTTTAGATTGTGTTTGTAACAGCATACTATGTGAGTTTAGTTAGACTCTTAGATAGTAAGGAAATTAACCCTGAACCTTTGGTAACCATGAATCTAAAGCCTGCAATGGCAGTAAGTACATATCTTTCAATAATCACCCTAAATATAAATGGACTGAATGCACCAATCAAAACACATAGAATCACTGAAGGGACAAAAAAACAAGACCCATCTATATGCTGCTTACAAGAGACTCACCTCAAACCCAAAGACATGCACAGACTAAAAGTCAAGGGATGGAAAAAGATATTTCATGCAAACAACAGGGAGAAAAAAGCAGGTGTTGCAGTACTAGCATCAGACAAAATAGACTTCAAAACAAAGAAAGTCACAGGAGACAAAGAAGGACATGACATAATGATAAAGGGGTCAGTCCAACAAGAGGATATAACCATTATAAATATATATGCACCCAACACAGGAGCACAAGCATATGTGAAACAAATACTAACAGAACTAAAGGAGGAAATAGACTGCAATGCATTCATTTTAGGAGACTTCAACACACCATTCACTCCAAAGGACGGATCCACCAGACAGAAAATAAGTAAGGACACAGAGGCACTAAACAACACACTACAACAGATGGACCTAATAGACATCTATAGAACTCTACATCCAAAAGTAACAGGATACCCATTCTTCTCAAGTGCACATGGAACATTCTCCAGAATAGACCACATACTAGGACACAAAAAGAGCCTCAGTAAATTAAAAAAGATTGAAATCCTACCAAGCAACTTTTCAGACCACAAAGGTATAAAACTAGAAATAAATTGTGCAAAGAAAGTAAAAAGGCTCACAAACACGTGGAGGCTTAACAACACGCTCCTAAATAGTCAATGGATTAAGAACCAAATTAAAATGGAGATACAGCAATATACGGAAATAAATGACAACAACAACACAAAGCCCCAACTTCTGTGGGACGCAGCAAAAGCAGTCTTAAGAGGAAAGTATATAGCAATCTAGGCATATTTAAAGAAGGAAGAACAAACCCAAATGAATGGTCTAATGTCACAATTATTGAAATTGGGAAAAGAAGAACAAATGAGGCCTCAAGTCAGCAGAAGGAGGGACATAATAAAGATCAGAGAAGAAACAAATAAAATTGAGAAGAATAAAACAATAGCGAAAATCAACGAAACCAAGAACTGGTTCTTTGAGAAAATAAACAAAATAGATAAGCCTCTAGCCAGACTTATTAAGAGAAAAAGAGAATCAACACACATCAACGGAATCAGAAACGAGAAAGGAAACATCACGATGGACCCCACAGAAATACAAAGAATTATTAGAGACTGTGATGAAAACCTATATGCTAACAAGCTGGAAAACCTAGAAGAAATGGACAACTTCCTAGAAAAATACAACCTTAAAAGTCTGACCAAGGAAGAAACACAAAATCTAAACAAACCAATTACCAGCAAGGAAATTGAAGCAGTAATCAAAAAACTACCCAATAACAAAACTCCTGGGCCAATGGATTTACCTCGGAATTTTATCAGACATACAGAGAAGATATAATACCCATTCTCCTTAAAGTTTTCCAAAAAATAGAAGAGGAGGGAATACTCCCAAACTCATTCTATGAAACCAACATCACCCTAACACCAAAACCATGCAATGACCCCACCGAAAAAGAAAATTACAGACCAATATCCCTGATGAACGTAGATGCAAAAATACTCAATAAAATATTAGCAAACCGAATTCAAAAATACATCAAAAGGATCATACACCAAGACCAAGTGGGATTCATTGCAAGGATGCAACGATGGTACAACATTCAAAAATCCATCAACATCATCTACCACATAAACAAAAAGAAGGACAAAAATCACAGGATCATCTCCATAGATGTTGAAAAAGCATTCAACAAAATTCAACATCCATTCATGATAAAAACTCTCAACAAAATGGGTATAGAGGGCAAGTACTTCAACATAATAAAGGCTGTATATGATAAACCCACAGCCAACATCATACTGAACAGTGAGAAGCTGAAAGCTTTTCCTCTGAGATGGGGAACAAGACAGGGATGCCCACTGTCCCCACTGTTATTCAATATAGTACTGGAGGTCCTAGCCATGGCAATTAGATAAAACAAAGAAATTCAAGGAATCAAAATTGGTAAAGAATGAGTCAAACTGTCACTATTTGCAGATGACATGATATTGTACATAAAAAACCCTAAAGACTCCACTTAAAAACTACTAGAACTGATATTGGAATACAGCAAAGTTGCAGGATACAAAATTAACACACAGAAATCTGTGGCTCTCCTATACACTAACAATGAACTAATAGAAAGAGAAATCAGGAAAACAATTCCATTCACAATTGCATCAAAAAGAATAAAATACTTAGGAATAAACTTAAACAAGGAAGTGAAAGACCTATACCCTGAAAACTGTAAGACACTCTTAAGAGAAATTAAAAAGGACACTAGCAAATGGAAACTCATCCCATGCTCTTGGCTAGGAAGAATTAATATCATCAAAATGGCCATCCTGCCCAAAGCAATCGACAGATTCAATGCAATCCCTGTCGAATTACCAACAGCATTCTTCAATGAACTGGAACAAATAGTTCAAAAATTCATATGGAAACACCAAAGACCCCAAATAGCCAAAGCAATCCTGAGAAGGAAGAATAAAGTGGGGGGGGATCTCGCCCCCCAACTTCAAGCTCTACTACAAAGCCACAGTAATCAAGACAGTTTGGTACTGGCACAAGAACAGAGCCACAGATCAGTGGAACAGAATAGAGACTCCAGACATTAACCCAAACATGTATGGTCAATTAATATATGATAAAGGAGCCATGGATATATAATGAGGAAACGACAGTCTCTTTAACAGATGGTGCTGGCAAAACTGGACAGCTACATGTAAGAGAATGAAACTGGATCACTGTCTAACCCCATACACAAAAGTAAATTCGGAATGGATCAAAGACCTGAATGTAAGTCATGAAACCATAAAACTTTTAGAAAAAATCATAAGCAAAAGTCTCTTGGACATAAACATGAGTCACTTCTTCATGAACATATCTCCTTGGGCAAAGGAAACAAAAGCAAAATGAACAAGTGAGACTATATCAAGCTGAAAAGCTTCTGTACAGCAAAGGACATCATCAATAGATCAAAAAGGTACGCTACAGTATAGGAGAATATATTCATAAATGACAGATCCGATAAAGGGTTGACATCCAAAATATATAAAGAGCTCATGCACCTCAACAAACAAAAAGCAAATAACCCAATTAAAAAATGGCCAGAGGAGCTGAACAGACAGTTCTCCAAAGAAGAAATTCAGATGGCCAACAGACACATGAAAAGATGCTCCGCATTGCTAATCATCAGAGAAATGCAAATTAAAACCACAATGAGATATCACCTCACACCAGTAAGGATCACCACCATCCAAAAGACAAATAACAACAAATGTTGGTGAGGATGTGGAGAAAGGGGAACCCTCCTACACTGCTGGTGGGAATGTAAATTAGTTCAACCATTGTGGAAAGTAGTATGGAGGTTCCTCAAAAAGCTCAAAATAGAAATACCATTTGACCCAGAATTCCACTTCTAGGAATTTACCCTAGGAATCCAGCAGCCCAATTTGAAAAAGACAGGTGCACCCCTATGCTTATCTCAGCATTATTTACAATAGCCAAGAAATGGAAGCGACTGAAGTGTCCATCAGTAGATGAATGATTACAGAAATGTGGTACATATACACAATGGAATATTATTCAGTGATAAGAAGAAAACAAATCCTACCATTTGCAACAACATGAATGTAGCTAGAGGGTGTTATGCTCAGTGAAATACGCCAGGCGGTGAAAGACAAGTACCAAATGATTTCACTCATATGTGGAGTATAAGAACAGAGAAAAGTGAAGGAACAAAACAGCAGCAGAATCACAGAACCCAAGAATGGACTAACAGTTACCAAAGGGAAAGGGACTGAGGAGGATGTGTGGGAAGGGAGGCATAAGGGCGGGGAAAAAGAAAGGTGGCATTACGATTAGCATGTATAATCTGTGTGGGGGTCATGGGGAGGGCTGTGCAACACAGTGAAGACAAGTAGTGATTCTACAGCATCTTACTACGCTGATGGACAGTGTGACCTAATGGGGTTTGTTGGGGGGACTTGGTGAAGGTGGGAGTCTAGTAAACATAATGTTCTTCATGTAATTGTAGATTAATATATAACAAAATGAATAATAAAAAAAGAAACTACACTTTAAGTATCATCCCCCTACCCTAGTCAAACAGGAATCTGCTTGCTGTCTCTCTATGGATTTGTCTATTCTGTGTATTTCTTGTGAATGACATCATACAATATGTGGCCTTTTGTATCTGGCTTCTTTTCTCTAGCAAAATGTGTCCAGGGTTCCTCCTTGTGATAGTATTTAGCAGTATTTCATTCCCTCTTATGGCTGTATACTACTTTGTTTTATGGGTTTTATCTCATTTGTTTGTGTATTCATCAGTTGATGGACATCTACATTGTTTCTACCTTTTCTGTATTAAGAATAATGCTGCTATGAACATTCATGGACAAGTTATTGTGTGAAGATATGTTTTCAGTTCATTAGGGATATACCTAGATGTGGAAAGAAACTGTTTGTCTAATTCAGGATCACAAATATTTACACCTAGCAAGAACTTTTGATTTTTAAGTCCTACATTTAGGTTTTGATCTGTTTTGAGTTAATTGGCTTTATGGTATAAGGACAAGATCCTTTTTTTGCACTTGGATATCCATTTCTCCTAGAATCATTGGATGAGCAGATTATTTTTTTCTCCTTGAAAGATTTTGGCATGCTCATTGAAAATCAGTTGACCATAGATGTGTGAATATTCTCATTATATTCCACTCCTCCATGTTTCTATCCTTATGGCAGGAACACACTGCTCTGATTACCTCAGCTTTGTAGAAAGTTTTGAAGTACTGTATTCTCCTACATTGTTCTTTTTCAAGACGATTTTTGCTCTTCAGGGTGCTTTTCAATTCCATATGAATTTTAGGATTAGTTCAACCATTTCTGAAAAAATGGCAGATTTTCATAGGCCTTTCATTCAATTTTTAAGTCAGTGTACAGAGTTTACCATCTTAACAATATTATGTTCTTCAGTCTCTGAAACTAGAACAGCTTTCCCCTTTTTTGTGTGTCTTCTTAACTTCATTTCAAGAATATTTTTAGTTTTCAGTGTATAAGTCTTATGATACCTTTGTCAATATTATTCCTAAATTTTTTAAATCAGTTTTTATTCTATTTTAAATGTAATTATTTTCTTAATTTTGCTTTCAATTGTTGTATGCAAGTATGTAGGAATACAATTTAAAAATCAGCTTTATTGACATATAATTCATAATCATGAAATTCACCCTTTAAAACTGCACAATTCAATAATTTTTAGTATATTCATAGATATGTGCACAATCACCACAGCCAATTATAACATATTTTTGTCACTTCAGTAAGAAATCCCATAGCCTTTAGCAATCATTTCCCTATCCTGCATAACTTTTAACTATAATAAACAGCTAATCTACATGTTCTCTTCACATCTGCCTATTCTGGACATTTCATGTAGATGGAATCATATAAGTTGTCTTTGTGTATTGCTTCTTTCACTTAGCATAATTTTTCACTGTTTGTCTATATGGTAGCATATGCAAGTTTTTCCTTCCCCCTTTTGGGGCTACATAACATTCCATTGTATGGATGGATCTCGTTTTGTTTACTTCCTCATCAGCTGATGGGCATTTGGGTTCTTCTACTTTTTTGGCTATTATTATTATTAATGTTGCTATGAACATTCATAGAAAAGTTATTGTGTAAACATATATTTTCAGTTCTTCTGGGTATATTTCTAGAAGTGTGTTGTTTGGTCATATGGTAACTATGTTTAACTTTGTGAAGAACTGCCAAACTGTTTTCTACAGGGACTGCTCCATTTTATATTCCCACCTACAATATATGATGGTTCCAATTACTCCACATGTTAGCCAACACTTATTTTTAATTTTAAAAATTGTAGCTATCCAGTGGATGTGGGGTGATATCTCATTGTGATTTTGATGTGCATTTCCCTAATGACTAATGATTTAAGCATCGTTTCATGTGCTTATTGACTTTACACATTTTATTTGAAGAAATGTCTGCTCAAATCCTTTGTCTTGTTTTTAACTGGGATGTTTATCTTTTTGTTGTGAGAGAATTCTTACTTATTCTTGATTCTACCTTCTTATAAGATACCTGATTTACAAATATTTTCCCCCATTCTGTAAATTGTCTCATCACTTTCTTGATAGTGTCCTTTGAGGCACAAACGTTGCTAATTTTAACAAAGTCCAGCTCACTGACTTTTCATGCTTTTACTTTTGGTATCATAATTAAGAGACCATTGCCTAATCCAAGGTCACAAAAATTTAACCGATGTTTCCTTCTAAATTTTTGTAGTTTTAGGTTACATTTCAGTATTTGATCCATTTGAGTTAATTTTTGTATATGTGTGAGGTAGGGGCCAAATACATTCTTTTGTATATGCATGTCTAGTTGTCACAGAACTGTTCACTGAAAACACTTTTTTTTCCCATTGGATCAGTGCATCACCTTTGCTGAAAATCAGTTGACCATAGAGATATGGTGTACCTCTGGATTTTAATTTTATTCCACTGCTATATATTTTCTTTATTTACAGCAGAAACAACACTGTTTTGATTACTGCAGCTTTATAGTGAGTTGTGTAATTGGATAGTGTAAATCCTCCACCAGTGTTCTTTTACAAAATAGTTTTGGCTATTCAAGGTCTTTTGAAATTCCATATGAATTTTGTGATAAGCTCATCTATTTCTGTAAAAAAGGTATTTTGATAGTTCTTGCATCAGACAGCAGATAGATTTGTGGAGAATTGCCATCTTAACAATATTACTTCTCTAATCTATCAAACCGGGTTGGCTTTCCACTTATCTAGGTATTTCTAAATGTCTTTCAAGAATAGTTTGTATTTTCTAGTATACAAGCCTTGCATTTCCCTGGTTGAACATGCTCCTAGGTATTATTATCCTTCTTAATGATATGTTTTTGGGTGATAATAGATTTTTTAAAACAGCTTTATTGTGATAAAATTCACATGCAGTGGATTTGCTCATTAAAAGAATACAAAGCAATGGTTTTCGGCATACAACATTTTTTAAAATTGTGACAAAAATACGTAGAAAAATTTGTCATTTTAATCAATTTTTTAAGTTTACAATTCAGTGGTATTAAATGCATTCACATTGCTTTGTAACCATTACCATTATCTATTTCATAACTTTTTCATCACCCCAAACAGAAAGAAAGACTGTAACCATTAAGCAATAACTTCCCATTCCCTTTGTCTCCTAGTGCCTGGTAATCTCTAGTCTACTTTCTTTTTCTATACATTTGTGTATAGTAGTACCTCATATGAGTTGAATCATATGATGTGTCCTTTGTGTCTAGCTTATTTCACTTAGAATAATTTTTTCATGTTTAATCCATGTTGTAGCAAATGTCAGAATTTCATTCCTTTTCAAAGGTGAATAATATTTCATTGTACATATATATCACATTTCGCTTATCCATTTACCTGTCGATGAATATGGGTTACTTCCATCTTTTGGCATTTGTGAATAATGCTGCTATGAACATGGGAGTACAAATACCTTTTTAAATCCCTGCTGTCAAGCCTTTTGGGTATATATCCAGAAGTGGAATTGGTGATCATATGGTCTTGTTATGGACTAAATGTCTGTTTCTCTCCCCCCAAATTTCATACGTTGAAACCCTAAACTCCCAATGTGATGGTATTAGGAGATGGGGCCTTTGGGAGGTAATTAGGTTTAGATGAGGTCATGAGGGTGTAGCCTCCATGATGAGATTACTGTCCTCTTAAGAAGAGACAGGAAAGAGACCTCTATCTCTCTCACCACTGTGTGAAGATATTGCAAGAAGGCAGCTGTCTGTGAGCCAGGAAGAGGACTCTCACCAAGAACAGAATTGGCTGGCACCTTGACCTGGGACTTTCTAGCCTCCAGACCTGGGAGAAATATCTGTTGTTTAAACCATCCAAGCAGACTGAGATGATAATTATATGTTTAACTTTTGAGGAACTGTCAAACTGTTTTCCTTTAGTGTCTGTACCATTTTACTTTCCCACCAGCAATACACAGGGTTCTAATTTCTTTGTATCCTCACAAACATTTATCTTCTCTTTTTCTGAATACCCATTATGGTGGGCATGAATTGGTATCTCATTATAGTTTTGATTTCTGATAGAATGATGTTGAACATCTTTTCATATGTTTACTAGTCATTTTTGAAGAAATGTCTATTCTAGTCCTTTGCCCAATTTTTGCTTTGATTGTTTATCATTTTGTTGTTGAGTTTAGAAAGTTATTTCTGTATTTTGAATACTAGACCCATATTTGATGTATGATTGCATATATTTTCACTAATTCTGTGGCTTGTCTCATTTTCTTAGTTTTTCCTTTGAAACATATGCATTTGTCATTTTGATAAGGTGCATTTTATTTTTTCCTTTTGTTAGTTGTGTTTTACTGTAATATTTAAGAAACTTGATAATCCAAAGTCAAGATTTATATGTATATTTCATTTGAAGAATATTATAGTTTTAGGCCTTAAGATTAGGTCTTTGACCAATTTTGAGTTAATTTTTATATATAGTATGAAGTAGGGGACAAAATCATTCTTTTGAATGGGGGTATCCACTTGTTTCAGGATCATTGATTGAAAAGACTCTTCTCCTATTCAATGGTGATGGCACCTTTGTCAAAAATCACTTGATCATTGTTCTATGGGCTTACTTCTGGACTCTGATTCTATTCCACTTGTCTATATTTCTAGCCTTATGACAGGACCACACTCTTAATTACTGTAGCTTTGTAGTTTGCTTTGAGAATGAGAAATAATAATCCTTCTATGCTATTCTTTTCCAAATCTGTTTTAGCTATTCGGGGTCCTTTGTAACTCTTTATGAATTTTATGATTGGCTCATTGGTTTTGGCAATAAAAAGAGCAGGTGATGTTTTTACTGGTTTTACATTCAATCTGTAAGTCTATGTGAGGAGTATTGTTATCTTAATAACACCCCTCACCACTAAATAGCCACTAATCTACTTGCTGTGTCTATTTGCTTACACTTAGCATTTCATATAAATTTAACCATACACAATGTGGCCTTTGTGCTTGGCTTCTTTCACTTAACATAAGGCTTTCAAAGTTCATGCACCAATAACATGTAATAAATACTTTATTCTATTTAAATGGCTATATAGTATGACATTGTACGGATATACCACCTTTTGTTTATCTATATATCAGTTGATGGGTATTTGGGTGTTTCCATTTTTAGCTATTATGAATAATGCTGGTATGACCATTGGTGTATAAGTTTTTGTATGATATATTTTATTAAGATATCATTGATATGCAATCTTATAAAGGTTTCACATGATCAACATTGTGATTACTACATTCACCAATGAGCATATGTTTTTTTTTTTTCTCAAAAGAAAGCTTTAATTTTATTGGACATCTCGGTTGTTTTTTATTGTATGTCTTTAAATTAATATTTATTTTATTTTATTGTCTATGTAAAATTAACCAATGAGCATATGTTTTTAATTCTCTAGGAATGGAATTGCTAGATCATAAGCTTATGTTTAAATTTGTGAGGTACAGCCAAAATGTTTCTCACATTGGTTGTACTGTTTACATTCTTACCAGCATTGTATAAGAGTTTGAACAGTTTCTTAAATTGACACCGTAAGCACAGGCAACTGAAGAATAAATTGTACTTCACGAAAATTAAAAACTTTATGCCTCTAAGTTTATAATCAAGAATGTGAAAAGAGAACTTACAGAATTGTAGAAAATATTTCCAAATCATATTTTTGATAAGATGTGTTTAATATCCAATATATAAATAACTCTTACAAATCAACAGAAAGACAAACAAACCAATTAAAAATCTCCAAAGGACCTGAGTAAACATTTCTCCAAAGAAGGCTAATAAACACATGAAAAGATGCCCTTAAGGAAATGCAAATCAAAACCACAATGTGGTAGCACTTCATACACATTAAAGTGGATACAATAAAAAAGAATGGATAATAAAGATCTTGCCAAGGATGTATAGGTATAGGAACCGTCATACATTCCTGGTGGGAATGTAAAATATTGCAGCTGCTGTGGAAAACAGTTTGGCAGTTCCTCAAATAGTTAAATGTAGAATTACCATATGTCCAGTCATTCCACTCCTAAGTATATTCCCAAGAGAAATGAAAGCATGTCCACATAAAAACATGCACACAGATCTTTGTAGCAGCAATATTCACAATAGCCAAAAGGTGGAGGAAACTCAAATGTCCATTAATGGATGAAGGGACAAACAAAATGTGGTGCAATCTTAAAATGGAATATTATCCAGCTCTAAAAGAAATGAAGGTCTGATGCATGCTACAACATCGACAAACCTCTAAAACAAAATGCTAAGTGAAGGAAACCAGACACAAAAGGTCACGTATTGTATGATTTCTTTCTGCTGTGAAATATCCCGAATAGTCAATGCATAGAGATAGATGTCAGATTGGTGATTGCCAGGCCATGGGTAAAGGGGCCAATGGGGAGTGCTTACTTACTTGGGGGTACAGAATGTGCTGGGATGATGAAAGCATTTGAAGCTGGAGGGAGGTGGTGGTTGCCCAGCATTGTGGATGTACTGCATGCCACTGAAACGAACACTTTCAAATGGCTAATTTTATATAATGTGAATTTTATCTTACCTTAATAAAAAGAAACTATCAGCATTTAGAGAAACTTTTATATCTACCAATATTCAGAGAATAAATGTAAATAAATTTTCTACCAGTGAATGCCAGAGGTAGAATATTCTTGCTGGCTAATAGAGAATGGTGGGAGTGATCCTTTGGTGAATATTGAAACCTGGCTTATGATAGAGTAGAGGATCTAAATCTTGAATTTTAGTTCAATGGTGATTGGCAGGCCATTTACTGAAGGGTTCGATTATTATTAAACTAATTAAAAATGATACACACAAAGGCTGCATTACAGCATAAATTTTTTTCTGATATATTCTCCAATGACTGATAGATTTCATTTTAGCCCCCATTTTTTGAGTGTCTCCTTTGTTAGTTGTATGTTATAGAAAGATGCCTGGGAGCCAAAATGCTCATGGAATTTGCAATCTAATGAGGAAAAGAAAGAATAAAATAAAACATTATGAAACATAATAGATATGGAAAATTCCACCAGTCAGTCCCCTACAGGAACCATTATAACTGAGGATTTGGGCAGATGGCTATTTCTCCCTCCAAATCAGTTGTTATGTGAAAGGCGAAAAGTTGGCTCTCCATTACTCTTGAAAGCAGACATGAATCCCCCTGATTAGATGACATGTGCCCTCTGTCTCTAGGAATTCCCTCTAGCTCTACCACTGAGGTGAGGTAGACTCTTACCATTGGGGTGGGGCCTTAACAGTTATCTAATCCATCAATACATCTGATGCTTGGGTCGTTGCTGCCAAAAATGACCATTGGGCCTGTATCACTTAGAAACACTAGGTCACAAGTAACAGAAAACTCAAATCTCACTGGTCTAATCAGTGAAGGTAGACCTGAACTCAAATGCTGTTTGAGTCAGAGGCTCAAAAATGGCACCAAAGTCAGATTTTTTTTATGTCTATGATTTCTTAATATCTGCTTTATTTTAACTCAGTACTTCCTTATGGCTGACATATGGCTGCCCACAGTATCAGGAGCTCCTTGTTTCTTTGAGCACGTGGAGAAGAGGGAGTTGCCTCTGTAACTCCTCCATAATACAAAAAGAAACTTCCCACTGCCCCTGGGAAATTGCTACTTGCATTGGTCCCAAGTGGGTCATGGCAATAGCCAGCCAATGCCACAGAATGGGGCTGTGCTGAGTAATTTAGATTTGAATTATGCTAATTCGCCAAGACTGCAATCACATGCTACAGGACGGAGTCAGGACCGGGATGTGATACTGAAGAACTCGAGGTGGCCACTAAGATAAGGAGGAGTGGATGTTGAAGAAGTCACCACAAGGTCTGCCTGGCACAGGGTCTCTTGGTTTAGCCATTGAAACATCATGGGAATCCCCATCCTCAAGCTGAAATTGTCTTTCCTGCTGGACAATCCTGTGTAAGGAGTTGTAGCCATGTATTTTCCATGGAATCTACTCGTTTCCATCCAACTCAGAATACCAGGGGCTCCTTCTTGCTATGCTGTTGCCCTCAGGCACTTGCTGTTTACTTGAATTTATTACTCTGGATGTGTCTTCTTTCTCCTCAGTGTTTCTTTTGCCGGGCCATCCCAGTCTTTACTGCATTCATTAACCCAAAACGTGACTGGCTGTCGTTGGAGAAATCCTTACTTCTACCCCTAAATTGAACTGAAGGGAGGTGTAAATATCTTTTCTTTCTATTCTCTTTGAGGCTTCTTTCTCAACCGAAGTTCAGAACATGTGCCAGGCAGTGCCTCTGTGACAGAAGCTTTGTGGTTCTCCTCTATAAAATGAAAAGGACCGTCCTGATTCATTTCCGAGGACAGGTTGCACTGTGCAATTCTGTTAGGGTTTGGGTGGAAGGAAATGACTAGACCTTTGGGGTTGATTAAGTGTATGTAGTGTTTGGAAACCTGAAGCCCACGCTACACTGTGGAGTTTGAGGGAAATTTTGCCCTTTATTCTGCACTGGGCTCCGAACTGAATTTGACCAACTGAAACCTATTCCAAGAGTGGGCCGAGGTGGGCCGGCCTGCATTTTCCTACTTGAGCATCTTCAGCGCGGCCTCCCCGGGCAGGAGTTGCCAGCTTCCTACGCGGCTGTCTCAGAGGCTGCAGCCATCAGTGGCACTAGCAGCGCATCCAGATGCGTCCGCAGCTGCAAGTCCTTCTGGCTCCGCATAGGGGCGGAGGAAGGAGTGAGAAGAGCGCAGGAGCCTGGAGGACCGGGGGGAACCTCATTCTTTGCCTGTCCGCCCTACCCAGCCCACCTCCCCCACTGAGGGCTTTGTCCTCCCGCCGCGCGGCGGCCGCTTGGCGTTTGCGCCCGCTCTTCCGCGCCCCAACCCCCCACCCCCACCCGCGGGCCTCTACATCCTCCGCGAAGGTGGCGCCAGCGAGCCAGGGACTAAGGGGTTAACTAGCGGCTTTTGGATGGGTAGTGGGAGCTGGGGCGAGCCCCTTGCTGAGACCACCCCAGCGAAAAAATGTCTGCTGGAGAAGATCACCAGTTCTGTTCCGGGAGACCACCACCTCGTCCCGGGGGTAAGGGGCGGCCAGGCCCGAGAGCGCCTCCCCTGCGGCGCTAGGTGAACCCTGGCGCGGTGCCCGCCAGAGCGAACGTTAATCGCGGTGGTTGGAATCGGCTGCAGGGCGGCAGGCAGTTTCGGGCTGGCGGGGGCAGAGGGGCTCCCCTGGCCGGCGCGCCGAACCCGGAGTCGGCCGTGCGTGGCGGAGCCGAGCGCGGGGCACGGCGCCCGGGTCACGAGCCCGCAGGCGGCGTGCTGGGCTGGGGCCGGTGCCCGGGCTCCGGGCCGTGGGAGGACGGGCGGCGTTGGTGCCGCGCGGCCTCATAGTCTCGGCAGGTCAAGGGCTGGTCACCGGCTGCGCGCAGGACAGTCTGAGTGGGAGGAGGCCAAGCCGGGTAGGAGGAAGCCAGGCGAGAGCGAGAGTCGTGGTGGGTGTTTCTGGTTTCTTTTTTTTAACTCTGCGCCTTGGACCTGCAGAAAGGAGCTGTAGGCCCTGGACCTCGTTGGGGACATCTGGCGGCCGCTCAGACCCGGCACTGTCCGGGGCGCGTTCTCTGCAACTGGTCAATTCTATCCTTGCAGGGCGAGCGGATCAGTTCATCTCTCTACCCGCCGCCGCCGCTTGCCGCCCGGCCAGCAGGGCGCCGAATTGACCCCTCACCCTATCCGGGCCCTCCAGTCTCCTTCCCGCACTGTGCGCTTTGGGAACGAGTGGGGACATTGGAAATTTGGCGCCCTCTCACCCCCAACGTTCTTGCTCTTTTCCGATGCCCTGCCGTATCACTCCATTCCCTTCTTTGGGCTTCGGTGGTCTCTCACTGAGCACCTTTCCTCAGCCTTAGGACCCGCTATAAGTGGCCAGAGAGGCACCCCAGCAGCAGGTCACGGCCGCTGTAGGGACCACCAAGTTGCTAAGCGACCTGCTCGACCTCAGAGCGGCCTGAGGACTTTCCTCAGTATCTTGGAGTTCTGCCGAGGTTTATTAAAAAATAATAATAATAAAATAAATGAAAGAAATAAGGGAGGGAGGGAGGAAGGAAAGGAAGGAAAGGGAAGGAAGGGAGGAAGGAAGGAAGAAAAGAAAAAAGAAGAAAGCGATGTGGAAATAAGGCAGCGTGAACTCCGTCGGCTTTGAGCAGTAGTTCTTGGGGCTGGAGTCCAACTTCCCTGAGCTGGATATCTGGATTTTGATGTAATGTCTAGACTTGCAGATTTAAAACTTGAATGCCAGAGGGGTCATTTGATTTAACCAGTTCAAAGGAAAACATTGTAATCATGAGTCACCCTCTGACCCTGATGTTTCTTAGTTTAAGGATTTGGGGGTCTTAAATGAAAAAAGAACATTGATTTGTCTTCAACATTCCTTTCCGTTTGCCTCCCCAAGATCAGATTAATATAGTTTATGATACCTGAAAGATGTCAGTTATAAGAAAGCTGGTACAGGGCTAGAATTTCCAGCCGTTTGAGCTGGGCACTTTTATTTTTAAAGTGTTTGGATTTTTTTTTTGGATGTGGGAAATTATTTAATGACTTGATATATCAGCTGAAACCAAAGGGCCACTGCCTTTACTTTTAATGGGTTGAATTTCGTTGTGAACTGCTGGGTAGGAGGCAGGAACAACACCTGTGTATAACGAATCTTTCCTGCATATGGTAGTGTCATTGCACGCAATTTTGATTGCATGTGTATAAATATAAAATAAATATAATGAGATTCACTTCGTTTCAAAGTGAACATCCTAGGCAAATATTTCCCATTGAAATTTAATAATCTTAAAATCTCTCGTGTGAGTAGATTGGTTTTCCAGAACAGATCATAACCGATGTGTCTAAGAGTGTTAGGAAATAGTGTATTGGCCTTATTTTTCTGGAATACTATTTAAAATGTTAGTGAAATAAATGAAACAAATGAGTAGAAATTAGATTTAAAGTTAACTCAGATTAGTAGTCCTACAGTTGTGCTGTCCTTAAGATTACTTTCTATGTATTTATAGCTAATCTCCATTATTAAACATTTATCCCATTTATGTACTTTGCTTTTCTAACTTGTAAAATTCATAATTTTTTATAAATATTCCTGAGGAAGCAAGGTCCATTTTATCTCGTAAGGAGGGTGTGAGAATTATATAGAGGAATGTGTTTAGCACAATATCTGGAATTTATTAAGCACTCTATAAGCGTTCCTTCTCTTTTTACTTGTGTTCTCATGAAAAGTTACAAATTGATTTTGATACAAAACCATGTTAAGAACTACAAATCTTGGATGCTCCTTGCAGAGGCAGCTGTTTTGAATTCCTAGAGTTTGTCCTGAGTAAAATAATGGACTTGTTACTGTTTTTAAATGCTCAATAGTAGATTATGTAAGTCAGAAAAACTGAATCCTGTTCATAAAGTTGGGGTCATTGGAAAAGTTCATTATATTAAAAAAATTTTTGGTTTTGGAAATTATTGGGAAAAATATTCTGGGGCAACCCAGATTCTTAGGACAGAATTCAGATTCTTAGAAGAGAGGATGCTGCAGTTCCTCAAATCTTTTTAAAAGGATCGAGGAGATATCGACCTTGGGGTGGTTATGAGATTTAAATAAGCTTATGTATATCATGAACTTGTCCTGATCAATGAATATTTGTTCCTTTTGTGATGTACTTTTGCCTTTATATATTCTATTATTTTTATTTTGAGAATAACTGGCTTGAAGTTATTTCCCTCAATGTATCGAACCAAGAATTTGTGATATATATCCAGTGCTATCCAACTGAAATAAGTATTTTAATGTGGTTATTAGGTCATAATGTGCTTTTTTTTTTGCATGGAGCAGAGCATTTTCTTGGTGTTTAGTATAGCTAATTATTTAGAGATTATGCAATAATGTACCAGCCCTCCTGAACCAAATATCTTCTCTGCATTGGTAATACCACTGTATCTCATTGGGTCTGCTTTCCTGATTCTTTGCTGTGTGAATACTGTTCTTAATTTCCCACCAATCTTGTCTCCCTCCCTTAGATCCTTTTCCTCAGTATCTTTCTTCCCGTGGATGTCTGTACTCTTGTTCTTGGCTTGTTCATTCAGAACCGTACCACCACTCCTTTCATTCATGAAACATTTATTGAGATTCCTCTATATTCTAGTTACTGGAAGTAATGGAGCGAAACCTACATTACTACAGTCTACATTCCCTGGGCAGAAGGAGTGCTCAGTCTTCCAGAGAAGACAGATTATTGTACTATATGATGATAAGTGCTGTAATAGGGACAGCCCATGGAGTAGTGGAAGCACAGAAATAGAAGCAATATTTGCTTATGAAACCTTCAAGGCATATCCTATACCAAGTGGAAATGATAATTTGTCACATAATACACGGAGCAGAGCAATGATGCTCCCCATTAGATAAGCAAACTTGGCCAAGTGAGTTACCTCTCTGGGCATCAGATTCCTCACATGTAAAGCATAAGTTTTGAGCAAGTTCATGTATTTGGCCATGGAGCTCTTTATTTGCACATTAGTATTATTCTAGGAAATACACTGTGGAAACCATGAATAGAAGTGTTTTTTTCTTTATTCTTTTGTCAATATGGTGAATTACAGTGATTGTTAAATTTTTGCATTCCTCGGATGAACTTCATAGTCATGATGACCTTTCCTTTTTACATAATGTTAGATTCAATTTGCTAAAATTTTGATAAGAATTTTTGCATCTAAAGTTTTGAGGAGTATTGGTCTTTGTTTTCTTTCTTCTAATGTGTTTAATTTTGGTATCAGGGTAATGCTGATTTCATGGAATGAGTTGGAAAGTATTTTATTATCTTTTATATTCTGGAAGAATTTGTATAGAACTGTAATTATTTCTTATTTAATGCTTGGGATAATTCACCATGAAGTCATCTGTGCCCAAAATTTTCTTTGTGGGAAAGTTTTTTTTAACTACAAATTAATTTTTGTAATAGTTATAAGGCTCTTCAGATTATTGATTTCTTCTTAAATGAGATTTGACAGTTTGTGTATTTTATGAAATTTGTTCATTTGTCCTTTTTGTCAAAGTTGTCAACTTTATTGGTGTAAAATTATTGATAATATTCCCTTATTTTAACATTTGTACTAGTTTATCTATTTCTGTGTTGCAAATTACCACAGTTTTAGCAGCTTTAAACAATACACACTCATTATCTCACAGATTCTGTAGATCAGGAATATGGGTATAGTTTAGCTGTGTCCCCTGTTCAGGGTCTCTGACAATGCTGTAATCAAGGTGTCAGCCAGTACCAGGGTCTCATCTGAAGACTTGACTGGGGAAGGATCCACTTCTAAGTTCATATGGTAGTTAGCAGGATTCAGTTTATTGTGAGTTTTTGGACTGTGGGCCTCAGTTTCCTGTTGGCTATTGGCAAGAGGTTGCCCTCAGTTCCTTGCCATGTTGCCTCTCCAACATGGTGGCTTGCTTCAAAGCAAGCCATAGAGAGAGTGTAGTGAGATGGTAGTCGTAGCTTAGTCATGGAAGTAACATCCCACTCCTTTGTCATATTTTGTTGGTTAGAAGCCAGTCGTTAGGTCAGTCTACGCTCAAGGGGAGATCAGTACATGAGGGTATGAATACAGGAGGCAGGCATCAATGGGGACCATTTTAGAGTCTACATACCAAATTTATAGTATCCTTCTCTCAATCCTAATATTGTTTGTGTCCTTTTTTCCTGGTCAATCTGGCTAGAGGTTTATCTATTTTACTGAAATTCTCAAAGAACCAGCTTCTCTTTGTTTTTTTTTTTTTGGTTTTCCATGTGTTTGATTTCTGTCATATTTATTTTGGGTTTAAGTTTGTTTACTTTAGATTTAGTTTGCTCTTTACCTTCTAGTTTCTTAAGGTGGAAGTTGAGGTCATTGTTTCACAATCCTTAATGTTCCCTAATATAGGCATTTAGTGGCATAAGTTTTCTTCTAGCCATGGCTTTAGCTGCATCCCATGAATTTTGCTTTATTTTTATTTAGTTCAAAATGCTTTATAATTTCCCTTTTGATTTCTTTCTTAACCCATCTGTCATTTAGAAATGTGTTGTTCAGGTTCCAAATATTTGGGGATTTTTCAGGAATCTTTCTTGTATTGATCTAATCTAATAAAACCTAATTAATTTCATTGTGCTCAGAAAACATACTTTGTACAGTTGTAATACTTTGAAATGTGTTGTGAATTGTTTTATGGCCCAGAATATGGTCTATTTTGGTAAATGTTCCCTGGCCATGTGTAAAGAACGTATATTCTGTTGTTGCAGTGTTTCATAAATGTCAATTAGGTCAAGTTTATAGCATTGAGTCTTTTATATCTTTACTGATATTGTCTACTTTTACTGTCAATTATTGAGAGATGTGTTGAAATCTCTGAGTGCGTATTTGTTTATTTTTTATTTCAAGTCTATCAGTTCTTGTTTCATGTATTTTGAAGTTCTTTTATTAGATGTATAATGTTTAGAATATGTACTCTTGCAAAATTTATGCCCTTTTGTAATCACATGATGTCCTTTGTCTCTGGTAATACTTTTTAAGTGGGTTGTTTATCTTTTCATTGAACTGTAAAAGTTCTTTATATATTCTAAACTATTATGATAATATGATTTGAAAATATTTTCTCCTGTTCTGTGTTTTTTTTTCCCACTTTCTTGGTAGTGTCCTTTAAGGCACAAATGTTTTTCAATTTTGGTGAAGTCCAATTTACCTAAGTTTTCTTTATTGTTTGTTGTTCATAACATTCCCTGAATCATGTTGCTGTCTGGACAATCTGTGGTGATATTTCCCTTCTCATTTCTGATATTGGTAATTTGAGTCATCTCTCTTTTTTTCTGATCAGTCTGGATAAAGATTTATAAATTTTATTGATCTTCTCAAGGAACCACCTTTTGGTTTCATTGAATTTTTCTATTTTTTTCCTGTTTTTTACCTCACTGATTTCTGCCCTTACCTTTATTATTTCCTTCTGCTTACTTTGAGTTTAATTTGTTTTTATTTTTATAATTCCTTAAGATCAAAGCTGTGGTCATTGATTTGAGGCCTTTCTTCTTATATAGGGATTTAGTGCTATAAATTCCCTTCTAAATACTGCTTGAGCTGCATTCCACAGCTTTCATTATATTGTGTTTTCCTTTTTCATTTAGTTCAAGATACTTCGTAATTTCCCTTTTGATTTCTTGGGGCAGTGAACTTCAGGGACACATGTGGAGTATCTATGATCAGTAAAGCCTGTGTTAAGTTTCAGGGTCTGAGGCACAGATGGGAGGGCTGCTCATTATGCACATCTTGTTAACAACTGGACTTGACCAGGAAACTCAGGACCCCAACAATGAAACTGGGCTCACATCATCAATCTGGGTGTTCAAGTAAAGCAACCCTAAGAAGATGGTATGGTATGGCCTATTTCACTCCAGGTGTTCACAGTAAAATCATGAATCCATTGGTGATATAAAGAACTGACTGACACAGTCTCGTGGGTTGTCTGAGGGTCAATCATAGTTCTTTTGGAGACATGCAAGAAATAAGCCACCAAACCTGCTGTGTTGACTCTTTCTTTCCTCAAACCCCCAAACGTGAGATTTCCCTATTGCTAGTCCCTGCCAGTTTGAGGTATAGACCTCAGTGATGGGGGAGTGAAGGATGGTTAAGGGTGGTCACCATTTGGTCTATAATCATATATAGTCATTTTTTAATGGAAATTACTCTCTTTTTCATTAAAAAATATGAAGAATTAGATACCTCTGCTTTTTGTGGGCTTGCTCTCTCCTGATTATGTCAGTCTTCCCAGACTCAGAATAAAATCCACAGTCTTTACCATGATACATACAGCGCTACCTGATTTCTCCCCACCCCTGTTACATCTCTGTCCTGATCTCCTACTGCTCTCCACTTTCATACCCCTTGATGTTCCTCAAGGACACCAGGCTCCCTCCTGCTTCAGGGCCTTTGCTGTTGCTGTTCTTTTTGCCTGGAATGTTCTCAGAAATCCTCATAGCTCACTCCCTCACCTTCTTCACACCTCTTCTCAAATATCACCCCTTAAGAGGGGCCTTCCTGACCCTTTTATCTAAAACAACAGCCCCTGCCACTCTTTGTGTCCTTTCCCTGCTTCATTTTAATTCACACCTAATAATAGGTCCTTAACCTGAATATTTACTTCATTTTTGCCTGCCCCTTCCTCAGCTATTCTGTCTGCTCCATGGGGCAGGGCCTGTTTCAGTTCACTGCTAGGTCCCCATGCCTAGTACAATGCCTGGCACGTAGTAGGTGTTCAGTAGGTACCTATCCAGTGATGAATGAATGAACGAATGAATGAATGAATCTGATACAGATACTGACACTGAGTGCAGGGGGAGAAGGAGATATTTGGAACACAATACAATTCCTTATTCTCAGATTCAAAATAGAGGAAATTATCAACTAAATTCTTAACATTTCTCTCAGGAATTGAGTTTGCAAATATTATATTTAGTATCATAAAATTTATTTTGTAAAGATAGTTTTGTTTTCCCTGTACAGACTAACCCTGTCTAAAAGGATTTTTTTCTTTTGTTCTGATTAGAAATAACTCTTTTGTAAAAGAAAATGGAAACAATGGAAACAGTACAAAGTGAATGTCCTTTGGACTGGAGTTTAGGGAGAGAGGTAGGACCGGGGAGACCGCATTATGATGGGGAGCTGTATCAGTAGGGCTTATCAAAACGTCCCTGTGGATAAATTGGGCACATCAGACGGTCTTGCTCTACTGTTTATGTCCCTTGCCAATTTTTTCTAAGAAAATATCTTTTGAGTGTATGTACTTTTTAAATTCATTAAACTCATATATTAAAATAATAGTCTTTTGTCTGTCATTTATGTTATAATTTTTAAAATCCAAATTATTGCTTATCTTCTAACTTTGTGGTGTTTTCTTCAATTCACAAGTAATTTTTATTGTGTGGTCAGCTCTATTAATCCTTTGCCTTAATTATTTCTGACTTTGATAGTATGCTTAGAAGGTCTTCCCTAGCCAGGATTAAAAAAGGTTTCACCTGAATTTTCTTCTAGTACTGTCATGGTTTGATTTTAGTTTTCCATGTTTAAATATTTGGGGCATACAGAACTTATTTGGTGAATACAGACATTTCTGGAGTGCTTATGATGAGCCAGGCTTTGTTCCAAGCACCTTATGAGCATCATCTCATTTGAACGCTCAGTAACTCCTGAGGTAGGTGCTGGTAGGATCTTTGTTTTCACAGGTGAGGAAGCTTAGGAACAGGAAGGTTGGGGGCACTTATCCATGACCTCACAGCTGGCAACCTGACCCATTCAATGGTAAACCCTACACAGGGTTGCTGTAAGGATCAGAGTCAGCATGCATATAGGTTCTGGACTAAAGTAGGCAGCCAGTAAAAGGTAAAATTTATTTATTATTATTATTTCACAATTGTCATAAGCATACTCTCTGATGACTGCATATTACTTGAAAAATGGTATATTTTTAAGACAAGTACATTTCTAAAATATTCCTTCAAAAGAATGTTTAGAATTCCATGGTAACAAACAAAACCTTTATTTTAAGAAACAATGATCATAAAAAGGACACCTGGAAGAAAATGCCTCAACATGTGAAGAGTTTCATTGGACAGTGGGCTTACAGTTTTTTAAAAATTCCAGTTTTCTTAAAAGAGCATATTAAAAAATTTTTCTGATCAGAAAAATAGCCACAATAACTGTTATTTTTTTTAAAGGCTATGATAAAATGGTGTGGTCTCTTTGGAAAAGTTTGGTGGTTCCTTAAAAAAGTTGACTATAGAATTACCATATGATCCAGCAATCCCACTCCTAGGTATATACCCAAAAGAATTAAAAGCAAGAACTCAGATTGTTGCACACCAATGTTCACAATAGCGTTTTTCACAATAGCCAAAAGGTGAAATAACCCTAATGTCCATCAACATGTGAACAGAGAAACAAAATGTGGTATATCCATACAGTGGAATTAATGCTAAAAGGAAAGAAATTATGATACAGGGTACAACATGGATGAACGTTGAAACATTATGCTAAGTGAAATAAACTAGACACAAAGGACATATATTGTATGATTTCACTTATATGAGGTACCTAGAATAGTCAAATTCACAGAGACAGAAAAAATAATGGTTATCAGGGGCTGGAGGGAGAGAAGGGCAAGTGATTGTTTAATGGGCTTCTCTTTGGGGTGATGAAAAGTTCTGGAAATGGATAGTGATGGTGGTTACACAACATTATGAATGTACTTAATGCCACTGAGTTGTACACTTAAAAATAGTCAAAATGGTAAATTTTTATGTTATGTATATTTTACCACAATAAACAACAACAAAAGGAGTCAAAATTAGACTGTCTCATAGAGTGCAGGGCTTGACTGACATAATTCATGTGGAAGTGCTTAGCACAATGCCAGGCAATCCTCAAATAAGTAAGGATAAATGTTTTTCTAATAGAAGCATATGAAGATGGAATGGGCTTCCTTAGGGATTGGATAGGGAGTTCTCTGCTACTTTTTAAAAGGGGGCAGACCGGAAGATGACTGGTTAGCCAGAGACGGGTAAGATTCCTCAAGGGAGGAACAACCTAAGACAGGCACAGTTGCAGGGGGGCCATCAGGTGAGAAATTGGGGATCAACAGAGGTGAGGCTTAGAACCTCAACCCCCCGTTTTGAGAGAAATCTTCTGCATCCGTGGATGTTTTGTTGCCTTTGTCTAGCTTGGATTAATACTTAGTCTATAGGCACACACCTGATCATCTACATTAGCCCTCTTACAGCACTAAACTATGTTTTCTACCTTTATCTTGCATCTACCTACCACTTCAGCATTTTATTAAAAATAATAATAATAAGGGAGAAATGTGGGATTCACATATAAATCAAGTATAAAAATCAAACGAATAATCATATTTGACCTGATTGTTTATAGTTCATGATGCGTGATCAAAACCGAAAGTTTCTGTGATGACTGCCCTTGCACTGTTCACCATGTAAGAACTTATTCACTATGTAAGAACTTGTTCACCATGTAAGAACTTGTTCGTTATGCTTCAGAAGATTGGAGACTGTTGAGAATTAGGCTTGGGGTTGATTAATGATTGTGCATTGAGTCCCCTATACAGAATTTTATTGTTGTTAACCATATGATCAATAAATATGAGAGATGCCCTCTCAAAATAAATAAATAAATAAATAAATAAATAAATAAAAGGGGGCAGAACAGACTTAAGTTTCATATGCAAACGAATCACCTGGAGATAGTGTTAAAATGCAGATTCTAATTTAAATAGGTCTTGTGTGGGGCCTGAGATTCTGCATTTCTAACAAGCCCCAAATGATGCTGATGCTGCCAATTGACCACATTTGAGTAGTCAGGAACTAGATAATTCTTTGCTGGGGATGCTGGAGAACGTATGTGATAATCCATTAGATGGAGCAATAAATCATATCTGTGCTGTCCAGTATGGTGGCCAACTTGTCATATGTGACTATTGAGCACTTGAAATGTGACTAGTTTGAATTGAGTTGGGCTATGAGTGTAAAATATACAAAAGCTTAGTATAAAAAATAAACTAAAATATCTCAATGCTTTTTATACTGATTACAGTCTGAAATGGTATTATTTGGTATATATTGGGTTAAGTAAAATGTTGTTGAAATTTTTTAAAGGACTCTGAATGGAAGGTGATTGGGCGGATCTAGGGGGTGACACGGGGTTAGAAGAGGATTTTCTTGTTTTGGTGTCCTGAGAAGAACATGAATCTAATAGGATAAGTGGAGGGAGAGGTTGACTCTCTTGGATTGGCTAGGGAGAGTGAGTGAGGGAGTGTGGTCTGCAAGGAGGCAGGAGGTAGGGCAAGGTTTATGGGGCATGTATATAATTATACATAAGACTATGTAAAAGATGGGAGGAGTGGAAGGAAACACACAGAAATGTTAACAGTGGTATCTGGGTAGTGAGTATGATTTTTATATTTTATTTTTACTTCTTTTGTATTTTCATCTTCTTGTGTATGTTCTTTGTATTTTCCTCCATAAAGATGTATATCTTTTAAAACTGGGGAAATGCAGGAGGACAATAAGTTAGAAGTAGCCAGGGAGGCTGACTTCAGCACATAAGGCCACCCTGCAGAGCATGTGACAGGAACACATACATCACAAGAACTGCAGTATAAACATGTGTGTATGCATTGAGAGAGGACTACAAGGAGGCTCTCAACACTGTTAGAGTAATAAGTAGTTTTTGGATGTTTGGATTTGGGGTAATTTTTATCTTCTTTCTGCTTTTGGGTATAGTTTAAATGTTTTATGATGACTAATTTTTTATAATTAGAAAAAAGAAGCTATTGTAATTTTGAAAAACAGGTATGGTCTTCATCACAGAAAATAATATTTCCACTATATTCTGTGTTTGTAAAACCACATCTTAGGTTCTTGCTCTCCTGCAGGCCTGGAAGAAGCAAGTGGCCATATTGTGAACTGCTTATGGAGACGGCCATGTTGCAGGAAACTGGGTACAGCCTTGAGAACTGAGAATGGCCTCTGGCCAACAGCCTGCAAGAAACTGAAGCCCTCAGTGTTACAGGTGCAAGGAAGTTAATTCTGCAACAACCTAAGTGAGTTTGAAAGCAAATTTTTTCCCCAGCCAAGTCTCTAGATAAAAACAAAGTCTGGTCCATACCTTGACTGCAGCCTTCTGGGACTCAGAGACCAGGACCCTGTTAAGTCATGCGTGGACTTCTGATCTGCAGAAATGGGGAAACAGTAAATGTGTGGTGTTTCAAGCGGCTAAATTCATGGCAATGTTTTTTATGCACCAGTAGAAAACTAATACATCCTTCCACCAGCACTGTGTGAGAATTTGAGATGCTTTCCACCAAAACTCTTGTATTGTTAGTCCTTTTAACTTTGGCTGCACTGGTGGATGTATATTGTGATTTTAATTTTAATTTTCTAGATGACTAATAATGGTGAGCATTTTTTCATATGCTTATTGGTCATATGGATGTACTCTTTTATGAAGTGCCTTTCAGGTGTTTTTGTCATTAAAAAAATTGAGTTGCCTGTCTTCTCATTGCTAAGTTTAGGTGTTTTTTAGTTATACTGGATATGAGATTTTGTAGGATACACGGATTAAAAATCCCTTCTCCCAGCCTAGAGTTTGCCTTTTGACTCTTAATTGTGTCATTTAATGAAAATAAAAATTTTTTCAATTTTATTTTCTTTTTATTTGTTGCTTTTGGTTCCCCACAGTTTTGAGAGATAATTGACATAATATTGAGTTAGTGATGTGAACTTCACCTCAATTAATTAAAAAACAAGGTATTCTGGCTCCAAATACAATGCTCTTTTCATTCTTTTTTTAAACTAAGGTATCATTGATATACAATCTTATAAAAGTTTCACATGAGCAACATTGTGGTTTCAACATTCACCCATATTATCAAGTCCACCTCCACACATCCCAATGCAGTCAGTGTCTATTAGTGTAGTAAGATGTTAGAGAGTCAGTACTTGTCTTCTCTGTGCTATACTGCCTTCCCTGTGACCCCCTACATTATATCTACTAATCATAATACCCCTTAATCCCCTTCTCCCTCCCTCCCCACCCACCCTTTTCACCCCCTGCCCTTTGGTAACTGCTAGTCCCTTATTGGAGTCTGTGAGTCTGCTGTTGCTTTGTTCCTTCTGTTTCACTTTGTTTTTATACTCCACAAATGAGGGAAATCATTTGGTACTTGTCTTTCTCCATCTGGCTTATTTCACTGAACATAACATCCTCTAGCTCCATCCATGTTGTTGCAAATGGTAGGATTTGTTTTCTTTTTATGGCTGAATAATATTCTATTGTGTATATGTACCAACTCTTCTTTATCCATTCATCTACTGATGGAAAGTTAGGTTGCTTCCATATCTTGGCTATTGTAAATAGTGCTGCGATAAACATAGGGGTGCATATGTCTTTTTGAGTCTGTTCTTTTCATCCTTTAAGACCAGGTGTTTGTCTTGAGAGAGTAGAAAAGAGAAAGGCACATTTTAGTTCAACATAAAATGGGAACTTTCCAACAGAGTTATCTAATAGCATAATGGGCTGGCTTGTGATGTGATGTATACTTACACTGGAAGTGTTCTGGCAAAGGCTGGGCAACTGTTTCTGATGAATATTGTAGAAGGGACATCTCAATCTCCTTTCAACTTGAAGATTCCAGGATTCTATCCTCTCAAATACCTCTTGAAAAGATCAGAACTCAAGTATAACACAAGACAGAGTATAATCGAATACTGGTTTATGTGGTAGAGACTACGAATAGAAGGTAATTAAAAAGGAGAATGGCCAATGTGGATAATGAGGATTACATTTTTTGTTTTAGAAAAAAATGTTGAAACCAAACAAAGCAATCAAACTGCAAATGTGGTAAGTAAAATTATGGTATGTGTTTATAATGTTTCTACAAATACTATTTTTAAATTTATCTATCATAGAACTTTAAAAATAAGTTGTTTGACAACAAAGCTTCTTTTAACAAAGTTTACACAGCTGGCTGGTGAAATTAGCTGGTGATGGCAGTGGCTGTGGAGGCAAAAGTGCAGTTTTGTAAAAAAGCTGAGGCAGTGATTTGCTCACAGCGAGGGCCACCGTTCTACAAGGGTCAGCGACCTGGATGTGAGGGACGGGTGCAGGCCACAGCAGGACATACAATTCATGTCACTGGGGAGAGTATAGTCTTTCCAAATAGGCAGGACTCTATGCCACAACCCCCTTTGGCTGAAAGGGAGTGCTTTGCTGAGAAGTAAATTGAAGGGAATTCACATTTTGGAATGCATGCACATGTTTCTTATGTTGCCTCTATTTTTAGTAAGGAAGTTTCTGAAGGAAACAAGGATATTCTTAAAATTGAGAGCAGTTATAGCACAATGGTTAAAGAGCCTGGGCTCTTCGATCAGACCCGAATTTGACCTGCCACTAAGTAAGTTACTCTTAATACCTCAGTTCCCTCAACTATCGAAAGGGGGAAATAATAATACCTGTCTCATAGGGTAGTTGTCTGTACATGAAGGTCTTAGCATCACCCTTGGTAAGCATTCTGTAAGTAAGCTAATAGTATGCATACTGCCTGCAGAAATTTTTAAAAGGGGGAAAAACCAAGATGTGAATGAAAATGAGAAAGATCCTTTCAGAAGAAAGGTATTCCAAACATTTATTCATTCAACAAGTAATGTCTAGATCCATGTGCTCTGCATTTACTTACTTTTACTTACACTCAGATAAACCCTAGTAATTGTGTATTCCCGCGAGATTACGGAGCCTTTACGAGAAAGGGTTAAATGTCATAGTATGTTTCCAGTTTAGCGGAATCACTCAGGGTGTTTTCCCACTATTCCTTTTGTTGGCCTTAGGGTCTAGAGCCCAAAGACGGCTGGAAGGCTCTGCAATCTTTTTCTGGCTGATTGTGAGGTATGGATTAAACTCGAAATCCTCCATTAACATTTCTACTCTTAAGATTCTTTACCTCTAATTTTTTACGGTCCCTTCATCTCTTTCCAATTTGCTCTTTCTCAACCGTGTGCTTTGAGTACAGTGCCTGTGTCTAATTCTTCAGTCCCTAAAGCTTAGCTCCCCGTAGGTGCTGAAGTTTATTTGCTTACTTGATCTTTATTTTCTTCACGAGCCCAGGCAACTCACTCTGTACCGCTCACCAGGCCCTCCCCCCGTCCCCATATTCCCACCTTTGTTTTAATCCCTTTGCCCCGCCCCCTTACTTTCCCTCCTTTTTGGTATCCTTCGTGCAGGCGCTAGCCCCGCCCCCCGTTCCCACGGCTCCGCTGCCTTGTTCCTCTTGCTCCGCCCCTCCTTTCCCAGTCCTTGCGCGCGCGAGGTGGGTGGTAACGCGGTGATGAGGAGACATTTCCGTCCTCATTGGCAAGCACTAACTGCAGAAGCTGCCAAATTTTCATGCCTTAGCTCCCTCTCTCTACATTTCCTGAGAGGCAGGTTGTATCTCTGGGCCTTTGAGCCCGCAGCCTGCCCGAATTCGCCGTGAAGACCCCTAACCGTGTCCGCGTTTTATTTCGCGCCTTTCTTTTTAGACTTGGAGTAGGTGGAGTTAGAATGCCTGCGCTACTGTTGCCAAGGCGACGACTTGGTTACTTCCGCTGATCTCAATGCTTCCGGGTTGGTATTGCGGTGGCGTTTCCGACTGTGGGAGCCTCGGTTTCCCAGTCGTCAGATGAGCCCGAGCAGGTGAGGGGGAACTCCTGGACTTTCAGGTTGGGGAGTTGGGTTGGGCCGCGCCAGGCCGCGCGGGGCCGGGCTGGCCTGGTTCCCGGCCTGGGAGGGGCTTAACGGTCCTTTGGTCTCTCTCTCCCCTCAGCCGAGTCCCTTCCCTGTCTTTCATTCTTCTGGCATCGGTGGTTTTACTTCTTCGATTGAACCCTGCTTCCTCGATCCCCCTGGGAGGCCGCCTCCTCCAGGCGCCTCCCTTCTCTCCACGAACTCGCTCTGACAGCTGAGGAACTGGCAAGATCCTGCTACCCAGAGGGTGAATGGGTATCTTTCCCGGAATAATCCTAATTTTTCTAAGGGTGAAGTTTGCAACGGCGGCTGTGATTGTAAGCGGAGTAAGCAAACACCTCCATTGTATTAGCATGAGGGATGCTGTTGAAAAATGCTTCCCTTCAGTTCTTGAGGTCAAGGCATTGAAAGCAGCTACTAAAATGTGCAGTTCGGCTGACTAATTGGGATGATAGCCATTATCAACGTGAATTAGCTTCCCAGACAAGCTAACAACAGGGGCATTTGTAGTTTTCTGTCAGGGTTTCCCTGGTCTTTCCAGGCTAGGGATGCTTAGATTCATCATGAACTCTTACCTTGCCTTCATTCCCTACATCATCAATTCCTTTACGTCTCCATTTTAGAAGTTTATCTCTAATCTCATTGCCAACAAACGTTTTGTCTGCTTTACTTCACACTGTCTTAAGTTAGTCTCCCTGCCTCTCCTGTTTGTAATCCCCTGCTTGCTGCAGCCCTAGTGGGCTAACTAAAATGTGGATTTCCTTAAGTGGCTTCTCTGTTCAAAACTTACAGTATCCCTCCCACCTCACCATACACACTTTGGTGCCAAGCCTTTCAACCCCACCTGTTCCTTATCATACTACTTGTCTGATGTTTCAATCAGATAAAGGACTTCTCTCCCCTAGTTTGGTTGCACTCTTCCTTCTCAGAACAAACTATACTAATGCCTGCCTCCACATGTTGTGCTTTTCCCCACACTTGTGTCTTCATCCTGTTATCCCCCCCCATCTTAACCTACACCTATGCAGTTCTACCTGCCCTCTGTCAAGGCCCATTTTAAGTTCTCTCACCTCCACAAGCTTTTTCAAATTATTCAGACCCATGCTGATTGTCTCGTTTTCCATGCTTCTGCTCTTGCAGTTTGTACTATATAGTTTAGTGCTTCATTTTTCTCTAATGAACTACTTTGATCTCTTTCTTTCACCAGATTATAAGCTCTCGAAAGGCAAGTACTGTTATTTCATACAACTTTATCCCCATCGCAATCTGCTTGATTATCCAGGAAAGATAGGTTGAATGATAAATGTTGTCATGGTGTTAGAATATATGTTGTTGTTTTTTAAATATGTTTATACCCATAGCACATTGCAGGTTTGGGCTTTTAGTATGCCTTCAATAAAATGTGCTTGATTCTCCATTATTATCTCATTAACCTGAGCATCTGTAATGCCTGCTCTTTTTTAAAGGAGAAGGCAAGAAAGGCACCCAGATTTTTCTGGCCAGATCTTTGGAGTGGTGTAGGATATGTAACTTGTATTCTAGTACATTGTTCTCACTTTTTAGGCTATTAGATTTTCCTTAGGCAGACTTCAGAATACACATCTACATTTTTCATTGCCCTCCTTATATATGAAAATATTTAAGTTGCTGTATTTCTATTTTAACTCAGATCTGACTTCTCTTCTTTTACCCATATCTGGGGATAGCGCCCACAAGTCAAAATAATTTTTAGAGTGCTTGGGGTATTGTTCACAAGTAATTCTCTGCAACAACAGCAAGGGACTTGGTAGGTAGAGAATCTCTGAGAATCAGCAAAGTGTCATGTACAGAGTGTGTAGCATTGATCAGGTCCAGCCTATTAACGTTCTGATTTCTCCTGTATACAGGAGAATACATAGATAAAGGACATCACACTGGAACTAACCGAGTATTTAATGGATGTGTACCTAATTCTGTGTCAGCTATTCTAGGGGTTATAAAAAGTACTGTGAGACATAGTGTCTCCTCCAGGGACCTTACCTAGTTAAGAGAGAAAATAACATGGGGCAACTAGAAGATAAGCCTCATCCTAGCCATTATTTGTATATCTGAGGTTAAGATACAGATGGAATAAATGAAAGTTCAAAAAACATTGCATAACTGTAGAACAGCTATGACATAACATGCGTGCATGTATACAGCTTTATGTAAAAGACTTGGAAGTCTTAGCTCACATTTTAGTGATTCAGTAGTGTGATGTGGCCCCTTAAAAGCAGCTGCAATTTTCAGCTGTAGTAACTGAAGTATAATATAGAGAATAATGAAAATGATCATGAATATTTACCCTGAGAACAATAAGATGTATGAGAACATGATAGCTCTCTTTAAATATTTGAAGGATTCCTCTAGGGAAAAATAGTATAATTGTTTAATATTACCTCCAAAACAATGGGTGAAAACTAGAGGAGGGCAGACTTGGCTCAGTATGAGGAAGGAATGTCTAAAATCAGACCTAATTAAAGATGATAGGGGACTTCTTCATAACAAGATTCTTTCCTAACATTGGAGAGGGGGATTTTACTTTGACATGGGGGTGGATAGGTGGCAGCGGTAGCAATGTGGAATTTGGCCAGGGTTGCCCAGACTTTGGGATTTCATGGACCAATAAAATTTAAATGAAAGTGTGGGGAAGAGGCACAAATTAGGATAGCCAATCTTATTTGCCAAGTAAGGACACTAAACAAAATGAACTACAAACTTCTATTATTTCATACAAGAAAATTGATTTTTAAAAGATGCTCCAGGAGTAGGAAGAACATAATATCCTAATAAAAATCCTTTAAATTACATACATTTAGCTGGAAAAAGAAACAGTGGTAGGTGCCCTTATTTTCTTCATTTCACCTAGGAATTGTGAAAACTTCATTAAGGGACCGTTGGGATAACTGACCTAAGATTCAGTGACTGGTTTTTCTGCTCCCTGCTATGTCTCTGTCTCCCCTACTACCTTTTGCTGATTTATTTTTACTCCCTGAACCCTGAGCACATCTTCCTTATTAAAAGGCTGAGTAGCAGGTAGTAAAATTCTGATAGAGGCTTTCTCTGTAATAAGAAGAGTTGAAATACATTATAACGAGAGAGCTTAAAGTAATTTGTCTGCATATTTACAACCCTCTCTAGAAAATTGTTCTTTAGTGCTAAGTTACAGAGAATTGCTTATGTGCAAACAAAGCAAAACTTTGTCTCCTTAAAGAGACCGACTCAGTAGGGCTAACCCCAGAATGGATTAAGGGGGAGGTAGCCCCAATATCTGTTGAAATGTAAATTTGAGTACTTAACTTTTCAAAATGTAATGCTAGTAGCTAATAGTTGTTGAAGTAGGTGCCAGTTACTTTTCTAGGTATTCTACGTTGCTATTTAATTTTCACAGCAGCCCTATATTTATTATCTGCATTTGATAGTTCAGAAAACCCAGGTATGGAGCAGTTAAGTAACTTGCCCAAAACCACAGAACTAGTAAGTGGTGGTGGTAGGATTTGAACCTAGGCAGTTGGACTTCAGTCTTCATTCCTTACCATAAACCACTTTCAAGTTGCTTTTGAAATTCAATAATATATATGCTGTGAAGCTCTGAAAAAAGTATTTAAAAGAAATATCCGAGTCCATCTTCAGAAAAGAGATTATTTGGAAACTTGCAAATTCTCAGGCCAGTCCTAGACCACCGATCAGAAACTCTGAGGGTGAGGCCCAGCAGTCTGTTTTAGTCCACCTGCTAGATGATTCTGGTGCATATTAAAATTTGAAAACCATTGTGGAAAAAAATCAAATCCAAGAGAGAAATAGCTGAGAGTGGCAGGGAAAAAAATCTGAATAATTGAACATGTCAGGTCTAATGGGAGCGAGATGGGAAATGGGGATGGGGAATAGAATACATTGTTAAAGAACCTGAACATTGAAGATAAACAGTATTTATGTGCATGTACTTAAAAAGGAGAGGAAAAAGAAGATTCACTAGGTGGATGTATGGGAGATGTATGTTAAATGTCAAGAGAGAAGAGAGACATCATCCATATTGCTGTCATTCCTCTGGGAACCAGAAGGAAGATGGAGAGGTGCTTAGCTTGGGACTAGTGGGGGGAATTTGTGTATCATTAGAAGTGGCTAGAACTAAAACCCTAAAGTTTAGTGGAGAGATGAGAGGGCTAAGAACATGAGAGGGTAGTAGTGTCAGTCTGTGCTCTGCACCTGAGTCAAGTTAACTGAATATCATGAACTGCTTTTATGAGATGCCTCAGCTTATATAATTTGGGCTCTAGGTTCCTTCACTTGTGATTGTCTTGTTGAATGTCTAAGTTGGTTGTGCTGGATGGACTGAAACCTGTTCCTCAGGTGGGGATGGAAATAACATTAAAGAAACTAGATAAAATGAAGGGGCAAAGGTAGACCTTCGAGTCAATTGCACACCTACCCCTACAGAACGGCAGTAAAGAACACATTCATGATCATCCAGCACATAAAGCAGGATCCTTCATTGTGTGTCATTCCACTTGGTAGGGTTTTTCCTCTACATCTGTTTAATTTGCCAATTTCATTGATATAAATTATGTGATCAGATACTAACAAATACTTCTTGCTCTTGTGCCTTGTTCTGATTTGTATTTATTTTTAGCACCAGAAAAGTACCACTGTAAGCCATGAGATGTCTGGTCTGAACTGGAAACCCTTTGTTTATGGTGGCCTTGCCTCTATTGTTGCTGAGTTTGGTAAGAATATGAAAACTGACAAATATGCTTTTTATGATATAGATGGTAGCCTATAGACAGTTATTTTTGGTGAGAAAACTATAGAGAAAAAGTAAAAAGGCTTTCCCTGTTTGTTTTTTTTTTAAACTATTTTCTCAAATCCATCAAATAATATTTTCTGAGAAAGTAGTACAAATAGTATAGCAAGTGAAGTTAAGAAAAGTCAAATTTAGGAAAAATTTTGGCAATTTAATCATTTTTTGGTTTGCTAAGCTTAGGTAATGTACATGAAAATACAGAGGGTATTAGATAAAGATTTCTGTGGTATTCCTGGGCTAATAGTCTTTCCTTTATGCTAAGTTGTTTATGACTTTCTTATTAAGTATCCAAACTTCCTTTTTTACAAACCTCTGTCCTGTTTTAGAGGAAAATTGACTAACAAGATCAAACCAGATTATTCTGTGTTTGATTTTAATTTTGACATATTTTTAGATGGTGTTTTTTTATCTTCCAAATCTTCCTTTTCCTAAATTACTCATAAGTGACTCCAAAACCATTAATCTTTGTTGACTTTCTTGCCGTATGCTCTGGTATTATGATATCAAGGTCATTAGTGACGATTGCTACAGAAGCACCTTGTTAATTTTAGATCTTGAAATATTCCTTGAAACATATTTTGTCAATGTAATGACCACTTCTATGTGTTGACATAATAGAAGGAAGTTTGGTTAAAGAAATTCCCCCAACCCCCAAGCTCTGTGCTGGTATTAGTCCTGAATTATTTAAGGAACAAGGATGAATAGACCAAATAGGACTTTGCCATTAACTTTCATAATATGAGGGGACTGTTTTGTTTCTTGTAAATAGGTAAAAGAAGAAACCATACAACTTTGTAATAGTACATAAGAATATCTGAAGCAACAATCCCATGCTTTCCTATTTCCTTTGTGAACATTTGGGGAGATTTTACGAGGGGGAAGTGGGGAGACGAGGTGGGAGGGGGCAGAAGGAAGAGACAGATAAATGCCAGATTGTATGTTACAGATGAAATTAAAACATTTATTCTGCATTTACAGTATATTAGGACCATTTTAAAGCACTTTATTGTAACAAAGTTTCAGTTATACTGTGGATCAAATATAGTACAGTATATTTTACTTTAACACATACAACTCTTGTCCTCTGACAGTGGTATTCTAGTAGAAATATTCTATCCATTAGAAAAAGGACTTTGTTTTATGTTTTAAAAACTTGTCATTGGCTTAAATTCAGTCAAAATTTAACTGTGACTCTTGGGAAAAACTTACAAATGAGTGTGTTCCTTCATAGGAACTTTCCCTGTGGACCTAACCAAGACGCGACTTCAGGTGCAAGGCCAAAGCATTGATGTCCGCTTCAAAGAGATAAAATACCGAGGAATGTTTCATGCCTTGTTCCGAATCTATAAAGAAGAAGGTGTATTGGCTCTGTATTCAGGGTGAGACTAGATTCTTTCCTTACATTATGAATAGAAATATTTTTAAAGAAGCCATGTATTTCAACTGTCTGATAATGTGTGCTCTTCACATTCACCATTTCAACTTGTAATTCAATATTGATGTGCCAGTTTATATTTTCCTTGCTTGTAAGTCTTGAGCTTTGGATGTTGTGTTCATCTGGCTATAAGTGATACATCTTAACATGGGCATCTCATTGTAGCATTGACTTTCTCCTGTTTTCCTGAGGGTCATCAATAGCCACCATGAATAGCATCACCAATGAACTGTATATATTTCTGTGATAGTCTTCCTGAGTTGCCAACTACTGACTTCTTTTTAAAATTTTCCTCTTTAAAGAAATATTGTTCTGGCAGTTTAAACAGAAAATGCAGAATGAAAAAGATGGAGACCCATTTTTTTTGGTCAAATTTTGACTAGCCATGAGTCTGTGGTTTATTGTCCAGTTTGTTATTTATCTGCTGCCAATTTACTAGGCCACTCTTGCATTCAGGGTACCAATTTATTGCTCCGAGAGTGGACATTAATTTTGTTACTAAACTTTATTAGACTAAATTTCCAAGATAATTTTCTTGGGTGAAAAATCAATAATATATCTTGAAGCAAGTGAATCACAGATCATCTGTTTCACCTTGTTCTTTCATCAGCATGGATAATCACAAGACTTTTTTTCTGATAGCAAGCAGTAAAGTCAGAATGTGCACATTTAGTCATCACATAAAAAGTCTCAACTGTCTGAGCTGCTACTGTCTTTCTATTAATAACTACTAAAATACAGTTCTGCAATTTGGAAGAATCTCAAAGGAGGTAAGAGAATGTCTCCAGTTTGTAGCAGAACTTAAATAGGGTGAAATTTTGGTTCTAGTATCTCCTTATTGAAAGGATTAAATATGTTTCTGCAACTGTTAGGAAACAAGGTTGATTTTTTTAAAAAGTCTCTGAGGTAGGTAATGGTATATACTTATTTTTCTACGTTTCTGGATTCAATTTGTTAATATTTTGTAAGGATTTTTGTGTCTTAAGTTCATGAGAGATACCGGCCTATAGTTTCCTTTTTTATACTGTTTTTGTCTGGTTTTGGTATTAGGGTAATACTAGCCTCATAAAACAAGTTGGGAAGTATTTGCTTTTCTGTTTTCTTAAAGAGATTGTGTAAGATTGGTGTTGAGATTTTTAAATGTTTGGTAGAATTCCTCTTGTGAAATTATCTCAGCCTAGAGATTTCCTTTTTGGGAACTTTTAAGTTATGAATTACATTTTTTTAATGGCTGAGACTATTCAAATTATCTGTTTCATCTTGATTGAGTTTTGGTAGTTTGTGGCTTTCAAGGAATTAGTCCATTTCTTGTAAGTTTTTAAATTTGTGAGTATAAAGTTGTTTATAGTATTCCCTTATTATCCTTTTAATGGCTGTAGAATTTGTAGTGCTATTCCCCATTTCACTACTAATATTGATGACTTGTGTCTTCTCTTTCTATTACTGTGAGCCTTGTTAGAGGTTAATTTCACGGATTTTTTTTCAAAAGCACTTTTTGTTACATTTATTTTTCTGTATTTTCCTGTTTTCAACTTTGTTAATTTATGCTCTTCCTCCTGCTTGCTTTGGGATCATTTTACTCTTTTTCTAGTTTCTTGAGGAAGGAATTTAGATTATGGATTTGAGAATGTCCCTCTTTTCTAATATAAGCATTTTATGTTATAAATTTGCCTCTCAGCACTTCTTTGGCTATGTTTTGGCTACATACCACATATTTTAATAGGTTGAATTTTCATTTTTATTTGTTTTTTTGTATTTTTAAAATTTACTTTGAGGCTTCTTGTGACTCATGGATTGTTTAGAAGTGTGTTGTTTAATTTCCAGGTGTTTGAGGATTTTCCTTATTGATTTCTAGTTTAATTCCATTATGGTCTGAGAACATACCTATATAATTTTAATTCTTTTAAACTTGTTAAGGTTTGTTTTATGACCAAAGATAGTCTATCTTGGTGAATGTTCTATGGTTGCTTAAAAGAATGTGTATTCTGCTATTGGATGGAATGAGGTGGGTAGTGGAAATTAGGAGACCATTTAGATATGTATAATATGCAAATTCATGTTGAGTATAATTGAAATTTTTTTCTTTCTTTTTTTGGGCAGAATCGCTCCTGCTTTACTAAGACAGGCATCATATGGGACAATTAAAATTGGCATTTACCAGAGCTTGAAGAGATTATTTGTAGAACGTTTAGAAGGTTAGTATAGACTTCCTCATTCTCTTTTGGGGTGATACTTAGAGGGATTATTGATATCATGCTTAGTGAGAAGTGTTTATCACAGGATGCCAGAGAATGGGTGGCAGTCACTGCAAAGACAAAGCAAGCTTGTACTGATTTGGGATTAACCTTGCAGAAGTGATCTATGGATTAGAGGGAACTGCTCTTCAAATTTGCTTTTCCTAGCAAAGAAAACAAGGCTTCTGGTCATCACAGAGGGAACATGGAACAAATTTGTCCAGAAAATTGATGCTGTCCTCATCAACAAGGGGACCTCAACTGCAGGCATACCTTGCTTTATGACACTTTATTTTATTGCCTTTCTGCAGATAACTGCATTGTTTGGAATTGGTTTGTGGCCACCCTGCCTCAAGCAAGTCTCTTGGTGCCGTTTTTCTAACAGTATTTGCTTACTTTGTGTCTCTGTCATATTTTGGTAATTCTCATAATATTTCAAACTTTTTCATTATTATTTGTTATGGTGACCAGTAATTATGACCCGCTGAAACCTCAGGTGATGGCTAGCTTTTAGAAATAAAGTAGTTTTTAATTAAGGTATGTACATGTTTTAGATAATGCTATTGTACACTTAATAGACTACAGTATAGTATAGATATAACTTTCATATGCACTGGAAACCCAAAAATTCATTTGACTTGCTTAATCTTACTATTGGTGTGGTCTGGAACCAAACCCACAATATCTCTGAGGTATGCCTGTATAACTGATTCTCTAGCTGCCAGTTTTGATAAACTTTTGTTAGTTGAGTAATTTCAGGCTATTCTAGGTTCTGATGGCCACCTTACTCAACATTTAGCATGCCTATGTCTCTCTATTTGCTGCTGCAGCATTTCCAACCTGATACCATACTAAATGGTCATTTTATCACAGGCTTGGGGCTGTAACATTGTTGGGGACAGCTGGAAAGCCTTTTGGTTAGCAGTGTCCTTTGAATCAATCACTTTATTGTCCTAAGTCATTGTTTTTTCTGGAACATCTTCTTTGAGGATCCTGAAGGATTCTTTTCCTAAACGAATTTCCTTTCACAGATTCATCACTTGGGTTTATCTAGTTTCTATTTGTAGGCCCTTCATGGTGAGGGCATATGATGAAGATTGAATTTTCACTTTAGAACAATATCCTTTGTGGTTTCTCTGTTCTTTCTTCTGACTGATTTAGTTCCAAATGACTAGTTTTCACATTTGACTGTAGAGATCTCTGTAAATAAATAGAGGCTAGTAGATATCAAGTCCAGTCCAAACAAATATTTAGATAATCTTTTTATTAGACATAAGATTTCATCTTTTAACATTTGGTTCCTGAGTCTTTAGAGTTGATGATTCTCCAGAAAAAGACTTTAAAACGATGCTAAAAAACAACATTTTTAAAGATGTTTGCAATGATTAAAGGGGAAATATCACATTCTGATTTTATGTGGGATATTGGCAGTTATATAGAATAATAGGACATTTTCCAATGTCTTTAAAAAAATACATATTTTTAAATGATTCATGTTTTATAATTTTTATATATTTCAGTACTGATTTGAGACCTGGATATATTTGAGTTTTTAAAATTTTCATAAGCTTTATAGTTCATTTCAATAGTCATTTTTGTGACCAGGTCTTCTCCCTTCCTCTTATAGCACAGTCCTCTGTTCTCAGAGACTAGTAGCTAATACAGGCAAACCTTTCTTTTTTTCCCTTTTTACAGATGAAACTCTTCTAATTAATATGATCTGTGGGGTAGTGTCAGGAGTGATATCTTCCACTATAGCCAATCCCACTGATGTACTAAAGGTAAGAGGTCTGGGAGTGTTGGATATATGTAGTGTGATGTGGAAAGAGCCTGAGCTTTGAGTCAGATTTGGATTCAGATCCCCACTCTGTCATTTGCCAGCTGTAAAACCTTGGGCCGATCACTTAACTGCTTTAAGCCTTAGTTTCCTCATTTGTCAAATTTAGTACTTATCACATAGGGTTGTTAAGGATTAGAGAGAATATATGTAAACTGCCTATCATTGTACTTGGTAGGTAATAGATAATAAATAGTAGTCACTTTATTATGATTACAAACTGTATTGGTGTTCAAACTAGAGTAAGCAAACCTCTTTAGGTTCTTTCCAAGGGTTATGCAATTTTAAGGGAATCAATTTCTAGACCCTTTACTTCCATTTGAACTCTTTGCTAAAACTGATTTGAGAGTGAATTTGTGTTTATGATGGTCCTTTCCCTACTTTATAGAAGAAAGGCCTATCTGCCACTCATCTCAAACCTTAGTATGGTATATTGACCTGCACTGTAACCTGGGATACCAGATAAAGGAGTAAACTGGAATACTGTTTTTGGAGACGCCTCCTTTAATACTAATCTAGGTACCTTGAGTCTATAATGCCTCTGTTTTTTCCTGTCTTATCCATATTTCTGTTAAGGTTGAGATTTAGCTTTAAAGTTATATATTTTGGCCTGTATTGGGCTATTCTGAACTCAGAACCAGAATAATACAGGTTAGTGGTGCTAATTTTTTTTTTTTTTAAATAATTATTTTTTATTGAAGGGTAGTTGACACACAGTATTACATTACATGAGTTTCAAGTGTACAACACACTGGTAGAACATTTATATACATAATTCTAGGTTCCAGCTATCACCCTACCAGGCTGTTACAATATCTTGACTATATTCCTTATGCTATACATTACATCCCGGTTACTAATTTATTTTACCATTGGAAGTCTGTCCTTTTTTTTTTTTTTTTTTTTTTTTTTGTGAGGGCATCTCTCATATTTATTGATCAAATGGCTGTTAATGACAATAAAATTCTGTATAGGGGAGTCAATGCTCAATGCACAATCATTAATCCACCCCAAGCCTAATTTTCGTCAGTCTCCAATCATCTGAGGCATAACAAACAAGTTCTTACATGGAGAACAAATTCTTACATAATGAATAAGTTACATAGTGAACAGTACAAGGGCAGTCATCACAGAAACTTTCGGTTTTGCTCATGCATTATGAACTCTAAACAGTCAGTTCAAATATGAATACTCATTTGGTTTTTATACTTGATTTATATGTGGATACCACATTTCTCTCTTTATTATTATTATTTTTAATAAAATGCTGAAGTGGTAGGTAGATACAAGATAAAGGTAGAAAACATAGTTTAGTGTTGTAAGAGAGCACATGTAGATGATCAGGTGTGTGCCTGTAGACTATGTGTTAATCCAAGCCAGACCAGGGCAATAAAACATCCACGTATGCAGAAGATTTCTCTCAGAACGGGGGTTGAGGTTCTAAGCCTCACCTCTGTTGATCCCCAATTTCTCACCTGATGGCCCCCCTGCGACTGTGCCTGTCTTAGGTTGTTCCTCCCTTGAGGAATCTTACCCGTCTCTGGCTAACCAGTCATCTTCCGGGGCCATACAGGGAAATGTGAAGTTGGTAAGTGAGAGAGAAGCCTTATTGTTTGAAAAAGTTAGCTTTTTACTTCTTTGCATATTTATGCCCTGTGGCTTCTATGCCCAGCATTTGTCTTGAGGTATCTTTACCACTTGGAAGAATTATGATACTTGGTAAATTTGATATGAGGCACGAATTCTATTTAAGGGTTGTAATTAGGAAGGAAGAAGAAAAGCTATAGAAGTAGCAGGCGGAAGAAAACATGGGAAGATTGATTATTTCTTTGATATATCTTCTTGTAGAGTAACTTCAGCATGTACAGGTTTTAAGCTACTACTTAAATTGCACACACACATTAACATAATAGGAGTATAGTTACATAACCAAAGCATATCTGTAATTACCAGCCGTCTGCAGTGATACCAAGAAAACCAGTTAGGCACCTTAGGCATTTGTGAAAACTTATCTATGATATGGTGGATATTGTCCAACTGAACTTGAACAGTCTGAGAGAAATCAGACAAATTAAAACAACCCATTCCTGGGGACTGTTCACATGCCATATGTTCTTTTAACAGTAAATAGTTTGTAGTTGTAAGACTTTGGAGTGCTACAATTTGCACTTCTCCAAATTCTTGGTTGAGTTCCAACAGTATAGATCCAGTCCAATTTTGTTGTTTTACTGTATGCACAGGGCAGCTTAGATATCTCCTTCCTCATTCCCATGGCAAGTCCAGGAACTGGTGGGATGAGTGCATCTACAGCTGTAGCAGTGCGTGGATCTTTGTTGGGGTTTTTTGATGATCATCTTCTGGCATGAGTCTTCCAGAGAGTGCTGATGTTGGAAGTTCTCTTTCATATCGTATCTTAGTTCATTTTCGGGGTAGCCCAATTAGGCTTTGATCCTCTGTATAAACACAAACAGACCCTTTGCCTACACTTTTATATGCCCTTTATACCCTTGTGTAGAACTCGTTGGAGGTTACCACACAGGAACTGCCCTTTTTTTTTTTTTTTTTCTATCACTAATCTACACTTACATGACGAATATTATGTTTACTAGGCTCTCCCCTATAAACCCCTTTACAGTCACTGTCGATCAGCATAGCAAAATGTTGTAGAATCACTACTTGCCTTCTCTGTGTTGTACAGCCCTCCCTTTTCTCCTACCCCCCCATGCATGTTAATCTTAATACCCCCCTACTTCTCCCCCCCTTATCCCTCCCTACCCACCCATCCTCCCCAGTCCCTTTCCCTTTGGTACCTGTTAGTCCATTCTTGAGTTCTGTGATTCTGCTGCTGTTTTGTTCCTTCAGTTTTTCCTTTGTTCTTATATTCCACAGATAAGTGAAATCATTTGGTATTTCTCTTTCTCCGCTTGGCTTGTTTCACTGAGCATAATACCCTCCAGCTCCATCCATGTTGCTGCAAATGATTGGATTTGCCCTTTTCTTATGGCTGAGTAGTATTCCATTGTGTATATGTACCACATCTTCTTTATCCATTCATCTATCGATGGACATTTAGGTTGCTTCCAATTCTTGGTTATTGTAAATAGTGCTGCGATAAACATAGGGGTGCACTGATCTTTCTCATACCTGATTGCTGCATTCTTAGGGTAAATTCCTAGGAGTGCAATTCCTGGGTCAAATGGTAAGTCTGTTTTGAGCATTTTGATGTACCTCCATACTGCTTTCCACAATGGTTGAACTAACTTACATTCCCACCAGCAGTGTAGGAGGGTTCCCCTTTCTCCACAGCCTCGCCAACATTTGTTGTTGTTTGTCTTTTGGATGGCAGCCATCCTTACTGGTGTGAGGTGATACCTCATCGTAGTTTTAATTTGCATTTCTCTGATAATTAGCGATGTGGAGCATCTTTTCATGTGTCTGTTGGCCATCTGTATTTCTTTTTTGGAGAACTGTCTGTTCAGTTCCTCTGCCCATTTTTTAATTGGGTTATTTGTTTTTTGTTTGTTGAGGCGTGAGAGCTCCTTATATATTCTGGACGTCAAGCCTTTATCGGATGTGTCATTTTCAAATATATTCTCCCATACTGTAGGGATCCTTCTTGTTCTATTGATGGTGTCTTTTGCTGTACAGATGCTTTTCAGCTTAATATAGTCCCACTTACTCATTTTTGCTGTTGTTTTCCTTGCCCGGGGAGATATGTTCAAGAAGAGGTCACTCATGTTTATGTCTAAGAGGTTTGTGCCTATGTTTTCTTCCAAGAGTTTAATGGTTTCATGGCTTACATTCAGGTCTTTGATCCATTTTGAGTTTACTTTTGTATATGGGGTTAGACAATGGTCCAGTTTCATTCTCCTACATGTAGCTGTCCAGTTTTGCCAGCACCACCTGTTGAAGAGACTGTCATTTCGCCATTGTATGTCCATGGCTCCTTTATCAAATATTAATTGACCATATATGTCTGGGTTAATGTCTGGATTCTCTAGTCTGTTCCATTGGTCTGTGGCTCTGCTCTTGTGCCAGTACCAAATTGTCTTGATTACTATGGCTTTATAGTAGAGCTTGAAGTTGGGGAGTGAGATCCCCCCTACTTTATTCTTCTTTCTCAGGATTGCTTTGGCTATTCGGGGTCTTTGGTGTTTCCATATGAATTTTTGAATTATTTGTTCCAGTTCATTGAAGAATGTTGCTGCTAGTTTCATAGGGATTGCATCAAATCTGTATATTGCTTTGGGCAGGATGGCCATTTTAACGATATTAATTCTTCCTAGCCACGAGCATGGGATGAGTTTCCATCTGTTAGTGTCCCCTTTAATTTCTCTTAAGAGTGACTTGTAGTTTTCAGAGTATAAGTCTTTCACTTCTTTGGTTAGGTTTATTCCTAGGTATTTTATTTTTTTTGATGCAATTGTGAATGGAGTTGTTTTCCTGATTTCTCTTTCTGTTGGTTCATTGTTAGTGTATAGGAAAGCCACAGATTTCTGTGTGTTGATTTTGTATCCTGCAACTTTGCTGTATTCCGATATCAGTTCTAGTAGTTTTGGGGTGGAGTCTTTAGGGTTTTTTATGTACAGTATCATGTCATCTGCAAATAGTGACAGTTTAACTTCTTCTTTACCAATCTGGATTCCTTGTATTTCTTTATTTTGTCTGATTGCCGTGGCTAGGACCTCCAGTACTATGTTAAATAACAGCGGAGAGAGTGGGCATCCCTGTCTAGTTCCCGATCTCAGAGGAAATGCTTTCAGCTTCTCGCTGTTCAATATAATGTTGGCTGTCGGTTTATCATAGATGGCCTTTATTGTGTTGAGGTACTTGCCCTCTATTCCCATTTTGCTGAGAGTTTTTATCATGAATGGATGTTGAACTTTGTCAAATGCTTTTTCAGCATCTATGGAGATGATCATGTGGTTTTTGTCTTTCTTTTTGTTGATGTGGTGGATGATGTTGATGGACTTTCGAATGTTGTACCATCCTTGCATCCCTGGGATGAATTCCACTTGGTCATGGTGTACGATCCTTTTGATGTATTTTTGAATTCGGTTTGCTAATATTTTGTTGAGTATTTTTGCATCTACGTTCATCAGGGATATTGGTCTGTAGTTTTCTTTTTTGGTGGGGTCTTTGCCTGGTTTTGGTATTAGGGTGATGTTAGCTTCATAGAATGAGTTTGGGAGTATCCCCTCCTCCTCTATTTTTTGGAAAACTCTAAGGAGAATGGGTATTATGTCTTCCCTGTATGTCTGATAAAATTCCGAGGTAAATCCATCTGGCCCGGGGGTTTTGTTCTTGGGTAGTTTTTTGATTACCTCTTCAATTTCGTTGCTGGTAATTGGTCTGTTTAGATTTTCTGTTTCTTCCTGGGTCAATCTTGGAAGGTTATATTTTTCTAGGAAGTTGTCCATTTCTCCTAGGTTTCCCAGCTTGTTAGCATATAGGTTTTCATAGTATTCTCCAATAATTCTTTGCATTTCCGTGGGGTCCGTCGTGATTTTTCCTTTCTCGTTTCTGATACTGTTGATTTGTGTTGACTCTCTTTTCTTCTTAAGTCTGGCTAGAGGCTTATCTATTTTGTTGATTTTCTCGAAGAACCAGCTCTTGGTTTCATTGATTTTTGCTATTGTTTTATTCTTCTCAATTTTATTTATTTCTTCTCTGATCTTTATTATGTCCCTCCTTCTGCTGACCTTAGGCCTCATCTGTTCTTCTTTTACCAATTTCGATAATTGTGACATTAGACCATTCATTTGGGATTGCTCTTCCTTTTTTAAATATGCTTGGATTGCTATATACTTTCCTCTTAAGACTGCTTTTGCTGTGTCCCACAGAAGTTGGGGCTTAGTGTTGTTGTTGTCATTTGTTTCCATATATTGCTGGATCTCCATTTTGATTTGGTCATTGATCCATTGATTATTTAGGAGTGTGTTGTTAAGCCTCCATGTGTTTGTGAGCCTCTTTGCTTTCTTTGTACAGTTTATTTCTAGTTTTATGCCTTTGTGGTCTGAAAAGTTGGTTGGTAGGATTTCAATCTTTTTTAATTTACTGAGGCTCTTTTTGTGTCCTAGTATGTGGTCTATTCTGGAGAATGTTCCATGTGCACTTGAGAAGAATGTATATCCCGCTGCTTTTGGATGTAGAGTTCTATAGATGTCTATTAGGTCCATCTGCTCTACTGTGTTGTTCAGTGCTTCCGTGTCCTTACTTATTTTCTGCCCAGTGGATCTATCCTTTGGGGTGAGTGGTGTGTTGAAGTCTCCTAGAATGAATGCATTGCAGTCTATATCCCCCTTTAGTTCTGTTAGTATTTTTTTCACATATGCTGGTCCTCCTGTGTTGGGTGCATATATATTTAGAATGGTTATATCCTCTTGTTTGACTGAGCCCTTTATCATTATGTAGTGTCCTTCTTTATCTCTTGTTACTTTCTTTGTTTTGAAGTCTATTTTGTCTGATATTAGTACTGCAACCCCTGCTTTCTTCTCACTGTTGTTTGCTTGAAATATGTTTTTCCATCCCTTGACTTTTAGTCTGTACATGTCTTTGGGTTTGAGGTGAGTTTCTTGTAAGCAGCATATAGATGGGTCTTGCTTTTTTATCCATTCTGTTACTCTGTGTCTTTTGATTGGTGCATTCAACCCATTAACATTTAGGGTGACTATTGAAAGATATGTACTTATTGCCATTGCAGGCTTTAAATTCGTGGTTACCAAAGGTTCAAGGTTAGCCTCTTTAGTATCTTACTGCCTAACTTAGCTCGCTTATTGAGCTGTTATATACACTGTCTGGAGATTCTTTTCTTCTCTCCCTTCTTGTTCCTTCTCCTCGATTCTTCATATGTTGGGTGTTTTGTGCTGTGCTCCTTCTAGGAGTGCTCCCATCTAGAGCAGTCCCTGTAAGATGTTCTGTAGAGGTGGTTTGTGGAAAGCAAATTCCCTCAGCTTTTGTTTGTCTGGGAATTGTTTAATCCCACCATCATATTTGAATGATAGTCGTGCTGGATACAGTATCCTTGGTTCAAGGCCCTTCTGTTTCATTGTATTAAATATATCATGCCATTCTCTTCTGGCCTGTAGGGTTTCTGTTGAGAAATCTGACGTTAGCCTGATGGGTTTCCCTTTATAGGTGACCTTTTTCTCTCTAGCTGCCTTTAACACTCTTTCCTTGTCCTTGATCTTTGCCATTTTAATTATTATGTGTCTTGGTGTTGCCCTTCTTGGATCCTTTCTGTTGGGGGTTCTGTGTATTTCCGTGGTCTGTTCGATTACTTCCTCCCCCAGTGTGGGGAAGTTTTCAGCAATTATTTCTTCTAAGATACTTTCCATCTCTTTTCCTCTCTCTTCTTCTTCTGGTACCCCTATAATACGGATATTGTTCCTTTTGGATTGGTCACACAGTTCTCGTAATATTGTTTCATTCCTGGAGATCCTTTTGTCTCTCTCTGTCAGCTTCTATGCGTTCCTGTTCTCTGATTTCAATTCCATCAATGGCCTCTTGCATTCTATCCATTCTGCTTATAAACCCTTCCAGAGTTTGTTTCATTTCTGCGATCTCCTTTCTGGCATCTGTGATCTCTTTCCGGACTTCATCCCATTTTTCTTGCGTATTTCTCTGCATCTCTGTCAGCATGTTTATGATTCTTATTTTGAATTCTTTGTCAGGAAGACTGGTTAGGTCTGTCTCCTTCTCTGGTGTTGTCTCTGTGATCTTTGTCTGCCTGTAGCTTTGCCTTTTCATGGTGATAGGAATAGTCTGCAGAACTGGGACGAGTGACGGCTGGAAGGACTTCCTTTCTTGTTGGTTTGTGGCCCTCCTCTCCTGGGAGAACAGCGGCCTCTAGTGGCTTGTGCTGCGCAGCTGCGCGCAGACAGGGTTTCTGCTTCCTGCCCGGTTGCTATGGAGTTAATCTCGGCTGTTGCTGTGGGCGTGGCCTGGCTCGGGCAGCTACTCCAAAATGGTGGAGTCGCGTTGGAGCAGGAGCTGCTGGGAGGCTATTTATCTCCGTAAGGGGCCTCCCTGCTCCCTGCAGCCCAGGGGTTAGGGTGTCCAGAGATCCCGGATTCCCTACCTCTGGATTAAGTGACCCGCCCTGCCCCTTTAAGACTTCCAAAAAGCACCCGCCAAAACAAAGCAACGACCAAAAAAAAAAACAAGAAAAAAAATTTTTTTTAATTAAAAAAAAGGTGGTCTTTCGTTTTTCTTTATTCTCCGGTGCCAGCCTCAGGCCTCTGCTCACCGGTCTTTCTGCCCTGTTTCCCTAGTATTGGGGTCCCTGTCCCTTTAAGACTTCCAAAAAGCGCTCGCCAAAACAAAGCAGCAAAAAAGGAAAAAAAAAAAAAATGGTCGCGCGCTTTTCTTATGTCCTCTGTCGCCCAGCCTCCAGTGCCTGCTCACTGTTCTTGCTGCCCTGTTTTCCCAGTATCGGGGGCCCTGCACTCTGGCCCGGATGGCTGGGGCTGGGCGCTCGGCAGCCCTGGGCTCCGTCTCCCTCCCGCTCTGCCTGCTCTTCTCCCGCCGGGAGCTGGGGGGAGGGGCGCTCGGTTCCCGCGGGGCCGGGGCTTGTATCTTACCCCCTTCGCGAGGCGCTGGGTTCTCTCAGGTGTGGATGTGGTCTGGATATTGTCCTGTGTCCTCTGATCTTTATTCTAGGAAGGGTTGTCTTTGTTATATTTTCATAGATATATGTTGTTTTGGGAGGAGATTTCCGCTGCTCTACTCACGCCGCCATCTTCCGCCCCTCTGTCTAATTTTTAAAAATATAATTGAATTTCTTTCAGATTTTATCAAAACACAGAACGAAACACTTAATAATACCAATATTTGTCTTATTTTGTAAAATGGTAAACATTTCTGCTTATTAACCTATTTAAACTTGCAATTAATTAAAAGCATTAAATATATGATTAAAATAGCTGAGAGGATCCCAAGTTTTTAAAAATTATCTTAGGGGGTATGTGAAAAAAATGGAAGAGGACATACACTTTAATGAAACTGCAGGTGGCTAGGTTAGTAAAGGAGAGATCTATTGCACTTCAGAATTTGGAGAACTGAGAGAGTGACTTGAAAAACAACACACATGAAAGAAACCAGTGGTGGCTAATGGAGAAAAGATATGAAATGATCTTTCTGGGTGAAACAGAGAGAAATTTAGCTACAGAATTTTTATATCACTTTAGATTTACAGAAAAGTATTTATTTACAAAGAGAATTGACTATATCTTAAACTTTAAAATATTTGCAATGTAATTACAGTTGCTAGAATGTTTTTCAAGAATAATAATACTTAACTCCCTAAAGCTTCCTTTCTTATCCATCTGGATCTTAGACTTAATCACCTAAATGGTTCACTTCAATTTCCTGTCCTCTGACCTGTTTGGTACAATTACAACCATTGACCATTGACCAATGCTACAATCTACCTTTTTCTTTCTTATACCTAGGTAGGGCTGAGTGGTACTGGGGTTGGGGGGAGTCATGGTCTTAGACTGTGACAGTACCAATATAGGATTTATAATCACAGCTGTGCTGTTTTGTCCTTTCACTTATCCTTGGACAGCTTTTTCTCTGATCTACTATGTGTTGCTCTCTAGCCCCTGTGCATGTAGCTCTCTTACTACCTTCAATGCGTTTCCCCTTATCTTCATGAATTTATCCTTCAAGACTGCTCAGGAACAGGGCCAGGATTAGGGCGAGGCAAGTGAGGTACTTCTCTTGGGTACAAAATTTAAGGGGGTGACAAAAAACTTGTAATCATGAGAAATAATATTTTTATGCAATATTTTTCAAAATGAATGCAAAAGTCATAATTTACAATATATCAGTATTTTATACAATTCGTCTTACTCTCTTCACCCCAGTCCTGCCCTGTTGGATCCTGTTTTTAGTTACAGTTTTGATATTTGGTTCATTGTGGATTTTTGTGCATTAAATTTGATTTTTTAAAATACTGCATTAAGATATTATTTATCTGAATGACTGAGGATTTTTGCATCCCCTTCGTACATTGTGTGCTTGAGGAAAGTGCCACACTTACCTCACTCTAGTCCCAGCCTTGTTCAGCAATCACCTGCTTAAATAAGTCTTATACTTATCTTAGGATATTTGTTGTTTTGTTTTGTCTTTGTAATAATGTCTATTCCAATTTCATTTGGGTTAGGTTTTTATTTCAACACTCTTAGTGGTAGTAGTTGACCTGTGCAAAAACATGCTGCTCTTACATGATTTACCAAGGACATTTATTGGAACCTAGAGTTGTGCTTGAGGAAAATCAGGCCTACATTTGGGCCACTAGTATTTATTGAGTGCATTACTATGGAGCCCTGCAGCCCAGTCCCAGCCTTCAATGGTGACTTCTGAAGAGTAAATATTTTACTTTATGATTCTATGTGTGCAGAGTCAATGGGAAATTGTACCAAATCTTTCACATGGGTATTTAATGATTCTTTGCCTCTTTGCCTATCTTTGCCTCTTGAAGGCCACTTTGCCAAAAACAGTATCATGTTTTTACAAACAAAACTCAACTTAAGGTCTTAGATGAATAAAAATACAGTTTAAAACTTTCTTTGTTTTTTATAGTTACATAAGCAATGCATGTTCAATGTAGAAAACAGTGGAAGGCAGGAAAAATCACAAAAGAGAAAAATTCTCACTTGTAGCCTCATCACTTGTCAGTATTTGGGTGTTATATATATTCCTCCAGGCTCTTCATTGTGTGAATGATTCTTTTTAAGTTTACATGTTTTTCATTAAAATGATAAGCCATAATGCTGTTTGTTCTATTTAGCAATTGTTGACATTTTCCAATGTTAATAAATAAAATAAATATTATTCTACAACAAAATTTTATGGCTGCATAGTATTCCATTAAATGGATGTAAAATAAATTTTGCAGTCAACCTTTGTTGTTGTTTTTGGACATGTAGGTTATTTCTAATTTTTCACTAAAATACTCATATTTTAAATGAATTATTTCCTCCCCCACTGAGTACTTATTCTCCGTTTTTCTTCCAACCCCAGAAATGATGGACTTCATACGAGGAATGGTGGGCTAATGAAAATCATGATCATAAAATATACTTTGACACAAATTACATTCTTTCAATATATAGTTTAAGCCATTAATTTAATCATAATAGCAGGCTGATTTTTCTGATAATTCCCAAATACTGTTTTCTTAATTTTAAATGTGTGGAACATCTCATTTTGGCCTGTCAAAACAAAATGTTCATCTCTTCTTATTTTAGATTCGAATGCAGGCACAAGGAAGCTTGTTCCAAGGCAGCATGATTGGCAGCTTCATTGATATATACCAACAAGAAGGCACCAGGGGTCTGTGGAGGGTGAGTACTTCTTTCCTGGTATTGTTCTAAACTTAGTTCCTAGAATTTGCAAAGAATGCTTTTTATATAAAGCCATAAAATTGTGAATTGTTGTCTTATACTCTTTAAGATTCTTGGTAACCCAAAAAATAAGGTTAGAAGCTCCTTATTACCTATGAAAAGACCAAAACTTATCAGTCATGTTTGTTTTTGCTGCTTATTATTTGGGGGCTGAAGTTATTATATTATTGGAGATAGCTATTTTGGTTTGTTTAAATTCACAGTGAATTTAGGTCTTCATTATATCTTTTTGCCAGTTTTGTACTGAAACAATAATGTATATCTATAATAGTCTCTGCTTAAAACAACTTTTTTTTATTTTATAAAAAGTAAAAGATGTACTATAAAATACTGAGGAAATATGTAAAAGAGAAAAAATCCAGTAGTCCCTCTAGCAAGAGATAATCACTTAACATTTTGTCATATTACCTTCCAGTCTTCTATCTATACTTTGTTTTTTGTTGTTGAACTTTTTATCCTGTTTTAATCACTTAATTTGTAATATTAAATATGACTACTCATAGGAAATGCAGAGGGTATAGAATGGGAAATCCATTAATATACTTTTAAATAAAGAAGAGAGCTTTGCTTCTTTTCTTCCTTTTTATTTTTCCCCAACTTATTATAAAAACTTTCAAACATACAGAAAAGTTGAAAGAACAGAACAATGAACACCTACATATGTAGATTAAATGACCGCTGAAGTTTGGCTACATTTGCTTTATCTATTTATGTTTGTATACACACACACACACACTTTTTTTCTTTCTGTTAACCTTATTTGAAAGGAATTGCAGACACCATGGTACTACCATAAATACTTCATTATACGTCTTCTAAGAATAAGGACATTCTCCTACATAAATAAAATACCATTTTCACACCTAAGAAAATTAACAGTATGTTCCTAATACGTAGTATCCTGTCCATATTCAAATTCATATTTCATACATTGATGAGACCAGGCCAGTTTTCTTATAGTATGTTTTCTCGGTATTTTCTGTAAACTTGAAGTTAGGTCCCTTGGCTTGATTAGATTCATGTTAATTATTTTTGTTAAGAGAATGTATAGGTGGCACTGTGTATTTCATATTGTATCACAGCAAGAAGCACATAATGTTAGGTTGTCCCACAATTAGTGATGCCAGTTTGATTGCTTGGTAAGATGATATCCACCAGATATCATGTGACATTAAAAGAGTTTTTTCCCCCTTTTACAGTTAGCAAGTAATCTGTAGAGTGATATATTCTAGCAGCATGCTTAAATCCTATTACTTTATAACCTTTAGCCTAATGGTCTGAGCATTCATTAATGATCCTTGAGGTTTGTTTTTTGATAACAGCAGGGTGCACTTTCTGGATTAGTCTAATTTAAAATCAGAAAATGCAACTAACTAGAACTTTTTCACAAATTAATGCTAAAGTAAAGACAAAAGATAGCAATAAGTAGAATTGGAGATTTTGTAAGGGGATCATAGCTACTTTATTCTTAATTAAAAAAATTTAATTGTGCTAAAATATATATAACATAAAATTTACCATCTTAACCATTTTTAAGTGTATAGTTCAGTAGTGTTAAGTACATTCACATTGTTGTACATCCAGTCTCAAGAATGCTGTTTTGCAAAACTGGAACTCTATACCCATTAAACAACAACTTCCCATTTCCCCCTGCCCCTGACCACCCTTCTACTGTCTGTCTCTCTGAATCTGACTATTCCTCATATAAATGGAATCATACAGTATTTGTCCTTTGTTGCTAGCTTACTTCACTTAACATCCTCAGGGTTTATTTACATTGTCACCTGTGTCAGAATTTCCTTCCTTTTTAAGACTTGAATAATATTCTGTTGTATGTATATAACATATTTTGTTTATCTGTTCATCTGTTAATGGACATTTAGGTTGTTTCTATCTTGGCTTTTGTGAATGATGCTGCCATGAATATGGGTGGACAAATATCTCTTCAAGACTGATTTCAGTTCTCTTGTGTATATACCCAGAAGTGGGATTACTGGATTGTATGGTAATTCTGTGCTTGATTTTTTGCAGAACTGAATATAGGTACTTTTATGATCCAGGCTACTTACATTCTCTAGGCATGTGAGGTAAAGAACAGAAGTACATCGTGATATGTATTCTTTTGACACAGACTTATATTATTTTAATATTAAAATACAGAAATTTTTTTGTTTCGACAAGAAAATATGTTTGCATTTTTCTTCAGACATATGGTCCTCTTTGTACATGTAGTATTCTCCTGCTTTGATTGTAACATCGGTACTGGAAACAGTTGACTTCCTTCATAACTCTGTTGTAAGAAATAACAGTATGAGTACAATAAAAAAGTGTAACTGGCATTTATGTTAGAGTTGGAGAGACAATAGAGAGTGTTGGGGACTGTGGTGAACTGGAGATCACCTGCCCTGTTCATTTGCTGTCATGTGCAGTGTGACTCCAGTTTAGCCAAATTTTCTGGACTTTCAAGAGAAGCTGGAAATCTGCATTCCTATGTGAAGTCTCCTGGGTTTTCTCATTTTATTTTATTTTATTTTTTCTAATTTGGTATCATTTATCTACAATTACATGAGGAACATTATGTTTACTAGACTCCCCCCATCACCAAGTCCCCCCAACATACGCCATTACAGTCACTGTCCATCAGCATAGTAAGATGCTATAGAATCACTACTTGTCTTCTCTATGTTGTACAGCCCTCCCTGTGACAGCCACTACATTATGTCTGCTAATAGTAATGCCTCCCCCCTTTTTCCCCTTACCCCACCTTTCCACCCATCCTCCCCAGTCCCTTTCCGTTTGGTAACTGTTAGTCCATTCTTGGGTTCTGTGAGTCTGCTGCTGTTTTGTTCCTTCAGTTTTTTCTTTGTTCTTATACTCCACAGATGAGTGAAATCATTTGATACTTGTCTTTTTCCTCCTGGCTTATTTGACTGAGCATAATACCCTCTAGCTCCATCCGTGTTGTTGCAAATGGTAGGATCTGTTTTCTTCTTATGGCTGAATAATATTCCATTGTGTATATGTACCACATCTTCTTTATCCATTCATCTACTGATGGACACTTAGGTTGCTTCCATTTCCTGGCTATTGTAAATAGTGCTACAATAAACATAGGGGTGCATATGTCTTTTTTTTTGGTATCATTAATCTACAGTTAGATGAGGAACATTATGTTTACTAGGCTCCCCCCTTAACCAATTCCCCCCCAAAACCCCATTACAGTCACTATCCATCAGCGTAAGATGCTGTAGAGTCACTACTTGTCTTCTCTGTGTTGCACAGCCCTCCCTGTGCCCACCCCCCACATTATACATGCTAATTGTAATGCCACCTTTTTATCCCCACCCTTATCCCTCCCTTCCCACCCATCCTCCCCAGTCCCTTTCCCTTTGGTAACTGTTAGACCATTCTTGGGTTCTGTGATTCTGCTGCTGATTTGTTCCTTCTGTTGTTTCTTTGTTTTTATACTCCACAGATGAGTGAAATCATTTGGTAATGTCTTTCTCCGCCTGGCTTATTTCACTGAGCATAATACCCTCTAGCTCCATCCATGTTGTTGCAAATGGTAGGATTTGTTTTCTTCTTATGGCTGAATAATATTCCATTGTGTATGTGTACCACATCTTCTTTATCCATTCATCTACTGATGGACATTTAGGTTGCTTCCATTTCTTGGCTATTGTAAACAGTGCTGCGATAGACATAGGGGTGCATCTGTCTTTTTCAAACTGGGCTGCTTTATTCTTAGGGTAAATTCCTAGAAGTGGAATTCCTGGGTCAAGTGGTATTTCTATTTTGAGGTTTTTGAGGAACCTCCATACTGCTTCCCACAATGGTTGAACTAACTTACATTCCCACCAGCAGTGTACGAGGTTTCCCCTTTCTCCACATCCTCACCAACATTTGTTGTTATTTGTCTTTTGGATGGTGGTGATCCTTACTGGTGTGAGGTGATATCTCATTGTGGTTTTAATTTGCATTTCTCTGATGATTAGCGATGCGGAGCATCTTTTCATGTGTCTGTTGGCCATCTGAATTTCTTCTTTGGAGAAGTGTCTGTTCAGATCCTGTGCCCATTTTTTTATTGGATTATTTGCTTTTTTTGTTGAGGTGCGTGAGCTCTTTATATATTTTGGATGTCAACCCTTTATCGGATATGTCATTTATGAATATATTCTTCCATACTGTAGGGTGCCTTTTTGTTCTATTCGTGGTGTCCTTTGCTGTACAGAAGCTTTTCAGCTTGATATAGTCCCACTTGTTCATTTTTGCTTTTGTTTCCCTTGCCCGGGGAGATATGTTCATGAAGATGTTGTTCATGTTTATGTCCAAGAGATTTTTGCCTATGTTTTTCTCTAAGAGTTTTATGGTTTCATGACTTACATTCAAGTCTTCAATCCATATTGAATCTACTTTTGTGTATGGGGTTAGACAATGATCCAGTTTCATTCTCTTGCATGTAGCTGTCCAGTTTTGCCAGCACCAGCTGTTGAAGAGGCAGTCGTTTCCCCATTGTATGTCCATGGCTCCTTTATCTTATATTAATTGTACATATATGTTTGGGTTAATATCTGGACTCTCTATTCTGTTCCACAGGTCTGTGGCTCTGTTCTTGTGCCAGCACCAAATTGTCTTGATTACTGTGGCTTTGTAGTAGAGCATGAAGTTGGGAAGCAAGATCCCCCCCACTTTATTCTTCCTTCTCAGGATTGCTTTGGCTATTCGGGGTCTTTTGTGGTTCCATATGAATTTTAAAACTATTCGTTGCAGTTCGCTGAATAATGCTGTTGGTATTTTGAAAGGGATTGCATTGAAACTGTAGATTCTTTTAGGCAGGATGGCCATTTTAACAATATTGATTCTCCTTACCAAGAGCATGGGATGAGTTTCCATTTGTTATTCTCCTCTTTAATTTCTCTTAAGAGTGTCTTGTAGTTGTCAAGGTGTAGGTCTTTCACTTCCTTGGTTAGGTTTATTCCTAGATATTTTATTCTTTTTGTTGCAGTAGTGAATGGAATTGTTTTCCTGATTTCTCTTTCTGCTAGTCCATCATTAGTGTATAGGAAAGCAACAGATTTCTGTGTGTTAATTTTGTATCCTGCAAATTTGCTGAATTCAGATATTAGTTCTAGTAGTTTTGGAGTGGAGACTTTAGGGTTTTTTATGTACAATATCATGTCGTCTGCAAAAGTGACAGTTTGACTTCTTCTTTACCAATCTGGATGCCTTGTATTTTTTTGTTTTGTCTGATTGCCGTGGCTAGGACCTCCAGTACTATGTTGAATAACAGTGGGGAGAGTGGGCATCCTTGTCTTGTTCCTGATCTTAGAGGAAAAACTTTCAGCTTCTCACTGTTCAGTATGATGTTGGCTGTGGGTTTGTCATAATGGCCTTTATAATGTTGAGGTACTTACCCTCTATACCCATTTTGTTGAGAGTTTTTATGAATGGCTGTTGAATTTTGTTGAATGCTTTTTCAGCGTCTATGGAGATGACCATGTGATTTTTGTCCTTCTTTTTGTTGATGTGGTGGATGTTGTTGATGGATTTTCGAATGTTGTACCATCCTTGCATCCCTGTGATGAATCCCACTTGGTCATGGTGTATGATCCTCTTGATGTATTTTTAAATTCAGTTTGCTAATATTTTGTTGAACATTTCTGCATCTATGTTCATCAGGGATATTCGTCTGTAATTTTTTTTTTTGGTGGGGTCTTTGCCTGGTTTTGGTGTTAGAGTCATGCTGGCATAATAGAATGAGTTTGAAAGTATTTCCAACTCTTCTATTTTTTGGAAAATTTCAAGGAGAATGGGTATGATGTCTTCTCTATATGTCTGATAAAATTCAGCGGTAAATCCATCTGGCCTGGAGATTTTGTTTTTGGGTAGTTTTTTGATTACCAATTCAATTTCATTGCTGGTATTTGGTCTCTTTAGATTTTGTGTTTCTTCCTTGGTCAGTCTTGGTAGGTTGTATTTTTCTAGGAAGTTGTCATTTCTTCTAGGTTTTTCAGCTTGTTAGCATATAGATTTTCATAGTATTTTTGAATAATTCTTTGTATTTCTGTGGGGTCCATCATGATTTTTCCTTTCTCATTTCTGTTTCTGCTGATGTGTGTAGATTCTCTTTTTCTCTTAATAAGTCTGGCTAGAGCTTTATCTATTTTATTTTCTCAAAGAATCAGCTCTTGGTTTCATTGATTTTTTTTTCTATTGTTTTATTTTTCTCAATTTTATTTATTTCTTTGCTGGTCTTTATTATACCCCTCCTTCTGCTGACTTTGGGCCTGAACTGTTTTTCTTTTTCCAGTTTCAATAATTGTGACTTTAGACTTTTCATTTGAGATTTTTCTTCCTTCTTTAAATAGACCTGGATTGCTATATACTTTCCTCTTAGAACTGCCTTTGCTGCGTCCCATGGAAATTGGGGCTTTGTGCTGTTGTTGTCATATGTCTCCATATATTGCTTGATCTCTGTTTTAATTTGGTCATTGATCCATTGATTATTTAGGAGCATGTTGTTAAGTCTCCATGTGTTTATGAGCCTTTTTGTTTTCTTTGTACAATTTATTTCTAGTTTTATACCTTTGTGATCTGAGAAATTTTTTGGTAGAATTTCAACCTTTTTAAATTTACTGAGGCTCTTTTTGTGTCCTAGTATGTGGTCTATTCTGGAAAATGTTCCATGTGCACTTGAGAAGAATGTATCCTGTTGATTTTGGGTGTAGAGTTCTGTAGATGTCTGTTAGGTCCATCTGTTCTTGTGTGTTGTTCAGTGCCTCTGTGTCCTTACTTATTTTCTGTCTTGTGGATCTGTCCTTTGGAGTGAGTGGTGTGTTGAAGTCGCCTAGAATGAATGCACTGCATTCTATTTCCTACTTTAATTCTGTTAGTATTTGTTTCATATATTGGTGCTCCTGTATTGGGTGCATATGTATTTATAATGGTTATATCCTCTTGTTGGACTGCCCCCTTTATTGTTATGTAATGTCCTTCTGTATCTGTTGTTACTTTCTTTGTTTTGAAGTCTATTTTGTCTGATACAAGTACTGCAGTATCTGCTTTTGTCTCCCTATTGTTTGCATGAAATATCTTTTTCCATCCCTTCACTTTTAGTCTGTGTATGTCTTTGGGTTTGAGTTGAGTCTCTTGCAAGCAGCATATAGATGGGTCTTGCTTTTTTATCCATTCTATTACTGTGTGTCTTTTGATTGGTGCATTCAGTCCATTTACATTTAGGGTGATTATCGATAGATATGTAATTATTGCCATTACAGGCTTTGGATTCGTGGGTACCAAAGGTTCAAGGTAGCTTCTTTACTATCTAACTGTCTAACTTAACTCACTTATTAAGCTATTGTAAACACAGTCTGATAATTCTTTATTTCTCTCCCTTCTTATTCCTCCTCCTCCATTCTTTATATGTCAGGTGTTTTATTCTATACTCTTTTGTGTTTCCTTTGACTGCTTTTGTGAATAGTTGATTTTATTTTTTGCCTTTAGTTAGTATTTTGTTGGTCTGGTTTCTTTTGTGTGATTTTATTTTTCTCTACTGACATCTGTTTAGCCTTGGAGTGCTTCCATCCAGAGCAGTTCCTTTAAAATATCCTGTAGAGGTGGTTTGTGGGAGGCAAAGTCCCTCAACTTTTGCTTGTCTGAGAATTATTTAATCCCTCCTTCATATTTAAATGATAATCATGCTGGATACAATATTCTTGGTTCAAGGCCCTTCTGTTTCATTGCATTGAATATATCATGCCATTCTCTTCTGGCCTGTAGGGTTTCTGTTGAGAAGTCTGATGATAGCCTGATGGGTTTTCCTTTGTAGGTGATCTTTTTTCTCTCTCTGGCTGCCTTTAATAGTCTGTCCTTGTCTTTGATCTTTGCTGTTTTAATTATTATATATCTTGGTGTTGTCCTCCTTGGGTCCCTTCTGTTGGGAGGTCTGTGGCTTCCATGGTATGAGAGACTATTTCCTCCCCCAGTTTGGTGAAGTTTTTAGCAATTATTTCTTCAAAGACACTTTCTATCCCTTTTTCTTTCTTCTGCTGGTACCTGTATAATGTGAATATTGTTCTGTTTGCATTGGTCACACAGTAATCTTAATATTCTTTATTCCTGGAGATCCTTTTATCTCTCTCTGCCTCAGCTTCTCTGCATTCTTGTTCTTTGATTTCTATTCCATTAACAGTCTCTTGCACCTCATCCAGTCTGCTGTTCAGTCCTTCCAGAGACTGTGTCATTTCTGTAATCTCCCTCCTGACTTCATCCCTTAGCTCTTGCATATTTCTCTGCAGCTCCATCAGCATGGTTATAACCTTTATTTTGAATTCTTTTTCCGGAAGATTGATTATATCTATCCACCCAGGCCCTCTCTCAGATGTTGTCTGGGTGATTCTCGACTGGACCATCTTCTGCCTTTTCATGGTGATAGAGGTAGTCTTAGGCAGGTGGCGCATGTGTCAGCTGGGAGAACAAAGTCCCTTCCTGCTTGCTGGCCACCTTGCCCTTCTCTGCTGCCTGTGTCAGTTACCTGCTCACCGGGCACAGTCTCCCGGTTATTCCTCTAAACTGCTGTGGGCAGGGCGCCCTCAGGGTCGCCCAGAGCCCTGCTGGGAGTGACAAGAGTACCGGGTGTGTTCTCCTGCAAGAACGGCGCCCCTTCCTGCCTTGCCCCGGCCTCCTCTGTCTGTGTCCAGCAGCTGTGCGCCAGTGGCAGCCTCTGGGTGCGGCCTGGGTAGCTGTGCGCTGGGAGAACGCTCTGGGCAGTTGCGGTGTTCACGGCTGCTTGACTGCTGTTGCAGGCAGCAACAGCCGGGGGAACAAATGGCCAGCTGGTTATCTCTGTGAGGGGCTTCAGGGCTGCGTTGCTGCCCAGGGGATTTGGGCGCCTGAAGTTCCTCAGGATTCCCAGCCTGCTGGGCTGAGTGTGCCAGGACGATTCCTTCTAGCTCTTACGCCCCTGTTCCTTGAAGACTTTCAAAACGGCCTTGCTTTTCTTTTGTCCCAGGGGAGCCAGCTGCAGGGACCCACTCGCAGATTTTACTTTTCCGTTTCTCTAATATCCAGAGTGCCATGCAATGTGTGTTTGTTCTCCTGGTGCAGATTTCTAGGGCTGGTTATTTAGCATTCCTGTGCTTCCACTCCCTCCCGAGTCTGGCTCCTTTCCTCCCACCAGTGAGCTGTGGTGAGGGGAGTGCTTGGGTCCTGCCGGGTCACGGCTTTGTATCTTACCCCCTTTGTGAGATGCTGAGTTCTTGCAGATGTAGATGTAGCACGGCTGTTGTACTGTATATTCTGGTCTCTCTGTTAGGCGTAGTTGTATTTGTTTTATTTTAAAATATATATTTGGTTTTGGGAGGAGATTTCCACTGCCCGACTCATGCCGCCATCATGGCTCCTCCCTACATCAGTCTCCTGGTTTTTTATATGTTGACAACTATATCAACCTTCCAGAAACAATGTATAGACCACACGAAACATATCTGTGGCCTGAATTTGACCTGTGGCCTTCAGTTTGTGGCCTTTTGTTTTACCAAGGTAGGCTTATGTGAAGGTCATCTTCTGACAAAGTTGAGCAAGTGTGGAAGTATCAGAAGAGGAAGTCACTGAAGGCACTGTTGGCCAGCCAGCCTAATCAGCAGAATGAGACATCTCTTGATGGCAGTAAAACTACATCACTTCCATTTTATAAATTGAGTGTATAAATTTAGCGCTGACTGAATACATTAACTTAACAGGTGTCCCAGAAAGCAGATGTCCCTATTGTATGTTTTTTTCCATTTTAAATGATATTTAGACCTATTATAAAAATAAAACATTCATTGGGCATTTTTTTAAATATAGAAAAGCAAAAAATGTAAATAGACTTTTCTGTTATTCTAATCCCAGAGAAAGAAAAGTAATTTGGTATGTGCCTCTAATCCTTTACAAAAATTTGGTGTGTATGTGTATACCTTTTCCCCTAACATTAGAATAATACTATATAGAATTTTATGTCTTGCCTTCTTTAATGTTATAAGCATTTTCTTGGGTCATTACTATTCCTCAAAAACATGAACTTTAATGCTGTAGCAGTCCTGTGTCATAACGTGAACTGTGATAGGAATATTGTGCTAGTGAGTGACACATGGTAGTATTACCACAGGAGGACTTGGAAGGAGGGACCCTTTTCCTTGGCCTTCTGTCTGGCTGCATCATACCTTTGCTGTCATCCATGTGTATCCTTTCTGCCCATCCTAGAATTCCATGAATTAAACTTGGAAGCTCTCCACTCCACACTGGCTTTTGCTTAATGGTTTTATTTTATTATTTGTAACATCTTTATTGGGATAATTCACATACCACAAAATTCACCACTTTAAAGTGTACAATTTAATGTTTTTTAGTATATTCACAGACTTGTGGAACTGTCACCACTAAGTTTAGAACATTTTCATCACCACAAAAGAAACCTCATATTCAATGACAGTCATTTCCCATGTCTCTCAGCCCTTCCAGCCCTACACAACCACAAATCTACTTTCTGTCTCTTTAGATTTGCCAATTCCAGCATCTCATATAAGTGGATCATATGATACGTGACATTTGTGACTGTTTTTTTTTCATTTAGTGGAATGTTTTGAAGTTTCATCTGTTTAACAGATGAAATATAGTAATACATCATTTCTTTATATGGCTGAATGATTTCGTAACACATTTTGTTTATCCTTTCAATTAATAAGTGTTTGGGTTATTTGTACTTTTTGGCTGCAAAGAATGGTGCTGTTATGAGCATTGATGTACGTTTTTGCATGAGTATATATTTTCATTTCTCTTGGGTATATATTTAGGTGTGAAATTGCTGGGTCTGTAATACTATGTTTAACTTTTTGAGGAATTGCCAAAGTTTTTTCTACAGCAGCAGCTCCATATTACCTTCCCACAAGCAGTATATAAGAGTTCCAGTTTTTCCACATCCTCACCACTTCTTTTTTTTATTATTATAACCATCCTAGTAGGTGTGTAGTGTCATGTCATTGTTGTTTTGAGTTGCCTTCCCTAATGACTGATCATGTTGAGTATCTTTTCATGTGCATATTGGCCATTTGTGTATCTCCTTTGGGGGTAATGTCTATTCAGATCTGCCCATTTTTAATTGGGTGATTTATCTTTTTATTGTGTTATAAGTGTTCTTTATATATTCTGGATACTAGTCCTTTATCAGATATATGACTTGCAAATATTTTCTCACTCTGTATGTATTGTCTTCACTTTCTTTTTCTTCAATTTTAAAAAAATTTGGTATCATAAATCTACAATTACATGAGCAACATTATGGTTACTAGACTCCCCCCATCATCACATCCCCACCACATACCCTATTATAGTCACTGTCCATCAGCATAGTAAGATGCTATAGAATCACTACTTGTCTTCTCTATGTTGTACAGGCCTCCCGTGCCCCTCCCACATTATGTCTGCTAATCGTGATGCCTCTTTTTCCCCCTTATCCCTCCCTTCCCACCCACCCTCCCCAGTCCCTTTCCCTTTGGTAACTGTTTGTCCATTCATGGGTTCTGTGAGTCTGCTGCTGTTTTGTTCCTTCAGTTTTTTTCTTTGTTCTTGTACTCCACAGATGAGTGAAATCATTTGATATTTGTCTTTTTCTGCCAGGCTTATTTCACTGAGCATAATATTCTCTAGCTCCATCCATGTTGTTGTAAATGGTAGGATTTGTTTTCTTCTTATGACTGAATAATACTCCATTGTGTATATGTACCACTTCTTTATCCATTCATCCACTGATGGACACTTATGTTGCTTCCATTTTCTGGCTATTGTAAATACTGCTGCGATAAATATAGGGGTGCATATGTCTTTCTCAAACTGGGCCACTGCATTCTTAGGGTAAATTCCTAGGAGTGGAATTCCTGTGTCAAATGGTTTTTCTATTTTTAGTTTTTTGAGGAACCTCCATACTGCTTCCCACAATGGTTGAACTAATTTACATTCCCACCAGCAGTGCAGGAGGGTTCCCCTTTCTCCACATCCTCGCCAACATTTGTTGTTGTTTGTCTTTTGAATGGTGGCGATCCTTACTGGTGTGAGGTGATATCTCATTGTGGTTTTAATTTGCATTTCTCTGATGATTAGCGATGTGGAGCATCTTTTCATGTGACTGTTGGTCATCAGAATTTCTTCTTTGGAGAAGTGTCTGTTCAGCTCCTCTGCCCATTTTTTTTTCTTTTTGTGAGGGCATCTCTCATATTTATTGATCAAATGGTTGTTAACAACAATAAAATTCTGTATAGGGGGGTCAATGCTCAATGCACAATCATTAATCCACCCCAAGCCTAATTTTCATCAGTCTCCAATCTTCTGAAGCATAATGAACAAGTTCTTACATGGAGAACAAATTCTTACATAGTGAATAAGTTACATGGTGAACATTACAAGGGCAGTCATCACAGAAGCTTTTGGTTTTGCTCATGCATTATGAACTATAAACAGTCAGTTCAAATATGAATATTCATTTGATTTTTATACTTGATTTATATGTGGATACCACATTTCTCTCTTTATTATTATTATTATTTTTAATAAAATGCTGAAGTGGTAGGTAGATACAAGATAAAGGTAGAAAACATAGTTTAGTGTTGTAGGAGAGCAAATGTAGATGATCAGGTGTGTGCCTGTAGACTATGTGTTAATCCAAGCTAGACACGGGCAATAAAACATCCCCGTATGCAGAAGATTTCTCTCAGAATGGGGGGGGAGGTTCTAAGCCTCACCTCTGTTGATCCCCATTTTCTCACCTGATGGCCCCCCTGCGACTGTGCCTGTCTTAGGTTGTTCCTCCCTTGAGGAATCTTTCCCGTCTCTGGCTAACCAGTCATCTTCTGGGGCCATACAGGGAAATGTTAAGTTGGTAAGTGAGAGAGAAGCCGTATTGTTTGAAAAGGTTAGCTTTTTACTTCTTTGCATATTTATGCCCTGTGGCTTCTATGCCCAGCATTTGTCTTGAGGTATCTTTACCACTTGGAAGAATTATGATACTCGGTAAATTCGATATGTGGCACGAATTCTATTTAAGGGTTGTAATTAGGAAGGAAGAAGAAAAGCTATAGAAGTAGCAGGCGGAAGAAAACCTGGGAAGATCGATTATTTCTTTGACATATCTTCTTGTAGAGTGACTTCAGCATGTATAGGTTTTAAACTACTAATTAAATTGTGCACACACATTAACATAATAGGAGTACAGTTACATAACCAAACCTCTGCCCATTTTTTAATTGGCTTATTTGCTTTCTGTTTGTTGTGGTGTGTGAGCTCTTTATATATTTTGGATGTCAACCCTTTATTGGATCTGTCATTTACCAATATATTCTCCCATACTGTAGGATGTCTTTCTGTTCTATTGGTGGTGTCCTTTGCTGTACAGAAGGTTTTCAACTTGATATAGTCCCACTTGATCATATTTGCTTTTGTTTCCCTTGCCTGGGGAGATATGTTCATGAAGACATTGCTCATGTTAATGTCCAAGAGATGTTAGCCTATGTTTTTTTCTAAGAGTTTTATGGTTTCATGGCTTACATTCAGGTCTTTCATCCATTTCAAATTTACTTTTGTGTATGGGGTTAGACAATGATCCAGTTTCATTCTCTTACATGTAGCTGTCCAGTTTTGCCAACACCAGCTGTTGAAGAGGCTGTCATTTCCCCATTGTTTATCCATGGCTCCTTTATTGTATATTTAATTGACCATATATGTTTGGGTGAATATGTGGAGTCTCTATTCTGTTTCACTGGTCTGGGGCCTGTTCTTGTGCCAGTACCAAATTGTCTTGATTACTGTGGCTTTGTAGTAGAGCATGAAGTTGGGAAGTGAGATCCCCCCTGCTTTATTCTTCCTTCTCAGGATTGCTTTGGCTGTTCGGGGTCTTTTGTGGTTCCATATGAATTTTAAAACTATTTGTTCCAGTTTGTTGAAGAATGCTGTTGGTATTTTGAAAGGGATTGCATTGAATCTGTAGAATGCTTTAGGCAGGATGGCCATTTTAGCAATATTGATTCTTCCTAGCCAAGAGCATGGGACAAATTTCCATTTGTTAGTGTCCTCTTTAATTTCTCTTAAGAGTGTCTTGTAGTTTTCAGGGTGTAGGTCTTTCACTTCTTTGGTTAGGTTTATTCCTAGGTATTTTATTCTTTTTGATGCAATTGTGAATAGAGTTGTTTTCCTGATTTCTCTTTCTGCTAGTTCATCATTAGTCTATAGGAAAGCAACAGATTTCTGTGTATTAATTTTGTATCCTGCAACTTTGCTGAATTCAGATATTAGTTCTAGTAGTTTTGGAGTGGAGTCTTTAGGGTTTTTTATGTACAATATCATGTCATCTGCAAATAGTGACAGTTTAATGTCTTTACCAATCTGAATGCCTTGTATTTTTTTGTTTTGTCTGATTGCCGTGGCTAGGACCTCCAGTACTATGTTGAATAACAGCGGGGAGAGTTGGCATCCTTGTCTTGTTCCTGATCTTAGAGGAAAAGCTTTCAGGTTCTCACTGTTAAGTATGATGTTGGCTGTAGGTTTGTCATATATGGCCTTTATTATGTTGAGGTATTTGCCCTCTATACCCATTTTGTTGATAGTGAATGGCTGTTGAATTTTGTCAAATGTTTTTTCAGCATCTGTGGAGATGGTCATGTGGTTTTTGTCCTTTTTGTTGTTGTGGTGGATGATGTTGATGTATTTTCTAATGTTTTACCATCCTTGCATCCCTGTGATGAATCCCACTTGCTCATGGTGTGTGATCCTTTTGATGTATTTTTGAATTCGGTTTGCCAGTATTTTGTTGAGTATTTTTGCATGCATGTTCATCAGGGATATTGGTCTGTATTGTATTGGTCTTGTGGAGTCTTTGCCTGGTTTTGATATTAGAGTTATGCTGGCTTCATAGAATGAGTTTGGAAGTATTCTGTACTCTTCTATTTGGAAAACTTTAAGAAGAATGGGTGTTATGTCTTCTCTATATGTCTGATAAAATTCAGCGAAGAATCCATCTGGACCGGGGTTTTGTTCTTGGGTAGCTTTTTGATTAGTGATTCAATTTCATTGCTGGTAATTGTTCTGTTTATGTATTCTGTTTCTTCCTTGGTCAGTCTTGAAAGGTCGTATTTTTCTAGGAAGTTGTTCATTTCTTCTAGGTTATCCAGCTTGTTACCATATAGATTTTCACAGTATACTCTAATAATTCTTTGTATTTCTGTGGGGTCTGTCATGGTTTTTCCTTTCTCATTTCTGATTCTGTTGATGTGAGTAGATTCTCTTTTTCTCTTAATAAGTCTGGCTAGGGTTTTATCTGTTTTGTTTATTTTCTAAAAGAACCAGCTCTTGGTTTAGTTGATTTTTACTATTGTTTAATTCTTCTGAATTTTATTTATTTCTTCTCTTACCTTTATTTTGTCACTCCTTCTGCTGACCTTGGGTCTCATTTGTTCTTTTTCCATTTTCAATAATTATGACTTTATAGGCTATTCTTTTGGGATTGTTCTTCCTTTTTTAAATAGGCCTGGATTGCTATATACTTTCCTCTTAGAACTGCCTTCGCAGCTTCCTAGTGAAGTTGGGGCATTGTGCTGTTGTTGTCCTTTGTCTCCATATATTGCTTGATCTCTGTTTCAATTTGGTCATTGATCCATTGATTATTTATTTAGGAGCATGTTGTTAAGCCTACATGTTTTTGTGAGCCTTTTTGCTTCCTTTGTACAGTTTATTTCTAGTTTTATACCTTTGTGATCTGAGAAGTTGGTTGTTAGAATTTCAATCTTTTTTAATTTACTGAAGCTCTTTTTGTGTCCTAGTATGTGGTCTATTCTGGAAAATGTTCCATGTGCATTTGAGAAGAATGTGTATCCTGCTGCTTTTGGGTGTAGAGTTCTATAGATGTCTGTTAGGTCCATATGTTCTAGTGTGTTGTTCAGTGCCTCTGTGTCCTTACTTATTTTCTGTCTGGTCGATCTGTCCTTTGGAGTGAGTGGTGTGTTGTAGTTTCCTAAAATGAATGCATTGCCTTCTATTTCCTCCTTTAATTCTGTTAGTATTTGTTTCACATCTGTCGGTGCTCCTGTATTGGGTGCATAGATAATTATAATGGTTATATCTTCTTGTTGGACTGCCCCCTTTATCTTTATGTAATGTCCTTCTTTATCTGTTGTTGCTTTCTTTGTTTTGAAGTCCATTTTGTCTGATACAAGTACTGCAACACCTGCTTTTTTCTCCTTATTGTTTGCATGAAGTATCTTTTTCCATCCCTTCATTTTTAGTCTGTGTATGCCTTTGGGTTTGAGTTGAGTCTCTTGTAAGCAGCATATAGATGGGTCTTGCTTTTTTATCCATTCTATTACTGTGTGTCTTTTGATTGGTACATTCAGTCTATTTACATTTAGGGTGATTATTGATAGATATCCGTACTTACTGCCATTGCAGGCTTTGGATTCATGGTTACCAAAGGTTCAAGGGTAGCTTCTTTACTATCTAAGCGTGTAACTTAACTCTCTTATTAAGCTATTATAAACATAGTGTGATGATTCTTTATTTCTGTCCCTTCTTATTCTTCCTCCTCCATTCTTTATATGTTAGTTGTTTTATTCTGTACTCTTTTGTGTTTCCTTTGACTGCTTTTGTGGATCGTTGATTTTATTTTTTGCCTTTAGTTAGTATTTGGTTGGTCTACTTTCTTTGCTTTGATTTTGTTTTCTCTAGTGAGATCTATTTAGCCTTAGGAGTGCTTCCATCTAGAGCAGTCCCTTTAAAATATCCTGTAGTGGTGGCTTGCTTGAGGCAAATTTCGTCAACTTTTGCTTGTCTGGAAATTGTTTAATCCATCCTTCAAATTTAAATGATAGTCATGCTGGGTACAGTATTTTTGGTTCACAGCCCTTCTGTTTCATTGCATTAAATATATCATGCCATTCTCTTCTGGCTTGTAAGGTTTCTGTTGAGAAGTCTGATGATAGCCTGATCGGTTTTCCTTTGTAGATGATCTTTTTTCTCTCTCTGGCTGCCTTTAATAGTCTGTCTTTGTCTTTGATCTTTGCCATTTTAATTATTATATGTCTTGGTGTTGTCCTCCTTGGGTCCCTTGTGTTGCGAGATCTGTGGGCTTTCATGTTCTGAGAGACTATTTCCTTTCCCAGTTTGCAGACGTTTTACACAGTTATTTCTTTGAAGACACTTTCTACCCATTTTTCTCTCTCTTCTTCTTCTGGTACTCCTATAATGTGAATATTGTTCCATTTGGGTTTGTTACACAGTTCTGTTAATATTCTTTCATTCCTGGAGATCCTTTTATCTCTCTCTGACTCAGCTTCTCTGTATTCCTGTTCTCTGATTTCTATTCCATTAACAGTCTCTTGCACCTCGTCCAGTCTGCTCTTAAGACCTTCTGTTGATTGTTTCATTTCTGTTATCTCCCTCCTGGCTTCATCCCTTAGCTCTTGCATATTTCTCTGCCAGTCCATCAACATGGTTATGACTTTTATTTTGAATTCTTTTTCAGGAAGATTGGTTATATCTATCTCACCACTCCCTCTATCTAGGGTTGTTTGTTTTTTTGACTGGACCAGATTCTTCTGCCTTTTCATGGCGATAGAAGTGGTCACAGGCAAGTGACGCATGTGTCAGCTGGGAGAACAAAGTCCCTTCCTGCTTGCTGGTCACCCTTGCCGTTCTTGGTTGCCTGTGCCATTTACCCACACACAGGGTGCAGTCTTTGGTATAATCTTCTGAGCTGCCCTGAGCGGGGCTTCCCTCAGGATAGCCTAGGGTCCTGCTGGGTGGTTACACATGTGCCAGTTGTGTTCTCCTGCGAGAATGGTGCCCCTTCATGCCTTCCGGACCTTGCGCCGGCTTCTTCTGTCTGTACCCAGCAGTTGCACGCTGGCGGCAGCCTCTGGGCCTTTCCCGTTTAGCTGTGTGCTGGGAGAAGACTCTGTGTGGTTGCTGTGGGCAGGCCTGTTCTCTGGCTGCTCTGCAGCTGTGGTGGGTCAGCCTGTTTGCTTCTAGCACTGGCTGGGGATAATGAATGGCTGGCTGCTTATCACCGTGAGGGGCTTCTTGGCTGTGTTACCCCCCAGGGGGTTAGGGCACCTGAAGTTCCTTAAGATTCCCAGCCTGGTACGCTGAGTGTGCCGAGACAATTTTGTCCAGCTGTTAATCCCTTGTCCCTTTAAGACTTTTAAAAAGCGCCCGCTTTTCTTTTGTCCCAGGGGATCCAGCTGTGGGGACCCACTTGCAGTCTCCATCTCGGATTTTACTTTTCTGTCTCTCTAATATCTAGTACACCATGTGATGTGTGTCTGTGCTCCTGGTGCAGATGACTAGGGCTGGTTATTTAGTAGTCCTGTGCTTCCACTCCCTCCCCATTCTGATTCTTTTCCTCCTGCTGGTGAGCTGGGGTTGGAGGAGTGCTCAGGTCCCACCAGGTCATGGCTTTGTATCTTACCCTTTTCCTGAGATGCTGAGTTCTCTCAGATGTAGATGCAGCCTTGCTGTGGTACTGTATCTTCTGGTCTCTCTTTTAGGAATAGTTGTATTTTCAAAAATATATATGGTTTTGGGAGGAGATTTCTGCCACCCTACTCATGCCACCATCTTGAGCCCCCTCCATCTTCACTTTGTTGATGATTCCTTTGCATCACAAAAATGTTTAATTGTGAAATCCAGCTTATCTATTTTCTTTTGTTGCTTGTGTTTTGGATGTCATATTGGTGATTTTATTTGTGTTCCAGTATTAGTCATTGCTTTGATAGAATAATCTTTGTACTTCAGTTAGATTTGTCTGTCACTTAACTCTCAGTCTGTTTTGTTCACATTAGACTATTAGGTCTAAATATTTATATATTACTTTGATGTCTAATTTCAGTTATGTTTTTTAGGGTGTTGTCCCAACTGCTCAGCGGGCTGCTATTGTTGTGGGAGTAGAGCTACCTGTCTATGATATTACAAAGAAGCACTTAATATTGTCAGGAGTGATGAGGGACACAATTTTAACTCACTTTGTGTAAGTATGATAGGTTTTGTTCATTCCATGTTTCCAGTATTTTAAGGACAAAAAGCATCTTTCACTGAAGTCCTCATGTAGAATTGATAACAGGTACAAATGACGTGAATACCCTGTTGGAAATTTGGAGGGTTTGCATTTGTTCACACACAACCTCTGTATCTAATAAGTCATATTTTATTTGTTTAGGTTAATTTTGGGTCAGAAAGCAAACTTTTCTCAATGAGAGTCAGAAAAAAGGGTGAAATTTTATATGGCCTGTGTAATGAACTCACAGTATTGTGCTGAAGACTGGTGTTAATTTTATCCTATATTTTCTGCATCTAGCAACTTTTATTATATTTTCTACTCAGATGCATTTGGTATATGATGCTGTGGTTTGAAAAACTGACAGAACTAATAGATGATATATGGCACTTCCTGCTTAGGGATCTTGCTAGACTTAAAAAAAAGACGGTTGAGTTTCAGATTTAAAAGTGAAGGGAACAACTTTTGAACATTGTCCCTTTAGAAAAGATTTCCTTTCTCTTTAGATTGCAGTGAAAGGGCAAGTGCCAGGTATTCTCTGATGGGTCTGACTCACTGTACATTTGTGTTTGGCCTAATTTGTGTTTACTGGGCAGGGGTGGAAGTGGAGCAGTCTGTCTTTTAAAGTTTTCATCTTTAGTTCCAGCTTTACTTGTGGCTTGGCTGGGGCTTTGGCTTCCAATCCAGTTGATGTAGTTCGAACTCGCATGATGAACCAGAGGGCAATTGTTGGACATGTGGACCTCTACAAGGGCACTTTGGATGGTATTTTAAAGGTAAGCATACTGTGGGCTTGGTTTGCAATTTTTATTTTCTTTGATGTCTCAGCTCTTCTTTCAGTTCTTATTCTTAGTTGTTGCATATCATTCTGAAGATGGAAGAATCATTATGTATATTTGTAGTAGCTTTTCAAAGTAATTCCCAGGTTGAAAAGCTACCTCATTGGCAATCTGCTGATGCATAGTTGTCTTTAATCTTACTATTCCAATTTGTATGCTTGAGACTGCAGATACTGTTATCAATAGCATCATGTAGAATTATTGATAGAAAGAACTTAACATATTCCACATTTGCCTGCTTCAGACAAGATAGAGACCCTGAAATAGAAAATCTGGTACTCATTTTAGGTCAGCATTATACTATTGTTCACACTTGGACTTTGACACTTTTTGCTATGTTATGTTTGTAGGGAGCTGAATATCACAAATGTTTTTTGTAATCACTGATGATAATACTTCTACAAAAAACAAATTTGGGGCTAAAATACGATATTGCTATATATTTTCTTTGCTGTTACCATTTTCGTTTAAGAACTATTTATTATCTAACAGGCACCATTTTATTAGGTACAGGGAAATTATAGTGTACTGAAGCTATGCAAAAACAGCTTGATAAGTGATAAACTCAAGGATCTATGGGCGGAAATTTTAGTTCAATTTCTGAAGTTTGGAATACTCTCCCTGTAGACGGTGGCATCTTGAAGAATAATAGCTCACATCTGTTGAGTGCTTTGCTGTGTATCAGGAACTGTCCTAATGAGACTTAAATGTTTTCATTCATTTAATCCTCATCATTATTCTATGAGGTAGATACCGAAGCACTGAGAGCTTAGCTGACCTGCCCAAGGTTTCACAGTTAGTTAAGTGGGAGAGCTCAGATTTCAACTCAGACGATTTGGCCTCAAACCAACATTCTTAATCTCTACACTAAGATACCTTTCTCATATTGGCAGCTAAGGGTTAATTAGGTTATAAAGTATATTGAGTGCTATGCTGAGGTGCTTGGATTTTGTTTTTTTACTTGAATGGGAAGCTGTTGAAAGATTTTAATCAGGTGAGATTTGCATATAAATAGATAACTCTGGCTTCATCTTAGAAGGCTTTTAGAGTAAACTAAGCAGGAGGCAATGAGGGCCTGAATTTGAGCATGGTAGTGGGGATATAGAGGGTGGGATAGAGCTGAGAATAATTGATAAGTCAACAGGATTTGGTTGACTGAGTATAGAGAAGTGTGGGAAAAAGGAGGTGTCAAAGATAACTTCCCAGTTTTTGGCTTTGGTAACCATATGGTGACACCCATTGTGTGCCTCTCTTTATGACATGTCAGCTGGCTTCCTCCAGAGTGAATGATCCAAGACAGAACAAGGGAGAGGCCTTATTATATATAAAATGTCTTCTATAACATACCATTAGAGGTGATGTACATTCACTATTGCCATATTCTATTGGTGACACAGGCCAATCCTGATATGTTGTGGGAGGGGCAACACAAGGGTGTGAGTAACTGGAGGTAGCTTTTATGGGGGACCATCTTGGAGGCTGGCTACTACAGATACTTTCTCTCTCTTGTTTACTATTATTACTGTTACCCCAGCATTAAGAAGAGTACCTTGCATATGACAGGTGCTTAGGAAATGTTTATCAAATAAGCAAATGGGTGGATTTAGATTACATAATAACTCAAAATTAGTGTCTTTAGAAAAAAAGACCATTCATGGGGCCATAAGTTGTTGGGGAGGGGCATAGAAGGTGAGTACTAAAATAAAAGTAATTGTCAGATGTAAATAGTAAGGGGAATTCATTCTTTTTTGATTATATCCTTCCCTCAGATGTGGAAACATGAGGGCTTTTTTGCACTCTATAAAGGATTTTGGCCAAACTGGCTTCGACTTGGACCATGGAACATCATTGTATCCTTTTAGAACATGAAAATAAAGCAAGTTCTTCAGGTTCCCAGGTAATTTTAGGCTATGGGAAGGAAATTTGATTATTGAAACCTTTAGGCAAGTGAAAAACTCAAGCATTCTAATGGTGACCATTGAGGATGGAACTAAGTACAGAAATGCTTTCTGTTGGAGTTTAATACAAACTGAAGGGACTAGAAAAGATATGCTACAGGTCCTTCTTTTCCTCTTTAAAACAAAACAGAATACCAACCAACAAACAAATCTGAAAGCGTCTATGAAATTTTGCAGAACCCTCCTGGGAGATGCCCACAAGAAAGTTCATGCTGAGGTGGTCCATATTTCCTATCCCTAACTATAGGACCAGAATAGCTGAAGAAATAATAATACAACAGAAAACACTCACAGGGCAGAGGAATCCACAGCCACATTGGGCTCTTCCTCGTGGGTGAATCTCCTTCCTTTAGCTGTGATTGAGTGCCTCCTATGTGCAGAGCCATAAATTGGATACTCTGTGTGGTGTTTTGTGTAAAGTGGTGAGAACTGCAGGTATGAAAAGTAATTCCCTACCCTTGTGGACTCTATAGGTTGAGGGAGGTAGTATCCCTCTCTCCTTGGGGTTGCTCTGATAATAACATAATATCTGTAAACAATTACTCTGGCACTGAATTATGTGCTGTCATTTGTGTTTGTGTGTGTGTGTATGTGTATGGCCTGTTTGCCCCTGAAGACTATGTATCTAACAAGCTTGTAACACTAATGTCTGTTTATATATTTTATCTCTCTCTCTCTCTCTCTATGTATATATACACACACACACATATATATTTGTTTTAATCTGTTTATATTGCTAAATGTCAATGATCATAGCAGGTACATCGTGGGCACTCAACACATGCTTGATTTGCTAGGTATTTTCAAAAACATTTACAAGCAAATGCAACTTAGAGTAGCACAGACTAAGTTCCTTAATTTAAGAGAATGCAGTAAGCTTTCATTATTAACCCAGTGATCTTCCATGACTTACTCTTCAGTTTTTTATTACATACGAGCAGCTCAAGAGGCTTCAAATCTAAGGACTGAATTGTATGTGAGCCAAGCCCTGCCAACCTTTCTACTCTTTTTCCTTTTTCTGTGTTCTAATGTATTTTGACAAAGTTGTAAGTGTTCACTGAACCATTGGTCTCCTAAGGGCCTCCTAATGGAAGAACAGTAGGATGGCTCAAAATTGTTCATGTGTATGTGTTACCATATTAAATTTTCCCTGAGAGGAAGTATTAACGTTGAGACTCTGGCCCCTGATTGGTATCTTCTGTGAAGATGGATACTGATGGATGACACTCAAAATGGCCTTCTTTTCAAATGTGGGTTAAATGTAGTTGGTTAGCCCCAGACGTGGGCTAGAGTGGAAGGCATAGGCCAGGGAAGTTACTGCTGTGTATGTTACAGACCTTGGTTCTCACTAAAGTATTTATTGGCAAAATCACTTTGGCTTTATCCTCATTTACTGTTTTTTCCTTTGCCAGCTCTTTAAGTTACATTCTCCAGAAAGTGGTAAAGAGAAGGTGACTGAAATTGAGTCTGGACTCTTAAAACACATGTATGGGAATAGACTAAATGCATTGTGCTTTCCCACTACCATTAGTTGTCATAATGCCACTCTCTTGTAAACATCAGGCAAGTGGTTCTTTCTTGTGAATGAATAAAACAAGTGGCTCATTTGGAAGTTTCTACAGATAAAATGCTAAAAGAGGCATAAAATAGAATCCCGTCTCCAGGGTTCTAATTGTCTTATCTGACTACTTCCTATATTGGAACAGTGCCTGCCCATCATAGGCACTCAAATATTTGTGGAATGAATAGCTTAGTTCTTCATCTTTATCCATTATTTATTTGTTCAACAAAGATTTATTGTGTGTCTCCTATGTCCTAGATGCTGGGAATATAAAACTAAGTTAAGACATAGTCTCTGTTTTCGAAGCTCAAATTATAGTAGGAGAAACAGACATGTAAGTATGTAATTATAGCAGGTGCTACGTACTGTGGGAGAAATGAACTGTTGTGGAAGCACAGAGGAGGGGACAGCCAGTTACCTAGGGGATTAGCCAAAAGTTTCATAGTGGAGGTGACATTTTTGCTAAAAAGAAAATGTTACCTATAGATAAGTCAGGGAAGGACATTCCAGGTAGGGGGATGGGGGAAAGTTCAGTGTGCCTAAAATTCAGGGTAGTAAGTTTCAATGCCACGTGAGGCAGAATTGCTAGAGATCTTGTGAAGATACAGGTTCTTGTATCCCATCACCTGAGATCCTAACCTTATATGGGGCAAAGGCATTTGCTTTTGTTACAAGTAGGGGGATGGGGGAAAGTTCAGCGTGGCCAAATTTCAGGGTGGTGGGTTTCAGTGCCACGTGAGGCAGAATTGCTGGAGATCTTGTGAAAATACAGATTCTTGTATCCCATTGCCTGAGTTCCTAACCTTATCTGGGGCAGAGGCATTTGCTTTTGTTACAGGCACTTGACACGGGTGGTCCTCAGGCTACACTTTTAAGAAGCACTTGTAAAGAAATGCAGGTTAGAATGAAAGGAAGTAAGAATAGCGTGGCCCAAAGGGTCGAATTATGAAGGGTCCCTATATGCCCTAAGAAAGAATTTGACTTTTATCCTGGAGGGAGGGGCAGGCAAAAGAAGCTTCAAATCCCAGCTTTTATTTTTTTAGGAAGAAAACCTACTGTGGAGGACAGCCTGGAAGGAAGTAGCCTCTAAAATGTTAAGACCTACTGAGAACTACTCCCCTTTATGTGCAGGTAGACATGGGGTCCAAAAAAACTAAAAATAAAAATTATCCTAAGTCACAGCCAGGTTGTGGTAAATTTGAGAATGTATTTAATTGAATTTCTTCTGTCTCACTCTACTACCCCACAATGCCTTCTTAGGTGTCAGTCTGAAGTACTACCTTTTACAAATTAATTTTGATGTTAAATTTTAAAAGTTTTAGGTTAGAGCAAAATTGTGAGGAAGATACAGAGATTTCCCATTTACCCCCTACCAATACATACACAGAGCTTCCCCCTAGCCCCATCACAATTCCTCACCAGGGTAATTCATTTGTTATAATCAGTGAATATACAATGGTACATCATTATCACCCCAAATCCATCATTTACGTTAGGATTTATTCTTGGTTTTATACATTCTATGGATTTGGACAAATGTATGCATAATGACATGTATCCACCATTATAGTACCATACAGAATAGTTTCACTGCCCTAAAAATCCTCTGTGCAGCCCCTATTCATTCTTCCCTCTCCCTGAACCCCTGGCAACCACTGATCCTTTCGCTGTCTCTGTGGTTTTGTCTTTTCCTGAGTGTCATATAGTTGGAATTATATAGTATGTACTCTTTTCAGACTGGCTGCTTTCACTTAGTAATATGTACTTAGTTCCTCCATGCCTTTTGATGGCTTTATAGTTCATTTTCTTTTTTGGATATACCACAGGATATTTTTCCATTCACCTACAGAAGGATGTCTTGGTTGCTTCCAGTTTTTGACAATTATGAATGAAGCTGCTATAAACTTTCATGTGCAAGTTTTGGTGTGGACACAATTTTCAGCTCATTTGGGTAAATACTAAGGAGTGCAGTTGTTGAATCATGTGGTAAGAATATGTTTAAATTTTTTAAGAAATTGCCAAACTGTCTTCCAAAGTGACTCTACCATTTTGCATTTACTCCAGCACTGAAATCCCACCACCCATTTCTTCACATCCTTGTCAGCTTCTGTTGTCAGTGTTTTGGACTTTGGCCATTCTTATAGGTGTGTAGTGGTATCTCATTGTTTATATTTATTTTTAAGATGATTGTGCCAATAAGATATGCATTCCCAAATAGATGAGCAAAACGGAAGCTATTTTTCCCAATGGTATAGACTGAAAGGTAGTTTCTTAAAGGGTTTACATGTATTGGAAATTGGCTTTCATTCACTTTAGCTTAAATGTTCCTTCAAGAGAAACCATCCTTTGATTTCCTCTCTACCAATGTAAACTTTCTTCATAATTTCTTACATCATGAATTTATAACCATATTACTATTGTATGATTATTTTATTAATATCTATACCCCATCAGTCTGTAAGCTCCATAAAAATAGGGATTCTGTCTATTTTTTTTACTGCTGTGTTCTCAGTGCCTAGCAGTTATGTATGCTCGGTAAATATTAAATAAGTTGATCCGTGTCCAAAAAATTCTGGTAAAATGCCTAAAACAGCAAAGATTCAGCAAATACTCTGGGATTTAAGTGGAATGAAATTAAATTTAGAATTATTAGATAATGATGAGATGCTATATAAAGAATAGGTTTAAGAGGAAATGGAGGTGCTTGGGGAAGATCATTCTTTCAAGAAACACCCTTGCCTTATGAATCTTATAGTCTAAGAAGTGATACATAATAAAAAGATGAAAGAGTGAAATATATAGTGTATTGGGTGGTGATAAATACTTTATAGAAAAATAAAGCAGGGGAATATTGGGGCAGGGTTGCACACTGAGAAAGCCAAATTTGACTGAAGTCTGTAAGAGGTGAAAGAGGGACCTAATCTAAGGTTAAAGCAAATGCACATACAGGTCCTGAGGTGGGACTGTGCATGGAGTATAGTGTGATGATTCAAGCAAGAAGTTATGGTAGCTTAGATGTGGGAAGTAGCAGTGGGGCTGTAAGAAGCGGTTGAAATTCCTGTATTTTGGAGAAGAGCAAATAAGGACTTGCTAGGGGATATGGGTTGTAAGAGGACGAGAGCGGAGGTAAGGACTATTCTAAGGCCCAAGCCACTAGAAGAACAGTGTTGCCTAGAGATGGAGAATACTGGAAGGTACAGGGTTTTTTGGCAGGGGTGGAGGAGAAGCAATAATTATGTTTTGTACATGTTAAGTTTGAAGTGCCTATAGACTTCACAATAGAGTTGTGGAGTAGGCAGTGAGACATAGAAGTATGGGGACCAGGAGAGTGTTATGGGCTGGGGGTGTACATCTGGAAATCATCAGCATGTAGATGGTGCTTAAAGCAATGATACTGAATGAGATCACCAAGGGATTGTGTCAGTGGACAGGAGAAGTCCCAGAACTGAGCCTGGGGAAGTCCAACATAAAAGCATTGGGGAGAAAGTCACACAGGACACTGGTGATGACTAAATATCCACCTGAAGCTGTCTAAAAAACTTAATATTGTGACAGAAAAGGAGTAAAGGGGACAGGGATTGTCAATTATTTTCAATATAAAATTTGAAGAAAAAGAGTTTGAACCTGAAGAGATCTTTAGCCAAATTACCAAAGCTTTAAGGATTGATGCCTTTATAGTTGTCATAATCATGGGCAGATAGTTCACATCAAAGAATTTGACTTGCTGTTTTTATTTTTGGTGTAGTATCCTGTCCTATTTTTGGTCATAAAGTATCCCCTCAGGCAACCAATATAATGAATATAATGTTTTGATTGAACACTAAGGGTTAACCCACTTCTAGTGAAGTAGGCTACAATAAGGGTACCTTAGGGAGTAAGTTAGGGTCTACCTCTTGCCATGTAACATTTGAACGGGATTATTTCACATGTATGAAGAATTCCGTGTTTCACGAAAATACAATACTCACCTTAGAATTCCCTTAAGTACCATCTAGCTCCCTGTTGTCTATTTCAATTGCAATTTTTGACTGAAAAATAACTTTTCAGGACACATTAGATATGAAATAGGTCAACCAGTGTCTTGAAGGTAGATTGAGAAGGGAAGCCTTTCAGAATCAATGAGTACAAGGAAAGAATCTTTAAAGGGATTGAGGACCTTGGTTGAAATCTTGTTTGTAAAAAACCAAAACAAGGCCAACTGTGTACCTGTCTGTTCAATTGATCTGTAAACCTAACTCTTCTAAAAAATAAAGCCTATTAATTTCTTTAAAAATGCTCAGAATGAGAGGGTAACACAAAGATGAACAGGCATCACTGATTTGGAAGAGAAATAGTTATTTTCCCAGATAAAAGCCCTAGCATATAAAAAAGACAGACAATAACAACAGTTGACAAGGATGCGAAGAAATTGGAATTCTCATACGTTGCTGGAGAGGTCATCAACTGGCGCAGCTCCTTTGGAAGGCAGTTGGGCAGTTCCTCAAAAGCTAAATACAGAATTACCATGTGACCCAGTAATTCTACTCGTACAGGTATACCCATAAGAATTGAAGACAGGGGCTCAGATACTTATACACCAGTGTTCACTGCAGCATTATTCACAGTAACGAAAGGTAGAAGCAACCCAGATGCCTATCAACTGTTGAATGGATAAACAAATTGTGGTATAGCTGTACAACAGAATATTATTCAGCCGTAAAAAAGAAGGAAATCTTGCCATTTGCAGTATGGATGAACATTGAAAACATTACGCTGAATGCAAGAAGTCAGACCTAAAAAGCCACATATTTATGATCCCAGTTAAATGAAACATCTAGAATAGGCAAATCCATAAAAACATAAAGTAACTTAATGGTTGCCTAGGGCTGGGGGAATTAGGGGAGGGACATTAATGGGTATAAGGTTTCACTTGGGAATGAAAATATTCTAAAATCAGATTATAGTGACATCTTTGTTAATATACTAAGAAATACTGAATTTATCCTTTTTAAACAGGCAATCTTCATGGTATGTAAATTATATCTCAATAAAGCTGTTTAAAAAAAACCAGCATGTGGGTTAGCTTGGTTATAGGATGGTTAGTGAGGGATTTCAATGAAGCTCCTTGGTAACAAAGTACAGGTTGATGTATAGTAACTCCAGATGATCACATGGACATTTTCCTTTGGAAAGAGCTAATCCATCATCTTCCAGAAACCTGAAGATCAAACAGCTGACATTCCTGATCAGGAAACCCCAGGTTTGGAAGGATAAAATGACAATAAAAATCTATAGGCTGTAAAATGAAAAAATTTTCAGTCCTCTTTTCCTTTTTATTTAAAAGACTAAGCATGAAACAACTCAGTAATAATAGCTAACACATGCCTGGCTTTTATTATGTGCCAGATATTCTAAGTATACTGTTTATAAAACTCAGTTTATATCCTTTGAACCACTCTATGAGATAGGGACTATTATCTTTTCACATGAGAAACTGAGGCACAGAAAAGTAAACGAGTTTGTTCCTAGAAAATGGCAGAGCCAGGATTCTAACCCAGGCAGTCTGACTGATGAGCCCATGCTTATAGTTACTATGCTACAAGTGTACTGACTCAGGCTTGTCCAGGGTCACTTAAAGTTTATGGCAGATGTGCAGTAAGGAATATTGATTTTATTAATTCCCCTATGTTTACAGAGCCCTGGGAGAAAGAAGGTCAATAGCTATGGTTGGTCACCCTTTGACACTTAACTATAATACTGAATTTAAATTGTTTTCCTGCAGAGCAGTGACTTCAAATGCAGCGTTTTTCTCTTACTCTCTTTCTACTGCTTCACTGGCTTTTCTTCTCCACAGCCTCCTTCATCACCGGCCCCCAACTTGCTCCTCCAGTCTAAGTGAGCACAATTCACACACACAGGAACTTGTTCTTGTATTTTATTCTATTTATTGAAGAACTTGGAATTATTGATACAGATGCCACTAGATTAAAATGGAATAATTTGGACATAGGGCTAGACTTCTCACCCACTCTCCTCCAGTGCAAAGAAGTATGTTAGGCTTATAAAAATTTATTGGAGGAATGACTAAACTCCTGAGAACACGATTAAATCCTCTTTTTTTATTCACTAAAGCATATCACTTAAGGGATAATATTTTTGTTAGCCTGGCCCACTCAGGACATTGCATATAAGCTTTTGAAAAAAACAATTATCTTCCTATCTTCTTGGAATGGCCACTCTGCATTAATCTTAATTCCTGAGGTTTCACTAAAGGATATTTCTTCTCTATTCAGTGTCTCAGCGTCAGCACTCAGTACTGTTTTGGCCTGTGCCAAACTCACCGTAGACACTCTTTGTGCATCCTTCTCTCTCCCATTTTAGAAAATAAGAAAAAAAAACCCCACACTGTTGCATAATACTAAGGGGCTGGTAATCTGAAAGTGGTAGTTGGAATTTTGGATTATGGATCTATTTTACACATTTTAAATAACCTCGAAGCTATTCAGCTGTAGTTTCTTGGTTTGGTTTTCTCACTTTTTAAACCACCTCTGAGATGACATGACAGCAGTTAAGTTTCTATAGGAAGTGCTTTTGTATTTGTTGAAAGGCTCAGTCAGCAAATCTGCAAGAATATTACGAATAGTACAAGCACAATGTTTTTCAAGACTGGCATTTTACTGGGCCAACGACTGTTATCTCAGCCTGTTTTATCAGCTTTTTAGTGCCTTAATGTCAACACAATTGAGACAAAACGGGAAGAGACAGGGATTTCTTATAGTCAAGGTTATATATGATTTAATGGTGGGATTTTTGGGTAATGTACCAAGTAAAAATGAACCTAAACACAGAAAGACCTCCTTTAGGCTCTTGGTCTTATGATTTTAGACACTTCAGTGCTCTTGAACAAATGAATCCTGCCTGCTCCATTGTGTAGAAGGTGTTTTGAAAGAAACAGGACCTGCTTTGTGCATTAAAACAAGACTCTGAGATCTGTAGGCAGCTGCATGGGTTGTTTCTAGGGCTCTTCATGAGAGAGGGCTCTTTGAGCCCAGGGGCTGATTATGGTCTCAACAGCTTGTAAATCCAGTGAACATATGGCTGGGTAGTAGCATATTAAGCTCCCATGCACTTTACCCTGTGGTGCTTTACCCAATAGGTGGAGCACATCTTTCCCTTTCGGCGGCGAAGCTGTGAGAGTATATGGCTTCAAGGTTTCAACTGCATCAAGACCTGGCTCCATCTGATTGTTTTCATCTCATGCCTACTTGGCATTTTATGGTATTACACAAAGTACACACCTCAGAAAATGTTAAGAGTGAAAACACACTGAAATCAGTTCTGGATATCATGCAGTGCGGTATTGGTGATGCAGTTGTACTGGGAGGGTTGTTAAACTGCTGTGTCCCATTAGTCCAGATTTCTAAATTTGCAAATTAACTCTAACACTGGGACTTATCAATAGGTTTACTTTTGTTAAAAAAACCACCAGTTAATCCCCTCAGTATGGCTTATGCTTTTAGAAAGCCATACACTTTAATTTCTTTGAGATATTCATCAGTGTGGTCTGTTCATTTATGGCTCACTTTTGACTTCTCTTAGCAAATATCCTAGGGAGACATTACAGCTTAAGAAATGCTAGCAAAAGTATGAAGCAAAATTCTTATATAAATGTTTAATGCTCCTTGACCTAGTAATATTGCTTTAGAGAATTTATCCTAAGGAATTAAACAGATATGTCAAAGCTTTATACACAATGGTATATGTAGTGGTATTGTAACAGTGAGAAATTAGGAATAACATGAATGTACAATTATTGGAAATGGCTAAATATGCTCATATGTTTAAGAAACATGCAACCATTACAGGTCATGTTGTTAAGGAAAACTTAACACAGGAAAGTGTGCACAACCTAATGTTAAGTGAAGAAAACAGATGAAGGAGAATAACATCATTTCTGGATGGTACAATTGTGGGTACCTTAATGATTTTGCTATATTTCCAAAAACTTCTAAAGTGAACAAAATTGCTTTTATAATAAAAAAATAATGAACATCGTATCTATATATCTATATATATCTGTATCTATATATCTATATATATATCTGTATCTATATCTGTATATATCTATGTGGAATGCAGCAAAACCTCAGGGTTTTTAAGGAAGAAAATATTTTCTGAGACTAACAGTGTTCTGCGGTTTACTAGACATTTTCACATACATTATCTAGCTCTTAATGAATGTTTGAGGGGTAGGTAGATAGACAGAAATATATAATGAATGAATGACAGTTGACACTTGTAGGTACCATCATTGTGTTTAGATGACTGTAGAAATAACAAATGAAGATGTGTTAATTAAAAGGATTAGATTCCAGATGAGTCGATGGTTTGAAGGATGACATGGAAGGTACTGAACAAGTCACAAAATAAGTGAATGGCTGACAGTAGCCGAGGAGTTGTGGTCTGGCCTTGGGTTTGCTGCTGCTCTTGTTGCCCAGGTATGGACGCCATGTTTCCTCTTGTTCTACGTGGAACTTTGAAGTAACTCTCATGCCTGCTGTTTTCACTGGTCTCCATTCAGTTTGGCCAGTGACTGAGCAAGTAAGAATGAAATTAAAGTCATGAGTTCATTCCCCATTTGAACCACTGAACACTTCCCCACGTAGGGAGAAGATATCCAAGGCTAACTCTAGTTGGCCACCTCTCAGAGATGGGCTAATTGGCCATGTGGACAAACAAGAAAGTGTTGATAGACTAGGGCAACCTGTGTTGTAAGACACTTGTGAGAACACTCAAAATGCTCCTGTGCAGAGGCCTGTGTGTTCTTATGTCCTTAAGAGTAGTCCTCTGGAACGGGTGTGCTACACATAATGTTAGCTACCCCAGGAATCAGTATAAAACTTAGTCTTGTCACAATTTTCACAACAAACTCACAATTAGCTGTTCATTGAAATTGTAAGTGGGACAGAGCAACCTACATTCTGTCCTACAGTGTCCAATATCTTTAGGCTATTTTGATCAAATTGTTGATAAGGATCTGGCTCCTTTGCAAGTCCCTCAGAAGACAGCATTGGATACTGTGTGAATGATGCCTAAATGTTCCCTCTGCAGGGCATTTCCTTACCTGTGTGCCTGCATCAAAGAAAACCATTAGACTTTTGCATAGCCTTCTCTGTCTCTGCATGTGGTAGCCTGTTAAACACAGTGTTCTTAATTGTGGTTACTCCTAAACCCAAGTGTAGGATAACAGTGCCTTGTTTGTATCTGCTTTCTCTTAATCTTGCTAAGGTATTATTAGATTTACTGCTTGTCTTTTTCAATCCAAGTTACCTCTCATCACTCGTTTTCAAAAATCTTATTCAAAAGAATTCATAGTTTGGAGCCCAATTGTCCTTGTCCTGGAGGTCCTAATATCTACAGATACGACAGACGCCCTTAAATCGGTCAGCTGGATGTTTTATTCTTCAGGGTTTTTAAGGAAGAAAATATTTTCTCAGCACTAACAATGTGCTGCGATTTGCTAGACATTTTCACATACATTATCTGAGTTAATCCTCACTATAACCATGTAAGGTAGACATAATTACCCCAGTTTTACAACTGAGGAAGCTGTAGCTTTGACAATTTAAACAGCTGAATCATACTTTGAACACTGGTCTGTTGGACGTCAAAGCCCATGATTTTTCCACTGCACACATTGCCCTCCAGGGACAGCACAGTTTCTTAGACTGAACCTAGTAACAACAATCACCTATCTTCCCCTCAGCTCCTGCCTTTCTCCTGTAACTAATTTCTATTCTACTTTGCTTGTGTTACCTTGACAAGATCAGTCCTTTGCAGCAAGGCCAGGAAATTAAGCTTTGAACCACCAATAAGGAGGGCATGGAATTGAGCCTGTTTCCAATTTTGTCCAAAAACCCAAGTACTGTTTGTGTTTTACCTAGTTCCCAGTAACTCATCACCCCATCCAAGAGTGTGCCTTATTGCTGGCATAAATGGTATACTTCCTGGCTGTTTAGCACTTCAAGGCATATTGGGTTCCATCATCCACTCGAGAGCCAAAAAGTTCTTCAGGTGTAGGAACAGAAAGCCTGCGATGATGAGGGTAAGCACAGTCCTCTTCTGGGCCAGAGTAGTAAGCAGAACAACTGCAAAAACATCTACCAAAAGACGTTGATGCGTATTAGAATAGATAGTGAGAAACAGGCTATTTTTGCTGAAGGTAGAGGGTGATGATAGGGAGAGGAATTTTTAAGGGCATAGAAATGGAAAAGGGATGGTCATTAACCTTTGAACAACTCAGGAAAGTGAGATGGGAATTAATCTAAGACTAAAGGAGAATTAAAACCCAAGTGCAAAGCCTCATGGAGTGGAGGCATCCTTCTGAGAAGAGGATGGCTAGATTACACCCAGGTTCTGAACATTATAGTTTGAGATTTGAATGAAAAATTTACAGGTTTCTTTGGAATTAGCCATTATACAGTGAACTCAGATGCATCCTCAGGCCATCAATTTAAAGATTTTGAGGGGTTAACCTTCCATGGTTGTTTTGGCACAAAATCCCGTACAAATTAATCCATACTGTTTTGGTTTCCTCTTACCCCCCCTCCCCTTTGTTACCCACTCAGAAGCTTTTTGGGAAGAGAATCTAGTTTAGGGCCTTAAAGAGACAACCTTTCTAGGAATGCATTGTGGAGACCAGGAGGTTGAGAGAAGGGTTACAGGGATGCTCAGGATGGCTGAGTGTTTCCTGGGTTTCTTTCCCATTCTGTTTTTGAATTGCTGCTGCCAGGGTTGCCCAGGAGGAACGCGAGTATAATTCCCAGCTGCCAACAGTCTTTTCCTGTACTCACAGAAAGGAGGATGAGGCACCTGCTCCTTGGCTGCTCTCTTGGGCCTTTTTGGAGGCATCCTCTTATGCCACTAAATTTCTTAGGAAAATGCAAATTGGGAGTTAGTGGAAGAAGGTCAACTGAAGATCAAAGTGGGTCTAGTGTGGATAGCTTGGTAGTGCCTCTCTGGGTCCCTAACCCCTTCCCTTCCAGTGTCTCAGAATTTGAAGTTGAACATTGTCACCATCAGGTAGCTACATGTGACAATAGAGGCCAACTGAGGGGAAGAAGCACCGCAGTTAGAAAGGTGGTGGATGGGAAGGGGTAATAGCAGAAATAATCACAAGATAGGCTATTTCCCAAAGAAATACTCTTTTGAACACCATGAAGTCTGGGGAAAGACAAGCTTTAGAATTTCATTTGGGTTCCTACATTTTATGTAAACTCACTACAGAAAATGTCTGATTTACAATAGGGAGGGCGGAACTCCTCACTTGACCAAAGCAATCACTATAGTAAATAGTTAAAAAGAATAGAATTTCATTTCTGCAGTGTTGTGCTGTCCAGTATGGTAGCCAGGAGCCACATATGGGCTATTGAGCATATGAAGTATAGCTAGTTTGAACTGAGATGTTTTGTAAGGGTAAAATACACACCAGACTTCAAAGATAAAAATATAATGTAATAATTTTTTATATTGATTGTATATTGAAATAATGTTTTTGATATACTGGGTAAAAGGTTAACATGAATTTTTCTTTTTTACTTTTTTAACATGGCTACTAAAACATTTAAAATTATATATGTGGCTTGTATTATATATATTTCTATTCTACAGTGCTGCTGAAGTATATTCAAAAACTAGGATTTGATTTTTAAGCATATTTTTAGTAGTACATTTCTCACTTTAAGAAAGTATATCTATACAGGAGAAACAGACTTATTGCAAAAGCAGGACAGAGAGGCATGGAAATTTGCCAATGCTGATTACAGAAGAAAGTCAGCACCCTGCTCAGTTACCTCTCAGCCTAGAGCCTGGGGGTGTGGAGAGTGGTCAGTTGCCTCATTCTCCTAGCTGCGCATGATCTAGTCGGGACCCAGCGAGGGGAGGAAGAAGGCACTTTGAAACTTCTCTGCCCTTACCATCTTAGCCATCAAGCTGTGACTGGGAGACAGTGGCAATGTGGCAGGAACTTTCTCTAGGCCTCTCTGGGCCACCACTCCTGGCTGAGAAAAGGAGGAAGAATGAGGCGAGCCCCTTCTTCACTCTCAGGGCTATGTGGTGGAGCTGCTGTCGTACCTCCTTCTGCCAGTAGGCATAGATGAGCGGGTTGAGCAGGGAGTTGCCCACACCAAGCAGCCACAGGTACCGTTCCAGCACTAGGTAGAGGTGGCATTTCTCACAGGCCCCCTGTACAATACCAGCGATAAGGAATGGGGTCCAGGATAGAGTGAAGCTCCCAATGAGAACAGCCACGGTGCGAATAGCCTTAAAGTCGCTGGGAGTCCGTGGGGACCGGTAAGCTCCAGCCATGGCTCCTGCATGTTCCATCTTTCGGATCTGCTGGCTGTGCACAGAGGCAATCTTGAGCATGTCACAGTAGAAGAAGACAAAGAGGAGCAGTGCTGGGAAGAAGCCAGCGCAGGAGAGGGTCAGCACAAAGTGTGGGTGAAACACAGCAAAGAAGCTGCAGGGCCCCTGATAGGTGGTCTGCTGGAATACAGGGACTCCGAGTGGGAGGAAGCCAATGAGGTAAGACACCAACCACAGCCCGGCAATGCAGGCCCCAGCCACGAGCCCATTCATGATCTGGAAGTAGCGGAGCGGCTGCTTGATGGCAAGGTACCTGTCGAAGGCAATCAGCATGACTGTGAGGACAGAGGCAGCTGCGGAGGAAGTGACAAATGCCATCCGAAGGCTGCACAGGGTCTTCTGTGTGGGCCGAACTGGGCTGGAGAGGTGGTCTGTGACTAGGCCAGAGATGGCTACACCAAGCAAGGTGTCAGCCACAGCCAGATTCAAGGTGAAGCAGAGACCTACACCTTCATTCTTGTGGATCAACAACAACACAGCCACAGCCACTAGTGCATTAGCAGCAATAATGAGGGAGGCCAGGACAGCAAGGATCACTCCAAATGGGAACGATGATTCCATGTCTTGAAGTGGCAGGATTTCCACTTACCAGGCTGCTCTGCTGGCTCTCCAGCTTAAAATCTCACAGGCTGCAAGAGAAGGAGCCATGGGTTCCAAGCTGCAGCCGGGTTCTGGCTATCACTGGCAGTCCAGGCTGGCCGCTTGCCATCTTTGGGATCCTGCTGGCCACTAAGAATCGCTCACCCTCTCTTTTTCAGTCCTCAGCCTCTTGTCTCTCCAGCTCTCTAAAGGCAGTAATCCCAGTACAGACCTCCCCCTGGGTGCTGAGCTAGGCCCTCCCCCTTCAACATCCAAGTTACTAGACAACTCCCAAGTACCTGGTACATATTGTCTCGCCAGGCTCTCTCCCTTCACTGATGCTTCAAGGACTTTGCTTGGAGGGACTGGAGCATTCGTCAGGTCTCCTGTCCGGTAGAAGATATAATTGACTCTAATCACACTGTTTGTTCTTCCATACCTTGATATTAAATTTCTACTGCTTTTCTTCCTAAGCCTCAAGTCCTAGCTTAACAACTAATCTCAGCTTAATTAAGCATTGACTTAATAACTAATTCTCTTAATAACTATTATGACTGCTTTTAATCGAGCAAGATGGTCATAATCAGTTGAAATGGGAAGTGAGGGCAGTCAAGCTATTTCAGGGCCCAGTGTACTTTGAGGGGAGTTGCCACACATTTGTTTTTTATCTTTTGTTTCCCAACACCTCAGATTTTAATTCTCCCAAATAGGGTATTCTTTTCCTGTATTTCTCATCTCTCGGGACTCAATTAGTTGATGATTCAGAAGGCAGGAAGAACAAAGTAGAGAACTGTTTATGGCCGTCATTCAGTTTAAAATAGAGCCCATTTCCTGCCTATAGCTGCTGTCTGTTGGGTGTACAGTACTTACTGAGAACTTTCTCCATGTCTCTGGTCATGAATAGTGGCTGCCAGCCTTGCCTTGAGCCTGTAGACCCAAGGTATCTCTGGGACGGCATGAAGAGGTGGGCTACGTTCTGGAAAGTGTCTGCTCTTATGTTTGGTTGTGGAATTTTCCATTTTCCAGGGACAAGATTAGGCCAAAGGGCGGCAGTGTTGCTGAGGCAGGTGAGATGGGCTGAAAGAGGGCGGCTGTGTGTGTAGGTCACTCCTATTTTTGGTCGTATATCCATTTACCTGAGTGCATTAGAACTAACCTTTTGCCTGCTAATCTCATCTTGGATACCAAGAAGAGAGGGGTGGGGAGAAGAGTGGTTAGAAGCTTATTTACTCAGTTCAGGTGAAAGCACAAATGGGAAAGGTTAGTGTTTTAAGTGAGGGAGTGGAGAGCAAGGTGCAGAGTTGGAGGCAAATATTATATTCCAGGATATTTTGACAGTCTGAGGGGCCTTTGGCAGATGGCTCTCCTACAGAGGCTCAGAGGCTGAGAACAATTCTTATTCCTTGGTACATCCTTTAGGAGGCTGATTTCAGCTGCTCAGCACCTGGCCTAATTTTATACGTGGATCTAAACTGTACTTTTGCTTCCCTAGCCCTTGACTCCAAGATGTCCCTTTTCAAGCCCATACCCAAACTCGATAGCACATCAGAATCCCCTAGAGGGCCCAAGAATCTGCATGTCTAACAAGTCCCAAGTGATGCTCATACTGCTGATTCAGGGACACCACTTTGAGAACCACTGCTCTAATGAAATGGTTCTTAACCATAACTGTGCAGAGGAATCACTTGACAATTCCAAAAATACATTTGGGTCACATGCCAGGAGATTCCAATGTCATTAGTCTGGTGTGTGACTGATGCATCTGGAGTTTTAAAAGCTCCTCAGGTAATTCTAATACTCAGCCAGGGGCAAGAACCAGTGTCCAATGGCCAAAGCACAGGCTCTGGAGTCAGAACACCTGGGGGCCAGGCCAACAATATCTGCAATTTTGCTTGAGCAGATGACTTCACCTCTCTGATATAGCTTTGGTTTTGTCACATGTAACATGGGGACAATAATACCTACATCACAAGGTTGTGGGGATGATAAAATGAAGTATGATGGATGTGAAAAGGGTTCGTGAACTGTGAAATGTTTGCACAGGTATTTTTATTGAGTGCCTTCCAGTCTCTTGTTAATCAAAGTGTGTATTTGATCAGGAGCATTGGTATGGCCTGAGAGCTTCATACAAGTGCAGACTCTCAGGCCCTGCCCAAGACGTACTAAAGCAGTCATTTGAGCAAGATGTCCAGGTGCTCTGTATGCATGGTAAAGTTGTCCTTTCCTCTCACCCACTCTCAGGAGCCTGGTTGTATTAGTTTCCTTTTGCTGCTATAACAAACTACCACAAATTTAGTGGCTTAACACAAATTCATTATCTTGCAGTTCTTGAGGTCCAAAGTCTGAAACAGGTCTTACAGGGCTCAAATCAAGGTGAGGGCAGGGCTGCATTCCTTTAGGAGGCCCTAGGGGAGAATAATTTCCTTGCCTTTTTTCAGCTTTTAGAGGCTGCCCGTATTCCCTGGCTCATGGTACAGCACTGCAACCTCTGCTTCCATAGTCATATCTTCTCCTTGGACTCTGACCCTCCTGCCTCTCTCCTTTGAGGACCCTTGTTATTACATCGAGTCTACCCAGATAATCCATGATATCTTCCTCATCTCAAGATCCTTAATTTAATCACATCTGCAAAGTCCCTTCTGCCATGGAAAGTAAAATATTCACAGGTTCTGGGGATTAGGACTTGCACATCCTCAGGTGGGCGGGGGAGGGGGCATTTTTCTGCCTACTACATTGGTATTCAAGTCTCTGCTCCCTCCATCCCCCAACAAATACTCTTCCCAGTCTCTCTTCCTTTGCTCATACCCTACGCATTTATTTCTTTTAGCCATCAACACTGTCCTGTTTTCTGTCTTGTCCTATTAGGAACCCGCAAGCTGATTCAAACTAATATAGACAGCCTTGAAAAATAGTGAGCTCCTTGTCACTGGAAGTATGGAAGCAGAGGCTGGATGCCCACCTGTCAGGAGGACCTCAGTGGGAATTCTTGCAGTGGTGTACAGCATTGTTATTCCCATTGAGTTGTCTTTCAGTCCCAACATGATCTGTTTTTGAGGGCTTCCAGGAGTGTTTTCCCTCCCTCAGCTCCCTCCCTTTTTTCTTAGCCCCTCCCACCTCTGTGTCCCCCTTGATATTTTCTACCTTCTTTTCCACACCACCGCACCATCACAGCTGTGCATCGTAGGGGTGTGCCCACACCATGAAGTCAAGGCCACAGAGAATGTGGTTACTTCCTGGGAAGTTGGTAGTCCTTACAGTCCTGCCCCACTGGAGTGGGCCAAGGGCTGTCAGAGTCTCCACAGCAGAGTATCAACAAGGCAGACAAGCCAGAGTTGAGGAACAGAATGAAGGTAAAGGATGAGAAGGCTTATTCTCTGTCAAGCCATCCCATAACATGCATTAAAGGCTGTCATAGTGGGCTGTCACCAAGGATGCATCAGGGTGCTTCATCCCCCACTGAGGGCATGGGACCAGGACCCGAGGTCTCAGCTAGAATGGGAGTGGAGGAGACACAAGGCTCCCACAGAGCCCACCTTAGGAGCTGGGCTCCTGGGAGAGGAGCTCTAGGAAGATACCCAAGACAAGTTGTGCCTGATTCCTCATGGTGCCAAGACCAGCCCCCTGCCTCTGATGGTTTAGCTGCATCTTGCCTAAGGACAAAGGCAGCAGGGACATTTAATATCTCTTCTGAATGACTGGACTGGTTAATCTACATACTATGAAATACTAGCCATAGAATGAAAAGAGTGGGATAGGTTTGTATGTCTTGACACAGAGAGACCTCCAAGACATATTGTTGATTGGTAAATCAAGTCACACATCAATATATAGAGTCAGGGCCCACTTAGGAAAACAAAACTCAAAGAGTATAGTGTAAACAGAACTTTTATGTGCACCGAAACCAAAATATTCATCTGACTCAGTGAATCACTATTTTCTTATTGTGGTGGTCTGGAACCAAACTTGCACTATCTCTGAGCTACGCCTCTGCTTCTCACTTGTTATACATATTTCACAGTGAGAATGTAGTCATGCAATTTCAAAAGAAAAAACCCTCAGAATTCTCCCTCTCTCTTCCACCTCAGGCACCATTTTGCAGACCACACAAAAACAAACACATATTTCATATATATACATACATACTTATGCATATATGGTTATATATAGTTGTGTGTTTGCTTTTGCTCCTATTGTTTTTACCTGTCTATGATGTAGTTGCAGAGAGGTGCATGTGTGGCTTGAAAGAAATGGTAGGGCAAGACAGGGTGGGAGAGTCAGTATTTGAGGCTTTAGTCTCTTCTTGGAGTAGGAGGTACTTTGGGGCAACAGCCCTAGACCTCTGGGGCATCTGAGCCTTCTTATAGCAATTATAATATCAGATAACATTTACAGGGCCTTAAAGTGCTGAGTACTGTGCTAAATATATATGGAGTCTCATTTAACTCACAGAAATTCTATAATGTAGGTACTGTTAATACACAGAGGGTGACTTATTTGTCCGAGGCAGATTGTACAAGGTAGGTGTTCGAAATGGGCAGATGCGCCAGTGACTTATGTGGGAGAGCCACCAAGAGTTTGTCCTGTCTCTTACCACCCATAGAGACTATATGTTGCCCCCTTTTCTTGCCAGTTTGTGTCTCTGCCTTTGCACATCCTGTTACCTCTGATTTTCAAGCTGATACTTTAATGCTTTGGGTTTTTCAAAGGTGCTTGAGTTGAGATTAAGTAGAAGCCGCTTTTTTTGGTCACTAAAGCACAGTGATTATGGCAAATGAGGTTCATTTTATCCTGAGCCCAACAAAATATGTAAATCTGGAATCATGTATACCTCTCCATTTATCTTCCCATTCCTCCCATTGCCCCTCGCTTGAGCACTTTATTATCTTTCATCTGCACCATTGTTGTGGCCTTCTAACTACTCATCCTGTCTCTCCCCACATTGACGTCCTCCTACCAGCATGTTCATTGAGTGCCCACTCTGTGCTAGTTACTATGCTCAGAAAGAGCTTTTCATACATTCAAGTAACACCTTACAACCCAGGTGTTATTATCCCCAGTTTACAAGTGAGGAATATGAGGCTTGGAGAGGTGAACAGACCTTCCCAAGGTTAACCCAACTGGGAAGGAGTGGCAGAGCTGGAATTGGAATCCAGTTCTTGTTACTCCTGGTCCAGTGGCCTTTGTTCTATTCCATTTTGCAGATGCCTGGGTATGGTAGGCTAAATAATGGCCCCCAAAGATGGAAATCCATGGAAACTGCAAATATATTGCCTCACATGGCAGAGGGCCAAGTTAAAGATCTTGAGATGGGGAGATTATTCTGGATTTTCTGGGTGGGCTCTGTGATCACAGGGGTCCTAATAAGAGGAAGACAAGAGATCAGAGTGAGCAGTATTAGGGCATGTGATGACAGAAGCAAGAGGTTGGAGAGATTCAAGGAAGGATTCACAAGCCAAGGTTTGCAAGTGGCCTCTAGAAGCTGGAAAATGCAAGGAACTGGTTTGCCCCTAGAGCCTCCAGAAGGAACCAGGCCTGCTGACACTTGACATTGGCCTAGTGAAACCTATTTTAACTTCTGATTTCAAGAACTATAAAATAAATTTGTGCTATTTTAAGCACTAAGTTTGTGGCAATTTGTTACAGCAGCAATAGGAAGCTAATACACTGAACTAAAGTGTTAATATTAGGAGACAGTTAAAAACCTGGGCCCTGGTTATATTGCTGCTTGGCAGTGCCTACTGCCCAGGAGACTTTTGATTGCAATACTATAAAGGTTCCTACTTAGCCAGGAGAGAACAATGATCAGGAAGCCCAGCAGAGGGCAGGCACTCTGCGGGGAGAAAGCAATCCTTGGAAAGGCTTTGCTCCTGTTTAGCTATATAAATAGGAAGGGTTCTCTAAAAGGAAAGATCCTTCTAGGCACTTCTGGGTTGCTCTGATTGTGTGGTATCTTAGCTGTGCCTTCATGCAGGCCAGAGGAGCACGGTGAATACAAAGATGTTTTAATTTGCCTCTTAGGGCTCATAACTTTCTTACTCCTTTTGCATATGTATGTTGTTGGAGCTGGTACAGCGAAGTCCTTCCCTCCTCTACAGAGTAGGAGCTGGGTGATAAGGCATGCATATTTTTGGTTAATTCCCATGGCTTGTGGAATGGGGGATGTGGTGAGGGGAGAAACTATATATTCAAACAATATTTCTTGCTTTTTTCACTGAAAGTCTTTCTTGAAGGGCCTTTCTTCAAGAAGGACTGCAAGTCAAGGGGCCAGTCGCCTGCATTTTATACTGCAGTCTCTATCTCTCAGACAGTCATTTCGAACTTTTTCCTGGGGAAGATCCAGGGGTAAGATTTGGGGGTTGTAGAAGGGTGGAAGTATTGTAACAATGGTTGGGGGTATTTGGAATCTGAGATTATTATTCATATAAGTAATATCTACCTCTTATTACAATACTTTACATGCAATATCTTAATTTAATTCTCAAACTACCCCTGTGAAGTGATACTATTATCAACACACACTGAAGTTAATTGAAGCTAGTCAAACTGCTCAGGGTAGGATTTAAACCCAGGTCTGCCACACTCAAAGTCTATATTCTTCTAATTATGCCACTTGGTTTCTCCAGAATTGTAATGTTGTTACAGGAATGTAAGTTGCTGACTGGAGATATTGAGAAAGCTGTGTGGCATCATCACATGGCTTTGAAAACCTGTGCCCAGCTTCATGAAGGATGCCAGCCCCCACCATGCACAAGAATACTGCCAGTCCACATGTGATGTCATTGTGGCTTTAGCCAAGACAAGCCCACCTGTGCTTCATCTTTGAGGGCTTTGCTTGCCTCGTCTCTCTGATCACTGATCTGCCTTAGTCTTTATTGTGATGCGTCTCAGTTATCTGGTTTCTCTGCTCTGTGGCCGACACACTCCTTTTTCTGATCTGCAAACTGTCTCCTACTCTGTATCAGTGTTTCACTGGGCACTCCCGCTAACTGGCTTCTTCACCTTGGTCTCAATATGTCGTTCTTTGATATGGCTCAGCAACAGAACACCCAAGAAAAAAATCTGATTCAAAACAGTGACAGTGACTGAGAGGAGTGTAAAAGCTGATCATGCGTGGACTCTTTTGGAGAATAGGGGGTGGGGCACCAGTCACTGGTTTGGAGACTGACCTGCTTAGGTGCAACTATGAACTCCTTTGGGAATTCCTGCTCTAGGTGGGCTCCTGTCATCCCTCAAGAATGCTTTTTCATTCAGTTCCAGTGGCCCAGCGCTACTCCTCAACCTGCCTGGTCTGATTGTGCCATTCACGTCAGTTCAGCACCCGGGCTTCTCAGGCCTCGATAATTTGCCAGCTGAATTCATAACTTTTCTCCCAAACCAGTCTTCATCCCTGCATTTCTTACCATGGCAGTGAGTATCACTACCCAACCAGTATTTCAGGTTAGAAACCTAAGCATTATTCTCTCATGTTTCCTCACTGCTCACATCTACGTTAGTCAGTATATTGTGCCACCAAAATCTGTTGACTTTGGTCCTGCCCATCCCAGCCAACTGTTCTCCAAACATCAAGACTTGCATGCCCTCAATCCATCCTCCATACTGGTTCTAAGGTGATCTATAATAAAATCAACAATTTCATTTCCAGGGTCAAGGGAACATACCTATACTGTCTTGCAAGGCCCTCCACAAAATGGCCTGAATCTCTTCCATCGTCACGGAATGCCCTGCCCCATCCCTCCCCTGGTCACACCATACACTTTTCACGCTTCGATGCTTTTGCCTCTGCTGCTGCTTCTCATGGTACTGCTCAAAATGCTTTCTTTGCATGACATCCATGCCCTGTCTTTCATCTACATGGTAACTGCCTTCAAGGCCCAGCTCAACTATCACCTGCATCTCTGTTTATCTTTGTTCTTCCCCAACAAGAATGTAAACTGTGAGGACAAGAACTCTGCTTGCCTTCCTTGTTTACTGCAGTACCTAGGACAGTGTCTAGCATATATAATAGTTGCTTAGTAAATATTTGTTGAATGAATGAATGAACAATAAAGCGAGAAAACAAAGCTCATGATCTCTGCCAAGATAACGTGGCAATAAAAAACATAAGTGATATTTGGATAACATAAGAAAATTCTAACAGTATAAAAAGGGAAAAAGGGAAAATAAAAGTCTCAATCCCTCATCTTCACTTTCCCTAGAGATAACTCCATTTGTGTATATTTTCAATCTCACTAATTGTATTGGTTACTTGCTCTGTGTGCAGGAAAGGGTTTGAAGTTTGAGGTCTGAGGGCTTAAAAATGCAGAGCCTTTATCTTTCAGGTCCTTACAGTCTTGGCCCAAGAACATAAAAGTTGTGATGTGCTGCAGAGTTCAGAAGTAAGAGATCATTGTGGGCTGGTGAGGTCAGGAAAGGTTTCCTGCAGGCGAGATGCCTTGAGAGTTTGAAGTGTGGGCAGATTTTAGCCAGAGAGGAGAGTGGCCCAGGGGTATGGGGCTCTGTCAGCAGAAGTGTCTAGGTTTGATAAGGAAAGGAGCCCTTGAAGGAATGGATAGAAGTGGAGCTGGGTTGAAGTTGAAGCTTTGTGTTGGGGAGCAGTGGGAGAAAGTGGAGAAGAGGGGCTGTACATTTTTAAGAGTACTGAAAGAGCTAGAAGGTATGTGATAAAAACTTGAAATAGAACTGTGCCTCGAGGAGGTGCATTTTATAGACACCATAGTAGCACAATTATTAGATCCTGGTAATTGGATAGCTGTCTTTGGGTGAGGAATAGAGAATACCGAAATATGACACCTCTGTTTTTGAACCTGGGCAATCAGGAAAATGGTCATAACATTGCCTGAAATAGGGAACTCAGGAGGGAAAGCTGTTTTGGGATGTGATGTGGTGGTGGGAAGTGGAGAGGTGGATTTGGCCAGACATACTGTTCAGCCTTTCCTTGAATGTGGGGATGGCCTCTGGCTTCCTTAGTATTGCCTATAGAACCTAGAACTGTGGCCTGCATACAGTGGGTGCTAAATGAATGTTTTTGGTGGAGCTACCTTGGATGGCAGATCCTGGTCCTCCTCTCAAACACTAAATTCAGAGGCCCTGTGGATCCTTATCACCTTTCCATTCAGACTTAACATTAACGGAAATCTCTAGGTATCACTTTACCTATCAATTCCTACCAATTGCAAGCACCTCCGTGGAGGTGTCCCAGGCAAACTGTGATGGTTTTCAGCTCTCCCAGCTTCAGAATATCTCTGCTGAACCCACCAGCTGGATAGTAGCAATTTTCATGTGTTTTCCTCAACTTAAATAGTCCTTCCTTTTGGTTGGTCTTACTCTCTTTTGCTTCAACTTCCTTTTGTACTCTTATGACCAAGGCCCAGGTATAGTCCCAATTCTCTCATTTAACAGTCATCTAAAAAAACCAGTCAGATAATGCTGCATGCTAGTTTACCACTTTGCAGTGACTATTTTACCCTATAACTGAGTAACCTAAGGTTCCTAGGAGCAGATAAAACTCGTTAGCAATCTGTCATTATTTAGTTTTCATTGCCAAGATAATTCTACAAAGTTAATGAATAGCTGGGTTGGTGGGGGCACACACACAGCATGAATGAAGAGAGAAACCATAATTGATGGGCAGCCTCTGTTCTGCTTCTTGGCAGGACATGGGGTACAGATATCTTCATCGCCATCATCATCATCAAAGTGCTTTTATGAAGTGCCTGATTTCTGGGGCTCTGTGCTAGGCCTATACAGAGAACTGCACAGCTCTGGAAATTCAGTTCGACTGTGCATGGTCTGAGACCGGATATTGATGTGGAAACGTGCAAGTTAGATTCAAATCTTCAATATGGTTTAAATCACACATTATATGCTACCATCTCTTCTATGGGTTCCCAGTTATTTCTGGAGTGGAATCTATCCAGGGACTATATCTTGTCTCCTCAATGATATTATTAGCAGCTTGAGGAGCTTACACTTACACTGCTTTCTACAGACTTGCTGTACTGGACACAGATGGTCAGTAAGGGTTGATTAAATCAACCAGACCTGATGGGTAGAGGCAGAGGACCTTTCAAGCTAATTAATTCCTTGTGAACCTGTTTCTTCCTCTATAAAATGGGGATGGTAATTGTAACTATAAACTTCATGGGGTTGTGAGGATGGAGGGCCAATACATGTGAGTTGCTTAGCACTTACATAATCCAGCATTATCTGCTCAGTTGTTAGCTATAAATTAAATAATATTAATTTCTGTCCCCTGCTTAAGTAGGAGACTATGGAAAAGGGTGAGGGCAGCAGCTCTCATACAAATCTGGGTATTCAATTCAGCCTATAGCGGCACTCTAGTCAGTTGCCTATACGTTAGGATTTGAGGGACAAAAGATTTACCCTCTCACGTATCTTCTTCACTTTTCTGCCATATCTCCTGAACAGGTATGCTTTCTTTGATGGGTGTGTGTGTGTGTGTGTGTAGGCGGTTGGCTGCTAGCGAAGGCCCAAGTGGGGATTCGCCCTGGGAGCGAAGGCTCGGACAAAAGTAGTTAGTTATATCGGGCACCTTTTTCAGTGTCCATTCAGCAAACATTTATAGCTGACCTAATCAATGCCAGACATCGCTAGGGTCCTGTACCAAACCAGGTTCCTCCGTTCCACAAACGGAGGAAGCGAGGGACTAAAGTCCGGAAATGCGAACCGAACCGAGTTCTGACAGCTCCCCCGCTACTGCGCAGACGCCCCACAGGCGCGGGCGCGACGCAGCTCTTCCAGCGCGGCGCGAGCTCAGGCAGTCCAATGAGCTCGCGGCGCCGGGGCTGCGCACGCGCCGTTTAGTTTCTCTAGGAAGTCGAGACTTTGTAGTTGAGCGCGAATCTCCGGAGATGAAGTAAGGCCTCAGCTTTCATCTCAGGGAGCTTGTGTTCTGAGGTGGGGCCGCCCACCTCAGACTGCCGGGCCGCGGGGCGGGAGAAGTGCAGAGACTATAGAGACTTAGTCCCTAGTTTTGTGCTCCCGCGCCCGAGGCCAGGCCGCACTTACCTGTCCGCTTTTCTGCCCCTTGTGCAGCCCTTTAACTAAAGTGAAGCTGATCAACGAACTGAATGAGCGTGAGGTCCAGCTTGGGGTGGCGGATAAAGTGTCCTGGCACAACGAGTACAAGGATAGCGACTGGATATTCCTGGGTGAGGTCCATATCTTTATTCAGCAGTGCTCCTTATGCTTTCCTAATATTTTAGCGTGCCTGACCTTCATTGCTCCCGACATTCATCACCCACTTTTATTTCCTTTTTCTGTTTGCCCATAAATCCGTTTTCCATATCTCTTTCCTCCCGCATCTCTAGTTTGCGCTCTCTGCCAGTACAGTGCTCATGATAGTACAGTAAGTGGGACAGTTAGAAGAGTGGAATTCTAGAACTCACGATCTTAACCACCATCCCATATTACTGCTAACCACCCCTCCCTCCCCTTTTCCCTTTCCCTCATTTTCCTCATTTAATTAGCTCCTCCCTTCTGTCCATGGCCATATTACTATCTATATATAAATTGTCACATCCAGTAATTTGATAGTTTGTTCAAAGAGGTTATTACACCAGCCTTTGTGCTAAGCACTTTATATCCATTGTTTTATTTAATTTTTATAACAATTCTCTGAGGTAAGTACTAGTATCCCCATATTACAGCTGAGGAAGGAAACATTTGCAGAGGATTTCCTATGGAATGCTTAACAATTGTCTCTATAATCCTTAGTCTGTGTGAGGTGGGGTTAATACTTACATATTTAAACTGATTTTGGGTTTTAGCTGTGAATTTGTGAGTCAAGAGCAGATGAGTTCAAGGTTGTGGAAGAAGAGTTTTGTGCTGGAAACTATCTGCTTTGTCCATAAGATTCTGGGTGTGAGGAGGATTAGTTTGGTTAGTGGTGACTCTGAGCTTTCCACTCAAAGTTAATTGCTCTTTTTTCTGTAGTACTGCTGCACCTTACATGTGCTTCTGTCAGTGCATCACACTGTGAGTTCTTTGATGGCAGGCCCTGTGACTTACTCTTTCTTGTCTCCCCAGTGCCTAGCCTAGTGTACAGTACATAGTAGACACTTGGTAAATGTTGAACTGAAACGCGGTTTTCTCTTCTAGGAGGGCTTCCTTATCAATTGACCGAAGGGGATATCATCTGTGTGTTTTCACAGTAAGTCTTTCATTTCCTGCCTTCTGGGCCATTGGACTAGTTTGCTTCCATAATGCACTTTGTGACATCCCAAAAGCCATTCATTTTAATTCCAGGCTGACTGGCCTCCCTGCATGGAAGGGCTGGGGCTTCTGCTGTAGTGTAGATCAGTCCTAGGACATAGTTCTAGAACTCTCCCAATGTGGAAAATCCAAGAAGTTGTATGATTTAGGAGGCCGTCTTCGGGATTCTGGTCCATTTTTATTGATTTTTCACTGAGGCTTGTTCAGCCTGGGCCTACACTTGAATAGAGTGGAACTTCCAGGAAGATACTATGTTGGCCCATCTCCTGAGTTTGCGCTCTCTGCCAGTACAGTGCTCATGATAGTACAGTAAGTGGGACAGCTAGAAGAGTGGAATTCTAGAACTCACAATCTTAACCACCATCCCATATTACTGCTAACCACCCCTCCCTCCCCTTTTCCCTTTCCCTCATTTTCCTCAATTAATTAGCTCATTTAATTACTCCTAGTTTACAAACTAGGAGTAAACCATAATCACAGGGCCTTTCTGGGCCCACACCTGTGTGGCATTATGGGATTAGGGTAAAGCACAGAGGAATTGGGAAAAAAGCAGAAAGTTTAGGCAGTAGTTTGCTTTCTTTGTTCCTAGATGAGTGTGAGCAGAATGAATCTCTATCCAGAGGCCGCGAATCACAGGCAGATGAGAAATAAGAATGAACAGGAGACCCATTATTCATTCTGCTATGAGGTGATAGGCACAGTACTGGGTGGGAGAGTCTTGGCAGCTCACACTGGTAGTGGTAGCTGGTAGGAGAGGGGCTAGGCACAATTCCATAGATGGACAGAGTGGTTAGATAGTCTGTAGGGTCAGAGGGCCTTGGCAGTTCATAGGAGCAGAGGGCCAGGGCCTCTGGGTTGTACAGTCTTCAGAGGCATAGGACTGTTGCAGAGAACTTAGCATGTATAGGCAAAGGATCATGGCAATAGGGACTGGGCAAGTGAACAGCCAGCACATTCTGGCAGAGGCATTGCCATTGCAGGGGATGGTTGGGTTATCCTACTGGCAGGGGGCCCTGGCTGAGTGGTTGGGCACCATATAGGGCAGAAAGCCAAAAAAAGAAATTGGGCAGTACAAGTGAGAAGAAGACCATGGTGGAGGGCCTGGGCAGCCCAACACAGGCAGAGGGCCCTGGCAAGGAGAGAGGCTGCTTCCTCCAACTTCTGGGTGTTGGGAAGTTCACAGCAGATGCAGCCTGTAATTTCCATTCTTTCATGTTATTTCTCCATGGTCCAGCCTTCCATATAGGAGTGGTTTTGTTTTATTTGCATTGACTAATGAGTTAGTGTGTGTTTTTATTCTGATTCTCTATTTTGGCCACACACATTGGTCTCCTGAAGATTGCCTTTGCCACTCTTAACAATGATTTTCAAAAAATATTTTGTTTTCTGATTTTCAAGATAATGTATAATCATTATAGCACATTTGGCTAAAAAGTAAAGTATAAGTAAGAAAATAGAATATACTTGAAGGAAAAACTTAACATTTTGGTATATTTCCTTATCATCTTAAAAAATGTTGGGGATTATTTCCACTATTTTGCTGTTAATAAATTATACTTCAGTGTACAGTGTAGTATATACATCTTCACATCTCTGATGGTTTCCTTAGTGAAATTACTGGATCAATATATTAGCAGTTTTAAGATGTTTTATAAACAGTGCCAGATTGCTCTCAGAAAAGGTTCTGCCAGTTTCCACTCTCACTAGAATGCCCATTTTTCAGAATCCAAATGAGCAATAGTTATTTTAAAAAATATTTGCCATGTGGCTTCTCATTATTATTTAACTTTGCCTTTATTTCATCATCAGTGAGGTTGAACATCTTTTCATAGATTTACAGGTTATTAGTATTTCTTTTTCTTTGTAAATTGTCTATTAATAGCCTGTGCCTACTTTTTTCTTTTGGTATGTTCCTCATTTTCTTACTGAGTTTACAAGAGCCCTTTATGTATTAAGGATATTAACTCTTTGCTGTAATACTTTGTCATGCATTGTTTACTGTGGATTTATTTTTTTAAAATTTGATGTGTTATACTATGTTGCCATCATTATTATTTCCTGATGCTCAAATTTTCCCATTTTGGTCTGTAGGAGTCCCTTCAAGTCAACTCCTATATTCTTTTTTCCTTTTAGCTTATATTTTGAAATAATTCCAGGCTTAAAAAAGACAAGTTACAAAATAGTATTAAAAAATACCTATATCCCCTTTACTCGGAGTCTGCAGATGTTAGCATTTTATCACATTTGCTTTGTCGTTATTTATTTCTACAGATAGATATTATTTTTTTCTGAACCATTTGAGAGTCAGTTGTAGATGTGATGTCCATTTATCCCTAAGTTCTTCAATGTGTATTTCCTAAAAAATAAGGACATTCTGTTTTTTAACCTCAGTATAGTGATCAAGTTCAGGAAATTAATATGGATAAAATGTTATTATCTGTATATAGACTTGATTCAACTTCAAAAGTTGTCCCAGTAATGCCCTTAATATCAAAAGGAAAGAAATTGTTTTCTGGTCCTTTATCTGTAATATAAATTATAAATATTTTCTCCTAGTTTGTCATTTGCCTTTTGACTTTGCTTATTGCGTCTTTTTTGCTGTGGTATTATTTAAAAAATTTTTTGTATATTGATTCATATTTATAAATTGTATGGTGAAATTGACTTTTTAGGTTATGTACAGTCCTATAAGTTTTATTACATGTATAGATTTGTGTAATCGCCCCCACAATTAGGATGAAAAACAGTTCCATTTTCCCCAAAACTCCCTTATGCTATATCCCTTTATAGTCTTCCCCTCTAGTTTTTATGTGGTTAAATTGATCCATCTTTTCTTGTATTGTTTTTGGATTTTTAGTTGTAATTAGAAAGTATTTTTCCCCACCCACCCACCTGTGTACTCTTTTAGTGTTTGTATGGTTTCAATTTTATGCATTGAAATCTCTGATCCATTTATAGAAACATCCATATCTTCCTCAGAAAACTGGGACATCACCCTTATCATAACTAATTTTTCCATATATACTTGAGAGTCTTTCTTGGCTTTGTATTCTGTTCCATGGTTTGTTTCTTCATGTGCTGATACTACACTAATTAATCATAGAAGCTTTTCAGTCTGGGAGAGTTACTTCCCTTCATTGTTCTTTTTTTAAAGTTTTCCCAGCTATTCTTACATGATCAATTTCTTTTTGAATTTTATTTTGGTATCATTAATCTACAATTACATGAAGGACATTATGTTTACTAGGTTCCCCCCTTCACCAAGTACCCCCCATATACCTGTTCACTGTCACTGTCCATCAACACAGTAAGATGCTGTAAAATCACTACTTCTCTTCTCTGTGTTGCACAGCCCTCCCTGTGCCCCCCCACACTATACATGTTAATCGTAATGCCCCCTTTCTTTTTTCCCACCCTTATCCCTCCCTTCCCACCCATCCTCCCCAGTCCCTTTCCCTTTGGTAACTGTTAGTCCATTCTTGGGTTCTGTGCTTCTGCTGCTGTTCTGTTCCTTCAGTTTTCTTTTGTTCTTATACTCCACATATGAGTGAAATCACTTGGTACTTATCTTTCTCCACCTGGCTTATTTCACTGAGCATAATACCCTCTAGCTCCATCCATGTTGTTGCAAACGGTAGGATCTTTTCTTTTCTTATAGCTGAGTAATATTCCATTGTGTATATGTACCACATATTCTTTATTCATTCATCTACTGATGGACATTTAGGTTGCTTCTATATCTTGGCTATTGTAAATAGTGCAGCGATAAACATAGGGGTGCATCTGTCTTTTTCAAACTGGAGTGCTGCATTCTTAGGGTAAATTCCTAGAAGTGGAATTCCTGGGTCAAATGGTATTTCTATATTGAGCATTTTGAGGAACCTCCATACTGCTTTCCACAATGGTTGAACTAATTTACATTCCCACCAGCAGAGTAGGAGGGTTCCCCTTTCTCCACAACCTCGCCAACATTTGTTCATTTGTTGTTGTTTGTCTTTTGGATGGTAGCCATCCTTACTGGTGTGAGATGATATCTCATTGTGGTTTTAATTTGCATTTCTCTGATGACAAGTGATATGGAGCATCTTTTCATGTGTCTGTTGGCCATCTGAATTTCTTCTTTGGAGAACTGTCTATTCAGCTCCTCTGCCCATTTTTTAATTGGATTATTTGCTTTTTGTTTGTTGAGGTGTGTGAGCTCTTTCTATATTTTGGATATCAACCCTTTATTGGATCTGTAATTTATGAATATATTCTCCCATACTGTAGGATACCTTTTTGTTCTATTGATGGTGTCCTTTGCTGTACAGAAGCTTTTCAGCTTGATATAGTCCCATTTGTTCATTTTTGCTTTTGTTTCCCTTGTCCAGGGAGATGTGCTCAAGAAGAGGTCACTCATGTTTATGTCTAAGAGATTTTTGCCTATGTCTTTTTCAAAGAGTTTTATGGTTTCATGATTTACATTCAAGTCTTTGATCCATTTTGAATTTACTTTTGTGTATGGGGTTAGACAGTGATCCAGTTTCATTCTCCTACATGTAGCTGTCCAGTTTTGCCAGAACCATCTGTTGAAGAGACTGTCATTTCGCCATTGTATGTCCATGGCCCCTTTATCGAATATTAATTGACCATATATGTTTGGGTTAATGTTTGGAGACTCTATTCTGTTCCATTGGTCTGTGGCTGTGTTCTTGTGCAAGTACCAAATTGTCTTGATTACTGTGGCTTTGTAGTAGAGCTTGAAGTTGGGGAGTGAGATCCTCCCCACTTTATTATTCTTTCTCAGGATTGCTTTAGCTAGTCAGGGTATTTGGTGTTTCCATATGAATTTTTGAACTATTTGTTCCAGTTCATTGAAGAATGCTGTTGGTAGTTTGATAGGGATTGCATCGAATCTGTATATTGCTTTGGGCAGGATGGCCATTTTGACGATATTAATTCTTCCTAGTCAAGAGCATGGGATGAGTTTCCATTTGTTAGTGACCTCTTTAATTTCTCTTAAGAGTATCTTATAGTTTTCAGTGTATAGGTCTTTCACTTCCTTGGTTAGGTTTATTCCTCGGTATTTTATTCTTTTTGTTGCTATTGTGAATGGAATTGTCTTCCTGATTTCTCTTTCTATTAGTTTATTGTGAGTGTATAGGAAAGCCACAGATTTCTGTGTGTTAATTTTGTATCCTGCAACTTTGCTGAATTCTGATATTAGCTCTAGTAGTTTTGGAGTGGAGTCTTTAGGGTTTTTTATGTACAATATCATGTCATCTGCAAATAGTGACAGTTTAACTTCTCCTTTACTAATCTGGATTCCTTGTATTTATTTGTTTTGTCTGATTGCCATGGCTAGGACCTCCAGTACTATGTTAAATAACAGTGGGGAGAGTGGGCATCCCTGTCTTGTTCCCGATCACAGAGGAAAAGCTTTCAGCTTCTCACTGTTCAGTATGATGTTATTAGCTGTGGGTTTATCATATATGGCCTTTATTATGTTGAGGTACTTGCTCTCTATACCCATTTTGTTGAGAGTTTTTATCATGAATGGATGTTGAATTTTATCTAATGCTTTTTCAGTGTCTATGGAGATGATCATGTGGTTTTTGTCTTTCTTTTTGTTGATGTGGTGGATGATGTTGATGGATTTTTGAATGTTGTACCATCCTTGCATTCCTGGGATGAATCCCACTTGGTCATGGTGTATGATCCTTTTGATGTATTTTTGAATTCGGTTTGCTAATATTTTGTTGAGTATTTTTGCATCTACGTTCATCAGGGATATTGGTCTGTAGTTTTCTTTTTTGGTGGGGTCTTTGCCTGGTTTTGGTATTAGGGTGATGTTGGCTTCATAGAATGAGTTTGGGAGTATGCCCTCCTCTTCTATTTTTTGGAAAACTTTAAGGAGAATGGGTATTATGTCTTCTCTGTATGTCTGATAAAATTCCGAGGTAAATCCATCTGGCCCGGGGGTTTTGTTCTTGGGTAGTTTTTTGATTACCGCTTCAATTTCGTTGCTGGTAATTGGTCTGTTTAGATTTTCTGTTTCTTTCTGGGTCAGTCTTGGAAGGTTGTATTTTTCTAGGAAGTTGTCCATTTCTCCTAGGTTTCCCAGCTTGTTAGCATATAGGTTTTCATAGTACTCTCTAATGGTTCTTTGTATTTCTGTGGGGTCCGTTGTGATTTTTCCTTTCTCATTTCTGATTCTGTTGATGTGTGTTGACTCTCTTTTCCTCTTAATAAGTCTGGCTAGAGGCTTATCTATTTTGTTTATTTTGTCGAAGAACCAGCTCTTGGTTTCATTGATTTTTGCTATTGTTTTATTCTTCTCAATTTTATTTATTTCTTCTCTGATCTTTATTATGTCCCTCCTTCTGCTGACCTTAGGCCTCATTTGTTCTTTTTTTTCTAATTTCGATAATTGTGACATTAGACCATTCATTTGGGATTGTTCTTCCTTCTTTAAATATGCCTGGATTGCTATATACTTTCCTCTTAAGACTGCTTTAGCTGTATCCCACAGTAGTTGGGGCTTTGTGTTGTTGTTGTTTGTTTCCATATATTGCTGGATCTCCATTTTGATTTGGTCATTGATCCATTGATTATTTAGGAGCTTGTTGTTAAGCCTCCATGTGTTTGTGAGCCTTTTTGCTTTCTTTGTACAATTTATTTCTAGTTTTATGCCTTTGTGGTCTGAAAAGTTGGTTGGTAGGATTTCAATCTTTTGGAATTATCTGAGGCTCTTTTTGCGGCCCAGTATGTGGTCTATTCTGGAGAATGTTCCATGTGCACTTGAGAAGAATGTGTATCCTGTTGCTTTTGGATGTAGAGTTCTGTAGATGTCTATTAGGTCCATCTGTTCTAGTGTGTTGTTCAGTGCCTTTGTGTCCTTACTTATTTTCTGTCTGGTGGATCTGTCCTTTGGAGTGAGTGGTGTGTTGAAGTCTCCTAGAATGAATGCATTGCATTCTATTTCCTCCTTTAATTCTGTTAGTATTTGTTTCACATATGTTGGTGCTCCTGTATTGGATGCATATATATTTATAATGGTTATATCCTCTTGTTGGACTGAGCCCTTTATCATTATGTAATGTCCTTCTTTATCTTTTGTTACTTTCTTTATTTTGAAGTCTATTTTGTCTGACACTAGTATTGCAACACCTGCTTTTTTCTCTCTGTTGTTTGTGTGAAATATCTTTTTCCATCCCTTGACTTTAAGTCTGTGCATGTCTTTAGGTTTGAGGTGAGTCTCTTGTAAGCAGCATATGGATGGGTCTTGCTTTTTTATCCATTCTATTACTCTGTGTCTTTTGATTGGTGCTTTCAGTCTGTTTACATTTAGGGTGATTATTGAAAGGTATGTACTTATTGCCATTGCAGGCTTTAAGTTTGTGGTTACCAAAGGTTCAAGGTTAGCTTCTTTACTATTTTACTGTCTAACTTAACTCGCTTATTGAGCTATTATAAACACGGTCTGATGATTCTTTATTTCTCTCCCTTATTCCTCCTCCTCCCTTCTTCATATGTTGGGTGTTTTGTTCTGTGCTCTTTTTAGGCGTGCTCCCATCTAGAGCAGTCCCTGTAAGAAGCCTTGTAGAGGTGGTTTGTGGGAGGCAAATTCCCTCAATTTTTGCTTGTCTGGGCATTCTTTAATCCCTCCTTCATATTTAAATGATAATCGTGCTGGATACAGTATTCTTGGTTCGAGGCCCTTCTGTTTCTTTGCATTAAGTATATTGTGCCATTCTCTTCTGGCCTGTAGAGTTTCTGTTGAGAAGTCTGATGATAGCCTGATGGGTTTTCCTTTGTAGGTGACCTTTTTTTTTCTCTCTGGCTGCCTCTTTAATACTTTGTCCTTGTCTTTGATCTTTGCCATTTTAATTATTATGTGTCTTGGTGTTGCCCTCCTTGGATCCTTTGTCATGGGAGTTCTGTGTACCTCTGTGGTCTGAGAGGCTATTTACTCCCCTAGTTTGGGGAAGTTTTCAGCAATTATTTCTTGAAAGACACTTTCTATCCCTTTTTCTCTCTCTTCTTCTTCTGGTACCCCTATAATGCAGATATTGTTCCATTTTGATTGGTCACACAGTTCTCTTAAAATTCTTTCATTCCTGGAGATCCTTTTATCTCTCTCTGCATCAGCTTCTCTGCGTTTCTGTTCTCTGTTTTCTAGTCCATTAATGGTCTCTTGCATCTCGTCCATTCTGTTTTGAAGTCCTTCCAGAGCTTGTTTTATTTCTGTATTCTCCCTCCTTAGTTCTTGCATATTTCTCTGCAAGTCCATCAGCATGGTTATGACTTTTGTTTTGAATTCTTTTTCAGGAAGACTGGTTAAATCTATCTCCCCAGGTTCCTTCTCAGGGGAAGATGTAGAAGGTGTCGAAGCTGTCTGGGTTAGTCTTGCCTGGATCAAATTTTTTTGCCTTTTCATGTTGATAGGTGCAGTGGAGTGCTATTGACGCTTCTATCAGCTGGGAGAGTCAAGACTCTTTCCACTTGGCTCCTGGCCTTTCTTTACTGGGAGAGCTGCGACCCCTAGTGGCTTGTGTTGGGCAATTGCATGTAGATTGGGTCTCTGTATCTTGCCCTGCCGGTATGGAGGAAGCTCCCTTGCTGTGGGCATGGCCAGCCTCAGGCTGCTGCTCTGCTATGGCGGGGCCCAGGAGGGGTAATGGATGGGGGGCTGTTTCGATGTTTACCTCTGTGAGGGGTCTCAGAGCTGTTGCCCAGGGGGTTAGTGCACCTGGAGTTTCCTGGAATTTCCAGCTGCTGGACTGTGACCCGGGATGCTTCCGTCCAGCCGTGGGGTCCCTTTCCCTTTAAGACTTTCAAAAAGCACTCGCTTTTCTTTGTCACAGGGGCGCCGGCTTTGGGACCCGCTCAAAGGTCTTACTGTCCTGTTTCCCTAGTGTCCAGCACCCCACGCATGCACTGTGTCTGCGCTCTGGTGTGGATGGGTAGGGCTTGGTGTTTAGCAGTCCTAGACTCCCTCTCCCTCTCTGCTCCTACTCCTCTCCTCCCGCTGGGAGCTGGGGGGAGGGGCGCTCGGGCCCCGCCGGGTCGGGGCTTGTATCTTACCCCTTTCACCAGGCGCTGGGTTCTCGAAGGTGTGGATGTAGTCTGGCTGTTGTCCTGTGTCTTCTGGTCTCTCTTTTAGGATTAGTTGTATTTGTTGTATTTTCAATAATATATATGTTTTTAGGAGGAGATTCCCACTGTCCTACTCACGCCGACATCTTGGCTCCACCCCCCCACAACTTGTATTTTTAACTGGGAGTATATTAAATTTAGTATTTACTTTGGGGAACATTTTGATATGTTTATGTTGAGTCATCCTATCCAAGAGCAGGGGATATCTTTATATTTGTTCAAATTTATGTGTGTTTCAGGAGTTTTAAAATGTTTTCCTTATATAGGCTTTGTGCGTTGCTTGCTAAGTTTATTTCTAAGTATTTTGTCCTTTTTCTCTTTTGCTGTTACCAATGGGTTTCTCTTCCATTATGTCTTCTGATCACTGATTATTGTTTGTGTGTAAGAGGGTGATTTATTTTTGTTAACTTTATATCCCTTAATCAGTTGTTACACTCAGTATAACATTTTTAACATTGCCATTGATTCTCTTAGGTTTTCTATATATACTATATAATATATAGTCTTCAAACAGATAGTTTTACTTCTTTTTCATTTCTTATATCTGTTTTCTTCAATACCTACAATAGTAAATAGTTTTAAATAGTTCTTGACCTTAAGTTGAATAGTCTCTAGTACACGTTTTCCCCATCCTCCAGAAGCAATTACCATTTCCTAACCACAAAAATCCTCTTTGGATTTACTTTGGTTAGCAAAAACATGTACTAATGTGGGTCGTTCATAAAAGCAAAGTGGCTTAAAGTGAACATTATGACAGTGAGGGAAAGCTATTATTTTCTATTATGTAAGATGTTAGATTTTGGGCCAAAGTGTATGTATGTGGTCATGTCATAATGTAATCCACTAGCTCCTATTTTATTTTTATGACTTTATTTTTTAATTTATGAAGCTTTAACTTATCTGTAATTTATATTTATATAAGGGATAAGGTAGAATTTTTTCCATTTTCGATTTAATCTATTCTTGCTTTTATCTTTATTAACTCCCATCTGCTTTCCTTAGATTTGCTTTCTTCTATATTTATTTTTTTCTTTTTTAACAATACAATTCTTTAAGGTTATAGGTTTTGCTGAGCTATATCCCAATGGTTTTGGTATATATTCTTCTTCTCATTTTTGTTATTTTCTAAGTAGCTTGCCATCGATCTTTTTCTGTATTTGTTTCACTTTATCTTTCATCCATTATGTTATCTAGGAGAGTAGGTTTCAAGTTCTACTTAGTAGAATGTTTTTTATTTAAAGTATTAGTTCCAGCTTTACAATGTTGTGATTGGAGAACATGGTCTATTTTATTTTAGAGGATATTGAGGTTTACTTTAAAACCTATTCTGTAGTCACGTTTAATACATGTTTCATGGGTTCCTGAGAAGAAATTGCCATCTTTTTCTAAGATTCTGTGTATCTACTAGTCTGACATTAGTATTTGTTCACAATATAATTGTTATTTTTGTGTATTTATATTACATTATTATATATTAGTTCCACTGATCTTATTTTTATCAGCTTTATATGTTACAAACTTTAAGCTTTATGGGATGTGAAAAATTGCATAACTTCCATTATTAGTTTTTCTTTGTATTTCTAATAGTCTTTTTATATTAAAACTTTTGATTTGTTAATTTATGCATGAATTTTAAGACTTATACTCTCGTTATGTATTAGGGCCTTTATCCATATAAAGGAGCCCCTTCTTAGTCCTGTTAAAAATTGTTTTTCTCTTGAATTCATCTATCTTAATATTACCACCCATTTTTTAAAAATGAAGTATCATTGATATACAATCCTATGTTGGTTTCAAGTATCCCACCTGTTTTTTAATTATGTGTTCCTGCTGTATCCTTGCCTGATTTTATTTTTAACCTTTCTATGTCATCTTCTAGATGTGTGTCCTGTATAGACTATATTACTTGAATTTTGTTTTGTCATCCAGTCTGAAAGTTTTGCATTTTAAATCAATAGTGTCTTACTCTTTTATAAAATAAATAGATATGGAGAGATTGTTAACATTAATCTGGTACGGGACAAGAAGACTGGGAAATCCAAAGGATTCTGTTTCCTTTGCTATGAAGACCAGAGAAGCACAATTCTGGCTGTTGACAATTTTAATGGGATCAAGGTGAGTGTGCTTACTAGGCAGGGTTTATTTTAGCTGGACTTTTCCTGTGTGTAGGGTTTCAGTTTCATTTCCTACCCGACTGCCAAATGCTTGAGGACAGTACTGGTCAGCTGGGTGTGTTGTGAGAGTTGTGGAGGGGTGGGGATATACTGACCAGGGAATGATCTCAGGAAATAATTCCATTGACTCATGATCCTGCCAGCACTTGTTCCTTTTTCCCCATCTGTTAGAAAACCATCTCCGAGGAGCATAGGTACCCCCTCAGTGCCCCAGCCAGGCCCCTGTTTCTCACCTTTGCCTCTTCACACCCCACTCTCATTGTTGGTGTATGGAGAATGAAGAGACTGGCAAACACTGTTCTTCCATCCTGTCCTGTGTCAGGAGATTTGGGGCTACACTGTGGCTCCATGACCTAGGACATAGTCATATATGTCATTATGTATGTTCACTGACATTGCAGTGCTGGACCCTGGAGATTTTCTCATTAAAATCTGATGAGAGTAATTTAATCTGATCTGGTTTTCTTTCCTCTGTTCCCTCTCACCCTCACCCTTGTGAATGAGACCTGGGGCTGAGCTTAGGGGATGAGGCAACTCAGGCTTATCTGTGCTCCCCATGGTCCCTGCACTCATTTAGGAAAAGCACTGCAGTTAAATGAGCATTGTCACAGGTTAGGGGGATGACTCTTGACTTGGAGAGTTTATCACTGATTACACTGGTATGGAACAGCTAGAGACCGTAGGACAGGGTGGAACAAGGTTCTAGGTTTCATTTTTAAGAGAGCTAGCAGTCGAAGTCAAAAGGAAGGTTTCAAAAATGTCTTGAAATGGGAAATAGGATAGATGTTTGAGCTGCTTCTGCTCAGGCTTAAAGGTAGGAATAAACCTGCTCTTGTATTAGAACAATAAAAGTGAGACTTCTCAAATTTCAGATGGCTTTGCCTATAGAATAAGTCCATATCCAAGTGTTTTTTAAATGTGGGGTCCAGTTTTTAAAAATTATTGTTTACCTGGACAGTTGTGATTTACAGTGAAAGTGTCAGTGTGAGCCAGTTGTTCCAGTATGGTGGGCGTAGAGCAAGGTGGGAGGGCTTAAGATTTCTTCCCCCTCCCTACTATTGGTCTGCTTTGGCTTCATCCTAATTGCTATGTTGAGAAAGCAGCTGTAGCATTGAGCTCAATTTCAGGAATTTCTTCTGGCTGCCAGGCCACAGTATGTTTCATTGTAAATTGATGTTACAGATTGAGGATTATTCAGTGTTCCTGCATCTAAATTCTCCAAGTTTTCCTAGCTACTTGTGCTTTGGGGCAGTACTTCCTGGGTTTTTTGCACTTTCATGGCACATGTAGAACATGCAGATATTTGAATTGCGCACTGGGGTGAATGGGTGAGGCTGCCTAGTACAAATGCCTTGGGGTCTTCAGCTGCCCCAGGCCCTATCTGGCTACCCCAAGAGCTGAGCAAATTAATATCTCGATATATGTGCTGTGACATAACCAATTGGGCAGGTCTGCCTTAGAGATTTCCCCAGAAATGGATTTAGCAGTTAGGTAATGGGTATGGTTCAAACCATGGCTTTCTGGAGCTGGGTTCAGATAGTTTGATATAGGAGGGTTTTCTTTGCTGAATAATTACCCGTCTGTCTTAGATCAAAGGAAGGACTATCCGAGTGGATCATGTGTCTAACTATCAGACTTCTAAGGACTCAGAAGAGGTTGATGATGTAACAAAAGAGCTCCAGGAGAAGGGCTGTGGGATTCATACCTCCTCACTGTGTTCATATGAGAGCTCTGAAGATGACAAACGCACAAAAAAACACAAGACAGGTAAAGCATTAAGACCAAGAGAAGGTTCTGGGGAGTCTTAAGTGTTTGTTCTTGCTAGCATTCATTACAGCAATCAGTTCTTAAGTGTGATAATCAGTTCTTAAGTGTGAAGGGGGAAAGTGTGGAACCTTACTTTAATTGGGAAAGGAGAGTTATCAGTGGAAAGCTAATACTGTGGATTAAGTACTGTCTCCAAAATTCATGTTGTTGAAATCCTAACCCTGAGTACCTCACCTCAGAATGTGACTGTATTTGGACATAGGGTCTTTAAAAAGGCAATTAAGGATTGAATTGCCTTATATAGCAACTTGGTATATCAAGGGTGACAGACATCCAACCTGGCTTCTCAGAGGCACTTTCTTGGAAGTTTAGACTATGACTGCTTCACATTGCTGCCAGGGATGCTTTTCTTTCACATATCCTCCATCTGCTGTACCTTCCATTTCTTACTGGTTGCACCCTTTTTTTTCGTCCAGACAAAAAGGGAAAAAAGAAAAGAAAGAAAGACAAGGAGAAAAATGACTGGGAGGTACAGGCAGAGCAGCCAGTCTCCTCTTCATTGCCCAGAAGCAAGATGATAAAGGAAAAGGATGACCCTGGCTCTAAAAAGCACAGCAGCAAGAATTCGGAGAGGGGTCAGAAGTCAGAGTCCAGGGAAACACAGAAGCACCACCCCAGCTCCCCTGAAGTTGGGACAACCTGCCCTGGTGGAGCAAAGGATCGAAAGAGGGAGCTGAAGAAGGAGAAGCCCAAGCATGAACACAAGTCCTCAAGGAGGAGGGAAGAAAGAGAAGAAAAGAATAGGAATAGAGACAGAGGTCGGAGCTCAGACACCCATTCTAGCTGGCACAATGGGCGATCAGAAGGCTGTAGTCATAGAAGTGGAAGCAGGAGTGGAGGTAAATCCCATAGGCATAAAAGGGCCTGGCATTCCCGGGATGGTGTGTCCTCCAATCCCAGTGAGCATGGGCATCGCTGATGCTGCAGCTTGTTCAACTGCTTGGCAGAATTGGAAATAAAATACTTTAAATGTTTTTAAAATACAATGAAATTCAGTTATGCTTTTTACTATTTCTATGTGTGAAATCTCTGGGGCTGAAATTCTTTTAGTCCCTTGAGTATTGTGGTCATTGAGAGAGTTATAGTTCCAACAGCCAAATGTCCTAGACTTTTGAGCAAGAATCATTGTCTTTGGGAATATGCTTGGTACTTATCAGAGGATGTATCCTAAATTTTGATTTGTAAATATGGCCCTTGAATTTATGACCCCAGTTTATGATGAAATAGCCAGAAAAGGGGAAATGCCAGGGAGTTCTAGAATTCTAGTCTTTGTGCTAGGTGTTTAGAACTCTTGCAGTGACCCCTCCTGTTGGTAAGTAGAATCATAGCATGGAGAAGTGTGGCTTAACTAGGTTCAGACAGGTTGATATGAATTTGGTGATGATTCTTAACACAGCCTGCTCCCTTCCTACCCTATCCCTCCTTTTTGGGAATTTTAAATGTCTTTTATTTTCGGTTGACATGTCTCCACATTTTTTCCCTTGCAGTTTATTTATGTATTTATTTCTATTGAGGTGAAATTCACATAACATAAAATTAACCATTTTAAAGGGAACAATTCAGTGACACTTGGTACATTCAATGTTATAAAACCACCACTCTTACCTAGTTCTAAAACATTTTATCACCCCAAAATGAAACTCTGTATCCATTAAATGGTTACTCCCCACTCCATCTTCTTCCTTGTCTGTGGCAGCCACAAACCTGCTTTCCATTTCTATGCATTTACCTATTCTGTACATTTCATGTAAGTGGAATCATACAGTATGTGGCCTTTGTATCTGGTGTCTTTCACTTAGTGTAATGATTTTCAGGTTCATCCATGATATGTAGCATGTCTTAGTACTTCTTTTCTTTATTCTACTTTTTTATTTTTGAAGCATAGTTGACATACAATCTTGTATTGGTTTCAAGTATATAACCCAGTGGTTCACCAGTTACCAACTTACTGAATCCCTAGCCCAACTAGTGTGCTTACTATCTGTCAATATAGATGTTACAGAACCATGAGCTATGTTCTACATGGTGTACTACCATCCCCATGACCAACCTACATCATGATTGAGAACATTTGTGCCCCTTTATCCCTCTCACCCTGCCCACCCACGTACCCCAACCCCTCTCCCATGGTAACCACCAGTCACTCCTCAGTATGTATGAGTCTACTGCTGTTTTGTTCATTTTGTTTTGTTTTTAAATTCCACAAATAAGTAAAATCATATGGCATTTGTCTTTCTCTGCCTGGCTTATTTCACTTAGCATAATATACTCTAGGTCCATTCATGTTGCAAATGCCAGTATCTCTTGTATATGGATGAATAATATTCCATTGTGTATATGTACAACCTCTTTATTTACTCATCTATTGATGGACACTTTTGGTTGCTTCTGTATCTTAGCTATTGTAAATAATGTGGTGAAAAACAGCAGTGGATATATCTTTTCCAATCAGGGATTTCATTTTCTTCAAGTAAATTCCTAGCAGTGGAATTACTGGGTCGTATGATACTCTATTTTTAGTTTTTTGAGGAACCTCTGCACCAATTTGCATTCAACAGTGTAGGAGGGTCCCCTTTCTTCCACATCCTCACCAATGCTTTTTATTTCTTGTCTTTTGTATAGAGAGAGGCCATTCTAACTGGTATGAGGTGATACCTCATTGTGGTTTTGATTTGCATTTCCCTGATGACTGGCAATGTGGAGCATCTTTCCCTGTGCCTGTTGGCCATCTGTATTTCTTCTTTGGAGAAATGCCTGTTCAGGTCCTCTGCCCATTTTTTAATTGGGTTATTAGTTTTTTTGGTGTTGAGGTGTATGAGTTCTTTATATATTTTGGATGTTAACCCCTTATTGGACAAATCATTTACAAATATATTCTCCTATTAAGTTGGTTGTTACTTCTGTTTGTGGTATCCTTTGCTGTACAGAAGCTTTTAAATTTGATGTCCCACTTGTTTATTTTTTATGTTGTTTCCCTTGCCCAGAGAGATGTGTCCAGAAAAAAATTGTTCATGCTTATGTTCAGGAAATTTTTGCCTATGTTTTCCTCTTAAGAATTTTATGGCTTCATGTCTTACATTCAGGTCTTTGATTCATTTAGAGTTTACTTTTGCATGTCGGGTTAGATAGCAATCCAGTTTCATTTCTTGCATGTAGCTGTCCAGTTGTTGAAGAGGCTGTCTGTTCTCCATTGTATATTCATGGCTCCTTTATCATGTATTAATTGACCATATATGCCTGTGTTTATATCTGGGCTCTCTATTCTGTTCCACTGATCTACAGATTTGTTCTTATGCCAGTACCGTACTGCTTTGATTACTCTAGCTTTGTAGTATATCTTGAAGTAAGGGAGTGTAATACCCCCAGCTTTGTTCTTCTTTCTCAGGATTGCCTTGGCTATTTGGGATCTTTTGTGGTTCCAAATTAATTTTAGGATTATTTGTTCTAATTCATTGAAAAACTTCATTGGTATCTTGATAGGGATGGCATTGAATCTGTAAATTGCTTTGGGCAGGATGTCCATTTTGACAATATTAATTCTTCCTGTCCATGAGCACAGGATAGATTTCTCTCATGAGTGTCTTATAGTTTTCAGAATACAGGTCTTTCACTAGTTTGATTAGGTTTGTTTCTAGGTATTTTATTCTTTATTTTTTTTTTGAGAGGGCATCTCCCATGTTTATTGATCAAATGGTTGTTAACAACAATAAAATTTTGTATAGGGGACTCAATGCACAATCATTAATCAACCCCAAGCCTAATTCTCAACAGTCTCCAATCTTCTGAAGCATAATGAACAAGTTCTTACATGGTGAACAAATTCATCATAGTGAATAAGTTCTTACATGGTGAACAGTGCAAGGGCAGTCATCACAGAAACTTTTGGTTTTGATCATGCATCATGAACTATAAACAATCAGGTCAAATATGAATATTCGTTTGATTTTCATACTTGATTTATATGTGAATCCCACATTTCTCCCTTATTATTATTATTATTATTATTTTTAATAAAATGCTCAAGTGGTAGGTAGATGCAAGATAAAGGTAGAAAACACAGTTTAGTGCTGTAAGAGGGCAAATGTAGATGATCATGTCTGTGCCTATAGACTAAGTATTAATCCAAGTTAGACAAGGGCAACAAAACATCTACAGATGCAGAAGATTTCTCTCAAAACAGGGGGGGTGAGGTTCTAAGCCTAATCTCTGTTGATCCCCAATTTCTCACCTGATGGCCCCCCTGCGACTGTGCCTGTCTTAGGTTGTTCCTCCCTTGAGGAATCTTATCCGTCTCTGGCTAACCAGTCATCTTCCGGGGCCATACAGGGAAATGTGAAGTTGGTAAGTGAGAGAGAAGCAATATTGTTTGAAAAGGTTACCTTTTTACTTCTTTGCAGATTTATGCCCTGTGGCTTCTATGCCCAGCATTTGTCTTGAGGTATCTTTACCACTTGGAAGAATTATGATACTCGGTAATTTCGATATGAGGCATGAATTCTACTTAAGGGTTGTAATTAGGAAGGAAGAAGAAAAGCTATAGAAGTAGCAGGCGGAAGAAAACATGGGAAGATTGATTATTTCTTTGACATATCTTCTTGTAGAGTAACATAAGCATGTATAGGTTTTAAACTACTAATTAAATTGCGTACACACATTAACATAATAGGAATACAGCTACATAACCAAAGCAGACCTACAATTACCAGTCATCTCCAGTGAAACCAAAAAAACCAGTTAGGCACCCTAGGCATTTGTGAAAACTTATCAATGATATGATGGATATTGTCTAACTGAATTTGAATAGTTTGAGAAAAATCAGACAAATTAAAACAACACATTCCTGGGAACTGTTCACATTCCATATGTTCTTTTAACAGTAGATAGTCTATAGTCGCAAGATTTTGGAGCGCTGCAACTTGCACTTCTCCTAATTCTTGGTTGAGTTCCGACAGTATAGATCCAGTCAAATTTGTTGTTTTACTGTATGCACAGGCCAGCTTAGATATCTCCTTCTTCATTCCAATGGCAAGTCCAGGAACCGGTGGGATGAATGCAGCTACAACTGCAACAGCGCCAGGATCTTTGTTGCAGTTTTTTGATGATCATCTTCTGGAATGACTCTTCCAGAGAATGTTGATGTTAGAAGTTCTTCTTCATATCGTATCTTAATTCGTTTTCTGGGTAACCAAATTAGGCTTTGATCCTCTGTATAAACACAAACAAACCCTTTGCCCACACTTTGATATGCCCTTTATACCATTGTGAAGAACTTATTGGAGATCACCACACAGGAACTGCTTTTTTTTTTTTTTAAGAGAAAGGAATATTATCAGAAAAATGTATTTCCATAGCTGATCATCTGACACCATTTAAATGATCAAAATTAAGGATATTTAAAGCATGCATTAATTGTTGATTTACAGTTAGTTTTAACCTATCAGGGAGGAAACCCCCTTTCCTTCTTTTTTTTTTGTTATCATTAATCTACACTTACATGAAGAATAGTATGTTTACTAGGCTCTCCTCTATACCAGGTCTCCACACAAACCCCTTTACAGTCACTGTCCATCAGCATAGCAAAATGTAGTAGAATCACTACTTGTCTTCTCTGTGTTGTACAGCCCTCCCCTTTCTCCCACCCCCCACATTATGCATGCTAATCATAATACCCCCTTTCTTCTCCCCCCCCTTATCCCTCCCTACCCACCCATCCTCCCCAGTCCCTTTCCCTTTGGTACCTGTTAGTCCATTGTTGGGTTCTGTGATTCTGCTGTTTTGTTCCTTCAGTTTTTCCTTTGTTCTTATACTCCATAGATGAGTGAAATCATTTGGTATTTCTCTTTCTCCGCTTGGCTTATTTCACTGAGCATAATACCCTCTAGCTCCATCCACGTTGTTGCAAATGGTAGGATTTGTTTTCTTCTTATGGCTGAGTAATATTCCATTGTGTATATGTACCACATCTTCTTTATCCATTCATCTACTGATGGACACTTAGGTTGCTTCCAGTTCTTGGCTATTGTAAATAGTGCTGCGATAAACATAGGGGTGCATCTGTCTTTTTCAAACTGGAATGCTGCATTCTTAGGGTAAATTCCTAGAAGTGGAATTCCTGGGTCAAATGGTATTTCTATTTTGAGCATTTTGAGGAATCTCCATACTGCTTTCCACAATGGTTGAACTAAGTTACATTCCCACCAGCAGAGTAGGAGGGTTCCCCTTCCTCCACAACCTCGCCAACATTTGTTGTTGTCTGTCTTTTGGATGGTAGCCATCCTTACTGGTGTGAGGTGTTACCTCATTGTGGTTTTAATTTGTATTTCTCTGATAATTAGCGATGTGGAGCATCTTTTCATGTGTCTGTTGGCCATCTGTATTTCTTCTTTGGAGAAGTGTCTGTTCAGTTCCTCTGCCCATTTTTTAATTGGAGTATTTGTTTTTTGTTTGTTGAGGTGGGTGAGCTCTTTTTATATTTTGGACGTCAAGCCTTTATCGGATCTGTGATTTACAAATATATTCTCCCATACTGTAGGGTACCTTTTTGTTCTATTGATGGTGTCTTCTGCTGTACAGAAGCTTTTCAGCTTGATGTAGTCCCACTTGTTCATTTTTGCTGTTGTTTTCCTTGCCCAGGGAGATATGTTCAAGAAGAGGTCACTCATGTTTATGTCTAAGAGGTTTCTGCCTATGTTTTTTTCTAAGAGTTTTATGGTTTCATGACTTACATTCAGGTCTTTGATCCATTCCGAATTTTCTTTTGTGTATGGGATTAGACAATGGTCCAGTTTCATTCTCCTACATGTAGCTGTCCAGTTTTGCCAGCACCATCTGTTGAAGAGACTGTCATTTTGCCATTGTATGTCCATGGCTCCTTTATCATATATTAATTGACCATATATGTTTGGGTTAATGTCTGGTGTCTCTAACCTGTTCCACTGGTATGTGGCTCTGTTGTTGTGCCAGTACCAAATTGTCTTGATTACTATGGCTTTATAGTAGAGCTTGAAGTTGGGGAGTGAGATCCCCCCTACTTTATACTTCTTTCTCAGGATTGCTTTGGCTATTCGGGGTCTTTGGTGTTTCCATATGAATTTTTGAACGATTTGTTCCAGTTTGTTGAAGAATGTTGCTGGTAATTTGATAGGGATTGCATCAAATCTGTATATTGCTTTGGGCAGGATGGCCATTTTGACGATACTAATTCTTCCTAGGCAAGAGCATGGGATGAGTTTCATTTTGTTAGTGTCCCCTTTAATTTCTCTTAAGAGTGACTTGTAGTTTTCAGGGTATAGGTCTTTCACTTCTTTGGTTAGGTTTATTAATAGGTATTTTATTCTTTTTCATGCAATTGTGAATGGAGTTGTTTTCCTGATTTCTCTTTCTATTGGTTCATTGTTAGTTAGTATATAGGAAAGCCACAGATTTCTGTGTGTTAATTTTGTATCCTGCAACTTTGCTCTATTCTGATATCAGTTCTAGTAGTTTTGGAGTGGAGTCTTTGGGGATTTTTTTGTACAATATCATGTCATCTGCAAATAGTGACAGTTTAACTTCTTCTTTACCAATCTGGAATCCTTGTATTTCTTTGTTTTGTCTGATTGCCATGGCTAGGATCTCCAGTACTATGTTAAATAACAGTAGGGAGAGTGGGCATCCCTGTCTTTTTCCCGATCTCAGAGGAAAAGCTTTCAGCTTATCGCTGTTCAGTATAATGTTGGCTGTGGGTTTATCATCTATGCCCTTTATTTTGTTGAGGTACTTGCACTCTGTACCCATTTGCTGAGAGTTTTTATCATGAATGGATGTTGAATTTTGTCAAATGCTTTTTCAGCATCTATGGAGATGATCATGTGGTTTTTGTCTTTCTTTTTGTTGATGTGGTGGATGATGTTGATGGATTTTCGAATGTTGTACCATCCTTGCATCCCTGGGATGAATCCCACTTGGTCATGGTGTGTGATCCTTTTGATATATTTTTGAATTCGGTTTGCTAATATTTTATTGAGTAGTTTTGCATCTACATTCATCAGGGATATTGGTCTGTAATTTTCTTTTTTGGTGGGGTCTTTGCCTGGTTTTGGTATTAGGGTGATGTTGGCTTCATAGAACGAGTTTGGGAGTATTCCCTCCTCCTCTATTTTTTGGAAAACTTTAAGGAGAATGGGTATTATGTCTTCCCTGTATGTCTGATAAAATTCCGAGGTAAATCCATCTGGCCCGGGGGTTTTGTTCTTGGGTAGTTTTTTGATTACCGCTTCAATTTCGTTGCTGGTAATTGGTCTGTTTAGATTTTCTGTTTCTTCCTGGGTCAATCTTGGAAGTTTATATTTTCCTAGGAAGTTGTCCATTTCTCCTAGGTTTCCCAGCTTGTTAGCATATAGGTTTTCATAGTATTCTCCAATAATTCTTTGCATTTCCGTGGGGTCCGTCGTGATTTTTCCTTTCTCGTTTCTGATACTGTTGATTTGTGTTGACTCTCTTTTCTTCTTAATAAGTCTGGCTAGAGGCTTATCTATTTTGTTGATTTTCTCGAAGAACCAGCTCTTGGTTTCATTGATTTTTGCTATTGTTTTATTCTTCTCAATTTTATTTATTTCTTCTCTGATCTTTATTATGTCCCTCCTTCTGCTGACCTTAGGCCTCATCTGTTCTTCTTTCTCCAATTTCGATAATTGTGACATTAGACCATTCATTTGGGATTGCTCTTCCTTTTTTAAATATGCTTGGATTGCTATATACTTTCCTCTTAAGACTGCTTTTGCTGTGTCCCACAGAAGCTGGGGCTTAGCGTTGTTGTTGTCATTTGTTTCCATATATTGCTGGATCTCCATTTTGATTTGGTCATTGATCCATTGATTATTTAGGAGCTTGTTGTTAAGCCTCCATGTGTTTGTGAGCCTTTTTGCTTTCTTTGTACAATTTATTTCTAGTTTTATGCCTTTGTGGTCTGAAAAGTTGGTTGGTAGGATTTCAATCTTTTGGAATTATCTGAGGCTCTTTTTGCGGCCCAGTATGTGGTCTATTCTGGAGAATGTTCCATGTGCACTTGAGAAGAATGTGTATCCTGTTGCTTTTGGATGTAGAGTTCTGTAGATGTCTATTAGGTCCATCTGTTCTACTGTGTTGTTCAGTGCCTCCGTGTCCTTACTTATTTTCTGCCTGGTGGATCTATCCTTTGGGATGAGTGGCGTGTTGAAGTCTCCTAAAATGAATGCATTGCAGTCTATTTCCCCCTTTAGTTCTGTTAGTATTTGTTTCACATATGCTGGGGCTCCTGTGTTGGGTGCATATATATTTAGAATGGTTATATCCTCTTGTTGGACTGAGCCCTTTATCATTATGTAGTGTCCTTCTTTATCTCTTGTTACTTTCTTTGTTTTGAAGTCTATTTTGTCTGATATTAGTACTGCAACCCCTGCTTTCTTCTCACTGTTGTTTGCTTGAAATATGTTTTTCCATCCCTTGACTTTTAGTCTGTACATGTCTTTGGGTTTGAGGTGATTTTCTTGTAAGCAGCATATAGATGGGTCTTGCTTTTTTATCCGTTCTATTACTCTGTGTCTTTTGATTGGTGCATTCAGTCCATTTACATTTAGGGTGACTATTGAAAGATATGTACTTACTGCCATTGCAGGCTTTAAATTCGTGGTTACTAAAGGTTCAAGGTCAGCCTCTTTAGTATCTTACTGCCTAACTTAGCTCACTTATTGAGCTGTTATATACACTGTCTGGAGATTCTTTTCTTCTCTCCCTTCTTGTTCCTCCTCCTCGATTCTTCATATGTTGGGTGTTTTGTTCTGTGTTCTTTTTAGGGGTGCTCCCATCTAGAGCAGTCCCTGTAAGGTGCCATGTAGAGGTGGTTTGTGGGAAGCAAATTCCCTCAACTTTTTGGGAATTGTTTAATCCCTCCATCATATTTAAATGATAATCGTGCTGGATACAGTATCCTTGGTTCGAGGCCCTTCTGTTTCATTGCATTAAATATATCATGCCATTCTCTTCTCACCTGGAAGGTTTCTGTTGAGAAGTCTGATGATAGCCTGATGGGTTTTCCCATCTCTCTAGCTGCCTTTAAAACTCTTTCCTTGTCCTTGATCTTTGCCATTTTAATTATTATGTGTCTTGGTGTTGTCCTCCTTGGGTCCTTTCTGTTGGGAGTTCTGTGTATTTCCGTTGTCTGTTCGATTATTTCCTCCCCCAGTTTGGGGAAGTTTTCAGCAATTATTTCTTCAAAGATCCTTTCTATCCCTTTTTCTCTCGCTTCTTCTTCTGGTACCCCTATAATACGGATATTGTTCCTTTTGGATTGGTCACACAGTTCTCGTAATATTGTTTCATTCCTGGAGATCCTTTTATCTCTCTCTATGTCAGCTTCTATGCGTTCCTGTTCTCTGGTTTCTATTCCATCAGTGGCCTCTTGCATCTTATCCATTCTGCTTATAAACCCTTCCAGAGTTTGTTTCATTTCTGCGATCTCCTTCCTCGCATCTGTGATCTCCCTCCGGACTTCATCCCTTAGCTCTTGCATATTTCTCTGCGTCTCCGTCAGCATGTTTATGATTTTTATTTTGAATTCTTTTTCAGGAAGACTGGTTAGGTCTGTCTCCTTCTCTGGTGTTGTCTCTGTGATCTTGGTTTGCCTGTAATTTTGCCTTTTCATGGTGATAGAAATAGTGTGCAGAGCTGGGACCAGTGACGGCTGGAAGAACTTCCCTTCTTGTTGGTTTGTGGCCTTCCTCTCCTGGGAGAACAGCGACCTGTAGTGGCTTGTGCTGGGTAGCTGCACGCAGACAGGGCTTCTGCTTCCTGCCTGGCTGCTATGGAGTTTATCTCCGCTGTTGCTGTGGGTGTGGCCTGGCTCGGGCCTCTGCTCCAAAATGGTGGAGCCGCATTGGAGGGGGAGCGGCTGGGAGGCTATTTATCTCTGTGAGGGGCCTCCGTGCTCCCTGCTGCCCAGGGGGTTAGAGTGCCCAGAGATCCCCAGATTTTCTGCCTCTGGACTAAGTGTCCCGGGACACTTCCGTCCGGTTTTGGGGTCTCTGTCCCTTTAAGACTTCCAAAAAGCACTCGCCAAAAAAAAGAAAAAAAGCTGCTCGCTTTTATTTGTCCTATTGCTCCAGCCTCAGGGACCCACTCACCGGTCTTGCTGCCCTGTTTCCCTAATATCCAGGACCCCACGCATGCACTGTGTCTGCGCTCTGGTGCAGATGGCTGGGGCTGGGTGTTCAGCAGTCCTGTGCTCCGTCTCCCTCCCGCTCTGCCTGCTCTTCTCCCGCCGGGCGCTGGGGGGAGGGGCGCTCGGGTCCTGCCGGGCTGGGGCTTGTATCTTACCCCCTTCGCAAGGCGCTGGGTTCTCACAGGTGTGGATGTGGTCTGGATGTTGTCCTGTGTCCTCTGGTCTCTATTCTAGGAAGAGTTGTCTTTGTTATATTTTCATAAATATATGTGGTTTTGGGAGGAGATTTCCGCTGCTCTACTCACGCTGCCATCTTGGCTCCCTGTGGTATTTTATTCTTTTTGATGCAATTGTAAATGGAATTGTTTTCCTGTTCTCTCTTTCTGCTACTTCATTGGTAATATATAGGAATGCAACAGATTTCTGTGCATTAATTTTGTGTCCTGTAACTTTGCTGAATCCAGTTTAGTTCTGGTAGTTTTTTGGTGGAATCTTAAGGGTTTTCTGTATGTAACATCATATCATCTGCAAACAGTGAGCCTTACTTCTTCCTTTGCAGTTTGGATGCCTTTTGTCTCGATCTCACCTGATTGCCATGGCTAAGACATCCAGGACTATGTTGAATAAAAGTGGTGTGAGTGGACATCTTTGTCTTCCTCCCAATATTAGAGGAAAAGTGTTTAGATTTTCCCCATTCAGTGTGATGTTGGCTGTGGGTTTGTCATATATGGTCTTTATTATGTTGAGGCCCGTACCCTCTATACCCATTTTGTGGAGAGTTTTTATCATGCATGGATGTAGAATTTTGTCAAACGCTTTCCCATCATCTTTTGAGATGATCATGTGGCCTCTATCCTTCTTTTTGTTAATATAGTGTATGACAGTGATTTATGAATATTGTACCATCCTTGCATCCCTGGAATAAATTCGCCTTGGATGTGATGGATGATCCTGTTGATGTATTTTTGAAATTGGTTTGCCAATATTTATTTTCCTTTTTTAAAATTTTGTTATCATTAATCTACAATTACATGAAGAATATTATGTTTAATAGGGTCTGCTCTTCACCAAGTCCCCCCCACAAACCCCATTACAGTCACTGTCCATCAGTGTAGTAAGATGTTGTAGAATCACTACTTGTCTTCTCTGTGTTGCACAGCCCTCCCCATTCTCCCCCAACATTATATATGCTAATCGTAATACCCCCTTTCTTATTCCCCGCCGTTATCCCTCCCTTCCCTCCCATTCTCCCCAGTTCCTTTCCCTTTGGTAACTGTTAGTCCATTCTTGGGTTCTATGATTCTGCTGCTGTTTTGTTCCTTCAGTTTTTCTTTGTTCTTATACTCCACATATGAGTGAAATCATTTGGTATTTGTCTTTCTCCACCTGCCTTATTTCACTGAGCATAATACCCTCTAGCTACAGCCATGTTGTTGCAAATGGTAGGGTTTGTTTTCTTCTTATGGCTGAATAATATTCCATTGTGTATATGTACCACATCTTCTTTATCCATTCATTAACTGATGAACACTTAGGTTGCTTCCATTTCTTGGCTATTGTAAATAGTGCTGCGATAAACATAGGGGTGCATCTGTCTTTTTCAAAGTGGAGTGCTGCGTTCTTAGGGTAAATTCCTAGGAGTGGAATTCCTGGGTCAAATGGTATGTCTATTTTGAGCATTTTGAGGAACCTCCATACTGCTTTCCACAATGGTTGAACTAATTTACATTCCCACCAGCAGTGTAGGAGGGTTCCCCTTTCTCTACAACCTCGCCAACATTTGTTGTTAAATTTGTCTTTTGGATGGTAGCCATCCTTACTGGTGTGAGGTGATATCTCATTGTGGTTTTAATTTGCATTTCTCTGATGACTAGCAATGTGGAGCATCTTTTCATGTGTCTGTTGGCCATCTAAATTTCTTCTTTGGAGAACTGTCTGCTCAGCTCCTCTGCCCATTTTTTAATTGGATCATTTGCTTTTTGTTTGTTGAGGTGTGTGAGCTTTTTATATATTTTGGACGTCAACCCTTTATCGAATCTGTCATTTACGAATATATTCTCCCATACTGTAGGGTACCTTTTTGTTCTATTGATGGTGTCTTTTGCTGTACAGAAGCTTTTCAGCTTGATGTAGTCCCACTTGTTCATTTTTGCCTTTGTTTCCCTTGCCCAGGGAGATATGTTCATGAAGAAGTCACTCAAGTTTATGTCCAAGAGATTTTTGCCTATGTTTTTTCTAAGAGTTTTATGGTTTCATGACTTAAATTCAGGTCTTTGTTCCATTTTGAATTTACTTTTGTGTATGGGGTTAGACAGTGATCCAGTTTCATTCTCTTACATGTAGCTGTCCAGTTTTGCCAGCACCATCTGTTGAAGAGACTGCCATTTCCCCATTGTATGTCCATGGCTCCTTTATCGTCTATTAATTGACCATATATGTTTGGGTTAATGTCTGGAGTCTCTATTCTTTTCCACTGGTCTGTGGCTCTGTTCTTGTGCCAGTACCAAATTGTGTTGATTACTATGGGTTTGCCAATATTTTGTGGAGGATTTTTGCATCTATGATTCATCAGGGATATTGGTTAAAAAAATTTTTTTTTGTAGTGTCTTTGTGTGGTTTTGGTATTAGAGTGATGCCGGCCTCATAGAATGAGTTTGGAATTGTCCCCTCCTATTTTTTGGAATACTTTAAGAAGGATTGGTATTAGCTCTTCTTTAAATGTTTGGTAGAATTCCCCTATGGAGCCATCTGGACCTGGAAATTTTGTTTGTTGGAGTTTCTCGATTACCAGTTCAATTTTGTTATTGGTAATTGGTCTGTTCAGGTTTTCTGTGTCTTCCTGGGTCAGTCTTGGAAGATTGTACTTTTCTAGGAATTTGTCCACTTCTATGTTGTCCAATTTATTGGCATATAATTTTTCATAGAATCCTCTAAAAATTCTTTGTATTTCTGTGGTACCTATTGTGACTATTCCTTTTTTGTTTCTGATTTTGTTTATTTGTTTGCTTTCTCTTTTTTTCTTGGTAAGTCTGGCTGGGGGGTTATTTTGTTTATCTTCTCAAAGAATCAGGTCTTGGTTACACTGATTTTTCTCTGTTGTTTTATTCTCTGTTCATTTCTTCTCTCATCTTCATTATGTCTATTTCTTTCTCAAATTGGGGAACTTTTCAGCAATTATTTCTTCAAAGAGACTTTCTACCCCTTTGTCTCTCTTTTCTCCTCTGGTACAGTTATGTGAATATTGATTGTTTCATTTGGAGTTGTCACACAGCTCTCTTTGCATCCTGTTTCTAGAGGTTCTTTTTCTCTCTGTTCTTCAGCTTTGTTTTGTCCCTGTTAATTTCCATCTCATTGATTATCTCCTCTACTTGCAGCAATGTATTATTCATTCCCTCCATTGTATTTTTCTTTCTTTTTTTTTTTTAAATAATTATTTTTTATTGAAGGGTAGTTGACGCACAGTATTACATTACATTAGTTTCAAGTGTACAACACAGTGGTAGAACATTTATATACATAATTCTAGGATCCAGCTATCACCCTACCAAGCTGTTACAATATCTTGACTATATTCCTTATGCTATACATTACATCCCGGTTACTTATTTATTTTACCATTGGAAGTCTGTACTTTTTTTTTTTGAAAGGGCATCTCTCATATTTATTGATCAAATGGTTGTTAACAACAATAAAATTCTGTATAGGGGAGTCAATGCTCAATGCACAATCATTAATCCACCCGAAGCCTAATTTTCGTCAGTCTCCAATCTTCTGAGGCATAACAAACAAGTTCTTACATGTAGAACAAATTCTTACATAATGAATAGGTTACATGGTGAACAGTACAAGGGCAGTCATCACAGAAACTTTCGGTTTTGCTCATGCATTATGAACTCTAAACAGTCAGTTCAAATATGAATACTCATTTGGTTTTTATACTTGATTTATATGTGGATACCACATTTCTCTCTTTATTATTATTTTTAATAAAATGCTGAAGTGGTAGGTAGATACAAGATAAAGGTAGAAAACATAGTTTGGTGTTGTAAGAGAGCAAATGTAGATGATCAGGTGTGTGCCTGTAGACTATGTGTTAATTCAAGCTAGACCAGGGCAATAAAACATCCACATATGCAGAAGATTTCTCTCAGAACAGGGGGGGTGAGGTTCTAAGCCTCACCTCTGTTGATCCCCAATTTCTCACCTGATGGCCCACCTGCGACTGTGCCTGTCTTAGGTTGTTCCTCCCTTGAGGAATCTTACCTGTCTCTGGCTAACCAGTCATCTTCCGGGGCCATACAGGGAAATGTGAAGTTGGTAAGTGAGAGGGAAGCCTTATTGTTTGAAAAGGTTAGCTTTTTACTTCTTTGCATATTTATGCCCTGTGGCTTCTATGCCCAGCATTTGTCTTGAGGTATCTTTACCACTTGGAAGAATTATGATACTCGGTAAATTTGATACGAGGCACGAATTCTATTTAAGGGTTGTAATTAGGAAGGAAGAAGAAAAGCTATAGAAGTAGCAGGCGGAAGAAAACATGGGAAGATTGATTATTTCTTTGACATATCTTCTTGTAGAGTACTTCAGCATGAATAGGTTTTAAGCTATTACTTAAATTGCGCACACACATTAACATAATAGGAGTATAGTTACATAACCAAAGCATATCTGTAATTACCAGCCATCTCCAGTTCCATTGTATTTTTCATATCAGTTACTGTATTCCTCTGCTTTGAGTGGTTCTTTTTCAGCTCTTCTATCTCTTTGTTGATGTTCTCCCTGAGTTCATCAATTCTTTTCTGCAGGTCATTGAGCATCTTTATGAGTGTTACTTTGAAATCTTTATCAAGAAGATCAGTGATCTCTCTTTTGTTTTGTCGTCTGTCTGGTGTCTTATCCTGGAGTTTTGTTTGGAACATATTCCTCTGCCTCCTCATTTTGTCTGGATTTCTTGTATTTCTTCCTTTGTATTAGATAGATCCTCTATGCTTCCTGTTCTAGAGTAATGGCTTTACGAAAAAGGAGTCCTGTGGTGATGGAGTGCACCTGTCCTCCACAAGTGGCTGGTGTCTCAGCCTCCCAGAGTGTTCCAACTGTCCCTGGTACTGTACAGCCCCGCTAATACCCAGAACCCAGTGCAATGTGGATGCATGTTCCTGGAGCAGATCTCCAGGGCCAGGTGTGTGGAGTTCCTGAGTGCCTATCCCCTTCCTGTTTGGTTCCTCCTCCTGCCTGTGGGTTGGGATGGGGGAAGGGCTTGGGTCCTGATGGATCATGGCTCTGCTACTTTACCCTCTTCTGTGTGGTCTTCTTTTCTTCCCCAGGTATAGGTGGTCTATTCTGCAGTCTTCAGTTCATTTTCAAGTTTAGTTGTATTTGCTGTAGTTGCTTCTTTTGTGTGTGTGTGTGTGAGGAGGTTTCCGCTTTGCCTTCCTACTCCACCATATTTTCTCCAAGGCTCTCTACTTCATTGTGTTTTATGGCTGGATAATATCCCATTGTATGGATATAGCACATTTTGTTTATTTCTCAGTGGATGGACCTTTGGATTGATTCTACTTTTTGGCTAGCCAGTTCCCTCTCCATTTTCCAGATGTATCAGGCCACTCCTGGGCTTAGTCTCCTGTTAATATGGCTTCTCTTAATGATGGGAACACTTTGTCAGCTCCATTGCATATCTGTCTGGTCTACTTGGCAGTTCTTTCTCATACTGAGAATCTATTTTACCGGTCAGTTCCTTATGAGTTTGGTAGTAAGTGGTTTATAGAACCTTATTACCACTGCTGAATTATTAAAATTATTTATCTAACCCTGTAAACTAGAGCTTTAATAGCACACTCAGTTTACCTGTGTTAGTTTGGGTCCTAGATTACATTTGCAAGAGAGTTTTTGAGGGAAAATACCTTTAAGGAAAGTGGGGAGGGAGCTGGAGGAGTCTGGGAAAGCTGTAAGACTGTGATACAGGTCTAACCTCTGGAAAAAAAGAGGGTAGGAAAGGAAGGTTGGATAGGAAAATTCTTAGACTTCTGTGGAGTTCTAAGAACATTTTTTGCAAGACCAGTGGTGGGCCCTTGAGCCAAAGTTACCTGTCAGATGACTCCCACTAGACCTGCCTTGGTAAGCAGGAGTCCTTACTACTGGGCCTCCATCTGACATTGTGGCCACTTTGCTTATGTGTGCATTCTGCCAGTTGTGCTGGCCACTGATGAAGGCCTGTACACCTGGGGAGTCATTTTGCCTGCTTGGTGGTTTAGGGCCTCTGCCAGCTCCTTAGAGTGGGCCATCAGTTACCTAGTCGAGGGAGCAGCCTCTACAGCATCTTCCAGCACAGGGGAAGTGCTAGCTCTTACTAGGGAAGAGTAGTGCCCTCTGCAGACTGAGGGCTGGGTGAGGGTGTGCAGAGCCAATACCCTCATAGGTGTCTGCCAGATGTTTCCCATCCCATGTTTCAGGGACCCAGGATTTTCCAACCACATGAAGTCATGTGGCCCTATCTTCAGCAGTACAGAGCTGCCATGTATTAAATATCAACTATTTAATCTCCCTGGAGTGCTACAGCTCTGGCATGTCCTCTCTTTGTTGCTCAGCTGTGTCCATTCCCTTCTTTGTAAGCAACATGGAAGCCCTCTGGCTCTCACACTTAGTGCTTAGCTACTTATTAATAGTCATCCTTTTGTCATTACCCTGCTGCAGGGCATCAGTACAACTTAACAATATCCTCTGTCTTTGTAGGTGTTATTTCTCCTGTATTTTTCAAAAGTCTGAATCACTCTGTCTGTAAGGCCACTCTCCCAGTTTTCTGAGGTTACCGCCGGAGGAATCTAGCAGACTGCCAGCTGGTGCCTGGGACTCTCCAGGCCCCACACCTCCCTCAGGACAGCATCAGTTTTGCCTCCCAGGCAATGACTGCAGCACTCTCAGAGCCCCATCTTATAGCCTGTTTTCTTGAACGACCATTGGCACCATTTGTGGTGGTTTGGATTCTCTGAAAAGCAGATGCCAAAATGGGATCAGACATGAGTGGTCAAGGAGGGCTGCCGGACAGACCAGATGTAGGTCAACCCTGTGGGGGAGAGAGGGAAGAAAGGTGGGTAGGCGAAGTCTTAGACTATGAGGTGTAGTTCAAAGAACATTTTGGCAAAGCAAACATGTCTGTCAGGAGAAGCAGTTCACCATGGGTTCTGAGTTTCTCTGTCCATTCTTGGTGAGGGCCTTTAGAGGCTTATCTGTCTCTTGATGCTGAGCTGTTCCTATAGGGCAAGGTGACCAGTGTGACTACCGTTTTGCTGCTTGCTTCCCAGGGGAAGAAAATCATGAGTCCTTGATCCTGCTCCCCAGCTGTGGTGTGACTCACTGTGTGGGTAGCATCCGTCTGAGCCCATTGCATTGCCCTGTGGGACTTGGAGCAGGGAGGCTAGCAAAACTATCCTGATTCTCATGCTTTTGGCTGTGTTGTAAAAAAACTTCTAACCTATTAAGTCTCACTCTACTTTCTATATCTGTGTAGTAGTGTCAGGTCTACTCCTTGCTATCCTTTGTGAGGTTGGAGTTCTTCCCTGAAGGCATCCCTGACCCCAGTCCCTTGTTAGGAGAGTCCTGTATCTCACGGGAACGGCTTGTCTTACTGTCTCTGCCACACTCAGTCATTGGCTGAGAGAAGCCCATGGCAGATTTGGCCCTGGTGCAGGTGCAGTGATAGTGGATTTCACTGGCAGCAGCACTGCATTTCAGAGCTCAGCAGCTGTGGCCATTGGTCACTTAAGCCCTCTGCAGTCAGAGACCATAAAGGCACACATACACCCTGCACTAAGCCAAGCCTGAAACGACGAGCTAGCCATTGGTTTTAGTTGCTCTTTGGGAACAGTGAATATTTACTTGTTCTTTTCATGGGTTCACTTCACAGAAGACAGCTGGAATTCATTGGTGAACAAAGTCCCAGTGGCCTCAGAGCTAATAGCCACATTGAACGAAGTGCTTAACCACATTGAATGAAGTGCTCATTAAGAATGTTTTTTAGTTTTTGGCATATCTACATTTCTTTTACGGAGCCTAATTAACACCCTAGTTGGGGTTGCTGTCTTTCTTTTTGCTTCCACTAACTTACTGGGGCATGTACTTAACCAAGTGTCTGTCTTGGCAGTTTATGGACTCACTAAGTCCTAAATTGGAAATAATCCTTATCTGGTACAGGACATCCCTTCTGTAAACATGTTTTGAAGCTCTTTGAAAGGAACAACCTGGTCATTGTCCAAATGGTATTCAAGTGAAGTATAAAATGCTCTGCACTGCGCTGTTAGGACCAAAGGAAAAAGCTAAATGTTTTGTGATGTCTTTTATTTTATCTGATAATGTAAATTTAGAAGACATAATTTGGGATGTGATTATTTGCACTAGGAGGGTTAACCTAGTGTTCTTCCTTTACTAAATAAGTGGCCCCTGATTTCTGCAGGTGCATCAGGAAACTGCATCATAAAATAGATTAAGAACAGGTCATATTTTTCAGTAGGAAGTAACAATTACATTTCTGATAAACATTTGGTATTCTGTAAATTAAGTATGACCAATAGTATGTCATCAAAGATACATTGGTCCCTAGATGAATCATTAAAAATAACTGAAATTATGTGCCAGGTCCTATATAGGGGCAAAGCCATATGGCACATGGTCATTAAAATATTCTAAAGTGTATGCTTGTGACACATACATATTGTGATTATATGTTGAATGTGATGATATATTCATATAAATGCTGCTGTGATTATTGAATTTAAGGCCAACATATTCTCTATAATAATCAGTCAAAAATTTGGTAACCTTTTGCCACCTTAGAATTTAGAAGAATACTTTGGGGGTGACTGAAGATGACCTAGCCTCTCTAAAGAAGATGTTTAAAAAAGTCTGAAAGAATGCTTTCTTTTTTCCCATGCCTCATAAGAAGCTGAGGCATTTGATACTATTCCATTCACCTTAGGTTAGGGTTAGAAATAGCTTTAAGAAGTGATGTTGGTGATGATTATGAGATGTTGCTTCAAGGAAAGGCATTTATTAGTAAGCAGCGAACAACAGCAACAAAATCTTCATGATTATTCATTTAAATTTCTTTGGATTTTTATTAGTATACCATATGATTGCTAAATCACAAAGTATACTTATCGGTTATCAGAGAACATGTCGTATTTTATGAACTGATTTAATTTATTTCATATGTGCATTTCTTTGTGTTTATATGGTCACTATCTTTGTCATTTTCAGTGGCTGTGTAGTGTTCTTTCCTGTTACTACACTACACCAGTCCCCCACGTGGATTGTTTTAAGTTTTCATCATAATTAGTAATAGTACCGCTATGAATATTTTTATACAGAGGCTTTAAAAATGTTTTTCCTTTTGTATTATTCCCTTGTACCACATTCCCCAAAGGAGCTACCAGGTCCAAAAGCACAGCTAGAACCATAGCTTGTCTATTGTTAGATTGCTTTTTAGAAAGATCAAATTTATGGAATTATCAGCAATGTAGAGTTCAAATGTAATCCTTTTCCTACATTCTGGACTTTTCCTACATACTGACTTTTATCATTTTATTCCTTTTCCTCTCTGAAAGGTACATTGTGATACCTTCACGTTATTCTAATTTGCATTTTCTTTCATTGAAAGTGAGGCCATGCATTTTTGCTTTTTGTGCTTTCATCTACTTCTTTATATTAAATGGTGGACTGTAGATACTAGCTCATATAGTCTTGGTGTATTTTGGTCAGCAGGCTTTTAACAGCTATGGTAGGTACCTTTCCTCCAGTTCTGGTGCTTACCTTTTGGTATTTAGTTCCTTAGACAAAAAGCATTTTTAAAAATGAGGACTGACTTTATTTGGAGCTACAAATGCAGTCATAGAAACAGACCAAAGCAGCAGCACTATGAAATAACTGTCAAATAACGTGCTTGCATTCTCACTCTCTCTTCCATTCTCACCTCTCTTCCTGTTTTCTGCCTTTTTGAGGGAGGATATTCAATTAGACTTTTTATAAAGTCATATGTTAATACACTTGTTATCCATAGACTATCTCAGGAAGGGTATGTACTTGATCTGGTGGTAAAAGCGATTGCTTCTGGAGAGGAGAATCAGGTAGCAGCTGGGAGAAAAGAGGGAAAGGGGCTTACTTTTCACTGTATCTTTTGTATTTTTGAATTTTGAACTGGATTTATATTACCTAATAAAAACAAATTAAAGCCATATATAAGTTTGGGGTTTGTCGTTATTGTGAACCTTTAAAAAATAACTTTAAAATGCTGCTGCATGTGATGAACTCAGTACGTAAGGGTAGGAGTGAGTGGATGAAGGCAGCCAAATTTGGGTGTGGGTGGAATTTGGGCAGAACTGCGTGCCAGTCTGTCTGCTAAAGTTCAGTTAACATAACATTTATAGACTGTAGGTACAGCATAAAGGAAATTCACTTGCCCAGAAATATTTCCCCAGGGAGTGTTGGATAAAGCTGGGAACTTCCTCTGACCTAACTTCTTGGATCAAGCTGGGGTATTAAAATGACTGGTTGAGTGTTCTGTTTACTGAGTAGAGGGAGGTCAAAATGGTGGTTTCAGTACCAGAGTGGTGTTTTTGTCCCATATAAGCAGTTTCTAGCCAAGTACTGTGTAGCCATCTGGCAAGTAGAAGAGTACAGGTTTGACTGGGAAGCATGAGCTCCCCTGGGCCACACTGATGGTTCATGTCTCTGGAAGCGGCCAAGAGGATGCTGCTTCTTGGCACTTTCTAGGTGTTTCGGGATAGACTTTGGAAATGAACTTTCAGACAACCCCTCAACCATATCTGAACTGACCAGTACCCATGAGGCCATGTACTAACTAGACTCGCACTGTTCAATAAGGGAGCCATTAGCCCCATGTGGCTATTTATAAATCAAAACAAAATATATAGTTTCTCAATCACACCAGTCACCCACGTTGAGCTACTGGCTACTGTACTGGACTGAGCATATATCGACTTTCCATCACTGCAGGAGGTCCTACCAGGCAGTGCTGAACTAGACAGTTCAGGCATGGCATCAGTGTAGGCGGCTGTTGTGACCCAAGGTAAAAGCCTTCCTGGTGCGTTCTAGGCCAGTACCTAGACCTACCTGTCCTTTGAGGACTGCCTGAATTCAGTTCCTTCAGGAAAGTTATCCTAACCACTCCAGCACACAGTGATCACTCCCTTTTTTGAACCCCTACAGCACCTAGAATATGTGAAGACTAACTATCTTACTGGTGTCACGCTTATATTTCTAAGTTAGTCTTCCCAGCAAGGCTGTGGGGCCCTCAAGAGTAGAGCTTAGATCTTACGCTGCCTGGTACATGCATCTATACGTGAGGCACAGCCCCTCTTCTCATACCAGAATGTCTTTCAGAAGCATTTATCAAACCCTCCTTTTCTCCAGCTGCCTTTTTGAACTTTCTTTGCCCCTGTTTTCAGTACTTATAAGAAAAAGCATGTCATATCACAATGTCATGCTCCAAAACCATTAATTTTTTTGAGGAAGATCAGCACACTTATTGATGCCAGGTGTAGGAGCCTCAGCTTCTGTCCGGGTGAGGGGGAGAGGGTGAGGAAGATTTGGGAACACTGGCATTAAATCTTGAAAACACTTTGGACAGACCTGGTGATACCTTCCTCATCATTTCAGGTCCCTGTTTGGAAGTACTGGGTTTATCACCATCTGTGAACAAACCAAAAGATTGATAAGATCATTTATTGGGCTTTCCAATTGAGGCTGTCAGGCTAGGGCATTGATAACTTAGGATACAGAAAGAAGCATTTTGGTTTTTAAAGTACTTCCACAAAGAATCTGTATTTGTACTGACACCCCTGGGAGGGAAGCACGAGAAACTCAGTGAAGTGAGATGCTTCATCTTAAGATCACATGGTAGGAAGTGACCTACTGGCCATTGGCACTAGGGCCCAGACTTTCAGATGCACACACCAGCTCTGTACTCCCTGCACCCTGAAGCTTCTGGAGCCAACTCAGCAGTTTCTGCTTCCCTCAGACCAGTGGATAACTCTTCAGAAGAGCCTGATGAGGTACATGAACAGGTAACTTTTAGCTGTCAACAGTGGCATGTCCATTTCAGAATGTCCAGGTAAAAGCAACAGTGCATTAGAAAGGGCTATCATTTCTGTCTCACTCTGGGTAAATTTTCAGTTGACTGACTCCAAGTGATCTGTTTTTTGTGTAGGCTATAAAGGACTGTGAAGCCAGTAAGAATCTCCATTTGGACCTGTTTTCCTGCACCATTTGTGTGCAAAGGGCTCTTAAAACATATCATAGCTTATATTAACAAAATGACTATTGTATCTGTAAAGACAGAAATGAGCATTTATCTCTTGAGTTGATGCATTATGACAGGATCTTATGAAAAGGCACAGGGCAATAAAGCACATACTTTCTTTTTTCTAGCAAAAGGCCAATTTCTCCTATACCTCATGCAGTTACCTACTTTTTATCTTCTTCAGAAATACAACCTTGGGAACCTCAAGAATCTGTGATTAAAACTAAGGTAGTAGACAGAAAATTACCCCCAAATAAAGGGGGAAAACTTTAGTTTCTCAAATTAACAAAGCAGTACTGGAATATACTGGTAGTTAAAAAAAAAAAAAGAACAACCTATAAGTTAATAAGGAAAAGGCCAAAATCTGCAGAGGCAAACACAGAGGCTCAAATGGAGAGATCAATAGTCTGAAAAAGCAAGACAAAGACTTTTTGTTACAGGATTGAGGCAAGTGTTACAAAGCAATATAATGAAAATCTCACTGGAGTGGTAAAATGAAGTTGTTTTTGCAATTTGAGGATCTTGTTAAAAATGCAGATGCCTGGACACCATTTCCCAGAGATACTGACTGGGCAGGTCTGGGGAGGGACCAGAAAGAATTCTGCATTTTCAAGCATCCTGGGTGATCCTGATGCAAGCCATCCCTGAAAGACACTTTGAGACACTGCCCCTAACTTGCAGTCATTAGTAGATTCGGCATATCGTGCAAGATTGGCACTGGCTAGAATAACAGCACATATGAAGCTCATTCCTGGGAGCACAATGAACCCTTTGGCTAATAATTCCCACTCCTTTCAAGCAAGATGCCGAAAAGAAAAATCAAGCAGTGAGCATGGCATTCACGGTACACTGTAAGTAGGAGTTAGATATGGCAAAATGAAGCCAGCTTGGTGAGACCAACTCTCTTTCCAGATAGCCTGATGCTGCTTTGATCAACGTGTGAGCAGCTCAGTGGGACTCACCTATTTGGCACTGGTCACTGCGAAGAGACAGACATGCCTGGGGTGTTTAGGCCAAAGTGAATGGGCCACAAAGTGCTATAGAATGAGACTTCACATCATGACCTGATTGAAATTCCCAATAAAGCTGTATTTTTAAAAAATACTCTACAAGCTGTCATGGGCATATGTTGTTCCAGAAGTCCCCTTTTTCTTGTGGGCTTTCATAAATGGGCATCATTGTAATTTCTTGTAGTTTCTCTTTTGTGGGACTTTTTGAGCATCTTAGCACAAGTTTGGACACTTGTGCATTTCTTCCTCCAAAAACTTATCAGAGCAAAAATATGTTACCTGAATTTATAACTTCTGGCCAGTGAGTTCCTGTAATGTGCAGAATGTAAGGAATGGGAGGTGTCCCTGTCAAACTGAAGGTACAGAAGAATGTGATTTTACTGTTCTATTGGACATGCAGTTGAAAACCTAGATGGGATCCTCTGTGCTTGCCACTGGACTCTGCAGGCTGTCCTTGGTCACCTCCCAATTTTGAGATGCAGTGGCAACTAGGTATAGCGCCCACTTGCTGACAAGAAGAAAGAATGTGGGATGGAAGCCACAAGATCTATGAGGCTTGAGCCCTGGCTCTGCTACTTGCTGGCTGTGCAACCTGAAGCTGGTCATTTGCCTCCACTTTCTCATCTGTAAAATAGGACTTTAAGACTTGCAGAGGGAGCACAATATAGAAAGCCATTTCGCTTCAGTGACTCTGTTTCCTTGACAGTGTAATGGAGATGATGCTTCACAGGGTGGATGTGAGAGCATAACTTAGCTGAATGCTTGGTACATAGCCTAATGATGTTGCTTCCAGTACCGGTAACCCCTTTGCAGTGGGGCTCAAGTCAGAGAACTGCATAATAAGGTACAAATCACAAGCTACACACGTAATATTATTTCACACCCATATTGGTGGTGGGTGGGGAGCTGCAAGGCAGGAGCCACACTGCAGGGGGATGAATAATCAAAACTTCCATATTCAAAATGACATAGTTGAACAAAGCCCCAACTTCTGTGGGACGCAGCAAAAGCAGTCTTAAGAGGAAAGTATGTAGCAATCCAGGCATATTTAAAGAAGGAAGAACAATCCCAATGAATAGTCTAATGTCACAATTATCGAAATTGGAAAAAGAAGAACAATTGAGGCCTAAGGTCAGCAGACAAAGGGACATAATAAAGATCAGAGAAAAAAATAAATAAAACCGAGAAGAATAAAACAATAGAAAAAAATCAATGAAACCAAGAGCTGGTTCTTCGAGAAAATCAACAAAATAGATAAGCCTCTAGCCAGACTTACTAAGAGAAAAAGAGAGTCAACACACATCAACAGAATCAGAAACAAGAAAGGAAAAATTACAACGGACCCCACAGAAATACAAAGAATTATTAGAGAATACTTGAAAACCTATATGCTAACAAGCTTGAAAACCTAGGAGAAATGGACAACTTCCTAGAAAAATACAACCTTCCAAGACTGACCCAGAAAGAAACAGAAAATCTAAACAGACCAATTACCAGCAACGAAATTGAACTGGTAATCAAAAAACTACCCAAGAACAAAACCCCAGGGCCAGATGGATTTACCTCGGAATTTCATCAGACATACAGAGAAGACATAACACCCATTCTCCTTAAAGTTTTCCAAAAAATAGAACAGGAGGGAATACTCCCAAACTCATTCTATGAAGCCAACATCACCCTAATATCAAAACCAGGCAAAGACCCCACAAAAAAAGAAAACTACAGACCAATATCCCTGATGAACATACATGCAAAAATACTCAACAAAATATTAGCAAACTGAATTCAAAAATACATCAAGAGGATCATACACCATGACCAAGTGGGATTCATCCCAGGGATGCAAGGATGGTACAACATTCGAAAATCCATCAACATCATCCACCACATCAACAAAAAGAAGGACAAAAACCACATGATCATCTCCATAGATGCTAAAAAAGCATTTGACAAAATTCAACATCCATTCATGATAAAAACTCTCAACAAAATGGGCATAGAGGGCAAGTACCTCAACATAATAAAGGCCATATATGATAATCCCACAGCTAACATCATACTGAACAGCGAGAGGCTGAAACCTTTTCCTTTGAGATCGGGAACTAGACAGGGATGCCCACTCTCCCCACTGTTATTTAACATAGTACTGGAGGTCCTAGCCATGGCAATCAGACAAAACAAAGAAATACAAGGAATCCAGATTGGTAAAGAAGTTAAACTGTCACTATTTGCAGATGACATGATATTTTTTTAATTTTGGTATCATTAATCTACAATTACAGAAAGAACATTATGTTTACTAGGTTCCCCCTTTCACCAAGTCCCCCCAACATACCCCTTCACAGTCACTGTCCATCTGCGTAGTAAGACGCTGTAAAATCACTACTTGACTTCTCTGTGTTATGCAGCCCTCCCCGTGCCCCCCACGCACTATACATGCTAATTGTAATGCCCTCTTTCTTTTTCCCCGCCCTTATCCCCCCTCCCTTCCCACCCATTGTCCCCAGTCCCTTTCCCTTTGGTAACTATTAGTCCATTCTTGGGTTCTGTGATTCTGATGCTGTTTTGTTCCTTCAGTTTTCCTTTGTTCTTATACTCCACATATGAGTGAAATCATTTGGTACTTGTCCTTCTCCGCTTGGCTTATTTCACTGAGCATAATACCCTCTAGCTCCATCCATGTTGTTGCAAATGGTAAGATGACATGATATTGTAGATAAAAAACCCTAAAGACTCCACTGCAAAACTACCAGAACTAATATTGGAATTCAGCAAAGTTGCAGGATACAAAATTAACACACAGAAATCTGTAGCTTTCCTATACACTAACAATGAACTAATAGAAAGACAAATCAGGAAAACAATTCCATTCACAATAGCATCAAAAAGAATAAAATACCTAGGAAAAAACCTAACCAAGGAAGTGAAAGACCTATAACCTGAAAACTACAAGACACTCTTCAGAGAAATTAAAGAGGTCACTAACAAATGGAAACTCATCCCATGCTCCTGGCTAGGAAGAATTAATATCGTCAAAATGGCCATCCTGCCCAAAGCAATATACAGATTCAATGTAATCCCTATCAAATTACCAACAGCATTCTTCAATGAACTGGAACAAATAGTTCAAAAATTCATATGGAACCGTCAAAGACCCCGAATAGCCAAAGCAATCCTGAGAAGGAAGAATAAAGTGGGGGGACCTTGCTCCCCAACTTCAAGCTCTACTACAAAGTCATAGTAATCAAGACAATTTGGTACTGGCACAAGAACAGAGCCACAGACCAGTGGAACAGAATAGATACTCCAGACATTAACCCAAACATATATGGCCAATTAATATACGATAAAGGAGCCATGGACATACAATGGCAAAATGACAGTCTCTTCAACAGATGGTGCTGGCAAAACTGGACAGCTACATGTAAGAGAATGAAACTGGATCACTGTCTAACCCCATTCACAAAAGTAAACTCCAAATGGATCAAAGACCTGAATGTAAGTCATGAAACCATAAAACTCTTAGAAAAAAACATAGGCAAAAATCTCATGGACATAAACATGAGTGACTTCTTCATGAACATATCTCCCCGGGCAAGGGAAACAAAGGCAAAAATGAACAAGTGGGACTATATCAAGCTAAAAAGCTTCTGTACAGCAAAGGACACCATCAATAGAACAAAAAGGCATCCTACAGTATGGGAGAATATATTCATAAATGACAGATCCAATAAAGGGTTGACATCCAAAATATATAAAGAGCTCCCATGCCTCAACAAACAAAAAGCAAATAATCCAAAAAAAAAATGGGCCCAGGATCTGAACAGACACTTCTCCAAAGAACAAATTCAGATGGCCAACAGACACATGAAAAGATGCTCCACATCGCTAGTTATCAGAGAAATGCAAATTAAAACCACAATGAGATATCACCTCACACCGGGAAGGATCGCCACCATCCAAAAGACAAACAACAACAAATGTTGGCAAGGTTGTGGAGAAAGGGGAACCCTCCTACACTGCTGTAGGGAATGTAAATTAGTTCAACCATTGTGGAAAGCAGTATGGAGGTTCCTCAAAATGCTCAAAATAGAAATATCATTTGACCCAGGAATTCCACTTCTAGGAATTTACCCTAAGAATGCAGCACTCCAGTTTGAAAAAGACAGATGCACCCCTATGTTTATCGCTGCACTATTTACAATAGCCAAGATATGGAAGCAACCTAAATGTCCATCAGCAGATGAATGGATAAAGAAGATGTGGTACATATACACAATGGAATATTATTCAGCCATAAGAAAAAAACAGATCCTACCATTCGTAACAACATGGATGGAGCTAGAGGGTATTATGCTCAGTGAAATAAGCCAGGCGGAGAAAGACAAGTACCAAATGATTTCACTCTTATGTGGAGTATAAGAACAAAGGAAAACTGAAGGAACAAAACAGCAGCAGAATCACAGAACTCAAGAATGGACTAATAGTTACCAAAGGGAAAGGGACTGGGGAGGACGGGAGGGAAGGGAGGGATAAGGGTGGGGAAAAAGAAAGAGGGCATTACGATTAGCATGTATAGTGAGTGGGGGATACAGGGAGGGCTGTGCAAGACAGCGAAGACAAGTCGTGATTTTACAGCATCTTACTACGCAGATGGACAGTGACTGTGAAGGGGTATGTGGGGGAAATTGGTGAAGGGGGGAGCCTAGTAAACATAATGTTCTTCATGTAATTGTAGATTAATGATACCAAAAAAAATTAACTGGGCAACTGCAAAAAAAAATGACATAGTTGAGAGCTTTATTATAAAATGATAAACATGCTGTACCTGAAATGTCATCATTTGAAGAATACAGGCTGGTCAGTGCACTTTCATGTTGACAGAGGGTGACAAACTGCCAAGGTAAAGGTGAAATATTAGCTTAAGTCTTTGCCCTTTGTTGGACAGTGAACTTTGGAAATACGTAGAAACCCTCAAGGGACAGAGCACCACCACAGTGGCATCATATACAGAAATCTCAAGGCTTTGCAGTGTCAGTCATTCTCTGGGACTTTAGCTGTTCCTAGGCAGGACTTCTCATATTTCTTGCCAGTTATGATACCCAGGACTGGCCCCAGACTTGGATGTAGGCTGCCCCTGAAGAGTAATTTCAAGGGCTCACATGTCCCAGGTTGCAAAATATGTCAGCCATGCCAGCCCCCTCCCTCCTGATGCTTGGAATCAATAAAACATTTTAGATCCTTCTCTAAGAGAAGATAATGATGGGGGAGGTCTTAAGGGGAGATGGTGGGTAGAAGGAGGCAAGGTTCATTTTACTACCCCAATCTCTTTTAAAATAATTCTTAATAATTGTGAGGTCTGGAGCAAGTTAAGTGGTGGGTGTGGGGTGGCAGTAACATGGAGGTGGTAGGGCAGGGATAGTGGGTCAGATGCTGGCTTTGCTCTCCTCCTGAAATGCAGAAGCAACATGATCCAAGAAAGTAGGCTTGAAAAGAGGCTCAGGAAGGTGGCTGGGCTACAGGGTAGCTACTCCATGGTGAGGGCAGTTAAAAAGGAAGTGACAAATCAATGAAGTAAGGTATAAATGCATGTGAGATGAGAGAAGTCTTTTATGTTGATGGTGTGGAGAACAGAGTATTATAGTAAAAGTTTGATTCTAATTCTTCTAAGAGGATTTGAGGCATTTTATGGATTAAGAGATTGCAAAATAGGATACTAGAAGTGATAAACTAGGACAAGGACAATCTAAAACTTGTTTCTGCACAGTAGAACCATCTGGAGAAATATTAAAAATGGGGATGCTGGGCCCCATCCCAGTTGAACAGAAATCCCTGAACGTGGGTGGGGCAAGTGCTGGTCTGATTGCTAAGTTGTCCAGGTGACTCCAAAGTACAGCCAGGGTTGAGAACCTCTGCTCTTTATAGTAGTTCCCAAATACGGCTGTATATAAGACTCTTGGGCAAAGGAGCTGGGGAACTCCTGATGTGGAGACTGAATTTGGCTCTCATGGCTAAGGCTGTTCTTTGGACAAATGTTTGTTGGGCATCTACTATATTTCAGATCTTGTTAGGTGCTGGGCGTAGAGTTAGGAACAAAACAGACAAAGCCCTTGCCATTATGAAGCATATAGTCAAGTGACTATATAGTCTACCAGAAGATGAAGGCAGGAATATTTGTCTCCTTTGTTTACTGTTGAATCTCCAGTGCCTGGCACATAGTAGGCACTTGATAAAAATTTTTGAATGAATGAATGATTGAATGGTGACTTAAGTGCTATGCAGAAAAATAAAGCAAGATAAGGGGGATAGTGTATATGTGCGTATTTCTATTTTACACGGGGTGGTCAGCAAAGGCCTCACAGAGAGGTGACTTTTAAGCAAAGATCAGAAGGCAGTAGGGGAGTAAGACTCACACAGCTATCTGGGTATATGAGTGTTCCTGGCAGAGGAAAAGCAAGTGCAGAGGCCCTGAGGTGGGAGCATGGTTGGCATGTTAGGGGCACAGTAAGTGGGCCCTGTAGTGTATGGTAAAGTTTGGCATTATGGGAAATGTGAAGGCTTCTTTTTCTGTATCTCACACTGGAGACTATATGTATTCATGTATACAGAGACTACTATTCCCTGGAGCTGAGTGTAAGCAGGGATTTCTGTGCTACTCAATAAGGGATGCTTAATGTCTTAGTGAATCATACCTTTAGGTAGTTTTACAATGAAAAAAAACCTCAGCAAGCGAGGAGGAAAATCAGCAAACGAATCCAGATACATCAGGGAATCAGCTTGGCAAAAGGAAAAGCCTGTCAGGTCTCCAAACTGGAGATTCTACCTTTTCTCTTAATATTTTATTTGGAAACCATGGTCTCTATGTGAAGCTTAAAGTTGTCAAATAGACATTAGTACTGAAAAATAAAAGGTGTCTGCAAATTGATGGGCTGTGTGTGTGTCTGTGTGTATCCTGGGGGAGGCTTAAAGTGAATGAAGAAGAAAGCAAAGGTGGTACAAAACGGGCAGATCCAGGAGCATCTATAGCTTTGGCCGTCCATGGAGACTTCCCAAGAGGGCCTTAAGGGAGGGAAATTTCCTGGGATCACATTGAGGAGCTGGCCATTCTTTTGGAAAACTGCCTGTAAAGGGTCGGTCTCAGGGACATTAGGAAGTAGTTGGAATCAACACTCATTTCCCTCAAGCAGTGCCCCTTCCTCTTTGAAGCATCTCTGCCCCCCACCAGTTCCTTCTCCTGGGTCTACCTGGGAGTGTACTCTGACTCCCCGTGTCCAGCTTTCCTCCAGAGGCTACAGGAATTAATGAGTGGCATTGTCCTAGGGTGCTAAGGTTGCTCTGTGGCTTACTCTGTGCACCTACACAAGGACAATGCTTAATCCAAACATGAGGATTTTGACGAAGGGGTTTTCAGGCACCAGGAGCTGTTACCAGCTGGGAGAGATTTGGGTGTGGGAAGGTGTGAACAAGGTCAGAACGCTTCCTGATGCCCCTCAAAGCACACCACACAGGCAGCCCCTTATTTCTATCAGTGTTTCACTGGCTCACAGTGACGGGCCACTACAAAATATTTACCTCAACGCTGTTTGCATTCTCCAAATCTGGATCAATGCTTTCTGTGATCCAAACACAAAATTGGAAAGCAGTTATTTCTGAGACATGTACAAACTACAAACTTTGGCACAAAAATAATCTCAGTAATTTCATTGAGGAATCATAGAAATCAGGCAAACAGAAAAAGTTGAAAGAGGTGAGATCCCTACAGTTCTGGGCACAGGTCTTGACTCTACTCAGAAAATGGGAAAGTGGAGTGTGACATGGTGGAAGGAGCACTGGCCAGAGCACCAGGAGAGGCAGGCTCTCCAACTAGCTACGCATCTTTGCACAACTATTCAAACTGTAGGCCTCTTTGGTCATGTGTAAAATGAGAAACTAGGCTATGGGTGATTTCCAAGGACCTCTATAGCTCTTTGTTTGTAGATTTAAAAAAATTCAAATGAGGCTGCCAGCTAAAGGAATGCTAGGAAGGAAGGAGCTGGTCTTGGGAAACAGTTACTTCCTGTGCAAATCAGGAGTGGGCTGAGGCATTACCCTGAGTTCCAGGAGATATCAGTGATTGAAATTTGGTCTAAAGAGGTTGAAATGGTACCAAGAGAGAAGTTTCAAGAAGACTCACAGAAGGCAGCTAAGAGTAAAAAGAGCACTGGATTTGCTTGGACTCAGAAAAACTGTCCGAGTCTTAGCTTCACTATTTAGAGCCCAGTGAACACTAGCAAGTTACTCCTAACTTCTCTGACTCTGTCTCTTCATATGTACAATGGGGATGTGAGTATTTTCTCACAGGAGGACCAAATGGAATAATGTGAATGTGTTTGTCATACATTTTGTACGTGCATAATCAAAAAGGACCAAGGTGAGAGGACTTTCTCTGGATTACCCTTTGGGCCAAGGGTTCTAGAAAAAATGTAGTAAAACCTCAGTTACTTTGAACATGAGGGAGATCCCTTTTAGTTGAATTATCTGATGGCACTGGTTAACCAGAATATCCCCTAAATTTTTTTTATCAGTTGCTAGTTGTTCTAAAGTGTCTGTATGTACTTTGCTACCTGAGGACATCTTGTATACTGCACATATTTGAACTGATGTTTTTGATGACTGGGACCATTTGGGTTTAGCAGGGCCATCATTCCATTATCAGTTTTTAAGTGTCTAAGCTAAATGCATAGCAACCCTTCTGGATATATCTAGGAAGCTGTTTTGATGAAGAGGGCACAGAAAAATTCCAGGTATTTCAGAGCTCCAGATAATCAGAATCAAGTTGACAATTTATTGTCTATTCTGTGAAACTATAAATTTGTATCACTAACCCTGACCTCCTCATGAATTCTAGACTTAACTATCCAACTACTTATAAGATTTCTCCACTGAAATGTCTAATGGCCTCTCAGTCTCACACAGCCCAAACAGAATTCTTGTTCCCCCTCCCCTCCCCACCTTTGTTCCTCTCCCTGTCACACTAAATGGCACTACTTGGTTGCTCAAGCCAAAATTGTAGGAATCATCCTTGACTTTTCTATTTTCTTCACTCCCAACATCTAGTCCATTAGCAGGTCCTACTGATTCTACATTCAAAATACAACCTGAATTTGTTCACTTCTTACCATCTACACTGCTAACCCGTTAGTCCAAGTCACCATTATTTATTGGCTAGATTATTGTGAAAGCCTCCTAACTAGTCTCCCTGCTTTAAAGCTATCCCTACTCAGCTCATTCTTCAAACAACAGCCAGAGCGATTTTTTTAAAATTCATAAATTAGATTGTCACTTCTCTGCTTAAAATCCTTCATAGGCTTCCTACTGCAACCAGAAAAGTAATCCGCATTCCTTTCTATGGTCTACAATAGGCCCTAACGTGATCTGACCCCCAGCTATCTCTCTACTCCCACCTCATTCCACTTTCCTGATGAATCCTTTCTGCTGGAAACACACCAGTTATATAACATCTGACTATGACCTGTTCATGGAATACTGGCAAATTACCTCTACTCTGTGGTTCACCTTCTAATGAATAAATAGAGGATAGCTTTCTTGAGTAACTTTTTGAGTAGACTGCAGGCTTGAAATAATCAAGGTCAATTCCAGCCCTGTGGTTTGAGTTTCAAGCCACCTTTACAGAAAACATGACACTCCTACCTCTAGGCCAGTGCTGTCATTGTTTGAACCACATTGATCCTTTGAGGCTTTAAAAGAACCGAGGACCAAAACTCAACTCATAGATATTTTAATGAGTCAGTAATAAAAGAGACAAAAAATAAAGTGGGGTCCACTCTAGCCAGGTTTTAACATAAGCAAATATACTTAGGTTTAATTTTTAGCTTTGAAAACTTTTTTCTGTATTTCACTAGGGCTAAGCTAGAAGCAGGCATACACTCTTAAAAGAGATGGCTAAATCCTAGAAGCATAGTCCACATACAGAAGTGACAAATTCTTATTTCCTGGATATTTCCCACAGGAGTATGATAATCATAAACTTATAATATCACACCACATACTTTATACCAAAACTACTGATGAAATCTTATTAGTGGTGAGTCGCCTGAAAAACTCAGTATTAACTTCAGGTTTGATAACAGGAAAACTCATCAATGAACAGGTTTAAAAGTCTCCTTTTAAATACTATCTAATATAAATTAAGAAAAAATATCAATCCAACCTTCTGTCATTTTAGCGCTTGTATCTGGGAGATGATCATCATTATCACTAAAAGAAGAATAAAGACATTTCATTTTCTGTGTATTTAATATATGAAGGAATACTGTTAAGGTAAAAGAACAACCTAGCAAAGTCATTCATCTAGAAGCAAACCTGGAATGGTATACCTCTGAGTTCTCAAGGCAAATGAAAATGATTGCTACATTGACTTCTATTGGGTTTTATATTCACCTTCTTCACTTCTCCAGTGATACAAATAATCAAGAGTTGCCTGCATTACTAATTATGTATGTTAAAATAATCATAAGGGAAGATAAGGTCAATGGTGAGCCAAGACTGAATATCCTAAATTGGCACCAGATTAAAAAGAAACCTTGATTTCATAGTGCCAGCTAGAAAAGAGTATAGTTACAACCAGGTAGATTTTTCTCCTTATGCCCTATTTCTCCCATGATACAAAGTGCTACTCTTCCCAGTTTGTGAATATTCTTATAAGTGCAATTTTAGGCACATTTTGGCTCTTCTAGAGAAAGTATTCATCAGACTTAAAGTCTACAGTGTACTTTATTCCTCCCTGTCTCCTATAAAAACTGCATAGTCCAGCCTTTCTCTTACAGTCTTCCCCAACTTGGATGGTCTTATCTAAATCTTATCCATCTTTTAAGGTCCGACTCAAACTCCATTACTTTTGGGATTCTTTCTTGAATGCTCCAACTTGTATCACCCCCTCCACTCTTGGGATTCCTGACAGTCAGTGCCATACTATTGAGTATTTAGGACATAAAGGAACTAAGTAGGAACCCCTTGAGGTGGGTCATTAGTGCAAGGACTATTGTTGACCCAGGTTCAACAACCCAACACATTAAAGACATAATCTAACTATACCAACTGGATCAGTATACTAGAAAGCAGGCCCCGGGAGAAGGAAATAGTGACCAGATAAATAGGAATGGGAGAGAACAGGGGATGAGGAGGCCCAGGAAGTAACCACAGAGGAAACTAGGGGAAGGAGAAGTTGAGGGATTAAATTCTGGCATTTTCTAAGGTTTATTCAAGGGGCCTATTCTTCCCATCAACATAATTTTCATTTCCATTTTCTAAACTAACTTGTATTACTTGAACTGACGGTACCTAGAAAATGAAGGCAGGTCCTCTTCGTCGTATGAGGATACACTCATAATTCTGTCTGAAGTAATGTGTTGGTTCATTACTGGGTTTCAATTTTTTTCCCTGGAAAAGTACAAATCAGTATTACACAAAATAGAGTTTGCAATAAATGAAGTAAAATATACCATAACCTTTCCTTAGTTATTTATGTAGTTAGCATTTCTGATAGGCATGGTATATTTAATCATGAAATCTCACATGGCTTCCCAATAAATACATCCCAATACAGAGATCAAGGTTTGCATTAAGGCTATTAACCTGGTGAGCTCCTGATTTGGGTAGAGTTGTATCTCTGTGTTCTGGTTTGTCTGGTTCACTATAGCTTCTGGGTTAGCCTGAAAATTACTGCAAATGGATAATCTAGAGAATTGTCCCACCAGGACATCCTACATCATATGTATTCTCTAAACACATGGTATGGTACAATTTTTTGGGTAGGGTCAACCCAGGAGGTGAATGAGACCCAGACCATCCCTAGAAGGATACAGAACCAGGGACAGGATCCGTGTATCAAAAAGGGTTTATGGGCTGTTTGCAGGAGGAATATTCCACATACTTTGACTAACTTGATATTTTTCAATAAGTTGGTTAAGTAATCTTTAAGAAAAAAAGTTGGTTAGATAATGTCCCCAAAGGTCATATAGCTACTAAGTGGCAAAGCCAGAATTCAAACCCAGATAAGCTGAGTTTGCATGAACCTTTTCACTTGCCTCCATCTCATCTGGTAGTGCCCATTGGCATGGAGTTTCTGTGCATAAAACTAATGAGTATTTACAGGTCGGAGTCCAAAAAAACGATGAAATCTATTATTTTAAATAATTAGCCTGCATTTCTCCTAACTGGTTTCCATTTTGTTTTTCTTGTCCTTCTAACTAACCTAGGACTCTTTCCATGTGTTGTTTTCCTTCAACCGAGGCTCCTGTTAATCATTTCCCTTTTATTGTAAATATTATCAGAGTTGGGAGAGACTGTCTAGATCCAGTTTATGCCCTTTCCTTCCTACCCAATGCACATTACTTGAACTAAGTTTGTGCAGCTCTCTATCCTTTCTACAGAAACCTGGTCAGTGATAAGTTACATTTCTCACATTTAGTTGTGTCTTTCCCAGGCAGAGGAGTGTGTATGAGTCCTGAATTTTGAAGTAGTCACATCAGCGTTGGAAACAATTCTTCTTTGTATGTGTTCAGATTCTGTCCACTGAGTTCGTGATGTTTCAATATTTGTTGTACTTACATCAGATTTGGCATGATAACATTTCTGACTGAGGAATAGCCTGGGAGTTGCCTTGCTTCCCTAAACTGATGTGTTCTTTCTGCAACCCCCTTTGCATGTTGGGGATGAACAGTACTGCTGTCCACATAGCTGCAAAGCGTCTGTCTGAGCTGAGCTATCTATGTCTGTTTACATTGTTTATCACAGCTTTTGCTCCCCTTCAGAGTACCAGTAGTTGTTTTGGATTAGCTATTCTCTCCCAACTCCCTCTGGGCTATGAAGAGATAGCTAAAGCACTGACAAAGGATGTAAGAAGAAATCAGGCCACCAAGACGAACCAAAGATATTTGCGTAGATGATAGAAGAATGACTTGGGGGTAATATTGTACTGTTCACATATGCAGATCTTGTGCCCAAGGAACTACATATATATTAAGGAAGACTACTGAGGAAACACTAATGTAATTTTGAGAACGCAGAGAGAAAAGTACATTTTAGAGTTGGAAAGGACCTTGATCTAGTTCAAGAAACTAAGGACCAAGGAGATTTCATCAATGTCTATGACAAACTCAGTATTTAAGGTTAAAAAAAGTGCCCGTCAATGTATTCACCAGCTCTGAGACTTAGTTCAATGGGTTGGAAAATACTACTAAGGAAAACAAGCTCCTAGGCTTATGCTCCAGGCAGGTGGGTTCTGTAGACCTCTGCTCAGTTTGTAAGCCACAAGCTACATCCGTCGTGGGAGTGCACACTGTTGGTGCAAGAGGCTCATTTATATCGAGGGACTTTGGTATTAAATGGAATGTGGGGCTGGATCAGTGTAACTCCATCTCCTGGCAAGACCATCCCTATGCCCTGGTGCCCTAAGATCAGTAAACAGAACTACTTTTCAATAGTTACATTGTACCAAGGACAGTGCTATGGCATTCAAGTCCCCATTATTTAAGTATATTAGGAGCCCAAATTGGGACTGCAGGGAAACTAGTTCATAAATATAGCAGCACAAACACAACAGAGTCTAGGAGAAGGGTAGAATAGAAAAGAAACTGGGTACATCCTGAGGATGTAAGTGTGTGGGGTAGTGGGAAAGTGTTAAGTAGTGAAAGTGAAATAACAAGAAAGGAATGAACTCTCTAAAGAGCTTGCAGTCTAATGTTTGTTGACAATTGTTGCTACATAGAAACAATACTACTGCGGAGTCTGAAGTTTGAGGATTTCAATCTCTAACAGAGGCTGGTTTAGCTGACTTTCTAGCTGGCCCTTTTGGACCAGACAGTACTATGATAATGTATGTCCATGAGAAAGAACTGTTAGGACTGTAAAAATTGTGTTTCTTCTGAGTTGCAAAATGAGGACTACAATTCCAGTCAGTCCTGTTTGCTGTTAAAGGTATTTCTCTGTATCCCCATTCTTTAAGAAATGGCACTTTACATAAAAAGGACAGTGGAAGGGACAATTGGCGGAATCTGAGAAGTCGGCTGATCAGCTAATAGCACTGTATCAATGTTAAGTTCCTTGTTTCAATAATTGTATATGGGATGTACTATGACTATATAGTTCAGAGGTTTAGGGAAACCTGGGTGAAAGGCATATGGGGACGCTTTGTGCAGTGTTTCTGAGTCTGAAACTATTTCACAATTACAAGTTTCTTAAAAATGGGCCTTTTGTTAGATAAGCATAAAAAAGAAAGAAAGAAATGGCAGTTTAGTCTGGCTAATGGAAACTAGCCTGCCACCTTTACACGGAGCTCACCACTGATGGTTAAGTCCCAGTAAAGCGGAGTTGTATGAATCAGCGTCCAATTCTACTGGGCTGGGCAAGAGAAAGCTGACTAGATTTTTACAAACGCATTCCCAAAGACCTCCTTGAGGAAGTAAATCACAGAATGACAACCAAGTCTCACTAACTGCTCATTTCTTTTCACGACTGCCCTTTGCACTTACCTCAGACGGCTTTACATTCAGTCATCCTGCATTATCCAATGAGACGCCTTTCTCTTTTTTTCTCTTTCCTGCAACAAGTGTCTCTGTTGGGTAAGTCCTCCCACTTATTGATGCTCTTTTTAGTGCTTTGATGCTGTGTCTAGTTCTAGCTAAACACTGTAACTGCCGTTTCTTAAGAGGCTGTGTTTTTGTAGAAATGACTCCTAAGTGGTCTGCAACAATGTCTGGATGGAAATTGATTGGTTGTTTCCCATGGTGAGGAATTATTTTAACTGGAAGTTCCTCTTCAGTTAAATCTTGACTTAACTCTTGTGGTAGATCAAGTTCCATTTTAACAGCATACTCATGTGATTTTTCAACAATTTGACCAATGTCCAGAGGTCACCAAAGACATTAGCACATGAATCTTTTGGGCTAATTGTTTCTAATGGACAACTTGAAACTTTCTTGATAATTAAAGAAGCAACCTCTTTAATGAAGACGTTGTTTGTGCTTTTCATGTTATCATAAAGTTCTTCGTATGTTCCAAATTGTTGTAGGTCATGATTATAAACAGAATCAACCATTTGAGAAATAATTTCTATAGTCATTGGATTAAAAAAGTTTATTTCAGGATCAGCAGCTACAACAGTAATGTTATTTCTGGAAATTTCAGCTGTTACAGATTTTGTCAACTGGGATGCAATTTTATTTAACTCAGTTTTTGATAAGTGTTTAGCATCTTTGCTTGAGTTCCTTGGCAACTTTGCTAGTCTAGCCAAGAGTACGGTCAATGTTTCCCTTAAAAATCTGGCATCTACCATAGCCTCTTTTTCAGATGAAGGCTTTTTCTTCAATGTAAGGTCACCAATTATCTTAACCACTTTCTTTTATAACTTGAACAGCTTCCAGAACTAACTCTGAACTTGATGCTTCTTTGTCTACTTGAGGATGAAATTCTGAATTGGAAACTTCCTTCACCATTAAAAATCCTATTATATCAGAGAGGACATTGCTCTTACCCATTAAATTTTTATACACTGAAATATGGGATCCAAAGTGCTTTAAAACACGATTATAAACAGAAGTAACCACTCTTTCAATAGTTGCCCTGTCTGCTAATGATAAACTGGGTGATTTTGTGGCTTGTGGTACTTCTGTAATCTGACTTTTCAAGATATATTCTTGGAATGAACTTAAGATTTTTGAGGCTATTTTTTGCATTTCAGCATTTAGAAAATTGTTTTGTTCCTTATCTGCTTTTCAAAACATAGTTAAAAGCTTTGACAACAAATTTCCAGCAATTTCTTCTATTATGTTCAAAGGCAGTTTTGATGGCTGAGGTTGGGGAACCTCAGTGGTTTGGAGAATATCTTTAAGGATATTTTCAACAAAATTGTCAACTTCTACATACTGGTGTGGCATTAGCTCTCCAGAAAAATAGTTCTGCAACTGATTAAGAGCCACTTTATGTACAATTAGATTACCTATGGTTTCTAACAGGATTTTACTATGACTGCTGATATAACTTTGAATGCTCTCTTGAGATCGAAATTGTGTCAAGAGATTATAATAAATACTCTGAACCACTAACTGAATAATTTCACCATCATTAGGATGTAAGGATTCTACATACTGTAGATTCATATTTTTATCTTCAGAGATCTGTGTTATAATTGTATTTACTACCTTCACTTGAAGGAAATCTAGTTCTGTGTACAAATCCTCAGATATTTCTGCTTTAGCACAGGCTACTGTTGAGAAAATTTTTGATAGAAGAGAAGAAACTATACTTTCTATAAATTCATGAGGCAGCATTATGATATAGGGAGACAGTGTCTAGCAGACTGTCTCTGCTACCTTATGGACCTTTTTCATAACCTCCTTAGACTCTAGAGGCAAACATGCTGAACCTGGAACATCATGATGAAGTAGTAAGTTTGGCTGATGCTGAACATTTTCTTCTGTTACTACATTTGCTAGTTTTCTTGCTAAATTTTCACCATTACTATTTATGTCCTCACAGATGGAATCTTGGGATCTATATTCCTACAAAATATTGTATATAGAGGGGTGAACAATCTTATTGACCAACATTTTATCAACCGATGGTATTTTAGCTATAAAAGGTACCTCATCTGGGATAGGGGGGCGCTCAAGGTGGTGGCATGAGTAGGGCGGCAGAAATCTCTTCCCAAAACGATATATATTTTGAAAGTACGTCAAATACAACTATTCCTAAAAGAGAGACCAGAAGATACAGTACAACAGCCAGGCTACATCTACATCTGCGAGAACTCACCATCCCGCGAAAAGGGTAAGATACAAAGCTGTGACCTCGTGGGACCCGAGCATTCCCCCCTCCCCAGCTCACCGGCAGGAGGAAAAGAATCAGAGTGGGAAGAGAGTGGAAGCACAGGACTGCTAAATAACCAGCCCTAGTAATCTGCACTGGGAGCACAGACACACATTGCATGGTGTACTGGATATTAGAGAAACGGAAGGGTAGGGTCCGAGACAGAGATGGGGAGCGGGTCCCCACAGCTGGCTGCCCAGGGACAAAAGAAAAGCACACGTTTTAAAAGTCTTAAAGGGACAAGAGCTTAACAGGTGGACAAAATCATCCCAGCACACTCAGCCCAGCAGGCTGGGAATCTTAAGGAACTTCAGGCGCCCTAACCCCCTGGGTGGTAACGCAGCTCTGAAGACCCTCACGGTGATAAGCAGCCTGCCGTTCATTCCCCCTGCTGACACTGCAAGCAAACTGGCTGACTCGCCACTGCTGCGGAGCAGCCAGGGAGCAGACCGCCACAGCAACCACACAAGTCTTCTCCCAGCATGCAGCTAACCAGGCCAGACCCAGAGGCTGCCGCCAGCACGCAGCTGCCCGGCACATACAGAGGAAGCCGGGGCAAAGTCTGGAGGGCATGAAGGAGCGCCATTTTCACAGGAGAACACATGTCACTACTCTGCGACCCCTGGAAGTATCCTAGGCCATCCCGAGGGTTGCCCCACACACGGCAGCTCAGTGGATTAACCCAAAGACTGCTAACTGTTTGTGGGTAACTGGCACAGGAAGCAGAGAAGGGCAAGGTGACCAGCAAGGAGGAAGGGACTTTGTTCTCCCAGCTGCCACACACACCACTTGCCAGCGATCACTTCTATCACCATGGAATGGCAGAAGAACCTGGTCCAGTCAAAAATCACCCAAACAAGGCCAGAGAGAGGGCCTTGCAAGATAGATATAACCAATCTTCCTGAAAAAGAATTCAAAACAAAAGTCATAACCATGCTGATGGACCAGCAGAGAAATATGCAAGAGCTAAGGGATGAAGTCCGGAGGGAGATAACAAAAATGAAACAATCAATAGAAGGACTTAAGAGCAGACTGGATGAGGTACAAGAGACTGTTAAGGGAATAGAAATCAGAGAACAGGAATACAGACAAGCTGAAGCAGAGAGATAAAGGATCTCTAGGAATGAAAGAATATTAAGAGAAGTGTGTGTCCAATCCAAATGGAACAATATTCGCATAATAGTGGTAGCAGAAGAAGAAGAGAGAGAAAAAGGGATAGAAAGTGTCTTCAAAGAAATAATTGTGGAAAATTTACCCAGTATGGGAAAGGAAATAGTCTCTCAGATGATGGAAGCCCACAGATCTCCCAACACAAGGGACGAAGGAGGACAACACCAAGACATATAATAATTAAAATGGCAAAAATCAAAGACAAGGACATGGTATTAAAGGCAGCCAGAGAGAGAAAAAAGATCACCTACAAAGGAAAACCCATCAGGCTATCATCAGACTTCTCAACAGAAAACTTACAGGCCAGAAGAGAATGGAATGATATATTTAATGCAATGAAACAGAAGGGCCTTGAACCAAGAATACTGGATCCAGCAAGACTATCATTTAAATTTGAAGGAGAGATTAAATAATTTCCAGATAAGCAAACGTTGAGAGAATTTGCCTCCCACAAACCACCTCTACAGGGTATTTTAAAGGGACTTCTCTGGATGGAAGTACTCCTAAGGCTAAATAGATGTCACCAGAGAAAATAAAATCACAGCAAAGAAAGCAGTTCAACCAAATACTAACTAAAGGCAAAAAATAAAATGAGCTAGCTCAAACGTAGTCAAGGGAAACACAAAAGAGTACAGACTAAAACACCTAACATATAAAGAGTGGAGGAGGAAGAATAAGAAGGGAGAGAGAAATAAAGAATCATCAGAGTGTGTATATAACAGTGTAATAAGTGAGTTAAAGTTAGACGGGTACATAGTAAAGACACTACCTGTGAACCTTTGGTAACCATGAATCCAAAGCCTGCAATGGCAGTAAATACATATCTATCGATAATCACCATAAATATAAATGGACTGAATGCACCAATCAAAAGACACAGAGTAAGAGAATGGATAAAAAGCAAGACCCATGTATATACTGCTTATAAGAGACTCACCTTAAACCCAAAGACATACACAGACTAAAAGTGAAGGGATGGAAAAAGATATTCATGCAAAAAATAGGGAGAATAAAGCAGGTGTTGCACTACTTGTATCAGACAAAATAGACTTCAAAACAAAGAAAGTAACAAGAGATAAAGAAGGAGATTACATAATGATAAAGGGGGTTAGTCTAACAAGAGGATATAACCATTCTAAATATATATGCACCCAACACAGGAGCACCGACATATGTGAAACAAATACTAACAGAATTAAAGTAGGAAATAGAATGCAATGCATTCATTTTAGGAGACTTCAACAGAGCACTCACTCCAAAGGACAGATCAACCAGACAGAAAATAAGTAAGGACACAGAGGCACTGAACAACACACTAGAACAGATGGACCTAACAGACATCTATAGAACTCTACACCCAAAAGCATTAGGATACACATACTTCTCAAGTGCACATGGAACATTTTCCAGAATAGAGCACATACTAGGCCACAAAAAGAGTCTCAGTAAATTCAAAAAGACTGAAATTCTACCAACGAATTTCTCAGATCACAAAGATATAAAACTAGAAATAAATTGTACAAAGAAAGCAAAAAGGCTCACAAACACATGGAGGCTTAACAAAATACTAAATTATCAATGGATCAATGACCAAATTAAAACAGAGATCAAGCAATATATGGAGACAAATGACAACAACAGCACAATGCCCCAACTTCTGTGGGATGCAGCAAAGGCAGTTGTAAGAGGAAAGTGTATAGCAATCCACGCCAATTTAAAGAAGGAAGAACAATCCCAAATGAATAGTCTAAAGTCACAATTACTGAAACTGGAAAAAGAAGAACAAATGCTGCCCAAAGTCACCAGAGGGAGGGACATAATAAAGATCAGAGAAGAAATAAATAAAATTGAGAAGAATAAAACAAGAGAAAAAAATCAATGAAACCAAGAGCTGGTTCTTTGAGAAAATAAACATAGATAAACTCCTTGACAGACTTATGAAGAGAAAAAGGGAATCTGCGCACATAAGCAGATTCAGAAATGAGAAAAGAAAAATCACGATGGACACCACAGAAATACAAAGAATTATTAGAGAATACTATAAAAATCTATATGCTAACAAGCTGGAAAACCTAGAAGAAACGGACAACTTCGTAGAAAAATACAACCTTCGATGACTGACCAAGGAAGAAACAGAAAATCTAAACAGACAAATTACCAGCAACGAAATTGAATCGGTAATCAAAAAACTATCCAAGAACAAAACCCGAGGGCCAGACAGATTAAGCACTGAATTTTATCAGACATATAGAGAAGACATAATACCCATTCTCCTAAAAGTTTTCCAAAAAATAGAAGAGAAGGGAATATTCCCAAACTCATTCTATGAGGCCAGCATCACTCTAATATCAAAACCCGGTAAAGACCCCCCAGAAAAGAAAATGACAGACCAATATCCCTGATGATAGATTCAAAAATACTCAACAAAACATTAGCAAACCAAATTCAAAAATACATCAAGAGGGTCATACACCATGATCAAGTGTGATTCATCTCAGGGCTGCAAGGATGGTACAACATTCGAAAATCCATCAACATCATCCACCACATCAACAAAAAGGACAAAAACCACATGATCATCTCCATAGATGCTGAAAAACATTCAAAAAAATTCAATATCCATTCATGATAAAAACTCTCAACAAATGGGTAAGGAGGGCCATACCTCAACATAATAAAGGCCATGTATGACAAACCCACAGCCAACATCATACTTAACAGCAAGAAGCTGAAAGCTTTTCACTTAAGATTGGGAACAAGACAAGGATGCCCACTCTCCCCACTTTTATGCAACATACTGCTGGAGGTCCTAGCCACAGCAATCAGACAAGAAATACAAGGCACACAGATTGGTAAGGAAGAAGTCAAACTGTGACTATTTGCAGATGATATGAATGATATTGTACCTAAAAAACCCTAAAGACTCCACTCCAAAAGTACTATAAATAATATCTGAATTCAGGAAAGTTGTAGGATACAAAATTAATACCCAGAAATCTGTTGCATTCCTGTACATTAATGATGAACTAGCAGAAAGAGAAATCAGGAAAACAATTCCATTCACAATTGCATCTAAAAGAATAAAATACCTAGGAATAAACCTAACCAAGGAATTGAAAGCCCTATACCCTGAAAACTACAAGAAACTCTTAAGAGAAATTAAAGAGGACACTAATAAATGGAAAGTCATCCCATGCTCTTGGCTAGGAAGAATTAACGTTGTCAAAATGGCCATCCTGCCTAAAGCAATCTACAGATTCAATGCAATCCCTATCAAAGTACCAATAGCATTCTTCAGTGAACTGGAACAAATAGTTCTAAAATTCATATGGAACCACAAAAGACCCTGAATAGCCAAAGCGATCCTGAGAAGGAAGAATAAAGCTGGGGGCATCATGCTCCCCAACTTCAAGCTCTACTACGATGCCACAGTAATCAAGACAATTTGGAACTCGCACAAGAACAGACCCCAGACCAGTTGAACAGAATATAGAGTTCAGATATTCACCCAAACATATATGGTCAATTAATATACGATAAAGGAGCCATGGATATACAATGGGGAAATGACAGCCTCTTCAACAGCTCGTGTTGGCAAAACTGGACAGCTACATGCAAGAGAATGAAACTGGATTATTGTTTAATCCCATACACAAAAGTAAACTTGAAATGGATTAAAGACTTGAATGTAAGTCATGAAACCATAAAACTCTTAGAAGACAACATACGCAAACATCTCCTGAATATAAGCATGAGCACTTCTTCCTGAACACATCTCCACGAGCAACGGAAACAAAAGCAAAAGTGAACTCATGGGACTACATCAAAATAAAGAGTTTCTGTACGGCAAAGGACATCATCAACAGAAGAAAAAGGCATCCTACACAAAGGGAGACTATACTTGTAATGACATATCCGACAAGGGGTTAACATCCAAAATATATACAGAATGTACATGCCTCAACACCCAAAAAGCAAATAACCCGATTAACAAATGGGATATGAAGAGACAGTTCTCCAAAGAAGAAATTCAGACGGCCAACAGACACATGAAAAGATGCTCCACATCACTATTCATCAGGGAAATGCAAAGTAAAACCACAATGAGATATCACCTCACACCAGTAAGGATGGCCAGCATTGGAAAGAGTAGGAAAACAAATGCTGGCGAGGATGCGGAGAAAGGGGAACCCTCCTACACTGCTGGTGGGAATGTAAGCTAGTTCAACCATTGTGGTAAGCAGTATGGAGGTTCCTCAAAAAACTGAAAATAGAAATACCATTTGACCCGGGAATCCCACTCCTTGGAATTTACCCAAAGAATACAACTTCTCAGATTCAAAAAGACATATGCACCCCTTTGTTTATTACACATTTTTTACAATAGCCAAGATACAGAAGCCACCTAAGTATCTATCAGTAGATGAATGGATAAAGAAGACGTGGTACATATACACAATGGAATATTATTCTGCCATAAGAAACAAATCCTACCATTTGCAACAACATGGATAGAGCTGGAGGACATTATGCTCAGTGAAATAAGCCCGGCAGAGAAAGACAAATGCCAGATGATTTCCCTCATTTGTGGAGTATAACAATGAAACAAAACTGAAGGAAGAAAACAGCATCAGACTCAGAGACTCCAAGAATGAACTAGTGGTTACCAAAGGGGAGGGGTGTGGCAGGGCAGGTGGGGAGGGAGGGAGGAGGGGAATGAGGGGTATTATGTTTAGAACACATGGTGTGGGGGATCATGGGGAGAACAGTAGCACAGAGAAGGCACATAGTGGATCTGTAGCATCTTACTACACTGATGGACAGTGACTGCATTGGGGTTTGGGTGGGGACTTGATAATATGGGTAAATGTAGCAACCACATTGTTTTTTCATGTGAAACCTTCATAAGTGTGTACATCAATCATACCTTAATAAAAATAAAAATAAATAAATAAAACAATGCATAGCTCAAAGCCAGCCATGGGGTATAGAGAGAACATAGGCAAGGATCTATTTAGAGCATCAGATTAATTTCAAGTGGGAATATTCTCTCTACTTATGATCTATTCTTTGAATAAGACTCCCTTTGATTCAAAATCCCTTGTAACTTTTATTTTCAGCATTACTGCTGAGGATAAATGGATTCCTGGTTAAGAAAACAAAAGAAAACAGAACAGAACAGCCAAATGGGTATCTAGGCTCATAAAAAACAAATGCTCTGGTAAGAAGTATGACTGTGCTTATGATCCAAGCAATATTTCTTAAAAATACAAACCAAAGCTAGGTGGAGAAAGACAAGTATCAAATGATTTCACTCATCTGTGGAGTATAAGAACAAAGAAAAAACTGAAGGAACAAAACAGCAGCAGACTCACAGAACCCAAGAATGGACTAGGAGTTACCAAAGGGAAAGGGACTGGGGAGGATGGGTGGGAAGGGAGGGATACGGGGGAAAAAGGAGCATTATGATTAGCACAGGTAATGTGGGGGCAGGACACGGGAAAGGCAACGTAACACAGAGAAGACAAGTAATTATACTACAGCATCTTACTACACTGATGGACAGTGACTGTAATGGGGTATGTGGTGGGGACTTGATAATAGGGGGAGTCTAGTAACCATAATGTTGTTCAAGTAATTGTACATTAGTGATACCAAAATAAAAACAAACAAATAAACAAATAAACCACAGATACTCAAAAGCACACAAATGTATAGATTAATGAATCATTATAAAGTAAGCATCCTTGATTTTATGATCACACCTGGGTTATCAAATCAGCTGGCATCAGCCTTGCAGACACCCCTCCCTCTACCTCGTCCCCACTACAAGCCAACCGCCCCAAAAGAAGTCTCCATCCTGACTTTAAAGGAATATCTTCTGTTGTTTTACAGCTTTATCACCTGAGCCTGCATCCCTGAACCTGGGTTGTCCAGTTTGGGGCCATGAACCTCCTGTTGCCACTGAGCAGTTGAAACATGGCTGGTCCAAACTGGGATGTGCTGTAAGTACAAAACACCCAACAGATTTCTAAGATTAGTACAAAACAGAAAAAAAAGAATATAGACTATCTCATTAATGATTTTTTGTCCTATTGAAAATATGTTGAAATGACAATATTTTGTATATACTGATTCAAATAAATATATTGTTTGTTAAATTAAAAAAAATACAAACCAGATTACCTCTAACAAACTATTTCATGAAACAATTTTGCAGTCTAAATATTTATGTGTCTTCATGGAGATAGTCTCCTTTTAACCTGGGCATCTGTTTAGCTAGAAGGTGACTGTGAGAAGTAAGGCCCCACAGTGGAGGGGTCAGCCTGCGGGCTCTGTGCCTTCCTGTTACTGCCCTCCTCTGTCAAGGAACTGTGTTTATATATGCAAATGACTGCAGCTACTTGTTAAGGTTTTATGGGGCAACGATTAGCACTGATGATTTAGGGTGAATGAACAGGCTCTAGATCCAACAAAAGATTATCAGTGCAAACTGTCTTGGATAGGGAGGCAGAGGACAGCTCACGAAGTAAAGAAATGTATTAATTTAGGTAGAAAAAAAGGGCTGAGCTAGAACTGGGGCTCAAAGAACCAGAAGGCTGAGCAGTAGGGGGAAGTTGGGGCCTCCTTCAGTATGAGCTGAAGTATAAACCCAGGGACCAGACTTGAACGACCATCACTGTCACAGCTTAGAATGGGCCAGGGGCAGATGCAAAGTGTACCTGTACAACTGCACACCTACTTATGTGCTTCTGCTTATTGCAGATATATCTTGGGGGCATAAAAATCCTCTTGCCTATAATAAAATTGTATTTATTTTTAAGTTGTTGACACCCTCAAGACAGCCAGACCAAGAGCGTGCACCTTCCACAGGAATTCTATTTCTCAAGGCTGTAGGGACAAGTCAGTGGCAGCAAAGGCTGGACACCTGGCATTCTGGCTATGCATTGCCTGATATCCTGGTATTCGAGCAACAGAGTCCTCAGAATGTGGTTGTTGCCTCCCAATTATCTCCAAAGTTAGCTCCCAGGTTGTTCAGTTTTAGGCCAACATTCAAAGAAAAGTTAACACCTTGTATATAGTATACTTTCTCCTGACTCATTAGAAAAGACTTGAGGGCCATTTCACGGAAAAGCCATTTTATTCCACTCCAATTCCCAAATCTCTTAATGCATTTATTGTGATAAAGTACACATAATATAAAATTTACCATTTTAAAGTGTATACAGTGCAGTGACATTAAGTACACTTACAATGTCATGTAAATATTACCACAATCTATTTCTCTTACTGCATGTTTCACATCTAGTGCTCAAACTAGAAAATGGCTATTGAGTTTGAAAACCATATTTTGGGATTGACAGGATATGGCTGAAAACCATTTGTTTTATATAAATATGTCCTAAATCAAACGTTCTAATAATGACATCTAAGCACTAATAAGTAAGTTACTTACCTTCTTGATCTAAATCTGTTCCAATACACATGAGCTAAGAATTTCAATAGCTATTATTTTCTTATTGCCAGAGATAATGTACAGCAGACATACATTATTACTCCAAGGGTAGCTCAGAAGAAGCATTTCTAACCTCGATATATAAAATAGGGGCATTCCTAATGTTTTCAATGAAGTGAAGTGTGATAAGGAGAATCTGATTTTTCAGCTTAATTTCACTATACTATTGAGCCAAGAAATATCCTTTTGATGCTAGTATGTCTAGGTCTTCGTGACTGCTGCATGTTCTATGAAATGAGCAGGTGTGTGTGTGGAGGAACGTGTGAGTGCGCTACTCCCCTAAACTCCTCTCTTGTTCATGATTCCTCTGTCTAGCTCCACAGCTGGGGGCTCATCTATTCACCCTCTTACTTTGTCTAGTCCAAGTTGCAGCTTGCAGGTGACCAGGCCCCTCCTTTGGATGGAGTAGCCAACCTAAGATTCTTCTTATTCCCAGGAAAATTAAGAGACAGATCTAGGCGTCCTGCTCACTTGCCTGAGGGGCAGGATGCTCAGCTCTTGGCCAGATGCTAGTCTACAAAGGCATCTCCCTTTCCTTTACCGACTTCCTACCGCGGAGTGGGATTGTGATAGTTGATGTTTTTCTCATGATGACTAAACCTCCTAAGCCTCCCCCAATCTACCCTCCTGCGCCCCCTGCCCAAAGTGCCAATAACAGTAACTTTTGACCTCTTTTAACAATAACATTAGACCTTTGCAGAATTCCAGATTAACTGAGAGTGAAAGTCACAGAAGTGAGAAAGGCAAAGAGGGAAACTGACTAATGTCAACAGATAATTTTGCTCGTTGCTGATTCACACATTTTTCTCTAGTAACATCAGAAATTATCCTTACTATGTTGCTTTATCAGTGATTTTCATTGTGCATACTTGTTGTTCACAGTGATTTTGATAGTGGTTTTATTGTCTGAAAAGTAAAGAGAGATTGATTTTATTACTTACGGTTAATAATTTATATAACTTCTCCCAAATTCCTAATCTTCGAATCTGATTATCCCTTGTGCTTGAGAGTCTTTTTCTCCCCAGCAATTCCCAAAGTAGAAAAAGTGTTATTTTTTGGTCTAATCCCATTTAGCTTCTACTTAATGCCTCTGGGTAGAGGACATGCTCTATTACTTAGAGGAGTAGGATAACTGCTGCATAAACAGAACAACAGCTGCTACATGAATTAGCATCCATCTGCTATTACTACTCTTGATCCACTTTAGCCATGTTTATTTTACAGTGAGTTGGGAAGAGCATGGGTCTGGAGAGAGAGGAGATAAGGTAGTCCTTTCTGCCTGCTCTGCTTGTTCAGAGCTTTCTGATAAGTCATTTCCTCCCCACCACCCCAGAACTTCTAGTCTTCCATCACTTCACAGTAGGAAGAGATCTATGGATGATTATTGATGATGGATTAAAATAATAGGTTTCTGATCATATGCAATACCAAATTAGATATGGCCTTTTTTTAGGTATCACGGTATTCTATCTTCTGATCAGTTATTTTATTATCACCTACTACATGCAACCGAAACATATTTTACTAAATTGTAGCAAGAGAATAATACAGTCATGTACATTACTGAGTAATAAAACATCAAACAAAGACAAGCCTAAGACTGTAATTGTGATTTATTTTCAAGTTTTTCTACCTACATAGATCTCATGCTTGTTTTCTTCCTGACCTTCTTAAAGGAAAATGGCACTCTATCTTCATTTTATGCCCTTATGTTATCGAATTTACTTTTTTCCCCAAGGCCTACAATTCAATTTTGAGAATTACAGCCAGACTGAATTTACAACCTCACTCCTAGACAGAAATGAGCGGGATGAAAAGGAGAGAGTGCCCCTTAAAAATGAGTCAGAGAGTGGATCAGATAGAACCAGAGTGCCAGAAATGACTCAGAGTTTAACAGATGAAGCCACAGGGTCCAAGAGTGACTCTAGAAATATGCAGGGTCCCCCCAGGGAAGAAACATCAGAAGCACAGGCACAGCACAGCCCCTGTCCCCATTTCACCAACCAGAACAAGCCCTAGAGAGCTAAGAGCTGTCAATCAAGGACCTCTCTGCCCTGCCAAAACCATATAAAAGAAGCCTCAGAATGAGCTTCTGGGCCTGTCTCACTTTAGGCAGGCCCGGTCTGTTACTCTCTGCAGAGTGCAGGAAAACTGACTTGGCTTTCTTGACTTTGGGTTCTCATCTCACTATATCTGACTTCCCTGTGACACCGAGCTGAGTTCCTTCTTTCCTAACATTACTAGGAAAAGAATACCTTAAGGTGCCAGCTAGGGTTAGGCAGCAATACCTCATCCTCAGACTAGTACCTTTTTGCAATATGAAACCTGTACCTGAGTGCCAACTTCAGTGATACAGTTCCTCTCCTTTGGATTCATATATTTTTTCTAAGACCTAGGTTCTTAGGCCAACTCAGCACAATTTCTTTCTTATAGGTCCTCTACAATCTAATGCACCCCAGTTCCTTTCTCTGCTTTCTCTACTTGATACCACAGGCAGCAAGTGGAACCCAGTGAGTCCTGTGTCTTTGGTGCTACCTGTCCCCAGAGGCTTTCTGTCCCAAAGGCATGCACTTAGATAAAAGGAAAAAGCAAAAACCTGAGAACAGAACTAATCAAATAAATGAGAAAAGCCTCATTATTAGATGACTAGAAACTAGTTGTAATATCACATACAATCTGCAGTTTGCAATGAATTATCAGATTCTTTTTGGAGCCAATTGAGCAGAAACATGCAAATGAACTCACTGTTATATTCAGAAGATACACCACAATTCTAGTTGGAATAAGACAGTGTGCCCACTGTTCCCTAGTCTTAGGTGGTTTTCCCTGATAGAGTGATGCTACTAGAGGTAAGTGTTTAAGGTTTAGGTCATTTGTACTACCAACTCCCTATTTCTTAAATAAAAGGGATAGTAACACTGATGACAATTAGTTCAGAGCCCCAAAAGGCCCAAAAGAAATAGCACAGTTTTTCAGTTTCATGTGCCATGTCATAAAACTTACATACGACTTTCTGCTACTGACCTTCTCTTTCATATAACCTCACTTCAGACCAGAAGATACCTGAGAGGTATCTTCCCATGGCTGGCCGACTAACCCTTAAAGATTAATAGGATGAGACTAAATTTTAGTCTGCCTGCTTAATTCTTCTGAACATCTAATTTTGAATCCAATTGGGGGTCTTTTACTTGTATCTCAGGCCTATAGCTTTGGGGGTGAAGCATGATATCTCCTGATCATCCATACACATAGTCCATTCTATGGCCAAATCCATCTGCTCATTCTAGTGGCTGAATGGGATTGAAAAGCAGCACCTCTCTCCTAACATCAGTGTTCCAATATGAGAGCTAAGGACTGGGTAGTTCCACGGGTGGCCCTCCCTATACCTCACATTTTATCCACTGCTCTGTCCTCAGTTCACCTTCAACATTCCTCCTGTCTCCGGTCTTCTCTCCTGATGCTCTGTGAAGAACAACTGAAGTCAGAGACCCTGCTTCATTCACACTGGCGTCCCCTGAATACCGAGCACCATACTTCGGACATAGTAGGTACTCAAGAAATATGAAACATGTTCCCATTTAACATGTTTTAAATCTATGCATATTGTTCTCTACTCCAAAATGAAGGCCATTGTGCAGGCCATAAACAATTAATGGACTTCAGCAACCAGTAACTAACTGTTTTCAATTTGTCTTACATGCTGCCATCAGAGATGTTCAGCAGAGTTATTGATTTGATGATATCACATCCCTCCTCAAAACCATTAGACTGTCAGGCAATGAATGAAATACAAACTTCTGAACACAGTCTTTTGGACAACAGACTCACTACCTTCTTTACTCTGTTTCTCTTTTCATCTTCCATCCCAACCATAAGAACATACTTCAGTATCTAAATGCAAAGCTTAATTATTACAAGTGTTTACCCCACTACTGTCTTGTCACATTTGCTTCCTATTCTTCAGATTTCTTTGGTTCCTAATTCTATTTCATTAAGCTTACTGTGAATGTCCTTTGTGTTAGCATTAGAAAAAAACAGAACTAAGGAGTTGAAGAAAGAGAAGAGAGAGGGGGTAAATGGTAGAACAGGTGTGATGCATCCACAGTTGAGCCTTGGGAAGCAAGGAGCTCTGTCAGAACAAGAGGATTTAGTCAAAGGCCTTGAACCTATGTTCTCTTTAAGGTTAAGAGAATGTTACATGGGTACAATGAGCTGAGCCAGACCAGACAATGCTGTTAGCTATGTTTTGTTGTGCTCTGGCCTGGAATTGTCCTAGGTATACTTAAATGTTTTCTAATCCTGTGTATTTGAGAGGAATGGGGGAGAAGCTCCAGGTCATGCGTGGAGTTCTTCATTCTAGCTGAGCCAAGATTTTTAGTAAAAAGGTATCCAGAGCATTTGTTATTGGAAAGACTCAAGTGACTCTGTAGCTCTGTAGTCTAGGCTGGGGGGACAGGAGAAAGAGGGAGGCAGTAATAAATGCTCTATAAAACTACACATAATCATTATTCTCTCACCTTTGTTTCTTTAAACTTTTCTAATACTGGCCTAGTCAGTTTCCTTCCTTTAGTATCTTTGTATCCTATTAGCACTCAGTAACTCAGAGAAACTGACTTCTATCACTCTTAAGCTCAAAATCCTCCTAGGAAGCTTGGTTTGACCGCCGACACCATTTACCACCACACACTGCTTCACTTTACCCAACCACTTTCATCAGTTTGGGATTTACAAAACCTATCATGGACCTCATTTAGTTTGAGTGTTTAAAAATGACGGTGTTGGGTATGTGTGTTTCATTAGGAGTTATTTCATATGAATGAAATATTATTCAAGTTTGAGGGGAACAGGACATCAGCAGAATAGGTGGCCACCAAGGTTTGAGGGCTGAAAGGTCCCTAGGCCAAATAAAAAAATCTTCTCCACTGGCCTTGATTTTGCATCAGTAGAGATTGATTACTTTGGATCACAGTGCAAATATCCTTAGGATGGGGTAATGTATTGTCATTAATACTATACAGAAAACTAATTTATCACCATTAGGAAACAATAACCTCAAGAGGCACAAGTAATGTATGTTTGAATGGGGAAAGGAGAAAAGAATAGATCTAGCTCTCAGAGAGCCAGCTGGAGGAAAGACGTAGTACTACCTGAAAGGGGAGTGAAGGTCCTGCATATCAGGGGCGCGTAGAACAAAAGAGAATAAAGAGAGGAGGAGGTAGAGCATGGATGACTACCTTTGCCTACTTCATATTTAAGCTCAGTCCCAAGAGGTTGCAAAAGATGAGAGTTTCACTACATACAAGTAGAACTACAAGGATGGAGGACTGCACACAACTGGCCTTCATGCAGCACTCCTGGGTAATTATGAAAATGTTAATTAAAAATAACATTGGTTTAAGAAGTTTTCTTAGATACTTACTTAATTGGTGAATCATGAGAAGGGAAGATTCCAAGAGCTGCGGGTGGACTTTCAGAGAAAAAAAGAAAATTATTAGTTATCAGTATCCTACACAAGCCACAGGTATAATGATAATTAACAGACCTTAATAGGTCTTTATTTCCTGCTGTCACTACTCTGTTTAAACCTTCCAGGGACTCTGTGGGAAGCCTAAAATATACCTTAAGATCTGGGATCACTGCTTACTTCACAGCTTTACCTCTGGTCACCATTCCACATATATTCTGTGTTCTAGAGATAGTGAACATCATGCAATTCCCTTTGCCTTTCTCCCTTACTATTTCCTTTGTAACTTTAGTGTCCCTCTTTTAGATTTCTCATCCTTTAGGACTCACTCAGCTCATGTCACCTCCGTCAGAGAGCCTTCCTTGAAATCTGCCTATGTAGACAGGCATCCTCCATAATGCTCCCAGAGAACTCTAGACATCCTTCCATTCTAGGACTTTCTATGCTGTATTGTGATTACTAGCTGACAGTGCCTGGCATATAGTCAACATGCAATAACATTTATTTGTTGAATTAATTCTTTAATGCATGTGTCGGCTCAATGTTTGCTCATTAGTCTGCCTGTCATTAATCTATTCCCACGCAAATACTGTCCAACATGCTCTGTATGTCATCTAGAAAAGTTCCATAAGTGGATTTTGGTAAATATTTCTGGATAATTATACTGAAGCAGGTCTTCATGTAGAGTATGTCCACAGGAATACTGGGATGGTGTTATTAAACTATGCACATACATGACTTAACAGTCTTAGGACAACAGAATGCTCTGAATAATAGAAGGTACTATTACAAATTAGGACTGGTTCAAAGTCAAGGTGAATTGATATTTATTTTTCTCCCAATAAATGTGAAGTGAATTGTGAGTAACCAATAAATTCCAATGATCTACTTAAAAAGTTTTACTTGAATTCTATGTACCGTCTTGAGATTATTGTGTATGAGTATGTTTTTGCATGTGTACAGTTTTGGAAAGGAAGGAGCTGGAATTAATACTGCACAAACCTGAAAAATTAAGTGTAAAGATAATACGGTGGTGGTGGTTTTGAAATACGTCTACAAATTCTTTGAGAATACTCCCCCCAAGAGGTGGAAGGTAATTTTCTTCTCCTTGAGTGTGGATTGGAATTAGTGACTTACTTCTAATGGTGGAAGTATATGGTGGAAGTGAAGGTGCCTAACTTCTGAGACTAGGTTATAAAATACATTGTGGCTTCAGTCCCTCTCTCAGAGCACTCACTCTGGGCAAAGCCAGATGCCATATCATGAAGATACTCAAGAAGCCCTACGGAGAGGCCCATATGGTGAGAAACTAAGATATCCTGCCAACAGCCATTATGAGTGAGCCACCTTGGAAATGAATCCTCCTGTCCCAGTCAAGCGTTTGGATGACTGCAGCAGCCCTGGCTAACACCTTGACCATAACCTCATGAGACACCCTGAGTCACAACTACCCAGCTAAGTTGCTCCTATATTGCTAACCACAGAAACTGGTAAGAATGTTTTTTTTATGATGCCAAGTTTTGGGGTGATTTGTTACTCAGGAATGGATAACTAATTATTATTAATTAATTGATAACTCATATATAACTGTTGAAAAAATAAAGAACTCTTCTTTCTTTCCTAGCAATGTGGTGGATTAAATATCCTCAAGAGCCTAACTGTGTAAAGCCTATTAGAAATGCAATGGGAATTTGATAAAAGTACAACTATAATGTAGAATTTCAATACACCTCTTTGATGGCTGGGCACATTTAGGAGGCAATAAGAAAAGAGTCCAGTAGACAAAAAAATCAGTAAAGACATAAAAATTGAATAATGTAATCAATAAATGTAATTTAATATTCACTTTAGAGTCTATATCCTTCAAATAGAGAATATTTTTGATACATCCATGGAACACTTTCTATCAATCACGTGTTTGTCACAAATAAAACCTTAACAATTTCAATGTGTTAAAGATTTACAGGCTATATTCTATGAACCTAATATTTTAAATGTGACCCAAAATATTAATTTCTTGATGATTAAGAAATATTCTTATGGATAACTCTTAGATCAAAGAAGGAATTAAACAGAGAAAGTATAATCTAGCTAAGAAAAGAACACTGTATCAAAACCTGTGGGAATAGCTTTTGTTATTTCCTATAAGTTCTGATAAAAGGTGTTCTTTTCATTGCTTCTCCCATGAGAATCTATAACTGACTGCTTGACTGTTCAACTTACACATCCCACCTGGATACCTACAGGCACCTCAAACTCAGTATATTCAAAGCAGAACTAATTTTCTCTCTTCCAAACTTGTTCATCTTTCTGTATTGCCTATCTACTGAATGGCAATGCTATTCACTATCCATTTAGTTGCCCAGTCTAGAAATCTGGGAGTTGTCATCAGCTACGTCATCTCCCATATTTAATCAGTAACCAAATCTCATCCATTCACCGTCCTTAGTTTGAGTCAAATCTGTGCCCAGCTCTTCATCCTCACTGCCAATGACTTTTTTCAGGAGTTGTTTCTAGCCTTGACTATTAGAATAGAGTCTCTAATTGTCACAAGAGACAGCATGGTATTGTGGTTAGAATTTACTGAGAAGACAGACCTGGGTTAAAACCCTACCTTTCTTAGGGTAAATTCCTAGAAGTGGAATTCCTGGGTCAAATGGTATTTCTATTTTGAGCATTCTGAGGAACCTCCATACTGCTTTCCACAATGGTTGAAGTAAAGGCACAGGGAGGGCTGTGCAACACAGAGACAAGTAGTGATTTTACAGCATCTTACTACGCAGATGGACAGTGACTGTGAAGGGGTGTGTGTGGGGGACTTGGTGAAGGGGGGAACCTAGTAAACATAATGTTCTTTCTGTAATTGTAGATTAATGATACCAAAATAAAAAATAAAAAAAATAAAAAATAAAAAAAACCCTGCCTTTGCCACATACTATATGAAACCTTGGGCAAGATTATTTACCACTCTGAGACTTAGCTTACTTATATGTAAAATGGTAGATAAAAATAGTTCTGGCCTCATTAAATTGGTGGGAGGGTTAAATGAGAGAATACAGAGTTCAGCATAGTACCTGGCATAAGGCAAGTGTTCAATAAATGCTGTTATTTTAATTTTCTTACTGCTTCCAGTCTCTTCACCTCTAATTCTGCTTTCTCTTTTTTAGAAAAAGCAAATTCTGATATTATGCCTCTGCCAATACTCTTCAAGAGTTGCCCTTTGGTGATAGTTTTATCCTATTAGAGATTATAGGTAGATTTCTTGCCATGGCCTACCAGAATTTTAATGACCCAGCCCTTCTCTACATGTCAAGCTTCACATTCTGCAATTCTCTGACTTGAACTTCTAGCTAAAGCAATTCTGAAAACATTTGTATTTCCACAAATACAGTATGCTCTCATGTCCGTATTTTGATAAATGTAAATGTATTCCCCTTTCCTGCAAGGTTCTTCTGTTTGTCTGTTTAGAAAATTCTTTCTCATTCTTCACATCTCAGCTCACTGGTAGCCTCTTCTTTTAAAGTTTCCTGGCTTCCCTGTGTCTCCACTGGACATTATACATACCTCTATTACTATACTTACCATACTGGGTTGTGATTATTGGCATGACTGTTCTCCACTAGAATGTAAAATCCAGGGTATGGACCATGGCTTTTCTACTTTGTATGTTCGTTAATTAGCATAGTGCCTGGCATGTGGCAGAAACTCAGTAAGTATTAGTTAGGTTAAGGATTAATGGAGTGCAGGGTTCTTAATAACTACTGCTAATGTTTACCTGAATCATAGCTTAAACTTGAGTTCTTGGCCTTTCTTCCATTTAAATCAGCATTTGTCATCTATATATGCCACAAAAAAAAAAAATCTTGAAAGGAGTTTTTAAAGAACTTGAGTATTACCTATTATTTCTATATTTCCTTATTTGCTGTAATTATTTATAATAATTTTAATAATATTAAAATTTCTATGTCTTAAATGTGTAAAGATCTCACATTTAAAATAAAGAAGTTTAGGAAAATGATTTTAAAAGTCCACTTGCAATAAATATATATGGCTTTTTGGTTTATATTACATATATTACTTACAGAATTCAAGTGTTTATAGATTTGATCGGTATTCTAAAGTTTGCTAACTAAGAACTGCACTGATTAGAGTGGAAGATAATTAACTGAACAGATAAAAAGAATATGTGTGCTTTTCAAACAAAGTTAACCACTGGGGAAATATTTTTAGAATGCTGGAATGCAGAAAGCAAGTTTTCTGCCAACATGGGATATAACTCTTTGATTTGGCCAATAGCTTTACCTGCTTAGGTAATTATACAGGAAGACAAATCCAGCAGAGTAGACTTTATTTTCTCCCAAGGTTTGGGGACTAAACACAAGCCATCAGTTGTATATTTTCTGACATTGATGAGATGAGTGAAATTAGTTGGAAAATAGTATCGTATTCTATGTAATAAAAGTGGTCATGCTATACCTCAAAGTGAATTAGGTATTTGTGACCATATAATGTACTCATATTGTCCAATATATTTTAAAGCCTCCTTTAAAAACAGATGGTATAAATTTATTTATTGACTATTGTTTTGTAAAGTAGTATTAAGTTTGCAATCCATGTTCACCCAGGCTGGCTCTATAGTAAGGCTAGTGAAAAAGCAGTTACTGATGTAATTACTAATGCAACTCCTCAACTATCTCAAAGTAGTTAAGTTTCCTTTTCTTATATGTTAAGTATATTGGTTATTGATGTTGACATTGTAGCACAGTGTCCCGTACACAGCAGGTGTTTCATAAATATTGATTTATACAGAGAAGCATATTGTAGTTAACATGCTACATTTGACCAGTTTCATATAATTGAGTGTGTCACTTACTAGGCATTTAACTTAGGACATTGCAAACAATGCCATTTTCTACTTCAGTTGTGTAGAATTTGTAATGGGAAGATTTCAGTGAATTTCTGGCTCGGTGACATCTCTTTCAAAACCATGTTAAGTTTTTAGAACAGCTGAGCCAGTTAGTAGAGTGGTAATGGAGCCAAGGATGTGTGTTTGATTCTTAACACGACTAGCTGGCAACCCACAGAGGCAATCTATGTTGTGACAGGAGGCTGCACTCTGAATGTCTGCTGCAACTTCCACCATCAGATGAGCCATCACTGATCACAAATGGAGTAGGGTTAGGCAGCAACCCCTCAGCAATGGAAAAGAAATGATTCTCAAGGGCCCAATTTGTTGCTTCCTCTGCTGGCCACAGGTATGTACCTTAAAGCTCTTGAAGCTTATCATTTAAGAAGCCTATAAGCTAAAAGCTAAGTGGGAACACTCAAGTTACTTCCAGTAAATCTCTTTTAATAATCGATGCAAATATTACATTCAAATTTGGGATCTGTTTAACACATTTGAAATCTCAGACTCAACACTTTTCTTTTGCTAGCTTACAACTTGTTACTGATATTCCCTACACACAGTATGGCAATACCAACAACTGATTAGCCTTGAGTGTCAGAAGTCTGAAGTAGCACAGGATTATTACTGTGGGTTTACATTTCAACTTTTACAAAAATCTTACTATATGGTGGTTAATTTCAGGGAATGAGGCTGTTCTGAATTGTCACTTAATGAATGAAATTGTGTTATACCAACCTTGATCATAATTTCAAACCTTATTTTTTCTGTCTGTATCTAGGAAAAAAGAAATGTTACTTGCCTCTTATTTCTTAATATCCTGTGGAGGGTGATTTACAACATTTTCCATTGTGGCAGAAAGACTTGGAGCTTCAGGTGAGGTACATTTAATTCCTGGGGGAAAGAAGAAATGTGAAAAAATGATGTAGTTCTCCTTCCTAGGCTGCCATAATATCTAGATTTACGATAGTCAAGAATGCATTTATGTATGCAGGTTAAGGCTAGTATCTCCAAGTACAAGATGCCTTTTATGAAGTCTCAAAAAACTTCCAGTGACTCACCACTGCGCTCAGGGACAAGCCTGGACTCCCTAACTTCTGGCCCTGAATTACTTTGTCAGCTTAATCTCCCGTCACTCCCTCTACCCCAGAATTGCACTGTTGTGCATTTTATTCAGTAGGAAGGGGGAACCACTGAGTACGTTTGAGAAGAGGAATTACAGATTTAAAGCTGTATTTCAGGAAGATTACATTTACAGCAAATGCAAGATAGGTTAATTAGAGGAAGAAGAGACTGGAGGCAAATTATTGCAGTAGTAAGAGCAGGGGTGGTGCCAATGGAAAAGCTTTTGAGAGATTTTCAGGAGGTAGATTAGACAAAATGTATCAGCTTTTAGATGTAGAATATGAGCAACAGGAAAGAGTAAAAAATGACTTAGGTTTTGTGCCTGGAAAAAAGGAGGAACAGAGAACTGGTTTGGGGGCAACTGGAAGATGATGAATTTCGTTTTGTGCATATTGGATTTGAGGTGTCCATTGGCCATCGTAGCTCTCTGGGTGTGTGAGAAGAATATGCATGGGAATCTTTTGCAGACTTAGCTAATCTCTGGTCCAGCCCTGGGAAGATGGAAAACAGGATGAATTTTTACATCTGGGAAGAAAGGATAGCATTAGAAGACTGAAGTCTTTCTGGGGAGAATTCTTTACACTGGGACTCCCAAATAAGCAGTATGCCAGGAACTTACTCTCCCTATTAGTATAGGCAGCCACAGCAGGGACTCTAACTTCCCTATGCTCTGCAAATTCCAGAGGGCCTATTCACCCAGCAATCACTCAAAAATGTGGGATGCTAACTTTTACAATTATGAATTATTTTATATCTTCCTTTATCAAAATAATCATGGATTTTATAACCAGGAAAAAACATAACTTGGAAAACTGTATGGCAAAACTATAATTATTTAACTGAGAGAAAACAGAATAATTACGAACATTGCTCATTCTCTTACCTCCATCATTTAAAGGATATTTTAGTTGCTTCTTTATCTTTCTGTGTGGTTGAACATTCAAGAAAAAAATACATTCATTAGTAATTAAGCTTCTAAGACAGACCTTTGTTGACTCAAAGCAATCAAATTAATACAGTATCACCACCCATCTTCCATCCCCTACCTCTCTCCTAAACTCTGGTCTCAATGCTGATACATATCATCAACCTCTTGGACGGATCTCCCTCACTTAAACTATGTAGTTCAAAATGAAGTTTATCATGTACTTGTGTACTCCCATCTTTCCAAATTTGCTCCTTCTTTATCTTCTATATTTTGGTTAAAGGCATAACAGTCCATCCAGTGCTGTTCCAGAAAGCTTAGAGTTGTTCCATTTATTTCAGATAAGGCCAATCCAGTGTAATCTAATGGTTATTAAACACATTGATTGAAATCAAAGTAAGATACAATTCCTGACCTCAAGGATGTTATCATCTGGCAGAAAAGACAAGTATGATACAGTATAATGAGTTCTGAGATAGAAGTAAGCCTGAACACTATAGGAGCACAGACAAAAGGCATCCCACTTCAAGAAAACCTATACACAAAAAGTAAATCATCATTGTCATCTCACTCTCTCTGGAACCGCACATCTATTGAGTCACCAAATCTTGACATAATCTGACTCTGAAATATCTTAAACCTGTGGCCTCTGGTTCACTCTCATTGCCACTGCCTTAGCTTGGGCCCCTATTATTTTTATCTGGACTGCCCCAGTAGATTCAAAACTATCTTGCCTCTAATCTCTACTCTTTATGTATCTATCTCACACACTGCAACCAGACTATCCTTTTAAAACCCAAATCATTCTTATTTCACATCCCTACTCAAAACCCTGCAATGGCTTCCTACTATTGAGAGGCTAAACTCGTACTTCAGCAAGGAATATAAAGAAAGCTCTGACTTCAGCCTGTCTCTTCAGGCTCTGCCCCCCCCCCCCCCCCCCACTGCCCTGCCTTTGCTGGCTTGCATTTCCATGCTTTCACTTAACACTTTTAACATCTGTCACGTGGTCAACCTTCCTTAATTCCCTACTAATCAAGTCTAAATATCTAAGTGAAAGTGCGAACATAAGTGAAGGTAAACTAAGTGTTTCCCTCATGAGGATATTATCTACTTTCATATTCCCAAACCACCACCTGGGTTGCTTTTTATTCTCTGAATTACAGGAAACGCAGTTTTTAAGGAACCTAACCTGATTCACCACCTCACCATGCTGCACTCCTTTTACTGGACTCTCTGTTGTTGTGGCCGGGGCAGTAGCAAAACGTGGAACAGAGTGATTAAAAGCATTTTACACAGAGATTGTTCATAACTCAGAGTTTTGGGAACATGAGTTTTCAAAGACTGTTGAAATCAACTAAGGGACTGACTTCAAAAGGAAGTAGATTTGAACTTCCTTTAAAAGTACGTGGGTACTGGCTTCTTTGTAATTGCCAAATCCTTGTATGAGCTCTCATGTACAGATAGGTCTGCAGACTACCACTCTGGGACACTGGTAGATCAGTGTGTATTCTGGCATATCACGGCATTAATCCATGGAATGTGAGAGTCCAGTGATGGGGACCTGGCTCTCACCCTTGGTATAGGAGAAAGAGAAAGAACTATAACTCATCCCTTTGTCTCCCAGGGTATACACTTGACTTCTGCATGGTAACACTGAATGTGTGTGAGTAATAACTAAATGAACATTACAGTTGGTTGAAGATCACCTGTTTATATCAGCATAAGATCAAGTTTTAGCCAATCTCCCTTTTTGGCCTTGCAGTCATTTCCTTAAACTTAAGTTTGAAACATGATAAAAACACCGTCTTTCCCTCTGTTATTATGGACTTGGGTTTTCCAAGCTTTTTTACTTGGGATTTCTCCTTCAAATATCCATTTGGCTTACTTCTTGGGCTCCTAGCGACTCCCGTTTTTCAGGTAGAAACTCTCCTCCCTAGCCTTGGTACCAAGGTTCCCAGTCCCTGTGACCTCTTAATCTCCTTTTCTTTCTCTCTACATTGAAAACTCTGGGGGGTTAAATAGTGTCTAATACTTTTTCCAATCTGCTTTCAGTTTTTTCTAGTCCTTTTACACCTTTCTGGGGTCCACAATGTATCCACAAATGAGCTTTGGTCGTACCTGTGCTTGGTTAACAGCTCTTGATCTGAAGCTGCCTGTCTATTTTTCTGTAACAGCCATTGTTGGAAATATGCATTCTCACAATTGTCATAGCCTGTCTTGCTGTCAAACAACTTATTTCCTTGTTTTTCAATTGTTTTCTGAGAGGAGAAAAAAAGAATTAAAATTTTACTCTTGGCCAGAAATACACCCATCCTCAGATATGCCTTCTTATGGTGAGTGCTTAGTACCTTCCTGGTAAACTTGGTAACTTTACAAATGCCTTCTTATGGTGAGTGCTTAGTAACTTCCTGGTAAACTTGGTAACTTTACAAATGCCTTCTTATGGTGAGTGCTTAGTACCTTCCTGGTAAACTTGGTAACTTTATAAATGCCTTCTTATGGTGAGTGCTTAGTAACTTCCTGGTAAACTTGGTAACTTTACAAATGCCTTCTTATGGTGAGGGCTTAGTAACTTCCTGGAAACTTGGTAACTTTACAAATGGTTAATTCTGTTAACCTGCATTTAAGTCTAGAGTGGCTCCCTTTCAGATAAGTGAAAATTTCTCTCTGTAAATGAAAAGAAAGGGTCTCATTTTTATCTCTTACAGATCTCTAGAGATCTTGCTACCTGAATATTTCTAGGTCAAAATATTAGAAGAAAAAATTCTGCAGAGGACCAAACCTTTCTTCCAAACCCTACATAAATACTTTCTTACAGGCCGCAAATAAAACAAATTTCGGTATTTAACTTACTTGTTCTCTTACATAGTTTCTTTCAAAGTCTAATTTTAAACTGGTCAGATACTCCCTGTACTTATTTAATTCCTTCAAGGTACAGCTGACATATAAAAACAAAAACCAAAATGTAAATAAAAAGTTGTTACAATCGTAAAACTCTCCAGAGAACAGTCATAAAACATTCATTTTAGTAACAAGTTTGGGATCAAGGGTGATAATCGCACATTTGGGCAACTCTTTGGAAGGTAGTGGCTCTCTAACGTTGCTGTACCACCAGGAAATTTCCATCTAAATAACATTATTTCAATAATATGGTTTACATCATATTCAGGAATTTATATTTCCCCAACAAATTTGTTATTAAAACACCACTACAATGATGTTTAACCCCCCAAAGGATTTATTCTATCAAGCTGTATTGTGCTAGGTTTCCACATTCTCTCTAGTCTTCTCAAAGGTTATAGGAAATATTCTTTGACAGATATGCAGTGACATTATTACTTTTAGAGCCAGAGGAAAGGCACTACAACACAGCTGGCAGAAAAATACATAAATAACTAAATGTGTGCGTGTTTATATCTTTACATACTCAAATCATATGGTGCCTATCTTTTGCTGTTATCAAAACAGAAAGGTCTAGTGGGAACACACAGTTATTTAGAAACAACAGCTGCCTGATTTCTCTTTACTGACATACTGAGTAATTAAAATTGAGTTTTCTATTAGGTTTCCTTTATTGGTCAACTAAAGTTGATACAGGGTCCCAGTGAAGTAAAGAAACAAGTGTCTAACAAGTCCCTAGGTTTTTCCCGGTTAACAGGAAACAGGATTCAACCCACTTCATTACTGCTGGTGATGTAGCCACCCTTCTTTCATCTCTGGACGGTGTTTCTTCACTTACAGTGTGTTTTTGAACGTGGAGTGTGTAGGCTTTTATAGCTGGTTTCCAAAAGTTGACAGTAATGATCAGACAGGTTAAAATCATAAGAAGGTTGATAAAACTGCCAACACAGAAATTCAGTAGTATTACATATGTAAAATTGAATGAAATCGCACTTTTAAACCTCAATTTTTTGAAATGATTAGGTTATTCATTGAAAATAAAACATGCCAGCAGAATCTGAAGTGAAAGATTACAGACAATGGACTGATCTGGGTAAGTCTAACTGCTTTTCTATTCCTCTCTCTGTCTCTCTTTTTTAAACCAGACCTGTCTCAGGCTGGAGGTGGTAGCCTCAACCTCAGCCCAATACCTGAACATTGAGATGTGGCCCTAAGAGTTCCTACAAGATAGGTAGGATGCTTCATATGTAGGTAGAGGGGCAGACAGCATGGGCATGATAGGGTTCTAGCTTTCTTTTCCCACTTAAGAGCTTCCTTTGTAAGTTTCTAACCACTTGATTGATGCCAGCCTCTTGTCTCTCTCTCCCAAGGGACCTATCTCAGGAATCTGGGCTCACTGACCACCAATGTTTCCTTAAAAAAAGGCAAAAAAAGATATCCTTCTGGGCAATGATTTAATTTACAGTGAGACTAGACAGGAAGCCCATATCTTTCCTAGAAGAAAACAACCAAAAATGATGGCAATTGATACAATGCAGCAATTAGTGAATTGATTATTGCATTCCTCCTTTTAGATGTCGACTTTTGACCAGACCTATCAAGTAAGAAAAAAAATCCCATTAGTTAAGGCCAGGGTAAGCTTTCTTATCATCAATTAAAATAACTGGATTCCCTGACCTGAAAAGTGTCTCTGTTAATCATCACTATTATATCACTATCACTATTATATCATCACCAGTGGAAGATCATAGGGTAGACTTTTAAAAGTATGAAAATTGTCCTTTACACCTAACAGGTTATCTTTTTTTAGAAGCAAAATGTCTAAGTTAATTGGTAAAGTATTTATTATAAACTTTACCATAAAAAAAATTTAAGGAGCTTTTCAAACAGTTGCAACCCAAGTATGGTGTACTAACAAGCAAATTAATTTATAGATAGATTACTTGAGAATAAGTTTAATATCAAAATGTTGGAGTATGAGATGAGTTGTCAGGTTTGGACTGATGCATAGCTAAGGACAGGTAGCTTTGTTACATTTTAATATTATTGAAAATAAGACAGAATGCTACAATTTTGCTTCCACTTGCATTCAAAACAATCTGAAAGACCTTTAAATTCCCTGTTTCCATATGCTCTGCTAAAGTGGTCTGAAGTTCAGGAAGCAGCAAGGTGAGGTGAAGGAGCATGGCCTAAGAGTCAGGAGACAGGGGTTCTGGTCCGAATTCTGGTACTGTCTACCTGTGACCTTAGATAAATCTTGACTTTACCTCATAAGGTAGTCATGAGTTAAAAAAAAAACAAACTAAAGGTATAAATATAAAGTCTTAGTTCCTTGAGGAGATCCTCCTAAAACACAAAGGATCCCACAAAGTTAGCCTTCAAAGGAATTGAGTGTAGTGTCTGATCATGATTAAATGCATACATTTTGGAGGAATCAATATAATAAAGAATCAGTGTAATTAAATATGGAAAAAATCTGGAAATTATAGGTAGATAACACATGAATAACAGAGGTACAGAATAGCAATATGGCAAATAGAAGATATTTGAGGAAGAAACCAACAGAGAGGGCTGAAGTTACACACTAATGAGTATTACTACTTGTAGTGGAACAGGTTTTGAGTATGTTTAAGGAAAGCTAATTTATGGGAGTGTGACTCAGTCAATTTCTGTGAGGTTGGCATATATTTAATAGAACATACTGGTTTTCAAAGTGAGACAGGTACCTTGGATGTAGTCAGAGTAGGGTGAGGGCCTCCGGAGGGGGCAGGGCGGGATTTTTACAGTCAGAGCAATGTAATTACATGTAAGGAAACCCCCCTACTAAAACTCTATGTTAAACATTAAGCTCTAGGATCATTCTTCAGTGAGATCAGTTAATGTTCCCCAGATAAAGAAGAGTAGCATGTTTTAATATGCTTATCATTTGTAACCATGTGTAAGATTCACTTTAGCATACTAAAAGGCCCAGGCCTATGTGCTGTCTTTCCTCCTTCAGATCTGAGGAGGTGATTTTGCAAACTGGGCAACTAACTTAGCAAGCAGATCCAGCTGTAGACGACATGGTAAAAGGCAGGAAGAATTCCATCTTAAAAGATTGCATTTTAACACCCAGAAGGTTTAAGAGGCAGGATTCTTTAGCAAATAGACAATACCTCAGCCCACTTTGGGGGCTGGGTAGGCAGCCTTTTGATGTGCTCCTGGACCAAGGCGCTGGTGTCCCAGAGAGAAATCAAGGCAGGAAATTCCTTATGTTAATTTTTAATATTCAGGGACCACTTAACAAGTCCACACCCCTAAACTCTTTTTTCACGTTCCCAAATATCCTCAACTGCCTATAAAACCCCCTAGACAACGCACCACCACGGACTTTCTGTCCCCTCCTGGCGTGAGCCGGTGATGCCGGGGTTCTTGTTCACGAAGCTGAAGAATGAGCTTCACAAACACTCAAGGTAGGAAAGCAAGGTACAGGGGCTTTTATTTAGAACTAAAGTGAGAGAATAGAGCTCCTGGCTCATGCCAGGAGGGGACAAGAGAGCCCGTAGTGGTGCGTTTGTCTAGGGGGTTTTATAGGCAGTTGAGGATTTTTCGAGAACATGAAAAAAACTTAGGGGTATGGACTTGTTAAGTGGTCTCTGAATATTGAGAATTAACTTAACACAAGCAACTTCCTCTGATGATTTCTCTCTGAAATACCAGCATCTTGGTCTGGGAGCATATGAAACAAGGCCACCTGCTCAGCCTGACCCCAAGGTGGGCCGAGGTATTGTTTGCTAAAGAGTAAGTTAAGAATTTTTAACGTCTTAACTTCTTGGGTATTAAAATGCAATCTTAACACAAGCCAACTTCCTCTGATGATTTCTCTCTGAGATACCAGCATCTTGGTCTGGAAGCATATGAAACAAGGCCACCTGCTCAGCCTGGGCCGAGGTATTGTTTGCTAAAGAGTAAGTTAAGAATTTTTAATGTCTTAACTTCTTGGGTATTAAAATGCAATCTTATCTTTAAGGTGGAATCCTTCTTGCCTTTTACTGTGTTGTTTATGCCTGGGCTTACTTGCTAAATTAGTTGCCCAGTTTGTAAAATCACTTCATCAGATCTGAAGGAGGAAAGACAGCACATAGGCCTGGGCCTTTTAGTATGCTAAAGTGAATCTTACACATGATTATAAATGGTTAGCATAATAAAACATTGCTACTCTTCTTTATCTGGGGAACATTAACTGATCTCACTGAAGAATGATCCTATAGCTTAATGTTTAACAGAGTTTTAGTAGGGGGGTTTCCTTGCATGTAGTTACATTGCTCTGACTGTAAAAATCCCGCCCTGCCCCCTCCGGAGGCCCTCACCCTACTCTGACTACATCCATGGTCCCTGTCTCACCAGGAGCTCTGTCCTTTCACTTTATCTCTAAATAAAAGCCTGTACCTTGCTCTCCTACCTTGACTGTGAAGCTCATTCTTCAGCTTCATGAACAAGAACCCCGGAATTAAAAGGGTAAGTTATATTGTTTTCCAGCAATAAACATTAAAAAAATATGTATTAGACAAGTATCAGAAATACTAAAGGAGCCCCTACTCATCCTTGATGACACTCTAGATAGTGGAAGGATAAGGATGTCCGAAAAATTCCTGTAGAACCCTTTGCTATTGTGATCAAAGCACACAACCACAAAGTTCTGAACTTCCTTCAGACTTGGCCTGAAAGGTAAGGACAGGGAGGGAGTGTTAGGTAGAGGACTTAAAATGTATAACAATATGGGTGCTGTATACTAAGTCCCTAGCAGTGATGCCGGGGTTCTTGTTTGCGGAGCCGAAGAATGAGCTTCACAAACAGCCAAGGTAGGAGAGCAAGGTACAGGCTTTTATTTAGAGATAAAGTGAAAGGACAGAGCTCCTGGCTCACGCCAGAAGGGGACAAGAGAGTCCGTCGTCGGTGCATTGTCTAGGGGGTTTTATAGGCAGTTGAGGATTTTTCGAGAACATGCAAAAACTTAGGGGTGGGGATTTGTTAAGTGGTTCCTGAATATTAAAAATTAACTTAACTGTAAGGAATTTCCTGCCTTGATTTCTCTCTGGGACACCAGCGCCTTGGTCTGGGAGCATATCAAAAGGCCAGGCCCCCAAGGTGGGCTGAGGTATTGTCTACTTGCTAAAGAATCTTGCCTCTTGAACTTCCTGGGTGTTAAAATGCAATCTTATCTTTAAGATGGAATTCTTCCTGCTTTTTACCATGTCGTCTACAGCTGGGTCTGCATGCGAAGTTAGTTGCTCAGTTTGCAAAATCACCTTGTCAGATCTGAAGGAGGAAAGACAGCACAGAGGCCTGGGCCTTTTAGCATGCTAAAGTGAATCTTACACATGGTTACAAATGATTAGCATAATAAAACATGTGCTACTCTTCTTTACCTGCGGAACATTAACTGATCTCCCTGAAGAATGATTCTAGAGCTCAATGTTTAAGATAGAGTTTTAGTAGGGGGGTTTCCTTGCATGTAGTTACATTGCTCTGAGTGCAAATATCCTGCCCTGCCCCCTCCAGAGGCCCTCACCCTACTCTGACTACATCCATGGTCCCTGTCTCAGCAGTACTGACTCACTGCTGAGTGAGAGTGTGCAGACCAAGGTCAATTAAATTTTAAGGGAAGATGAGCTAATTGGGGGTTGTGACACTTGGTTAAGGCTTCATATAACAGCTTTTCAGAGATGGCTCAAACCAAAGGTCAGGAAGGAGAGCAAGAGAGTACATGCCAGTGAGACAGGGACCGTTGATGTAGTCAGAGTAGGATGAGGGCCTCCGGAGGGGGCAGGGCGAGATATCTGCAGTCAGAGCAATGTAACTACAGGCAAAGAAACCACCCCCGCTCTACTAAAACTCTATGTTGAACATTAAGCTCTATAATCGTTCTTCAGTGAGATCAGTTAATGTTCCCCAGATGAAGAAGAGTAGCACATGTTTTATTATGCTAATCATTTGTAACCATGTGTAAGATTCACTTTAGCATAATAAAAGTCCCAGGTCTCTGTGCTGTCTTTCCTGCTTCAGATCTGAGGTGGTGAATTTGCAAACTGAGCAACTAACTTCGCATGGAGACCCAGCTGTAGACGACATGGTAAAAGGCAGGAAGAATTCCATCTTAAAAGATTGCATTTTAACACCCAGAAAGTTTAAGAGGCAGGATTCTTTAGCAAATAGACAATACCTCAGCCCACATTGGGGGCTGGGCAGGCAGCCTTTTGATGTGCTCCTGGACCAAGGCGCTGGTGTCCCAGAGAGAAATCAAGGCAGGAAATTCCTTAAGTTAATTATTAATATTCAGGGACCACTTAAGTCCACACCCCTAAACTCTTTCACGTTCCCAAATATCAACTGCCAATAAAACCCCCTAGCCAACGCACCCCCACGGACTCCCTTGTCCCCTCCTAGCGTGAGCTGGGAGCTCTGTCCTTTCAGTTTATCTCTAAATAAAAGCCTGTACCTTGCTCTCCTACCTTGACTGTGAAGCTCATTCTTCGGCTTTGTGAACAAGAACCCTGAGGCATATCACAGGGCCATCTATCATTAAAGTGACGTTCGGACAGTAAATACTTCAACTCATTTAACTTGACTTGGTGTGTGAAATTGAAGCTGACTCCGAAGCAAAATCATAGTAGTGTTTCCAGTTTAACAGTTAACTGAAAAGGGTAAAGAAAATCATTTTGGCACTATCAAAACTTGTTTACCTTTTCACTTATATTTGTAGTGTAGAACACATTATTGCTTCCTGGGATAACAGGCAGTTTGACCACAAGAGTAAGATTCAATAGATCAGCTGCTCCGACTTCTGGAGTGGGGTTTTTTTGCAAGCTCTGTCAAATACAATTAGAAGTTTGTCTGTTTGCCCCCTAGAATTACTCTTTGAGTTCAGACCAGTCTACTCACCCTTCAATGGGCTAATACGTATCTCCAAGTAAACCAAAGAATCACACACTCTAGGTTCAAAGAACCCTCTCTGCCGACAACCCAGAAGGCCTCCCAGCTTTCCCGGGGCACCAGCCCTACCTCCGGGCCTCCCCACGACCAATCCTTGCCAGAGGCAGCTCTGGCTACTAGCGTCGGCTCGGAACGGAGCCAGGGAGTCAGAAGCTAGGTCGCCCAGGACCCCCGCCTTTCTCCTGAGCTCTGCTGAGGTCCCCGCCCCTTCCGTCGGCACGCACTTCCAAGACCCCGCCCACAGCTCAGGAGGACGGGGAGGACGGCCGGCTAGCTCCACTCACGTTGTCGCACTGCTCCGTGCCTGCAGTAGGCGGCTGCCTTAGTGGCGGCGGCTTTGGCAGCCTTGCGGCAGTTGCCGAGATACAGATCCATGGCCACCCATCAGCTCCCAGGGGCCCGGGGGCTGGGGCGGCAATCCGTCTTCCTTTCTCTCCTCACTCGCACCTTTCCTGCTGTAAGCCCAGATCAAGTCTGGGCCGCCAGGATACTTGTCAACAAGGTAACGCGTTCTCCAGGCCACGCCCCTAACAGTCGCAGGCAGGCGTGATGACGTCTTCAACAGGTATCTCCCGCGCAGGCGGCGCACTCCAGGGAGGGGTGGAGGAGCCATGGCCCTCGCTTCCGGAACCTTGGGCGTATGCGCAGGACCCAAGACTCGAGGTTTAGAATCCTCAGAGTTGGGAAAGTGGTCCCAAAGGCTTGGTGTAAGAGGGCCACAGCTGAGATTCCCTTTATATCTGCGACCAGCACCCACTCCTTTAAACCACAATGTGTCAGGTTTTGTTAGTGGGTAGCTGGGTGTAATTCTAATCTTTCTTGGTTCCCAAAGAGCAATGTCGTTTCGTGATTGGCTTGTTTCATTTAGCCTAAGGCCTTCAAGGTTCATTCCTGTCGGAGCATGAGGTAGGATTTATTTACTTTTTAAGGTTCAATAATGTTCTATGATATGTATGTACCACATTTTCTTTATCTACTCAACTACTGATGGACATTTAGGTTGGTTATTGTGAATAGTGCCGCTATAAACATAGGTGTGCAAATGTCCCATTTGAGACCCTACTTCAATTTCCTTGGATAAATACCCTGAAGTAGGATTGCTGGATCATATAGTAACCCTATTTTTAATTTTTTCAGGTCTATACTGTTTTCCATAGTGCTTACATATTTTATAATCCCACCAATGGGGGGTAAAGGGCTAGGGGTGCATATTTGTTGTAAGACCACCTGCCCTGCCCCAGCGTGGCCTGGGTTGTTGTCTGTTTGCTAAAGAGTGAGTTGAGAATCTTACTTCTTGACTTCTTGGGCTGTTTATAGTTGGGATTGCTTACCAAATTAGTCTTTTGCCTAGGTTGCAGGTTACTTGATTAGGACTAAAGAAGGGAAAACAGCACATAGGTACAGTTAAAAATAAGCTTGGCCTTTAACAGGCTAAAGCAAATTTTACAGTGTCATGATCTAACTGATACAGTGAAGTCACAAGTTATGCTGAGATACTCTTCTTTATTTGCAGAACACTCAGACATTCCAGGCCAAGTTGCTGCTGGCCTTTTGAGCTTTAACTGATCACACTGAAGATGTCCATATTCCTAGTCTGGTATCTTTACCCTAGAGAATTAGTGTGACTCTGACTTTGCATAATGCTTAATGCAGAGTTTCGATAGGGACTTATTTGCACATTGTCACATGGTTTTGACTGTAATTATCCTGCTTTGCTTTTTTTCTGGAGGCCCTCACCCTACTCTGGGACCCTACTAAACCCACGGTCCCTGTCTCACCTGCAACCTTGACATTCAATCCATCCCTACACCCTACAGCTTTTGGCTCCTAAATAGTTCCCCAAGTTGCCGTTCCTTCTACCATTGCTCCAGTTGAGCCAGTCATCATTTCTTGTCGACACCATCATCACAGACTCCTAATATCTTTCTTCTACCTCTCCAATCCATCTTTTATTCTGTCACCAAAGTTATCTTTCTAAACTGCAAACAGATCATGTGTTGCCCCTGCTAAAAGCCCCCAATACCGTCCGGAAGGCTGAAAACAAAGCACAAAGTGTTTTTGTGACTTGGTCCCTGTCTACATCTCCGAGGCACTAGTTTAACACCTCTCAAACTTGATCCTACAGTAATACAGAGCTGGTTTTAGTTGGTCCTCTTCATACGGCCTGCTGGTTCATGACTCTGTGCCTTTGCTCATGGTGTCCCCTCTGCCTTGCATGACTATGCCCCTTCTTTGCCTGGCTAATTCTGAGGCTTCAGCTGGAATGCATGGGATAATTGCGCTCTCTCTCTCTGAGTTTATTTTATCCTCTAGGAGGTAAGGCTATGATTCTCCATATGGTAGTCTTAGGTTTCCCAGCAGTGAGAAAGAGTAAGCCCCAAAGTGCAAGCACTTTCAAGATTTTGCTTGCATCACACTGGCTAAAGCAAAGCACATGCCTAAGCCCAAAGTCAATATAGGGAAAGATTAACCAAGGGCATGTATACAGAGAAGTGTTGTTCATTGGAGGTGATTAATGCAACAGTATAGAATACCTGCTGGTCCCTATGACTCATGTTCCTCTTATATGCAAAATACACTTACCTCTCTCAAGATCCCAAAAGTTTCATCCAATTGTAATGTCAGCTCAAAGTGCAGGATTTTGTTATCTACAATCATATCCAGAGGTAACTTCTTATTTCAGAGAACTATGAACTATAAAACAGTTTTCGTTAATTATCTATTGCTATGTAACAAGTGACCCCTACACTTAGTGGTATACAACAATACAAAATCGTTTATTACCTCTTGGCCTCTATTTCAGACAGGGCATCAGAGGGTACAGCTTGTCTCTGTTCCATGATGTCTAGGGCTTCTATTGGAAGACTTGAAGGTGGAGGCTGGAATCATCTTCAGGTTTTGTTCACTCACATGTGTGACAATTGATGCTAGCTGTTGGCTAAGAGCCTATCTGGGGTTGTCAGGCAGAACACCCACACTTGGTCTCTCCATATTGACTGGGCTTCCTCACAACATAGTATCTGCATTCCAAGGGGAAGGCGAGAGAGAGAGAGAAATAAAAAGAGGGAGTGTGTAGGGCAAAGGAAGGGCAGGGATGGGAAGGGAGGGTAGGGAGCAAAGAGAGAGCCAGGTGAAAGCTATGTTGCCTCTTATGACATAGCTTCAGAAGTATGCAGCATCACTTTTATCACATTTCATTTGTTGAGGCAGTTACAACAGCCCACCCAGTTTCAAGGGGGAAGGAACATAGGAGCCACTATCTTGAGAGAGAGCTGACCATGTCACATTGTGGGAATAGCATGTGGGATGATCTATATGTTGGTATGGCCACCTTTGGAAAAATATGATCTGCCAGACTAGTTATCTGCATAGGCCCCCAACATATAATGGTGATGCAAGGACAATATAATGGCAATAAACACTCCCATTTGAAAAGAGAGGTACAAAGGAGTCCCTGGCCTACAACAATTCTGGAATCCATTTGGGCACATGTTACCGTGTCCCTTTATTCTTGGAGAAGAGAAATCCTTCATTAGATCCTGATTCCACTCTCTGGGAGAGGTTTCCTAGGCCACTGTTATCTATAGCTGTTATTTCTGTCCTCTGGCCTCTTGACTTTGTCCCATGGGTCATACTTTTATATAAGAAATGGCCTGTGTTTGCTGGTTAGTCTCTTTCTCAGCCTTCTCCGTGACCACAGAAATCTGGGGGCCCAGGAGAAATCTGCAAACTGGGCCATCTCCGTCCCTCTTAGATCCATTTGAACGTGTTTTGTTAGTTTAGCTCCCTTAAAAACCTTGTGGGTTTCATATGAACCTCACTTGAATCCACTCCATTGGTTGGAAGTTATACCCACAACACATTTTGAGACACGTTTCCTCTACTTTAGGTAGCATGTCAAGGGCTGTGGGACAATGCCCTTTGTCTATCTGAAAGGGTCTATTAGGCACAAACTCACCTCTTTCTGGGGTCTTCACAACGGATCTTACAGTTGCACTCTTAATCTTTGCTGTCTTACTAAACTAGAGTTGTGAAGCACTTTTATTTTCTGATTCACATAATCCTGGCTTTTCTATATTTCCTCTAAAATTCTGCTTGCAAATTCTGCTAAGCTCACCTCTCTCTTTCTGCACATTATGATGTTCAGCTAAAAGTCAAATTACACTACCAATATTTTGCATGACCAAACATTTTCCTTAGCCAGATACACAAATTCATACTTTGCTGCCGGTGAGTTTTGCTAATTGTTTTGCTACGACACGACATGGGATACCATTTTTCCAACCTTCTATTGCAGTTTCCTCACCCCTTTTACAGCCACTATTATAGTTTGTTCACCCATTTCCCAGCCTTCACTAACAGTTTTCTTGCTGCTTTTCTAGTGCCCACCCACCACTCAGTCACAAAGCAAATATATCTGTTTTTGTTTGTTTGTTTACAATAGTATCTTACTTCCAAGTACCAATTTCATTGGTTTAAGATGTTTTTGTTTATGTATGTGGGGCCTTAGCTCTGAAGGTTGGAATAGCTGGAATGTCTGGACCCCTCTTTCCACATATTCTCTTGCCGTCCTTCAGGGTTCATCCAGGAAAACAGAGCCACTATGTTTTATGTAATAAAGACTTTAAAAAATAGGCATTGGACCAGACTTACATAACTTTGGAAGGAGTTGGAGGGTCAGAAGATCCCAGAAAGTCACTAAGCCACCATGTGAAGCACTGGCATAGGTGGGCAAACAGGAGCTTTCAGGGACATCTGAGAAGTGAAGCATGTTTAGTTAGTGAAGTAGGACAGTGAAGGGGGAATTGGTGGAGAGATCTTAGGAAAGCTCGAGCTACTGTTCCTGTGGGCTCACAGCTAAGAATATGTAGGTGGTCCTAGTGGAACCTATAAACAAATCAACAAGGAATCCTAAAAGCATGTCCAAGTAATCCACAGAAAGGCAAAAGAGAGAAAGTAACAAGAAACAACAGAAACAGAGCTCCAAAATACATGAAGCAAAATCTGATAGACATGAGACAAACAATAGATACATCCACAATTGCATGTGGGGAGTTCAACACTCCTTTCTCAGTAATTGACAGACAATCAGTAAAGGGCATAGAACTGAACTACACTATCAACCAGCTTAACTCAACTGCCTTTTGCACAACACTCCACCTGACAGCAGCAAAATACATATTCTTTTCAAGTGCCATGGAATACAGGCAAATATAGACCATGTTCTGGGCCATAAAATGAATTTTAACAGGTTCACCAACATTTCAGTGATAAAGGTATGATCTTGGATGATATTATTAGTTGAACTGCATTCTTCCAAAAGGTATGTTGGATGTCCTAACCCCCAGTACCTTAGAATGTAGCAGAATGTGGAAATAGGGTTGTTGCAGATGTACTTAGTCAAGGTGAGATAATACTGGAGCTGGTTTGATGTAATGAATCAGAACTCAGGGGGAGAGGGGAAGCCATCCGTATTTATGAGCAGCCCATTCTGGAGTGTCAAAGCCCAAGCAGATCAGTGAGGCTGTTTACGTGGAAGGGTGGTCTGGTATGGGGATTAAGAGCACGAGTAGGATGAGAGGGCTAGTGATGTAGAGAACGGCATAGATGTCATTCTTTCTTAGTTTTCTAGGTCTGATGTGACAAGGTACCACAAACTGCATGGCTTAAGACAACAGAAATTTATTGTCTCACAGTCTTGGAGGCTATAAATCTGAGATTGAGGAGTTGGCAGGGCCATGCTCCTTCTGAAATCTGTAGAGGAGTCCTTCCTTGACTCTGCCCAGGCAATTTTGGTGCTTCTTGGCTGGTGGCTGCATGATTCCAATCTTTGTTTTCATTGCTGTATTGAATTCTCCTGACATGTCTCTGTCTTCACATGGTCATCCTCTTATAAAGACACCATTCATATTGAATTAGAGGCCTACTCTATAACAGCATGACCTCACTTGGCTATATCTAAATAAGGTAACATTGTGAGGAACTGGGGCTGAGCATTTAATATACCGTTTTCTGGGGACACAAATCGACCATTGACAGTCTGCCCCTTGGTTCCCCCTCACTGATGTTCTTCCCACATACAAAAATGCATTCACCCATTCCAATAGTCACTAAAGTCTTAATTTATTTTAGCAGCAACTCTAAGTCCAACATCTCATCTAAATATCACCTAAATTAGGTATGGCCCATCCAGGGGCAAAAATCCTCTCCAGCTGTGGAACTGTGAAACCTTGAAAACAAGTTATCTGCTTCTAAGATACAGTGGTGAGACAGGCATAGGATAAGTATTTCCATTCCAAAGGGAGAAACTTGAAGGAAAAAAGATGTCATTGGCTTAAAGCACTTTGCAACACAACAGGAAAATCCCATTAGGATTTATGGCTTTAGAATAATTTTCTGTGGCTCAATTCATTGGGCCCACCTCCTCAGTCTTGCGTGTTGGCCTGCTCACTACCTAGAAAGAGGAGATGGAGGGGAGGAAAAAGATGGAGTAGGAAGGCAAGGCAGAATCCTCCTCCCCTCCACACACAAAGGCAACAACTACAGCAAATACAACTAATGACCTGAAAGACCTCAGAACAGACCACCTACACCCGGTGAAGAAGAGAAGAGCACACAGAGAAGGGTACAGTGCCAGAATCACAATCAATCTCCACAATTAGTCAGGAGCCCAGCCCTTCCCCCATCCTAGCCCAAAGGTGGGAAGAAGAGGAGTGGAGCAGGGAGAGGATAGGCCCTCAGGAACTCTGCACACCTGTCCCTGGAGATCTGCTCCAGGTATGTTAGTCCACATTGCATTGGGTTTTGGTGAGTAGCAGGGCTGGACACCAGGGACAGTTGGAGCCCTCTGGGAGGCTGAGACTCCAGCCACTTGTGGAGGACAGGCGCACTCTGGCAGTCCCTCGGAGAGCCAAAACATTAGCAGCTGTTTGAAAGATTTGCCATCAGTGGAAGGAGTACCAGAGAGGTGAGGGTTGGACAGAGCTCCCTCCACAGGAGAAAGGGCAGGTGGATCACACCTTCCCAGCCTCCCTGGGACTAACAGTTCTGGCACTTGCGGGGGCCCCAAATGCTCCATCCCCCTCACTGGCAGGTCAGCCCTGAGGTGCTTCCCTGTGCACCTGCCTGGGTCAGCATCAGACTTTGCTGCCTGGCAGGCATAGGGAGGACGCTTTCCCAGATTTCTACGCCCTATCCCAGCCTAATGGGGAGGCACCTGTGGGAGCCAGCTCTGAGTGCTCCTTCCTCCTTGAGGAAGGTCCAGGGTGGTGCTGCTTACCCCTCCGCAACCACATTCCCCAGAGCTGCATGACCACTCCATGCACCCTGGTAGGCCAGGGATGGCACCATCTCTTCAGGGCAGGCAGAGGCCATCCCACCCTCAACAATGCAAGCAGAAGCACTGTTGCTCTGTTCACAAAAGGCTGGCTGAGGTGAACTGCCACCTACAGCTGGCTGATCTGCCACTGCTGGCAGACAGAAACACCATCAAGCGATCAGCAGACTTCTCAGCAGAAACTTTACAGGCTAGAAGGCATGAAATATTTAATGTATTGAAACAGCGGGACCTTCAACCAAGAATCCTCTACTCAGAAGATTATCATTCAGATTTGAAGGAGAAATTTATTATTTCCTAGATAAATGAAGGCTGATGGAATTTACAACCACTAATCAGGCATTACAGGATATGTTATAGATTCTGTAGATGGAAGTGTTCTTAAGGCTAAGTATTTTTCATTAGTGAAAATAAACCCAGAGTAAAGGTAGTTGCAGGTAAGAAATTAAAGCAAAACAAAACAAACCAAAGTAGTAAAACCAACTATACACAAAATCAGTTAAGGGACGCACACAAAAATGCAGATTATGACATCTATTACATAAAGAGTGGAGGAGGAAGATGAAAAATAAGGAAGTACTTTTAGATTCTGTTGGAAATAGAACAAGCATCAGCTTAATATAGACTGTTATATGAACCTTATGGTTCCATGAACCTTATGGTAACCAGAAACTTAGAGACTATAATAAATACACAAAAAATTCGAAAAGAGACATCCAACCACAACACTAAAGAAACCATCAAATCACAAGAGAAAAGTATAAGAAAGGAAGAAAGGAACAGAGAGGAACTATAAAAACAACCAGAAAACAATTAATGAAATGACGATGAGTACATACCTATCAACAATTACCTTAAATGTAAATGGACTGAATGCACTAATCAAACCACACAGGGGGGAAGAATGTATAAAGAAACAAGACCCACCTATATGCTGCCTACAAGAGACTAATTTCCGACCCAAAGACGTACATAGACTGAATGTGAGGGGATGGACAAAGATATTTCATGTAAATAATAGGGGGAAAAAAAGCAGTAGTTGTAGTATTTATATCAGACAACATAGACTTCAAAACAAGGTAATGAGACAAAGAAGGGCATTACATAATGATTAAAGGGTCAGTCCAACAAGAGGATATAGCATTATAACTATCTGTGCATCCAACATAGCAGAACCTAAATATGTAAAACAAATACTTACAGAATTAAAGGGGGAAATGTACTGGAACTCATTTATATTAGGATACTTTAACACACCACTTACATCAATAGACAGATCAACCAGACAGAAAATAAATAAGGAAACAAAAGCACCGAACACAGCACATTACATCTGATGGAATTAGCAGGTATCTACAGAGCATTCCACACAAAAGCAGCAGGATACATATTTTTCTCAAGTGTACACAGAACATTTTCCAGAACAGATCACATACTAGACCACAAAAACATCAGTGAATTAAAAAAGACTGAAATTGTATCAAGCAGCTTTTCAGATCACAATGGTATGAAACTAGAAATAAGTTACACAAAGAAAAGAAAAAAGCCCCTAAACATATGAGGCTAAACAACATGCTTCTAAATAATCAATGAATCAATGAACAAACCAAAGAAGAAATCAAGCAATACATGGAGACAAATGAAAACAAAAATAAAATAATCCAAAATATGTGGGATGCTGCAAAAGCAAGTCTAAGAGGGATGTAAATAGCAATATAGGCCTACCTCAAGAAACAAGAATAATCCCAAAATAAACGTACTAAACTCACAGTTTAAGAGCTAGTAGAAGAACAAAGGAAACCAACAGTTTGTAGGAGGGACGTAATAAAGATCAAAACAGAAATAAATAAAATAGAGAAGGATACAACAAGAGAAAAAAAGCAATGTAACCAAGAGCAGGTTTTTGATAAAATAAATGTAATAAACAAGCCCCTAACCCAACTTATCAAGAAAAGAAAAGTACACAAATAAACAAAATCAGAAACAAAAAGGAATAGTCACAACAGATAGCACAAAATACAAAGAATTATTAGAGAATTCTATGAAAAATCATATGCCTATAAATTGGACAACCTAGATGAAATGGACAACTTGCTAGAAAAATACAACCTTCCAAGATTGACCCAAGGAGAAACGGAAAATCTGAACAAACCAATTACCAGTAATGAAATTTAATTTGAAATAAAGAAACTCCAAACAAACAAGCAGCCATAACCAGATGGCTTCACAGCTCAATTCTACCAAACATTTAAAGAATAGCTAATGCCCATCCTTCTTAAAGTACTCCAAAAAGTAGAAGAGGAGGGAATACTTCCAAGCTCATTCTATGAAGCTGGCATCGCTCTAATACCAAAAGCACACAAAGATACTATTAAAAAGGAAAATTTTAGGCTTATATTCCTGATCAACATAGATACAAAAATCCTCAACAAAATATTAGCAAGCCAAATTCAAAAACACATCAACAGAATCATCCATCACAACGAAGTGAGATTTATTCCAGGTATGCAAGGATGGCACAATATTCATAAATCAAACAATGTCATACATCATATTAACAAAAAGAAGGATAAAAACTACATGATCATCTAAATATATTCTAAAAAACAATTGACAAAATTCTACATCCATTTATGATAAAAACTCCCCCCAAAATGGGTACAGAGGATACACACCTCAACATAATAAAGGCCATATATGACCAACCCACAGCTAACATCATACTCAATGGGAAAAACTGAAAACTTTTCCTATATGATCAGGAATAAGGCAAGGATGTCCACTCTCACCACTTTTATTCAACATAGTACTGGAGGTCCTAGCCACAGCAATCAGACAAGATAAAGAGGTAAAATGCACGCAAATTGGTACGGAAGTAGTTAAACTGTCACTATTTGCAGATTACATGATGTTATGTATAGAAAACCCTAAAGATTTCACCGAAAAACTGTTAAAACTAAAAACTGGATTCAGGAAAGTTGCAGGATACAGAATCAATATTCAGAAATCTGGTGCATTCCTATATACTAACAGTGAACTAGCAGAAAGAGGAATCAAGAAAACAATTCCATTTGCAATTGCATCAAAAAGTATAAAATACCTAGGGAGAAACCTGAGCAAGGAGATGAACAACCTCTATTCTGAAAACTGTAAGACACTCATGAGAGAAACTAAAGAAGATAGAAATAAATGCTCATGGATAGGAAGAATTAATATTGTCAAAATGGCCATCCTGACCAAAGGAATTTACAGATTCAGTGCAAGCCCTATCAAAATACCAATGGTATTTTTCAATGAACTTGAGAGAATATTCCTAAAATTCATTTGGAAAAGCATCCTGTGAAAGAAGAAAAAAGCTCGGGGATTGTGCTCCCTCACTTTAAGCTGTACTACAAAGCTACAGTGATCAAAACAGTCTGGCACTGGCACAAGAACAGACCCATAGATCAATGGAACAAAATAGAGAGGCCAGATATATTCCCACACATGTGATCAATAAATATATGATAAGGAAGCCATAAATATGCAATGGGGAAAAGACAGCTTCTTCAATAACTGTTGCTGGGAAAACTGGACAATTACATGTAAGAGAATGAAACTGGATTACTCTCTAATCCCATACACAAGTGTAAACTCAAAATGAATTTAAGACCAAAATGACAGACATTTTGTTCATTTTGTTTTATTTTGTTCATTTTATTTTATTTTGTTTTCAATAAAATCTCTTGAACATAAGCATAAGCAAATTTTTTCTGGATACATCTCCTAGGGCAAGGGAAACAAAACAAAAATGAACAAGTGGGATTATATCAAACCAAATAATTGTTTACAGCAAAGGACACCATCAGCATAACAAAAAGGCAACCTATAGTATGGGAGAATGTATTCATAAACTATTTGTCTGATGAGGGGTTAACATCCAAAATATATAAAGAACTCATATGCATCAGCACCAAACAAACAAGCAAACAAACATATAACCCAATTAAAAAATGGGCAGACCACCTCAACAGACATTTGTCCAAAGAAAAAATAAGGTGGTGAACAGGCACATGAAAGGATGTTCCACAGTGCTAATCATCAGGGAATTGCAAATCAAACCATGATGAGCTATCACCTCACACAAGTTAGAATGGCCACTATCCAAAAGACAAGAAATAAAAAGTGTTGGTGAGAATTTGGAGAAGAGGGAACCCTCCTACACTGTTGGTAGGAATGTAAACTGGTTCAGCCACTGTGGAAAGCAATATGGAGGTTCCTCAGAAAACTAAAAATAGAAATACCATTTGACCCAGAATTCCACTCCTAGAAATTTACCCAAAGAATACAAGTTCTCAGATTCAAAAAGACATATGCACTCCTATGTTTATTGCAGGACTATTTACAATAGCCAAGATATGGGAACAACCTAAGTGTCCATCAGTCGATGAATGGATAAAGAAGGGGTGGTACATGTACACAATGGAATATTATTCAGCTGTAAAAAATAAATCCTGGCATTTGCAACAACATGGGTGGACCTGGAAGGCATTATGCTAAGTGAAATAAGCCAGGCAGAGAAAGACAAATGCCATATGATTTCACTTATTTATGGAAACAAAATAAAATAAAATGAACAAAATAGCAGTAGACTCATAGACACTGAGAAGTGACTGGTGGTTGCTATAGGGGAGTGGTTGGGGTGAGTGGGTAGGGAGGTTGAGGGAAATAAAAGGGCACAAAAATTCTCAATCATAATGTAGGTTGGTCAAGGGGATGGTAGTACAGCATGGAGAATACAGCCAATGATTCTGTAACGTCTTCCAGTGTTGACAGATAGTAACCGCACAAGTACGGGTGAGGATTTAGTAATGTGTTTATCTGTTGAACCATTCTGTTGTATACTTGAAACCAATATAAGTTTGTATATCAATGATACCTCAAGGAAAAAAAGGAAAGATGGCCTGGTCCTCTGGCCCTGGGTGGCCCTCAACCCTGGACAACATCCCAGCCCCCTGAGGTCTGGGTAGAGGTCCTTCCACCTGAGCCCTTTTCTGTAAGTTTCAAAATAGAAAATAATAAAAATACTCTGAAGCAAATATGGCAAAATGTTGTAATTCTAGAGACCTGGGAGGCATATTCACAGGTGTTTACTAGAATATCTCCAGTTTTCTACCTCACTATATAATTCTAAAATATAAATATTCAAAAATGGTAAGTAATGCATGCTTATTATAGAAAAGAAAGTGAATCACTCATAAAGTCATTGCCCAAAGACACTGTTAACACTGGGTATATTTCCTCTATGTTGAAAAAAGAGAATTATAGTAGTAAACTGAATTTGATGTTATAAGCTTTTGAAGGGTGGGTGATTTTTTTAAAGTTAAAATCAGATAGGTCATTTTCCTTTTTTTCAGCTTTAGAGGAAAAGTTGAAATTGCTCAAGTTAGAGTGTTAGACTTCAGGTGCCCGTTCACTTGCAAGTCATGGCTGGAGTCACTAGAGGGCGCACTTCAATCAAAGACCGTAGAAAGCTCTGACTATAAAATATCCTAACATTTTTTGAAATCTAAGAAACAAAAATTCAAATAAACGTCCGTACATCTTTTAAGACACCAGCATTGTATCCTGGTACCCTCTTTATTTATCTTATGTCTTCTTACTTTACTTTAGAATGAGAAAATGTGGGGTCTACTGTTGTCAACATCATGGTTGTCAAAATGCTCTTTTCTATTTAAGTCCAATTCTCCCTCTTTGCTCTAGGTGGTAGCACAGACCATCTTGGAATCTGTAGGCTCTCTCTTCAGTTTTCTCTACCATATCAGGGGTCCTGTCTAGATATGTCACCCTGAATGATTTTTATTTTTATCAATGAAAAATTTTCTTTGGTGAGTTTGATGTCTTTTTTCCTTTTTTTGAAAGACAAATTAATTCCAATATCAGGGTGTATGGGAGGGGGCAGGAGCTGGGTTTATTTGAAGAGGTTCTGGGCTGGCAGTACTTGCTAGGTTAACTTTGGCCATGAAGCAAGGCCACTGCCAGACCCAAGACTGGGCCAGGTCACTGTTGCTGTGATAAACACATCATTGAGACATAGGGTATCAGCAGTGAGAGACACCTAAACAAACATTTTCCTATCTGTGTTTGGTGAAATTCTAGGGTTCCTCAAATATTTGATGTGAATTTCATTAAGAAGTGTTTAAACCCAAACTTGTTCTAAAGGAAAATATGTCTATTCAAATGCCAGGCTAGCTCATTCTGGGGTATACCAGAATAAGACACCAATGATTACTGTTGGTATGTCAGTTGCCATATTTACACTTCTTTAAATTTAGTTGATTAATCATAATGATAAATGCTGAGATTTACTGAATGCTTACTACGTGGCAATCATAGTAAGTCGTCCTGCATGAATCATCTGATTTAATAGTGTGGTTAACACTGTTATTTTCAGTGTGGTTAACACTGTTATTTTCTCACTTTACATATGAGGGGATTATTTTTTGAGGTTTTAATGTTAAAATTAGATAAATCATTTTCCTTTTCTCACCTTTAAGTGAGCTGATCACTTAACTTAGGTCTATTAGATTTACCGGTTCCTCAAGCCAAACACCTTGGAGTCATCTTTGATTCATGTGTTTATCTTAGGCCTCACTGTTTATTCATCAGCAAAGCTTTTCAGCTCTAACTTCAACATATATTCATAATAAAATCACTTCTCACTACTCATATCATTTAACCATTAAGCTATTTGGCCTTCCCAAATAGGTAGTTCGTAACACTATTCTCCTCCACCCTGACTGCCCTCAGCTTCGGTTCTGGTCTGCATGCACCTGCTTATGTAAAATTGTATAAGAAAGTGAGCCCCAAATCACATATGGGCCACACAGCTTAAAGCCAGGCAAGCCTATGGGAATTTGCCCTGGGTGCGTGCTCCTGTCACAACAGAGAACGTAGAGGGAAGAAACCTGAAGGGAGCCTGTGTGGGAGTTTGGGGGACAGCAAAGTGGGCCAGTGCACCTGGAATAGAGTGAATGATGGGGAGAGTAATGGAAGGTGCCAGATTAATAAGAAAAAAACAGACTTTATAGGGACTTATAGACCTTTGCAAGGCTTTTACTCTGAATGAAAAGTGGTGCCATTGCAGTGTTTTGAACAGATAAGAGGCATGATCTGACTCAAAGATTTAACAGTATCTTTCCAGTTGCTATGGTGAAACTAGACAGTGGGTAGTCAAGGACAGAAACAAGGAAACCAGTTAAGTGGCATATTCGTTTCTAGGACCACAGCAAAGTCCCACGGACTGGGTGACTAAAACAAAGGAAATGTGTTGTCTCACAGATCTGGAAGCTAGAAGTCTGAAGCCCCAGTGTCATCAGGGCCATGCTCCCTCTGAGTCGCTGAGTTAGACTCCTTCCTTGCCTCTTGCTAGCTTCTGGTGGTGGCTGTTGATCCTTGGAATTCCTCGGCTTGCAGCTGTAGCACTTCAATCTGTGTCTCTGTTGTCATCCAGTTTTCTCCCTGTGTCTCTGTCTTCACATGTCCATCTGCTCCCTGTCTCTCTGTCCTCTTCTTATAAGGACACCAGTCATGTTGGATTAGGGGCCTGTCCTACTCTGGTATGACATCATCTTGACTTATCTAATTACATCTGCAATGACTCTATTTCCAACTAGCGTCCCATTCTGAGATACTGGGGGTTAGAACTTCAACATATGTTTTCCTCGGACATATTTAACCCATGGCAGAAGGATATTGCAGTAATCCAGGGACAAGATAAGAGAAGCTTGGGACAGAATGGCAGCAATCTGGTAGTAAGAATTGATCTTGTTATGAATATACACTGAAGGTAGAGCCAGAAAGCTTTCCTAGTGAGTAGAGAATGAGGCCTACCATGCCTATTAGACATTCAAGTGAACATTTCCAATAAGTAGGCGGTTAGCTATATGAACCAGGAATTCAGGAAAGAGTTCAGAGCTCGAGACAAAAATTTGGGAGTGACTCGTAGGGAGTGTGATTGCCTGTGCACAATTTGAGGTTGTACAGCTTAAAACGAAACTTGATCCAGTTAAGATCAGTTGCTGAGATGCAGATGTAGAGAAGATGGAGAGTCGAATTTAACCTTGGTTCAGGTTTTTCCAGGTAAGTTTGATTGTGGGAGAGGGACTTGGGGAGTTGACGATGGATGCCAAAGAGTGGTTTTAATAATAAACCATGGAATCTCAGTTGGATAAATATGGGAATGAGGATATGAGGGAGGTAATGGAGAGCAAAAGAATGGTTAGGGATGGGAGGATTGTTGAAGTGGAGGTATTAGAGTTAGGAAGAAAGAGAAGAGAGTGGGGTGTTTAAAACTGAGATATTTTAGGTGGAGAGGTAATTTGTTATGATAAGGTCTAGAAAGTAAGTGTGGGTATTGGTGGTTGATGTTGGTAACAGGACAAGATCTTTGGAGTAAAAGCAACTGAGGGGTCAGAGTATTACATGGATTGTTTACAATGTAGACAATGTATTATGCAGACTCCATATAGATACTGACATCTCCAAGAATGGTTACATGACAGCTGTGAAGAGACAGTGATTCATGAGCTAAAATCTTCAATGAATAAGGGAGATTGAACACAAGGGGGGTAGATGATTGCAATAAGGTGTAGTCGGTGATATAGTCTGACAGCACAGTGAAAGGAGTTGGGCCAGAAGGTTTAGGGAGGGCCCACTGACAGAGAATGCCAGGGAGGAGCAAGAACACATACCCTACCTCTGGGCCCAGTGGTACATTGGTTATGAGAAAAAATAGCCACCACTTGAGAGGGGTGTGCAGGAAGCAGTGCCCTCAGAGGGGAGCCAAGGTTTTGACAAAGAGAGAAGTTCAAGGGAAATTTTGGAGAAGTTGAGGATATCAGGATATTGCAGAGAGCAGGATAGAAGGGTTTGGGAGGTTTGGGGAGGGGTGGCAGATTGGGTAAGATTAGGGGATGTAGGAACTCATTTCTGTGTGAAAAAGAATGTGAATGATAGTGGATGATCTAGGTGATTTGAACATTTTGTAAGGACTGAAGTAAATAGGCATTAAGAGCCTGATGGGTTGGATGATCTATTGACTATTGACTTGGGGGTAGATGGTCAGTTTGAAATACAGCATCTTTTTGGACCTGGTGTCTTATGTAGTGCACAGCACATTGATAACAGGGATTATAGGGAGAGGTGGAGTGGTGGTCTCACTAGGAGCATGCAAACCACTGGGCCCCTTCTTCATCTCCAGAGAAGTGTCAAGTCTGAAAGAAGCTTGATCGTATCAGGAGGGTTGGCAGCCCTCTGGGCCTCCCCTTTAATCTTCTTGGGTAATTGTAATACTTCTTTTGTTTCCTTTATTTTCATAGGCTGCTCATCACTTTAAAATAGTACAATGGTGTCTGTTTTTGTAAAAGTGATAAATTATTATAAAATATTCAAATAATTGAGAAAATGAAAAGAAATGGAAAAGAACTCCACAAATAACCATCATTAGCACCACGTGAACATCTCAGACACTATATGAATTTGTACATTTGTACAATTTTTTGTACATTTGTACTATTTTACAAGATCTGGTTTTCTTTCAAGTAATACGGGGCCATTGTTATAAACAGTTTGCATTCTGTAGATTTATTCTAATCCTCTCACTTGACAAATGAGAGCATCAAATTCCAGAGATGGCAAAAGACGTGTCCAGGGTCACTTACCAGTCAGTTAGGGCTAAGTCTCTTGGCTCTCTAGTTCAGTGTTGTTTCTTTTCATTAAACCATACTCTTTTCCTCTTACCATCTACATGGCATAGCCCATGCTCTTTCACCATATAGATCTCTGAGTGGCTCACTTTGTCTTTGGGTTTGAACATTCATTCATTTAGTCGTTCAACAAATGTTTACTGAACACCTACTGCATGCCAGACAGAAATGCTAGTCATTGGGGTTGTAGCGGTGGACAAAGCAGACAAAATCTCTGACCTCGTGAAGCTTACATTCTACAGAATGCACAGAAAGTTTATGCTTCACTTGTCAACTTGCTCCATTCAGGCCAAGACTCATAACTATGATTTGTTTTAACCTCAAATCCCTCAATGATGATGCGAAAATGAAACAGAAATTGTTAGACAAAATCATAGTGCTAGTCCAGGAGTACCAAATGAATACATGCAAGTAATAGATATTAACACAGTTCATGAGGTCTATAGCACTTCTTTGTAACTATGATTCCTCTTAATGTAGTTGAAAAGTTTGATTTAAAAATTCCATAGTGTTACATATATATGAAAATGCCTATAGTCAGCCGTTTAAAATTTATAAATGTATACAATATGTAAGGAAGCAAAAATCCTTCTCTCTGATCCTATAGTACAGAAGTAACAATTCTAAACACTTTAATGTGAGTCACCACCAACTTTTTTCTAAGTTTATATGTATTTTAGTTTTTGTTTTAATAACAAAAATATTCCATAATTACTATAAAAACCTTCAATACAGAAAGACCTATATTGTATAAACTGTGACATTTCCGTGCATCATCACCCCCAATCCCAGTCTTCATGGGTAACTATTAACATATTGATGTATATTTGTTGTGAATACTTTCAGATCTTTTTTTATTCATTTACAAACAAATGCTTGTGTGCACACTCATGTACATGCACACAGGTAAACAAAAGGGGCTATTTAAGTATTTTGTTTTAAGCCAGCAGTGGTTGGAAGTTTAAAGTTCAGTGGTTGAGGGCTCATTCCTCTGCTTTTCATTTCCTACAAGGAGAACAATGCAGCCATATGCCAGGCCCTCTCTGGATTTAGTACTCAATGCTTAGAATGTGAGCAGATGCTGAAAGCTATTAATGAAGCCCTTGAAGGGAGGGCTATTTGTATGTATTGTAGACACAAGGCCAAAGTTGAATATAGTGGCCAACTGAGCAGCTGGCAAGGGGGAAGGAAAATGAAGAGCATGCCAACATGGGTTGCAAGTTGATGGGCCATGGGAACCACATCATCTGGAGAAGTGTCCCCAAATTCCTGTAATTCTGGAAATGGAAGCAATACATAGAGCCTTATAGCCTTTTAACCTCAATTGTTAAATTATTGTGTTGCAAAACAAACAAAAAATACCCTATATGGTCTAAATAAGATTAGTTTGTATCATGCCTAAAATTGAGTTATTTCCAGATTTTCATCTTTAAAATTTCATAGATTCTAAGAATAAGCCTCAGTAATGTATGTTTGGTTAATGCCAACTCTATAAGCTCTTTAATGTGAACTCACTATTCCTCATTCCCAAACACCACATGTATTCTTCTTTCAGTTTAGGCACACCGCCACAGCTGCACAAGACACAATGCTGATCTCTATCAGGCCAACAATCAGGTATTTGTCTTCTAATCAGATTTCACAAGAAACCTGAGTGAAGTCGTTATATCAAGACATGAAATAACCTTTTCTAATTTAAAAGGACTAACAGGGAATGGTCTCTGTGACAGGTGTAAAATTCCATTCCTTCCAGAAAATTCTTCTGATTGAAAATAAAATTTCATTTAAAGAAAAGGTTTACCTTGATTTATGAATATTGCTCAGGCACAACATATAAAGGCAATGGCTTTCCATGTAGCAGTTCAAGGCCTTGATATTCTGATCACTAATATTAATTGTTCACTTACAAATTATAAATATTCTCCTGTTTTCATTCTCGATCACTGAATTGCAAGAACACGTGAGTTCTAGTGCTTAGAGAGTCCCAGGGAGTCTTAGAATCCATCACAGTATTAGGCTTTCTCAGAGAGGTAAAGCAGGTAAGTGACCAAAGCCTTGAATTGAAAATAAGAGATTGGGAAAAATCATTCTATTTCCACTGCCACAGAGATGAATCAAGAGCAAAAAGGAGAAGGTATTTTTTTTTATCACAGTGCAAAGATAAGAAACCTTTGACCTATCATTTAGATGTGACTCTGGGCTTAACTTACTACGACTTGAAGCAGTTCCTGAGTTCTTACCCTTTTCCCCCTACACTGACTCACACACATACAACAGACAATTTCTTTAAGATGAGTCCAACATGCATGTTGTGTGAATTCGAAGGGGACCTCTGGGTGTTAAAAGGCAAGCCCGATACTCTGAATGGCCTTTGAGATGGAGAGATGCTACTGCCTGCTTTTTATCTTTCTTTTTTTCCATCTCTTTCTTCTTTGTTTCTCTCCTCCTCTCCTGGCTTGATTTCATTTCCTCTTCCTTTCTTCCTGGAGAAGGAGTGCCAGGGATGGGCTTCACAGAGGCCATGAACTCCCTGAAATTCCAGTAAAGAGAAGGATCTGTAGGTTGTGCAGGCTTCTCAGAATTGCCCAGACCCAGAACCCTAAAAGGCTGCTTCCTCTCTCTGATCTGCCTCCCATCTAATCCAAGGTCTCTAGCTGTGCACATTTAGACCCTCTCCTTTGAAAGCTCCCCTTTTTTTGAGCTTTTTTTCCCTTCAGTTCCTATCTCCCATACTTAGACATAAAATGGAAGCAAAGTTTCCTTTATTCACTTTTATTTATTGAACAGAGTTTTACCTTTTATTGTAAAAGCAAGTGAATGGGATTTCTGGGATTTCTTGCCCATAAAACTTAACCTACTTAATTTTTTTTCACATATTTCTTTACCCCTTTTGGGACAGTTTTTTTAATAGAAAAAAAGATTGCCTGTCTCTTCTGCGGGGGCTTCATTTTATGGACCTGTTGAGAAATAGTACTCACACTAAGAACTAGCAATTATTGAGCTTACTCTGTTCCAGGGACTTAACATACATTATCTACTTAATGATAGTACCCACCCCACAGGGTTGATGTGGAGATTGAGCAAGCTCATGTATATGAGCACTTTAGTGCAGTGTGAGCTGTCAATAAAAGTAAGGTATTGTTACTGTTATTGTTACGACTATACTAATATTGAATTAATGGAATAAGACACATCCCACGGCCTTGAGAAAGCAAGTATAGGCTCTAATAACCAAAATTTTTGCTAGATAGAGCAAGAGAGCTGGGAATAGGATAGTACAATGTTCTTGGGGTATGGCAGAGGAACAGTGGTCTGGAAACAACAGAGGAATAAGGAATAGGCTGACAATTATCCCCACTCCCATGCCTGGGGATAAGATGTGGCTACTTTCAAAGATGGTCTCTAGCAAGGCTGACGCTTGTAGGGAACAAGAGCACATCCAGATTTGGGTTTACATCCAAGCTGTGTCTTTTACTAGCTGTATGAACTTGGATGGATTACTTAACTCTTCAGAGTCTCAGTTTCCTCATCTGTAGAATGGGGGAGCTAATATACAGCTTAGTTCAGATGGTTATGTGGGAACACACATGAGATAATATGAGACATAATGCCTTCCACTTAGTAAATGCTATTATTATTATCCTTCTAACCTCTCTGGAAAGTAGGCATGATTACCCCTCTTTTAAAGTTGAGATAACCGAGACATAGAGGGTATAAATAGCTCGTCCAAGGTACAATTAATACTCACAAGGCTAGAATTTGAACGGATATTGATTTGCCCCACAGCCTGTGATCTTTCTACCATTCCATGATCTTTCTCAGAAATATTGTTCTTATTCCAGAAATGAGAAACACAAGGTCGGCTATCACCTTCAAATACTAACAGTAACAAGCCCCAAATGTGCTTCTTAGCCCTTGAGCTACCCGGGCTGTTCATCGCACTTGCTTTCAACTCCAGGGAAAAGGAGCTATTGGTTACCTATGGCTTGGTGGAGCTGTTGTTTTTTCTTCTACAAAGTCTGCTTCCCCTTCTCACTAAATTAGTGTTATTTCCATGAAACAAAGGTGTTGCTGATGTTTCAGTCTTTTCATCTCCCACTGAGCATCCACTTTCTGGCAGCCTTTTATTTCCAGGTAGATTTCTGCTGCCCCAAACACAGAGGCCTCAGGTCTTACGATTTTCCACAACCTCCATATCTCTGTGAGAATGATGCTGGTGCTGGGCTTGGGTTACACAGGAAATTCTCGACATCACATTTTCCAAAGACCTACATGCTTTTCTCATCCTTTGCATGATGCCACACTCACACCTCTGGCTTCAGTTTTTTGGCATATGGCATTTCTGGCTCTGGCATCTGGTAATCTCTGCAGCTTTGGTGTTGCTTCTTTTTCTGAAATAGCATGCCCTTTTAGCTATTGCTCACATATGACCTGTTTAGTACTGCTGGCGTATGGCGTTCCTAGAACCTCACTGTCTTCCCAGCAGAGGGGTAAAAAAGGGCACATTCCTCTTGATGAACTTGGGGAAAGCAAGAATACTGTAGGATTAATGTATCAGGGAAATTATTAGAATCGTGAATGCAAGTCATTAATTGCACATCTGAATTTATTTGACACAAAATTATTGAATGCACATTATGAAGAAAGCATTGTGCTGAATACTGCAGGAATACAAAGATATGATCTCTTTCCTTATAAAGTATATGAGTTAATGGAGGACTAAAATTGCCTGTGGAGAGTTTGAAGTTCCACAAGGAAAATGCAAAAAAAAAAAAAAATTCTGTAAGGATCCAGTGTCTGTAGGACTAGAGAAAGGTTCACAAAGGAACTGATATCTGATGTGGCTCTGGCCCAAAAAAAGTGCTCAAGCAATGTTTATAAAGTTGGGGTTAGTTAGATAAAATATGAAAAAGGGCATCATAAGTGAAGGGAATGGTGTGAGCAATATTTGTGGAGGCAAGGACAGTCACAATGTTAGGAGGGCTCTTATTTTAAAAAGGCAACTAGTGTTGGCAAGGATGTCGAAAATTGGAAACCTTGCACACTGTGGGTGGGAGTGTGAAATGGTGCAGCCACTATGGAAACCAGTATGGAGTTTCCTCAAGAAATTTAAAATAGAACTACCATATGGTCCAGCAATCCCACTTCTGCATATTTGTCTAAAATAATTGAAATTAGGATCTTAAAGAAATACCTGTACCCCCCATGTTCATTGCAGTGCTAGTCACAATAGCCAAGAAGTGGAGCAGCAACCTAAAGGCCCATCAGCAGATGAATGGATAAAGCAAATGTGTTATATACATAAATGGAATACTATTCAGCCTTTAAAAAGAAGGAAATTATGTGATGTGTGACAACACAGATGACCACTGAGGACATTGTACTAAGTAGAATAGGCCAGTCACAGAAAGACAAATACTGCAAGATTCCCTTATTTGAAGTATTTAAAATAGTTAATTCATAGAATCAGATAGTGGAATGGTGGTTGCTAGGGGCTGGGGAGAGGAGGAAATAGGAGTTACTAATCAATAGGCATAAAGTCTTAATTAAGCCAGGTGAATAAGCTCTGGAGATCTCTTGTACAACATTTATAACTGTCAACACTGTATTGTACACTTAAAATTTGTTAAGAAGATAGCTGTCATGTTAAACGTACTTACCACAATAAAATAAAATAAAAAAGAATGGTTACAATGTGTACTGGAAACAGAAAGTGGTTTAAACTAGAGTAAAAGGTACATGTCAGGGAAGAGTGTGGAGTGAGTCTGGAAGGGAGGATGACAGCCTGCAATGCCAGGCTAAGGAGCTTGCCCTTTACTTAGCAGGCATTTATGGTGCCACTGAAGATCTTTGAGCACCAGAATAATGGAATAGATAAATTTCCTACGAGCTCTGATGAGGTGGCAAATGTGTTTTTAACAACAGCTGGAGAGAGGTCAAGAGAATGAGCATGAAGAAAGAGACACTATATTTGGTGATCAGGATGCATGCAGGACGTCCCTAAAGGATACTTTTGGTTGAATGGTGGGGGCAGAAGCCAGATTTCAAAGATATAAAGGGATGAGTGTGTTAGTGGAAGGAAGGTGAGCAAGCCTTAGCAATTTGAAGGTCCAGGAGCATGAAGGGAAGGTTTGTGGAGTCAATTATCTTTAAAAGCCTAGAGGAAGGGGCCTGTGGAAAGGGAGACATTGGAAATGTGGGAGAGATTGGCTAATTCACACAAAGAGGTCATGGAGGGCGAGGGCTGAGATGGGAATTAGTGGAAGGGTTTTCCTTAGAAAGGAGGTTTGTTCTCTTTTTCAGATATGGAACTAAAGGAAGAGAGATGAAAGGAAGTGTTTTGGGGAAGAGAATGAGCCACAAGAAAAGGAAGGAGTAACTAAAGTTTGTTGCAAGCCTTGCTCTCTTGGCAGAATGCTGAGAACACACTTCTCAAAGCCTGCCCATCACTCTGGCTGCTTCCAAAAGATTTATGGCCCTACTGATTTTCTTCAGCTTCAGTCAGAAACCACCTGACAGTTGCAGTTGGCTCAGCCCTTCTTGCAGTGAATTGATACCATTTCTGGTGGGCTTCAAAGACAGTATAAATGGCTCTCCCCTGAGAGCAGGCTATGCTCAGCATCTAGGCTATGCTCAGCCTCATTACACAACCAATTAAACCACTATCACTTGAAAGGAATCAATGGCAGTTCAAGTTCTGCTTGAGTAGATTTGGCTTTTCCATGTTCACACATATTACAGTCTTGCAGTCAAGGAGTTCCCAACCATTGCAAGGGGAACCTGTTATCACGACCTTAGAAACAGTAGATTCTTTCACTTTCTCTAAGGGGGAGTCCCAGAAGATCTTACTCCTTAGATGGTAGGCAAGGTCCCTGTAATCTTTCTGAATAGAAAGGAGTCTAAGCAGTTCTTTAAACAGCGGGAAGCTCAAGCTTTTTGCTCTGTTGCACCCACCTAGACACAGACCTGTTAGGTCCTCTGTGTCTGTCTTTCCTGGGGCTTCCTAGGTGAGGTCCCTGGGTGTTGAGCACAGTAGGCCAAAGTCTGGCTTTTCCCCATAGAAAAGCTATAACTCTCTTGCAAATATATCTTTCAGAAACAAACGTAGCTTGTTCCAGTGAATAAACTGGGAAGTGTCCCAACAGAAGGACTGGAGTTGGGTGGGTGGCAGAGGGACGTGTGCCAGTTACGTCACAGCAGCGGGGGTGGTCACACTGGTCCTTTTGCTTTCCACAGGAGGATGTTGACTTTCTGAATCCAACACACTTTCCCATCTACTTAACTGTGTTATTTAAATAAATTGCTTTGCTCTTGAGGGACCTTGTACTCTTTGGCTCAGTGAGAAACTGGTAGATTGGAGTCAAAAGGAGCTGTCAGTGTGGAATCTAATAGTTTCCGTGTGGGAATATTAGGGGTCAGCTGCAACCTCACATTAGTTAGCACATCTTGTCGTTAGATGACATGGATATTACTATCAAGAGTAAATCTGTGGGGAGCATGAAGATGAAAGCCATAAACTGGCTGGAAGAAGTAGATTTCAATGCGAAAGCAAATGCTTCTATTTAAGATATGAACACCAAACTGCTCTGCAGACTGCTCAGACTCCCTGCTTTGCTCTAACCTCATATCACTTTTTACTCTTTGAAATAGTGTCAATTGGATTATTCATTGGTTCTCTTAAAACAAGGTCGGGCCTTCTTCCTTACTGGCCCCAGGTGACAAGAGTTCAGCACCAGCAGACTAATGTTATTGCCAGCCTAAGCAAACTTAATTAGGGAGGCTGTTCTGCTGCCAAAAAGCACCTACTGCATTCAAAAGCCAGACCAAAAGGGCTTGTGGATTTTCCATTCTTCTCCGTTATCTCTGTTATTGCTTTCCTTCTTTCCTCCAAGGCAAGGCAAGGCACGCTGGATTTTGTTATTATCCTGGGTCCCCTACTGGCAGGCCGTGTGACCTTGTCTGGGTTACTTAACTCCTCTGAACCCAAGTTTCTCCTACATAAGATGGAGACACAATGGGACTAACCTCTGGGATTGTTGATAGTGTTGAGTAGAGTAATACATTTGGAGTGGTCAGCACAGTGTAGTCACACACAGCAGGCACTAAATTATACTTGTTCAATGATAACAGCCATTTAGAGCAAATATGTAATGGACTGGGTGTGTGTGCACTTTGAGGGTTGATTCATTTAATTTGACCTAGTTTAAAGTGTTTTGAAAAAGAAAGCATAAAGATGAGGACAGGAGGTAAGTAAAGAAATATATATCCACATGTCTATTTTCTTTCCATCTGAGGGTTTCATGATTAAGATTTTAAGCTAAGTTCCAATGAGAAAGGTGCAATAATCTTCCCTTGATAAAATTTTCAAAACTCAAAAAAAGACTGCAAGGCACTTCTTGGTTTGTCACGCATAATTTATTGCATCACTATTACTACTGGTAACAATACATATTTTTCAAAATACATCAAATAATGGGCCCTGGGGGCCTAATCTTAATACTAGTTAATGTATGCAGCATCTTGTTTCTTTTTAATCCACCATTTACAAAAATGGACACATCAGAATTGGCACCTGGATATTCTGTAAAAATTCAGCCTTTTGGGCCTCTGTCCTCAGAGGTACAGGTTTAGGAGAGTTGAAATGGGACCCAGGAATCCAAAGCACCACATGTGACTGGGATACCTGGGTCCAAAAATCAGACTTTAAAAACCATGGGTCAGTGGGATCCACTTCTCCCAAACCCAGTGGGACCCATGGCCATTCCAAGATGCAAGTCACTCTGCAGTCTGAGATCCCTTAGCATCCATTAGTTGCATGACTTTAGAGCCCCAGATGACCTCTACTCAAAGTAGAACTGAGTCCTTAAGCAAGGTTTGCCCTCTCCTCCCTAATATGAGCTGCCTCATGCACCCTGCATTATTACCATAATTGTCTCCCAGATTCTGATTAGATACAAACATGACACCAGCAATCGTATTTCATCTTCAGCTTGTAATACGGTGCAATATGGTGGTTATGTATCCTGATCGAAGGTCATTTCCAAGGGATAATAAGTGCTCACAGTGACAATCTCCTTGGGATGTTTTTGCTTTTTTGCCTTATAGCTGTATGTCCTGTCCCAACTTCCCTTCCCCCAGAAGGAGAGCATGACTTCAGCATCTGCTGCTGATTTTGCCTTGATTTTCTCATTGAACATACACACATATGTGTGCGCACCCCCCCCCACCCCCACCCCCCACAGTCACCCACAGAGTCTCACTTGCTGCATCTTTTGTTAATTGGCTGCGTCTCATAGCTAGTCCTTCTCGGACTCTCTCTTTCCTCCAACAATCCCTCTAATCCTCATGGTCATTTAGAATGGTATTGATAAAAATGAATTGTGAATCACTTCCAGAGAAGATGGTTTTATTTTCCTCCATCGGTATGTAGCATCTGTTTTCCTTCCTTTTGTCCTTCTCATTGTCTCCTCTTTTTATTAATAGATTCAGATCCATATCTCACTGTTTCTGTCATTTTCTCCCTCCCCCCATCTCTCATATCTGTAAATGCGGAAATAGCATGGTAGAGCATAAGAAGCCTAGGCTTAGAAGTGAGATAGTCCAGCTGTGACTTTTACTAGCTGTGTGAACCTGGGCAAAATATTTCAAGTCTCTAAGCCTGAGGTTCTTTGTAAGATGGGAATTGTTGTGCTTACAGTATTTTGTACTCTGCAGTATTGTTTGGAGGACTAAATCATACATATGAAAGTGCTGGGCACAGAGTGAGCACTCAATAAATGCTGGTCATTGTTTTAATACCTACTACACAGGGCTTGTAAAAAATTAGATAATTGTCTATAAAAAGCTGAGAACAGAGCCTGGGTAGTTGTACAACAATTACTGCTCCCTTCACAGTTTTTTTTTTTTTTGAAAATAGGATCCAAAATGGGGAGGAAGAAGAAATATCACTGGATCCTAAACCAAAGATTTAAGATTCTTTGTCAGCAGCCTATCTTGCATTAATGTAAATTATCAAATGTTTCCATTTTGACCTAAGTAGTGCAATAGACCACATTTCTCATTACTCCTTAGGAGGCTCTGTGCCTTCCTCGCTGTGTGGCGCAAGCCACATTACCTGGAAACCCTTACATCTTACTCTGTATTGCCTTCTGTGTGGGCTGCTCAAGGGCTTGGTGATGGTTGACACAAAGGTTATCTTTGGAAATCATTGTCCACCCTCCACTTCTTCCTTTTCTGATCCTTACTTCTCTTTATCCTGCATAACCTTGATGGTGGCATTTAACACTGGAGAGGGTGTTCCACCAAGTGCTATATCCCTATGCCACCCACCATATAGTTTATTGAATTCGATTTTTAGTTTGCTCTTCCCTAAATGAAAAAATCATGGCATATAAGAGTTTGAAGGACATTTAGAGACCATAAGTCCAAGCCACTCGTTTTAAAGGGAATTGACGCTCAGAGATGCCAGGCAGGAGATTCACGACATAGCTGATGCTAGAGGTCAAGTCCCTGTAGTCATCAAGTGCTGATCTCTCTATATCACATGGCTTTTTCAGATCTTTTCCTTTATTAGGCCATAAGTTACAGACAATTCTGCTTTTTCAATTTATCCTAAAGCCCCCCATTTTGTTTTTTCTATTGTTTCTGTCTCTCCCACTGTTATGGGTTAAATTGTGTCCCTCAAAAATGGTTTGCTGAAGTCCTAACCCTCTATACTTTAGTGACCATACTAGGAAATCGGGTCTTTGAGGAGGCAATCACATTAAAATGAAGTCATTAGGGTGGACCTTCATCCAGTATGATTGGTGTCCTTATAAAAAGGGGAAATTGGGCACAGAGGCAGACATGCACAGAGGGAAGATGGTGCAAAAACAAAGGAGAAGGTGGCTTTGTGACTGGAATGATGTATCTCCAAGCCAAGGAATGCCAAGGATTGCCAGCAACTGCCAGGAGATAAGAAGAGGCAAGGAAAGATTCTTAGGACCATTGGAGAAAACATGGCCTTCTTGATACCTTGATTCTGGACTTTTAGCCTCCCAAACTGTGAGATGATAAATGTCTTTGTTTTTAGCTCACCTAGTTAAACTAAGACACCCATGTCAGATACTTTTGCAGTCCCCAAAGGGTAAATATTACTAAAGGCAGAGAGAGACATTTATCTAAAGATCAAGTATCTAACACATACGACTTGTCTGCTTTAGATTACATTGCATTTGTACTTGGGAGCCAAACAGAATGTCCATGGTGTCAGTGTTATGATCATTGCCCAAGCCTTCTATTGATTCTGTAAAACCATCCTGTTGTTTTGTTGCTTGTGCTTGTTCTGTGACTTGGAGGATTTCTGAAGAATGTGTTTTGGTTGGTGGTTGCATAGGGTAGATGTATTGGCTAACACTGTTCCTCTAGGCATAGTTATAGTTTTTGAGGATTGTTATAAGTTCCCTGCTTGTGTGGCATTCTCCAGATATATCTTTGTTCTCCCATCTTGGTTTCAAGCCAATGCATCCAGGCCACACTATCATAAAGTTCTCCGTATTATTGCCTTGCTAATGCAGCCAGATCTGCAATCTCACAGGGCAGTATCAGGATCCAGGGAGGACGTTTTTTTGCCAATCATCAGAGCCAAGAAATTTATACCAATAACTATCTTCTTCCCCATCCTGACACTGGTGCAGTTACTAAGAATTGTCAATACACATGTAGTGTTAATCTGCACTGGGAAATACCCAAACCAGCCCCCATGACAGATTCTTGGAGATTTTCATAGAGATCTTTGCTTTTAATTCTGTTGAGGGTGTTTTCTCAGGGCTGTGTTTGTAGTGCTGTTGAAACTTAGATGGCTAACAGTATGCTGTGAAGACTGCACTGAGGTCAAGAAGAAGAAACAGGAGTTATCTAGCCATGACTAAAGCAGTTAATGAAAATTAGTATAACTTTATAGAGGCCATTATTAATAGGTGCCATGAAGCAGAAGGAAAACAGCAAGGGCTTTGGCCTCACCCTATCTTGGATTTGAATTCTGTGTGACTTTTGAAATGTGACTTAAATTTACTGAGCCTCAGATTTTATTTTTTAATTTTTTATTGAGGTATAGTTGATATACGATATTATATTGGTTTCAGGTGTATAACATAGTGATTTGACAATTACAGACATTATGAAATGCTCACCATGACAAATATGGTTACCATCTGTCACCATGCAAAGATATTACAATATTATTGAGTATATTCCCTGTGCTGTACTTTCATCCCTGTGACTTATTTGTTTTATAACTGGAAGTTTGCCCCTCTTTATCCCCTCACATATTTTGCTTGTTCCCCAGCTCCCTCCTCTATGGCACCCACCAGTATTGTTCTCTATTTCTGTTTTGTTTGCTTGTTGGTTCATATGTCTTGTTTTATAGATTCAACATACAAGTGAAATCATATGGTATTTGTCTTTCTCTGGCTGACTCATATCACTTAACATAGTACCCTCTAGGTCCATTCATGATGTTGCAAATGGCAAGGTTTCTTTCTTTTTGCGGCTGAATAATATTCCATTGTGTATATGTACTGCATCTTTTTTATCCATTCATCTATTGATGGACACTTCAGTTGCCTCCATACCTTGGCTACTGTAGATAATGCTGCAATAAACATGGGGTGCATATATATTTTTTAATTAGTCACTTTGCTGTTTTTAAATATATGGAAAATTCCAAAGGCAAAAAAGATTACATAGTAAACATGAGTACACTAATCACCAAATTTTAAATAATTATTCACTATAAATACAGTAGTAGCCTCATGCATATCCTTCCCCAAAAACACATTTACCTTCCTTCTCCCAGACCCTGCTACTCTTCCCAGTCCTACCACACACACTTAAAGCAATTAATAATTCAGAAAACTCAAAAAGACTCTTGACATATAGAAAGTAAAATTCTGAAATGGCAGGGGTTGGTAGAGACTCTCTTATTAAGTGCTAATTAATATATCTTGCAAAAGGTTGGAAAAAGGTCTTGTTTAGGGAAATCATGGATAGTATGTGTACTTTTTAAAAATAAATTAAGATATGCCAGGAAAATATTATAATTCTATTAGGTTGCATGGTTTTCTGAACAAATGTGGTCAGTTAGTTCATGTAATGAGTTCTCATTATGCATTGGCTCTATGTGGATGTGATGGTTAAGTTTCTGTATCAGGTTGACAGGGCTTCAGTGCCCAGATATTTGATCAAACATTATTCTGGATGCTTTTGTGCAGGTGTTTTTAAAATGAGATTAAAAATTAAATTGGGACTTTTGAGTAAAGCAGATTAGCCTCCGTAATGTGTGTGGGCTTGATCTGATCACCCGAAGGGTGTAAGAGAACAAAGACTGACCTCCTCTGAGCAAAAAGGAATTCTGCCTCCAGAATGCCTTTGGACTAGAGCTGCAACATCAGCTTCATTGGCTCTCTAGCTTGCCAACTTGCCCTGCAGACTTTGGACTTACCAAATGTCCACAATCATGTAAGCCAGTTCCTTATAGTCAATCTTTCTTTCTCTCTGTACACACACACACACACACCCTTTTAGTTCTATTTCTTTGGAGAATCCTGACTAATACACTGGGTTAGGCAGCCCTCTTTTGTTCTCTAAAGGGTAAAATGGCTAGTGCTTCCTAATCATATTGTTGGTTCCTTTGTTTCCAATATACATGTACTGCTGTACTGAGCACACCTTGCGCTTTATGTCACTCCTCAGTGCAAAATCTCTCCGTGGCTCCCTCTCCTTACCAGGTTAAGTAAGCATTGCGTTGGCCCAGTGTCCAAGCTCTCCACAATTTTCCTGTTCACTATGTCCTTATAGTGCTATACTCCAAATAAATTGTGTCAAACTTGTATGCAACCTTTCTTAAACTTGGACATATTCCAGCTACCCTCTGCATATCCAAAATCCAATCTCAGACAAATACACTATATTTCAGATTCTCTTCTAGAAGCTGAAAATTTGTGGGAACAGAATTAAACTGGCCCCTTTTCTTGTGGAGCTTATACTCTGGTGAGTAAGACAAAGAACAAACAATGAATAAGAAAATATGATCACTTCTGATGATGATTAAGAGTCTGAAGAAACTGAAATAGGGTAATACGTATACAGTGACTTTAGAATGGGGTCCAGAGAGGCTCTGAATGCAGGAGTGACATTGGAGCATCTATGGCCCTTGCCTTCAGACATCCCACAGCTAGTTGGAGATGTAGGGAAGCAAACAGAAGATAAATTTGGGGGGCATGGGTTTTATATGGGAGTACAAAGAAGGAATACCTAACATGGGCTGGGGTGGCGCAGAGATGGTGTCCAGGAAAAAGTGACATTTAGATTGAGATCTAAAGCATAAGTAGGAGTTAGGGGAAAAAAGTGGGGGAGGAGAAGGAAGAACATCCCAGGAAGAAGGAATAGTTGGTACGCATATCCAGAGAAGAGGAAGGGCATGACTTCTGGGAAAAAAAAAATTGCTCAGTAGGTTGAAATTTAGATAGAAACATGGAAAGATGGGTATTAAAAGTGGAGAATTAAACTGGGTAAGATCAGAAAAGGCTTTGTAGGTTCTGCTACCAAGGTTGAGGTGCTGAGATGGGTTTTATTATCATCATTACCTTCTTTCTACATGTGAGGAAACTGAGTCTCAGAGAGGATAAATAATTTTCCCATGGTTTCATAGCTTCTAAGTGACAGAGCTGGGATTCAAATCAAGGTCTGTTTGACTCTGCTATACCATGCCACGCTGTAAGAATTCAATTTAATGTTTCAAGTCTTCATACAACTCAGATCACTGAGTAGTCTGGTTTGACTTACAGGAAAAAAGTGAGTCAGAAAACTAGGAAAGAACACTGTGGCCAGATTATGGGGTGGGGGCTGAAATGCTCACCTGAGAAATCTATACTTAATTATTTTGATTTTACAGATGAGGAAAATGAGGCTCAAAAAGATAAGAAAGTTGCTCATGGTTTCAAGTTAGTAAGTGCTGAAAGGAATTTAACTGAGGTCTACCTGGTGCCAGAGTCTGAGGTTTGTACCATTTCCTCAAAACCGCCTCCCTATTGTACCTCAACTGCTCCCTCTCTACTGGCTCTATACTCAGCCATTAAAAAAATGTGCCACGTATTTTGAGCACCTATTATGTGCCACAAACTACAAACTGCTCTGCTTTTAGTAGCTCACTTAGTCCTCCCAGTAGTGGTATAAAAGAGAACACTGTATTTACTCTCATTTTTTAAGTGAGAAAGCTGTCTCAGAGAGTTTGAGTAACTTGCCTATTGTTGTACTATGAGTATATTGAGTAGCTGTGTACATAATGATGATAGCTGAAGCTCCAGATGTGGATGTGGTCATTGAGAATGATAATGAAGGGGACAAGAGAGAGAGAAAGAGGAGAGGAGAGGCAAGGAGAGGGAAGTGGAGGTGTATTGTCTGCTTGGGCCGCCATAACAAAATACCATAGACTGGGAAGCTTACAATAAGAATTTATTTCCTAAAGTTCTAGAGGGTAGAAGTCCAAGATCAAGGTGCTAACAGATTTGGTTCTTTGCTGAGGGCTCTCTTGGCTTAGAGAAGACTGCCTTCTTGCTGTGTCTTCACATGGAAGTGGGGGGAGAACATTTATAAGGGCACTAATCCCATCATGAGGGTCATCCTCATGACCTCATCTAACCCTTATTATCCACTAAAGGCCCCATCTCCATCTGCCACCACTTTGGGGGTTAGAGCTTCAACAAATGAATTTTGAGGGGCCATACTTTAGTCCATAGCAGAAGAGAAGAGAGGATAAGAGAAAGAGAGAGTGAAAGTATGAACAAAACCTGAAAGAATATCCAATTAAGAGAGAGAAGGAGGCAGAGGAGCCAGTGGAGACATGGACAAGGGTCAGAGGAGTGGTGTGCCCTGGAGGATGAGGCAGGGAAGGGGTTTCTAGGAGGGCAGGGCCGAGAGTGTTGAATGCTTCTAAGTCACCATAGTGGACAAGGTCATGTGCAAGTGCCCAAATGTTGGGTTTGGTCACTTGGGATGTTGCAGAGTAGTTGCAGCCTGCAGGGTGGTGGGGACTGAGGACAGGACAAGGGACTAAGGAAACGTGAATAGGGCACAGGGGGATGTAGGGGTTGGATAAAGACAGGGCAGAGAGAGGAAAGAGAGATTTCTGATTGAAGAAAACAAATTGTGGATGGGGGATACTAGGTGATTTTGAATGATTGAGAGTAAGGGGATAGTAGAGGAGAGACTGAGGTTCAAACAACTTAGTGAGTGAGGGTGGTAAATCATTTGTGGACAAGTTTGGTGGGGGAGTTGAGAGCGGAAGGAGACTGCACGGAGCTGGAGGTCTCAGCTTTGCCCAGGAGGGTATGTGTTATGTGTGGTACAATGGACACAACACAAGGTTTATTGTGTTACATTCTTTGTTCTTGGTTCTCTGTTCGACTGTTTACTAACTTATGACCTTAATCTCTATCAACCCCAGTTTCCATAACTTTCAAATGGAGGTGGTGACAAGATCCATTTCTTAGGATTAGTGTGAGAATCCAGTGAGATAATAGATAGGAAAGCACCTAACAGGGTCTGCACCTAGAAGCACTCAATAAAGTGACGATGAAGGAAAATGCAGAAATACTGGGAGGAGTGAAATTGTGTCAGCACATATGAACTGGGCCAATAACCCAAAAAGTAGTCCAAGGAATAATGTTCCTTGCCTACATTGGGTGTACTAGTGCCCCACTCTGGTAGGTGTTAGTGCTGCTCACTAGTATTGCTGGTGCTTTTCCTTCTGGGTACAGAGTAGGACTATACTTTTTCCTCTCTTGAAGTTAAATGTGGCTGTAAGACTTGTTTTGGTAAATGCAATATGGACAGAAGTAACGTTTGTCACTACTAAATGGAGCATTTAATTGTTGGTTCTCAACTCTCCAGTGCTTTCTTCCTCTGCCTTGTCATATGGGGAAGCAGTCACTGCTAATGGAAATGCAATGCTGAGCCAGCAAATGGAGGATGGCTACCCTAGATGGTCACCCAGGCCTGCAGTGGACTGTTTGGGAAAGAAAGGAACTCATGCTGTTTTAACCACTGAGATTTTGAAATCGTTTATTATTGCAGCATAATCTGGCCTGTCTTGATTTATATGCCCCAAAAGATAAAAGCAAAGTGTCCCTTAATTTACTGCCTACCAGTGTCTGAGAACACGGTATTTTTGAAAAGTGAGGATAAAGTTAATGTGACATATTTTTAACAACTTGCTAGAATTTATAATCCCCCAAATTAATGTTCTTGCCTTCAAAGGAGTCACTGTGGGATTATATAGTAGTTTAAGTGATGTTAAAAACAGTTGTGTAATTACTTTTACAACCTAGCCCCAAAATTGATTAATTTAGTCATTTACTATGTGCCAAGCACTGGGAATACAGAGATGAAAAGACATTCTTTCTCCTTCAAGAGTTTGTAGTGTTGTAGCAGGAAATATGTGTTTTAAAGTGTTAAAATGCATGGCAGGGTGGTAGATGAGCAAATAGTTGTACGAAAATCATGGAATTCTTTGTAGATGAGAGATGACCAGGGGTTCACTAGACAGATGAATCGGGGTGGAGGCAAGGCTATTCCAGGTAGAGGGGCAGCAGGAGCAAAGGCACAGAGGTTTGGAGTAGCATAGAACATTCAGAAACATGCACATGTTTCTGTACGTCCAGAGCCTAATGTGAAAAGGGGGTGCTGGAAGAAATGAGGCTGAGAAAACAGGTTAGGGGCAGATCATGGGGGCCATCCATTGTGCTGGCAAGGATTGCAGCATAGGCAGTATGGTCCTGGGGCCAGTGGTTTGAAATCCTCTTCTGCAGAAGAAAAAAAGATAATGGCACCAGTACTTGTTTAGCAGGATATTGATGATGACTTCCAAATGCTTCAGTTGCTCATTATTCTGAAAGACATTACTGTGATATTTGTCCCCTTAGGCTTCTGATAAGTACGAGTCTCTCTACTTTCTTAATGGCCTCTGTTCTGCTTTCATGTTTTTGTCCTATTTTTGCATTATGTTTAATCTTTTTTTTTTTTTTTTTTTTTTTTTTAAATAATTATTTTTTATTGAAGGGTAGTTGATGCACAGTATTACATTACATTAGTTTCAAGTGTACAACACAGTGGTAGAACATTTATATACATAATTCTAGGTTCCAGCTATCACCCTACCAAGCTGTTACAATATCTTGACTATATTCCTTATGCTATACATTACATCCCGGTTACTTATTTATTTTACCATTGGAAGTCTGTCCTTTTTTTTTTTTTTTTTTTGTGAGGGCATCTCTCATATTTATTGATCAAATGGTTGTTAATGACAATAAAATTCTGTATAGGGGAGTCAATGCTCAGTGCACAATCATTAATCCACCCCAAGCCTAATTTTCGTCAGTCTCCAATCTTCTGAGGCATAACAAACAAGTTCTTACATGGGGAACAAATTCTTACATAATGAATAAGTTACATAGTGAACAGTACAAGGGCAGTCATCACAGAAACTTTCGGTTTTGCTCATGCATTATGAACTCTAAACAGTCAGTTCAAATATGAATACTCATTTGGTTTTTATACTTGATTTATATGTGGATACCACATTTCTCTCTTTATTATTATTATTTTTAATAAAATGCTGAAGTGGTAGGTAGATACAAGATAAAGGTAGAAAACATAGTTTAGTGTTGTAAGAGAGCAAATGTAGATGATCAGGTGTGTGCCTGTAGACTATGTGTTACTCCAAGCTAGACAAGGGCAATAAAACATCCACGTATGCAGAAGATTTCTCTCAGAACAGGGGGGGTGAGGTTCTAAGCCTCACCTCTGTTGATCCCCAATTTCTCACCTGATGGCCCCCCTGCGACTGTGCCTGTCTTAGGTTGTTCCTCCCTTGAGGAATCTTACCCGTCTCTGGCTAACCAGTCATCTTCCAGGGCCATACAGGGAAATGTGAAGTTGGTAAGTGAGAGGGAAGCCTTATTGTTTGAAAAGGTTAGCTTTTTACTTCTTTGCATATTTATGCCCTGTGACTTCTATGCCCAGCATTTGTCTTGAGGTGTCTTTACCACTTGGAAGAATTATGATACTCGGTAAATTTGATATGAGGCACGAATTCTATTTAAGGGTTGTAATTAGGAAGGAAGAAGAAAAGCTATAGAAGTAACAGGCGGAAGAAAACATGGGAAGATTGATTATTTCTTTGACATATCTTCTTGTAGAGTAACTTCAGCATGTATAGGTTTTAAGCTACTACTTAAATTGTGCACACACATTAACATAATAGGAGTATAGTTACATAACCAAAGCATATCTGTAATTACCAGCCATCTCCAGTGAAACCAAGAAAACCAGTTAGGCACCTTAGGCATTTGTGAAAACTTATCTATGATATGGTGGATATTGTCCAACTGAACTTGAACAGTCTGAGAGAAATCAGACAAATTAAAACAACCCATTCCTGGGGAATGTTCACATCCCTTATGTTCTTTTAACAGTAAATAGTCTGTAGTTGTAAGACTTTGGAGCGCTACAATTTGCACTTCTCCAAATTCTTGGTTGAGTTCCAACAGTATAGATCCAGTCAAATTTGTTGTTTTACTGTATGCACAGGACAGCTTAGATATCTCCTTCCTCATTCCCATGGCAAGTCCAGGAACTGGTGGGATGAGTGCATCTACAGCTGTAGCAGTGCGTGGATCTTTGTTGGGGTTTTTTGATGATCATCTTCTGGCATGAGTCTTCCCGAGAGTGCTGATGTTGGAAGTTCTTTTTCATATCGTATCTTAGTTCATTTTCGGGGTAGCCCAATTAGGCTTTGATCCTCTGTATAAACACAAACAGACCCTTTGCCTACACTTTTATATGCCCTTTATACCCTTGTGTAGAACTCGTTGGAGGTTACCACACAGGAACTGCCCCTTTTTTTTTTTTTTGCTTTGTTTTTGGTATCACTAATCTACACTTACATGACGAATATTATGTTTACTAGGCTCTCCCCTATACCAGGTCTCCCCTATAAACCCCTTTACAGTCACTGTCCATCAGCATAGCAAAATGTTGTAGAATCACTACTTGCCTTCTCTGTGTTGTAAAGCCCTCCCTTTTCTCCTACCCCCCCATGCATGTTAATCTTAATACCCCCCTACTTCTCCCCCCCTTATCCCTCCCTACCCACCCATCCTCCCCAGTCCCGTTCCCTTTGGTACCTGTTAGTCCATTCTTGAGTTCTGTGATTCTGCTGCTGTTTTGTTCCTTCAGTTTTTCCTTTGTTCTTATATTCCACAGATAAGTGAAATCATTTGGTATTTCTCTTTCTCCGCTTGGCTTGTTTCACTGAGCATAATACCCTCCAGCTCCATCCATGTTGCTGCAAATGATTGGATTTGCCCTTTTCTTATGGCTGAGTAGTATTCCATTGTGTATATGTACCACATCTTCTTTATCCATTCATCTATTGATGGACATTTAGGTTGCTTCCAATTCTTGGCTATTGTAAATAGTGCTGCAATAAACATAGGGGTGCATCTGTCTTTCTCAAACTTGATTGCTGCGTTCTTAGGGTAAATTCCTAGGAGTGGAATTCCTGGGTCAAATGGTAAGTCTGTTTTGAGCATTTTGATGTACCTCCATACTGCTTTCCACAATGGTTGAACTAACTTACATTCCCACCAGCAGTGTAGGAGGGTTCCCCTTTCTCCACAGCCTCGCCAACATTTGTTGTTGTTTGTCTTTTGGATGGCAGCCATCCTTACTGGTGTGAGGTGATACCTCATTGTAGTTTTAATTTGCATTTCTCTGATAATTAGCGATGTGGAGCATCTTTTCATGTGTCTGTTGGCCATCTGTATTTCTTTTTTGGAGAACTGTCTGTTCAGTTCCTCTGCCCATTTTTTAATTGGGTTATTTGTTTTTTGTTTGTTGAGGCGTGTGAGCTCCTTATATATTCTGGACGTCAAGCCTTTATCGGATGTGTCATTTTCAAATATATTCTCCCATACTGTAGGGATCCTTCTTGTTCTATTGATGGTGTCTTTTGCTGTACAGAAGCTTTTCAGCTTAATATAGTCCCACTTACTCATTTTTGCTGTTGTTTTCCTTGCCCGGGGAGATATGTTCAAGAAGAGGTCACTCATGTTTATGTCTAAGAGGTTCTTGCCTATGTTTTCTTCCAAGAGTTTAATGGTTTCATGACTTACATTCAGGTCTTTGATCCATTTTGAGTTTACTTTTGTATATGGGGTTAGACAATGGTCCAGTTTCATTCTCCTACATGTAGCTGTCCAGTTTTGCCAGCACCACCTGTTGAAGAGACTGTCATTTCGCCATTGTATGTCCATGGCTCCTTTATCAAATATTAATTCACCATATATGTCTGGGTTAATGTCTGGATTCTCTAGTCTGTTCCATTGGTCTGTGGCTCTGCTCTTGTGCCAGTACCAAATTGTCTTGATTACTATGGCTTTATAGTAGAGCTTGAAGTTGGGGAGTGAGATCCCCCCTACTTTATTCTTCTTTCTCAGGATTGCTTTGGCTATTCGGGGTCTTTGGTGTTTCCATATGAATTTTTGAATTATTTGTTCCAGTTCATTGAAGAATGTTGCTGGTAGTTTCATAGGGATTGCATCAAATCTGTATATTGCTTTGGGCAGGATGGCCATTTTGACGATATTAATTCTTCCTAGCCACGAGCATGGGATGAGTTTCCATCTGTTAGTGTCCCCTTTAATTTCTCTTAAGAGTGACTTGTAGTTTTCAGAGTATAAGTCTTTCACTTCTTTGGTTAGGTTTATTCCTAGGTATTTTATTTTTTTTGATGCAATTGTGAATGGAGTTGTTTTCCTGATTTCTCTTTCTGTTGGTTCATTGTTAGTGTATAGGAAAGCCACAGATTTCTGTGTGTTGATTTTGTATCCTGCAACTTTGCTGTATTCCGATATCAGTTCTAGTAGTTTTGGGGTGGAGTCTTTAGGGTTTTTTATGTACAGTATCATGTCATCTGCAAATAGTGACAGTTTAACTTCTTCTTTACCAATCTGGATTCCTTGTATTTCTTTATTTTGTCTGATTGCCGTGGCTAGGACCTCCAGTACTATGTTAAATAACAGTGGAGAGAGTGGGCATCCCTGTCTAGTTCCCGATCTCAGAGGAAATGCTTTCAGCTTCTCGCTGTTCAATATAATGTTGGCTGTGGGTTTATCATAGATGGCCTTTATTATGTTGAGGTACTTGCCCTCTATTCCCATTTTGCTGAGAGTTTTTAACATGAATGGATGTTGAACTTTGTCAAATGCTTTTTCAGCATCTATGGAGATGATCATGTGGTTTTTGTCTTTCTTTTTGTTGATGTGGTGGATGATGTTGATGGACTTTCGAATGTTGTACCATCCTTGCATCCCTGGGATGAATCCCACTTGGTCATGGTGTATGATCCTTTTGATGTATTTTTGAATTCGGTTTGCTAATATTTTGTTGAGTATTTTTGCATCTACGTTCATCAGGGATATTGGTCTGTAGTTTTCTTTTTTGGTGGGGTCTTTGCCTGGTTTTGGTATTAGGGTGATGTTAGCTTCATAGAATGAGTTTGGGAGTATCCCCTCCTCCTCTATTTTTTGGAAAACTTTAAGGAGAATGGGTATTATGTCTTCTCTGTATGTCTGATAAAATTCCGAGGTAAATCCATCTGGCCCGGGGGTTTTGTTCTTTGGTAGTTTTTTGATTACCTCTTCAATTTCGTTGCTGGTAATTGGTCTGTTTAGATTTTCTGTTTCTTCCTGGGTCAATCTTGGAAGGTTATATTTTTCTAGGAAGTTGTCCATTTCTCCTAGGTTTCCCAGCTTGTTAGCATATAGGTTTTCATAGTATTCTCCAATAATTCTTTGCATTTCTGTGGGGTCCGTTGTGATTTTTCCTTTCTCGTTTCTGATACTGTTGATTTGTGTTGACTCTCTTTTCTTCTTAATAAGTCTGGCTAGAGGCTTATCTATTTTGTTTATTTTCTCGAAGAACCAGCTCTTGGTTTCATTGATTTTTGCTATTGTTTTATTCTTCTCAATTTTATTTATTTCTTCTCTGATCTTTATTATGTCCCTCCTTCTGCTGACCTTAGGCCTCATCTGTTCTTCTTTTTCCAATTTCGATAATTGTGACATTAGACCATTCATTTGGGATTGCTCTTCCTTTTTTAAATATGCTTGGATTGCTATATACTTTCCTCTTAAGACTGCTTTTGCTGTGTCCCACAGAAGTTGGGGCTTAGTGTTGTTGTTGTCATTTGTTTCCATATATTGCTGGATCTCCATTTTGATTTGGTCATTGATCCATTGATTATTTAGGAGCGTGTTGTTAAGCCTCCATGTGTTTGTGAGCCTCTTTGCTTTCTTTGTACAGTTTATTTCTAGTTTTATGCCTTTGTGGTCTGAAAAGTTGGTTGGTAGGATTTCAATCTTTTGGAATTTTCTGAGGCTCTTTTTGTGGCCTAGTATGTGGTCTATTCTGGAGAATGTTCCATGTGCACTTGAGAAGAATGTATATCCCGCTGCTTTTGGATGTAGAGTTCTATAGATGTCTATTAGGTCCATCTGCTCTACTGTGTTGTTCAGTGCTTCCGTGTCCTTACTTATTTTCTGCCCAGTGGATCTATCCTTTGGGGTGAGTGGTGTGTTGAAGTCTCCTAGAATGAATGCATTGCAGTCTATTTACCCCTTTAGTTCTGTTAGTATTTGTTTCACATATGCTGGTGCTCCTGTGTTGGGTGCATATATATTTAGAATGGTTATATCCTCTTGTTTGACTGAGCCCTTTATCATTATGTAGTGTCCTTCTTTATCTCTTGTTACTTTCTTTGTTTTGAAGTCTATTTTGTCTGATATTAGTACTGCAACCCCTGCTTTCTTCTCACTGTTGTTTGCTTGAAATATGTTTTTCCATCCCTTGACTTTTAGTCTGTACATGTCTTTGGGTTTGAGGTGAGTTTCTTGTAAGCAGCATATAGATGGGTCTTGCTTTTTTATCCATTCTGTTACTCTGTGTCTTTTGATTGGTGCATTCAACCCATTAACATTTAGGGTGACTATTGAAAGATATGTACTTCTTGCCATTGCAGGCTTTAAATTCGTGGTTACCAAAGGTTCAAGGTTAGCCTCTTTAGTGTCTTACTGCCTAACTTAGCTCACTTATTGAGCTTTTATATACACTGTCTGGAGATTCTTTTCTTCTCTCCCTTCTTGTTCCTCCTCCTCGATTCTTCATATGTTGGGTGTTTTGTGCTGTGCTCTTTCTAGGAGTGCTCCCATCTAGAGCAGTCCCTGTAAGATGTTCTGTAGAGGTGGTTTGTGGAAAGCAAATTCCCTCAGCTTTTGTTTGTCTGGGAATTGTTTAATCCCACCGTCATATTTGAATGATAGTCGTGCTGGATACAGTATCCTTGGTTCAAGGCCCTTCTGTTTCATTGTATTAAATATATCATGCCATTCTCTTCTGGCCTGTAGGGTTTCTGTTGAGAAATCTGACGTTAGCCTGATGGGTTTCCCTTTATAGGTGACCTTTTTCTCTCTAGCTGCCTTTAACACTCTTTCCTTGTCCTTGATCTTTGCCATTTTAATTATTATGTGTCTTGGTGTTGCCCTTCTTGGATCCTTTCTGTTGGGGGTTCTGTGTATTTCTGTGGTCTGTTCGATTACTTCCTCCCCCAGTGTGGGGAAGTTTTCAGCAATTATTTCTTCTAAGATACTTTCCATCTGCGGATGTGGTCTGGATATTGTCCTGTGTCCTCTGGTCTTTATTCTAGGAAGGGTTGTCTTTGTTATATTTTCATAGATATATGTTGTTTTGGGAGGAGATTTCCGCTGCTCTACTCACGCCGCCATCTTCCGCCCCTCTCCATTATGTTTAATCTTAAAACTAATTTCAAAATATTTGAGAACTAGGCATGAATCCCCAAATCAGAACATTATAAAAAAACTGAAGTCTAGAGCTAGAAGAGGCCTTTGCATATAACTAAGGGTGTCCTGGATATCAGTAGAGCCCACTCTTACAGGTGGCTCCTTGTCCTCAGGTCCTCCCAAATATTGTCACATGCTTAACTTTCCCGTGCTTTATGTGTGAGGAGGAAGTTGAGGGAAGGCTTGGAAAGCCGCCTAAAACATCGTGCTGTCATCTCAGATCTCTGATTCCAGGAATTCAGTTCTCAAATACTGCACATGTGTGAATGCTTGGAGCAACCAAACCCAAATGTCCAAATTAAATTTCAGTTCAGTCTCTCTAGTTTTGACTAATGTTTCTTCTTATACCTTATACAAGCTGCTTGTTTCCCTCCCATTTGTATTTTACAGAGTTTACTCAGAGTTTTCTATTTTGCATTACACTTAAAGATAAGCAAAACGTTCTTGATATATCAGGCAGGATAGGAATTTCCAGGAATCAACTTATGTATGCATTAGGTCAAGTGTCTTACTGTTCAGATCTCAGTGAAAACTGACAAGGATTTGTCATTTGCTCATATTACAAAAACATTTCAGTTATTAGTGGCTGCTCTGGAGACCCAATAGAAGAGTTGAGTAGGAATATTGCAATGTCTATTGCTGGTACCTTCTGTTCATAAATCAATGTCTGAAAGTCCAAGGGTCATGTGATAGGAAAGGGGTACTTTCCTATTAAAAGCCTCATTGTAGAGATGAAATGCTAATGTAACTTCTCATCTTCAGAATTATAATTGCATAAATAACTATAAATTATAAAACTTTGATAAATAATATGTTCTCAGTGATGGTCAGTGCAGTATTCCTTATAATTTTGAAAATTTGGAATCAATCTAAATGGCATGCAATAGATTTTTTAAACAATTCATGGTACAATGATGGAATGAAAGTATTATATAGCTGGGTTGGCAGAATTCTAAGATGGTCTTCAATTTTCCAGCCCATGGTATATTACAGTAGCTATTTAAAAATGTTTATGAAAACTTATTCAATGATTTTTGAAACTACTTGAAAGATTAAAAATAAAGATATATTTCTGCCTTGCCTTCCTACTCCACCTTTTTTTTTCACTTGCTACCTTTTTAATAATGTAAATATGTTTAAGGAAATGTTTTGTATATTATGCAGAATTTTTTCCTGATTTTGGCATATGGGTGCTTTTGAATAACCTAGCTTGTTAAAGGAAATTGAAAGTCCACGGAAGGTTTTTAACTTCCTCAAAGGAGACCCATAAGGGGATATGCTAATTGAAAGAATTCTGGACACCTTAGTAAATCAATGGGCGGGATATATTTAAGGCAGATGGCCTTTTCAGAGTCTCTCCACTTAAACCATTTATGCAGCTCTCTAATCCATGCTGTGGACCCTTCTCATTATGGCTTTAAAAACCCAGTAATGTTTCATTTCTTTGCACTTATAAACTGTACCAATGATAGATGTAAAGTCACATCTTGTATAACAGTGCCTGCTTTAGGGTCATGGCGTCCTTTGAAAATGTAATGAAAGCACATTCACACAAAACTGAGCAGGCAGTTTTAGTGGGTTCATAGAAGTCATGAAGCCTATCAATGGGTTCCAGGTTAAAAAGCTGTCATTTAGAATGTGTCTAGGCCGCTCAACCGGGGAAGCCAGCAATACTACACAGAAAGGGGACTGAAAGAAATGGGCTAATGTGTTCTATAAACCTGTTAGGCCACGAGGGGCATGGCAGCCCAGCAGTGCTCACTTCTACAGTTTTGGATTAAGCAAAGTTTCCTTCTCCCCACTGCATCAACATTTGAGAACCACGAAGTAAATTGATGTAGCACTTGTCTAAAATAACTGTTTCCTGTTGAATTTACTTTCTTGGATATTGACGGTGTGAAGAACAGAGTGTGAAATTGAGCTTGTTCACATGAGTGATTCCTGAAATTCCAAGCAGGTTGGAAGTTAATTCTTCAGCTGGAGAGCTCTCCCTTTGTATCCTTCCTACTCCTTTCAACAAGGGAATGAGTTGAAATTCAGACATTGTATTTCTGAATAAAATGAATTCAGAGACTGAACTGAAATTTAATTTGGACATTTGGGTTTGGTTGCTCCAAGCATTCACACATGTGCAGTATTTGAGAACTGAATTCCCTCTTTAAAATTTCCCCTTCCTGCACCTTGGATCCTAATGAATTACAATCTTTGAGAAATGGGGGCTTCAAATCCAACCTGGTGTTCCTCTCTCTTATATTGTATCAGAAAGAGTTCAGGAGAGGTACTGAGGATGTTTTGTTGCTTGGAATTCATGTGAGCCTCTTCAGAAGATGATGCAGGTGAGGATACAAAAAATGGGATGAGATGGTCCTTCCAGGCTGAAGGAATGCTATTTTAAAAATCACTTTCTAGTCTATCTAAATTCTACCATGTAGTGTTTTCACACAAAATATGCCCATTATAGCAAAGTTAGAAAGTACTGCTAAATGAAAAGAAATAGGAGAACACATGTAGTTGATAGCAACTACCATTTATTGAGCACTTACTATGTCCCTATGTACTATCTCATTTAATCCTCAAAACAGCCTGATGATATAAGTATTCTTAATATACCTATTTTACAGATGTAGAAACTGAGGTCGAAGGTCACACATGAAGAGACGGGGTAGTTGAGATGGGAGCACAGGGAATCTGAATCTAGAGCCCAATTGCTGTTATCCACTTGCTTTTCTATTTCTTTTCCAAGTGCTGTTAGAGAAGCAAGCCAATACAGAGGAATTGGAGTCAAGTAACTTGAATTTATCTCTGGCTCAGCTATTACTTAGCCATTAGAGCTTGGGCACTTTGTTTAATCTCTTCTGGCAACAATTTCAATGGATCTCAGTTGCCTTTAAGATAAAAATCAAAGTTCCTTAGTCTGGCATTCAAGCCCCTGATTCAATTATTGTTTCTCTTTTTGAGTATCAGATCCACTTGAACCTTCAAGTCTTTACTAACCCTTTTGGGGTAAAACTGCTTATATCTTGATTCATCTCTAACCATGCTATGTCCTCTATCCATATTTGAGCTCTGATTAGCTCATTAATTATTCATAAAAATTATTGATTGCCTACTATGTTCTATGCACTCAGCTAAGTGCTAAGAATACGACAGTAAATAAGACATTCAACATTCCAGGCCTCAAAGACTTTACGGTCTGGAGCAAGAAACAGGCTAAATTAATTTTTAAAAATTAGGACAGACAATTATAAGTAAGTGCTTTGAAGGAAAATAATGACAGAGGAACCTACTTTAGACAGGATGGTCAGGAGAGATCTTTCTGAGAGGATGACATTTAAGCAGAGAGATGCAAAGAATGAGAAGCAGTGAGCATTGTTACCCTTTGAGATCAGAGCATTCTAGAGTGAGGAAACAACAAACACAAAGGCCTGAGGTAGGACCAAGCTGGGTTCTGTGTTGTGCAACAGAAAGAAGGCCACTGTGGCCAGAGAAGAGTGAGAAAGGGGAAGAGTGGAACAGAATGAGGTTGCAGAGTTAAGCAGGGACCAATTCAGGCAAGTGTATTGTAGGCAAAGGTCAATAGTTTTGGTTTTGTGTATTAATGAAATAAAAAGCCACTAAAAGGTTTTAAGTAGAGGAATGATATGATCTACTTTGCTTTTTGGGAAAACAAGTTCATCAGCTGATGTACTGAAGGTGGTTTTGGGAGAGCTAGAGTGGAGGTAAAAAAAAATCTTACTAAAACTGACTCAAGATGGAACAAAAAACCTTAATTTTCTTATAAGCATTAAATACACTTAATCTGTCATTAAAAATCTTCCTGTGATGAAGTAAAACCCAGGTTAAGATGACTTTACCAGTGAATTTTACTAAAAATCCAAGAATGAGGAAAAATGACCTAAATGGGAAAGAAATATTTTTAGAAGTTATAACAGGAAACTCCTTCATAAACATAGGGTAAGGAGGCTTTATAAAACAATAAAAGAAGTAGTAAGTGAGTAAGTGCACAGGAAAATATTAATAAAAATTCAAATGCATTAGAATTAAGAACTTTTAATTGAGACATCACAAAAGAATTAAAAGATTAGCCACAAAGGTAAAGAAGATTTTGCAACACCATAAAACCAATGATAGACTCATGTCCAGAATATATAAGGAAGTTTTACAAACCAGTAAGAAAAAGACAGACAACCTAATAGAAAAATAAACAAGGGACTTGAATAAGCACTTGATAAGAGGAAATTCAAATCACGAATGAACATGAAAAAGGGCTCAACTTGATTAGTAATCAGGAAAACTCAAATGAGAACCATAATGAAAAACTACTACATACCCATTTGACTGGCAAAAATTTTAACGTCTGTCAGGAGGAGGACTTCAGGCAGTGACTGAATGAAGAGATAGGCAAATTCATTCCCCAAAAGCCAGCCATAAAGCTAGACAAATGACAAAAACATTTTGGCATCCTGAAAATTAACCAAAAGTATGCAGCAAACTGAGACGTACTTATACTTGAAAAACTGCTGAAGTTTGGGAAACAACTGGAAATCTGTGGCATTCTAACCCAGAGATGCTCCTCTACCACCTCAGCTCCATTGGCATGGAGGTTCTACCAGATCATGACATGGCAGCTTCTCTACTAAGGGCAAGGGGCAGCGCTCATTTTATTTTGAGAAGAGGGCAATGACCATGCTTAGTATCACTGTCAGAAGAATTGAATTCTATAAGGCCGGCCAGTGGCTTGGGATTACTAGCTTGCAGCTGTGGTTGTAGCTGACATTTCTAGCTGAGGCTGCTCACATGAATAGCAAAGACCTCAAGATGCCCCAAGCTAGTTTACCCACCACTGGCCAATCTGAGGCTGTGTGCATGCTTATAGGAGATACAAAAGGGCCTGGATGAAAATTAATTCAGGGACAGATCTGAAAACAGTCTGAACTTTGAAAGCAATATCCCACTAAGCCACAGATCCACAGATGATACTGGCTTGAGGTGTTTGAGCAGAACCTCTGACCACTAAGCTACACAGATACAGCAGCAACCTGTAGGAAGCCAAGCTTAAAACTAAAAATAAGAATATTGAAAAATGGTTGAGCCGAGACATAAGTGGCCACACCTTTGCACAATGCAAGAGTGACAAATTTAACAGATTTAGCCCAGGCAAGTTACTAAACAAAGAAATAAAGAAACACCAAAACAACAACACAAACTTTCAGGAGAAAACTACCAGAATACAGAGTGGCTACAGAATTTATATAAAATGTCCAGTTTTCAAGAAAAAAAATTACAAGACATGTAAATAAACATAAAAGTGTGACTCATACCAAAGAAAATATATATCAGTGGAAACTATCTGAGTTTTCCCACAGGCTGGATTTAGCAAACAAATAATTCAAAGCACCTATTATAAATATGTACAGTGAACTAAGGGAAACCATATTGAAAGAATGAAATGCAAGTATGACAACAATGAATCAATAAATAGGGATTCTCAATGAAGAGATGGAAATGATAAAAAAGAATCATATGGTAAATCTTAAGTTGAAACACATAACTAAAATGAGAAATTCATTACAGGAGCTCAAGAACAGATTTTAAATGGCAGAAGAAAGAATCAGTGGACTTGGAGGTTGATAATTTTAACAGAAATTATGTAATACAAACAATGGAGGGGAAACAATTGAAGAAAAATGAACAGAGACCTGTGGTACAACATTAAGCCTATGAACAAACATGTAATGGGAGTAGAGATATATGTGACAGAAGAGTAGAAAGGGAAAGGGGCAAAAATTATTTGAAATAATGGCCAAAATCTTCCCAGAGTCAATAAAAAATAACATTAAAATAACGATCTAAGAAGCCAAAAAAATCCAAGTAGGATAAGTAAACAGAGGTTTATAACTAGGCACACGATAGTCAAACTGTTTAAATACAATGACAAAAAGAAAATTGTGAAGGCATCAAGAGAATAAAAGACTCATTATGTACAGGGGAGCATGAATACAATTATCAGCTTTCTCACCAGGAGCAATGGAGGCCATAAGTCAGGAGGATATGTCCAAAATGCTAAAGGAAACAAAAAACATACCCAAAGCACTTTTCTTTCTCATGAAAATATCCTTGAAAATGAAGATGAAGACGTTCCCAGAAAAACAAAGACTAAGACTGAAGCAGAGGAAAATATGGCAGAGAAAAGGAAGCAAGGCAGAAATCTCCTCCCAAAAACACATAAAGGAAGAAACCAAAGTAAATACAGCTAAACCTGAAACCAACCAGAAAAATGCAGAACATACCACCTACACTTGGGGAAGGAGAGGAGACTACACAGAAAAGCATAAAGTGACAGAGCCACGATCGAGTGGGACCCAAGCCATCCCCTCACACCAGCCCACAAGGTGGGAGAAAGAGGAGAAGAGCAGGGAGGGTTAAGGAGCCCAGGAACACTGCACACCTGGCCCCACAGATCTGCTCCAGGAGCACAAGTCTGCATTACACTGGGTTCTGGTGATTAGTGGGGCTGGACACCAGACACAGCTCGAACACTCTGGGAGACTGAGACTCCAGCTGCTTGTGGAGGACAGGCACACTCCACAGGTCCTGAGACCCAAAGCAGAGGCAGCATTTTGAAATACTTGCCAGCAGTGGGAGTGGTGCCAGAGGGGCAAGGATTGGACAGAGCTCTCTTCTCAGGAGAAAGGGCAGGTGGGCATACCTCCCCAAACGTCCCTTGGTCCAACAGGTCAGCAACTCCTGGGAGCCCCAGATGTTCCATCCCCTTTGCTGGCAATGGAGCCATGAGACTTCTCCCTGTCCACACTGCTGGCAAGCCAATCCACTTGGCCCAGCATCATCATCAGACTTTGCTGCCTGGCAGGCAGAGGGAGACTCTCCCAAATTTCTTGGTCCTGTTTCAGCCCAACTGGGAAGGTGCCTGCAGGAGCCATTTATGAGAGCTCCTTACTCCACAAGGGTGTCTAAGCCTGGTTCTGTGTGTCCCACCCTGCCCCAGAGCTGCACAATGGCCCTGCCCATTCCATTAACCCTGAAGCTCCACCATCACTGCTAGGCAGGTAGTGGGTGGCACCTCTGCTCTCATCACAAAGTTGGCTGAGACAATTGGCCAGCACTGCACTCAGACCACTACCGGTAGACGGACAGAAAGGTGGTCCTGCCCATTGAATGCCAACAGCAACTGGGGCTCCTGCAAAGTAGAACTGGAAGAAACACAGGAACCCTGACAAAATGAGGAGGCAGAGGGATATGTTCCAAACAAAATTACAGGACAAGACACCAGAAAGAGGGCTAAATGAAATGGAGAACACCAATGTTCTCGATAAAGCTGTCAAAGTAAAGTCTTAAATATGATCACTGATTTGCAGAAAAAGTATTGAAGAACTCAGGGAGGATTTCAACAAAGAGATAGAAGAGCTTAAAAAGAGCCACTCAGAGTTGAAGAACACAGTAACTGAAATGAAACATACAGTGGAGGATTTAAGAGTAGATTACTGCAAGTAGAGGAGACAGTCAATGAGATGGAAATTAGAGAACAGGGACACAACAAAGCTGATGAACAGAGAGTAAAGGGGATCTCTAGGAATGAAAGAATGATAAGAGAGCTGTGTGACCAATCCAAACAAAACAATATTCACATAACAGAGGTACCAGGAGAAGAGAGAGACAAAGGGATAGAAAGTTTCTTTGAGGAAATAACTGTTGAAAACTTCCTCAATATGAAGAAGGAAATAGACACTCAGGTGATGCAAGCACAGAGAGCCCCTAACAAAAGAAACCCTATGAAGACAACACCAAGACATGTAATAATTAAGATGGCAAGGATCAAGGATAAGGAGTGTTGAAAGCAGCCAGAGAGAGAAAAAAGATTCCTTATAAAGGAAATCCCATCATGCTATCTACAGACTTCTCAGTAGAAACTTTACAGGCCAGAAGGGAGTGACATGAAATAGTTAATGTGTTGAAACAGAAGGACCTTCAGCCAAGAATCCTCTACCCAGCAACATTATCATCTAAATTTGAAGCAGGGATTAAACAATTTCCAGATTAAAAAGGCTCAAAGAATTTATAACAACTAAACCAGAATTACAGGATATGTTAAAGGGATTGCTGTAGATGGAAATGTTCCTAAGGCTAAATAGCTATCACCAGTGAAAATAAACCCACAGTAAAGGTAGTAAACCAATTAATTAGAAAGCAAGTACAAAATTAAAACAAAACAAAAGAAGCAAAATCAACTATATATCAAGGGATAAACAAAAACTGCAGATCATGACACCTAATACATAAAGTGTGGAGGAGGAAGAAGAAGAAAACAAGGACTTTCAGATTGTGTTAGAAACAGAGTAATCAGCAACTTAATATAGACTGTAATATAGTAAGGACGCTATCCTTGAACCTTTGGTAACCACAAAACTAAAGCCTATAATAGATAAAAAAGAGAAATCTAATCACAACACTGAAGAAAACCACCAAATAACAAGAGAAGAGTATAAGAGAAGAAGAAAGGAGCAGAGAGGATCTATAAAAACAACCAGAAAACAATTAATAAAATGGCAGTAAATACATACCTATCAATATTTACATTAAATGTAAATGGACTGAATGTACCAATCAAAAGACATGGAGTGGCAGAATGGATAAAGAAACAAGACCCATCTATATGCAACCTATAAGGGACTCATTACACACCCAAAGATATACGCAGACTAAAAGTGAAGGGATGGGAAAAGATATTTCACACAAATAATAGGGAGAAAAAAGCAGGAGTAGCAGTACTTACATCACACAAAATAGATTTCAAAACAAAGAAAACAAGAGACAAAGAAGGACATTACTTAATGATAAAGGGGTCAGTCCACCAAGAGGATATAACTATTATAAATATCTATGCACCCAACATAGGAGCACCTAAATATGTAAAATACTACTAGAATTGCAAACAGAATTAAAGGCAAAAATAGTTTACAACTCATTCATTTTAGGAGACTTTAACACAGCACTCACATCAATAGACAGATCAACCAGACAGAAAATAAATAAGGAAACAGAGGCACTGAACAATACATTAGATCAGATGGACTTAACAGATATCTACAGAACAAAGTATATGAAGAACTCATACACCTCAACACCCAAAAAACAAATAACCTGATTAAAAAATGGGTGGAGGACCTGAACAGACATTTCTCCAAAGAAGAAATACTAATGGCCAACAGGCACATGAATAGATGCTCCACATAGCTAATTATCAGGGAAATGCAAATCAAAACCACAATGAGATATCACCTGACACCAATTAGAACAGTCCAAAGACAAGAAATAATAAATGTTGGCGACGATGTGGAGAAATGGAGAAATGGGCACCCTCCTACACTGTCAATAGGAATGTAAACTGGTGCAACTGTGGAAAGCCGCATGGAAGTTCCTCAGAAAAATAAAAAGAGAAATACTGTACAATCCAGTAATTCCACTTCTAGGAATTTACCTAAAGAAAACAAAATCCCTGATTTGAAAAGATATATACACCCCTATGTTTATTGCCATACTATTTGCAATAAGCAAGATATGGAAGCAACCTAAGTGTCCATGAATAGATGAACGGATAAAGAAGAGGTGGTACATATATACAATGGAATATTATTCAGCCATAAAAAGAAATGAAATCCTGCCATTTGCACCAACATGGATGGATCTAGAGGGTATTATGCCTGGTTAAATAAGCCAGGTGGAGAAAGACAAAGACTATATGATTTCACTTATTTGTGGAATATAAAAGAAAGCAAAACAGAAGGAACAAAATAGCAGTAGACTCATAGACACTGAGAAGTTACCAAAGGGGAGGGGTTAGGGTGGGTTGCAGGGGAGGGGGAAGGGGATAAAGGGGCACAGTCATTTGCAATCACTATATAAATTTGTCATGGGGATGGTAGTACAGGATGGAGAATATAGTCAATGATTCTGTAACATCTTTCTACATTGATAGATAGTAACCTCACTAGAGGGGTTCAGGATTTAATAATATGGGTAACTGTTGAACCACTGTGTTGTACATTTGAAACCAATGTAAGATTGCATATCAACGATACTTGAATACAAAATTTTTTAAAATCATAAATGAAGTAGCAGGAAAAAAAGAAAATACCAAAAACTGAAATAATTTACTGTTAGCATATCTGCCTCACAAGAAATTCTTAAAGACTAAAGTAAGTCCTTTGGGGTGAAAGGAAGTGACAAGTGGTAACTTAAATCCACAGAGACAAATGAAGTGTGCCAGAAATGAAAAGTTTGTGGCCTAATAAAATGGCTATATTTTTCTCATTTCTTCCCTTCGTTAACATACATAAGTTCATATAAAGCAATAATTATAATACTGTACTACTGAGCTTGAAATATACCAAAATGTAATACATATTACAATAATGGCACAAAGGTGGGAGAAGTAAACCAAATTACATTGGATCAAATTTTCTCTAGTTTACCAGAATTTGCTATTAATTTGAAATAGATAGTGATTGATTAGTAGATTTTAACAAACGTTGCAATCCCAGAACACCCACTAACAACAACAACAAAATCATAAAAAATCAAGAGAGGAATTAAAATGGTACACTAAAAATATTTATTTAACACAAAACAAGGCAGTCAATGAAGAACAGCAAAGACAGGAGTCAAATAGGAGACAAATTGAGAATAGAAACTGTAACTAAACTATAACAGAAATTAAATTGATGGTCTAAATGCCCTTAAAAAAGGGAGAGATAGAATGGAAAAAAGAACTAGATCCAGCTATGTGCGGCTTACAGGAGAGATACTTTATATTCAAAGACACAAATTGGTTGAAAGTAAAAGAATAGAGAAAGATATATCTTGTGAACAGTAACCGTAGAGGGCTAGAGTGGCTATATTAATATCAAGTAAAATAGAGTTTAAGACCAGAAATGCTATCAAAGAAAAAGGTCAAAGGATAAAAGAGTCAATATAAAAGTATGATATAGCAATCATATAGGGCAGAAAATAAATTTATATGCACTTAAAGACTCAGGAGAAATAGGAAATCAGACAGTTGTAAGTTGGAGACTTCAATATTCTCAATAAGTAATAGAACAGCTAGGCAGGAAATTATGCATGACACAGAAGTTTTGAGCATTATCAACCAACTTAACCTGACTGATATTGGTAGAATACTCTGTTCAGCAATTGCAGAATAAATATTCTTTTCAAGTATACATGAAATATTCTTCAAGACAGAACACATGCTAAGCCATAAAACAAGTCTTAATAAATAGAAAGGATTGAAATTATACAAAGTATATTCTCTGAATAAAACATAATTAAATTAGAAATCAACAAAAGAAAGAAATCTTGGAAATCCCAAAATATTTGGAAATTAAACAACACATTTCAAAATAACCCATGGGCAAAAGGAAAAATCAAGGAAAATTGGGGTATATTTTGAATTGAATGGAAATGAAAACACAACATACCAAAATTTATTGGATGCAGCTAAAAGTAATGTTTTGTGGGATATTTCTACTTTTAAAGCCTCTATCAGGAAAAATCAGCCTGTGTCAGACAATAAAGTCAAATCAACAATCTAAACTTTTACCATAAGAATCAAAAATAAAAAAGAGGTGCCAACTAAACCCATGGTAAGCAGAAGGAAATAATAATGATTAGATGTCAACCAGTGAGGAAACAGAAAAATAATAGAGGAAAATCAGTAAAATCAAAAGTGCCCTTGAAAAGATCAACAAAATTAACAAACCTTTAATGAGACCAATGAACAAAAAAGAGTAAAAACACAAATTATGAAAGTGAGGAATGAAAGACAATACCTCTACTGAACCTAAACATATGAAAAGGACATTAAGGAGGTGTATTAGTTTCTTAGGGCTGCTGTAACAAGTTACCAAAAAACTTGGTGCTTAAAACAATACAGATTTTCTTCTGTCATAGTTGTGGAGACTGGAAGTCTGAAATGAAGGTGTTGGCAGAGCCAGACTCCCTCCAAGAGCTCTAGGAGAGAATGTTTCCTTGCCTCCTCACGCTTCTGGTGGTTGGTGGAACCGTTGGCACTCCATGGGTTGTGGCAGCACTACTACAATCCGTCTTTACAAGGTCTTCTTCACTATATGCGTGTCTACTCCGTCTTCACATGCCCTTCATAGAATATTAGCCATGAATCCCATATGACATCATCTGAACTAATTACATCTGCAAATTCCAAATAAGGTCACATTTTGAAGTTCTGGGAATTTTAAGGGGGCACTATTAAATCCAGTACATGGGGTATTATAAACAAGTTTGTGTCAACAAATTGGACAACAACTTACGAGAAAATGGACAAATTTCTAGAAAGAGATGAATGAAGCTGATTCAGGAAGAAATAGAAAATCTGAATTGACCTTTAACAAGTAAAGAAAATTAAATAGTAATTAAAATTTTTCAAAAGAAAAGTCCATGTCCAGATGGCTACACCATCAAATATTTAATAAAGGAATAATACCAATCATTCACAAACTGTTTCAGAAATAAAGGAATGCCCATTTTCCAAGTTATGAGGCCAATATTATCTGATAACAAAGTCAGATGAAGAGATCCTAATGAAAGAAAAGTACAAACCAATATCCCTCATGAACATAGATGCAAGTACCCCTAAGAAAATATTAGTGTGATAGACAGGATTCTAACATGCTAACATTTCTGCCCATTAATGTACACACACCTTGTCTCAGTTATTTAATCAAACACTGACCTAGGTTTTGCTGTGAGGGGATTTTGCAGATGTAATTAAGGTCCTAAATCAGTGAACTGATAGGGAGATGATCCAGGTGGGCCTGACTTAAGAGGAGCCCTTTAATACAGAGAGATTTGTCTGGTTGGTATCAGAAGGCCAAGTCAGAAATTTGAAGTGTGACTAGGATTTGATATGCTATTGCTGCTTGAAAATGGAGAAGGGAAGGATATCAGTAATCTTCAGTTGCTTAGAGTAGCTCCCAGGTTTTAACCAGAAAGGAAACAAGTGCCATAGTCCTTCAACGACAAGGAACGCAATTCTGCCACCAAGAACGAGCTTGAAAACATATTTTTCCTCAGAGACTCCAGATGAGACTCAGTTTGGCTGGCATCTTAATTTCAGCCTTGACACCCTGAGCAGAGAACCCAGTCATGATATGCAAGACTTTTGATACACGACTGTGAGCCAATAAATGGGTGTTGTTTTAAGCTGCCGAGCTTGTGGTAATTTGTTATGCAGCAATAGAAAACTCATACAATTAGCGAACCAAATTCAGCAACATATAAAAAGAATTATATACTATGACACAAATGAGATTTAGTTTAGTAATGCTAGATTGGTTTAATATCTGAAAATCAATTAATGTAATATACTATACTAATAGAATAAAGAAAAAATACATGTTAATCGCATGAGAAGCAGAAAAAGGATTTGACAAAAGCTAACTCCCATTCACGATGCAAGAAGCCAGAAATAAAAGGGAATTTCCTGAACCTAATAAAGAGTATCTAAAAAAAAATCCACACTTAACAGTGAAAACTAAATGCTTTCCCATAAGTTTAGGGACAAGCCAAGGACTTGTGATTTCACCACTTCTTTCAGCATTGCATTGGAATATCTGACTAATGCAATAAGGCAAAAATAAATAGAGATTAAATAAATAAATAAATGAATGCCTCAAGATTGGAATGGAGGAATTAAAATTGCTGTTATTCACAGATTGCATGTGTAGATGATTCCAAGAAATCTACAAAACATTTACCAAATATAATAAGTGACTTTAGCAAGGTGGCATGATACAAGATCAGTGTACAAAAGTCAATTGCATTGCTACACACTAGCAATAAACCATTGGATATTGTAGTTAAGAAAACAGTTACATTCATAATAGCATCAAGAAGAATAAAATGCTTAAGAATACATTTAGCAAAGCAAGTGAAAGACTTGTATAATAACAACTGTAAAATACTGTTGAAAGAAATTAAATAAGACCTAAATAAGTGGAGACATCTCATGTTCATGGATGGAAATATTCAGTATTTTTGAAGAAGGCTATTCTCACAAAATTCATCTACAAATCACTACAATTCTTATCAAATCCTACCAGGACCTTTTTTTGTAGAAACTGATAAATAGATACTAGATTTATATGGACATGCAAAGACTCAAAGAAGTGAAAATAATTTTGCAAAAGAAAGACAAAATTTGAGGACATATATTACTCAATTTCAAAATTTACTACAAAGCCACAGTTAACAAGACAGTATGCTGATAGCAAGGATATACATAGAGATCAATAGAACAGGACTAAGGGTCCAGAATGTATCTTCACGCTTATGGTCAACTGATTTTCCACAAAGGTGTCAAGAATATTCAATGGGAAAGAATAATTGAATACCCACTTGCAAAAAGAATGATCCCCTCACAGTCCTTATACAAAAATCCACTTGAAATGGATAATCAATTCAAATGTAAGAGCTAAAACTGTAAAATCTATGGAAGAAAATCTAGGAGAAAGTGTTTATGACCTAGGGAACTCATGACCTTGACTTCTTAGATACAACATCAAGAGCATAATCCATAAAAAAAGCTACAAGTGGGCTTCAACATAATTAAAAACAGTTGTACTTCAAAAGACATAATTAAGCAAACTGGTAATTTCTCTCAGAGAAATGAACATTTGTGTTCACAGAAAACTTATATACAGATGTTCACAGCAGCTTTATTTTAATAGACACAACTGCAACAACCCAGATGTTCTTTAACAGGTTAATGGTTAAACAGACTGTGGTACTTCAATATCATGGAATATCACTGAGCAATGAAAAGGAATGAATTATTAATACATTCAGCTACTTGGATCAATCTGGAGGGAATTATGTTGCATGAAAAAACCCAATCCAGGAGGATTCCAAACCCAAATGGCAACATAGGAGGCTCCTGAATTTCCTTTCTGGCAAATATAGATGAACTAAAAATAAGTGTCACAGTCCAAGAAGGCTCATCTAAGGATGGTGTGATTGGAAGAGCAAGATTTGGCTATCTATCAGGAGGCAACTGGAAGTGGCTACAGGAAAAGCAGGTACTATGATTTGACAGAGATTTATGAACATAGCAGCCAAACTGCCAAACTGAGGAGACTTGACATGTATGTGAATGGAATTTCTGAAAAATAAAACAGAATCTATGGAACAAAGAAAAGTATTCAACTACACAATAGAAGAAAGCTCTTCTGGAATAATTGATAGAATTGAATCTGTAGGATGAAAGAAAGACCTTAACTCAGAAAAAAAATGATACAGAATAATCAATACCAAACTATATCCTGATGAGATTACTGATTTTTATGAACAACAACAAAAAAAATGAATTTTAAGTTTACTGACAAGTAGAAAAGTAAGTTTCCAAAGAAACAAAAATAATCAGGTTGACCTCAGAGACTTCTCTTCCGTAACAGTTAATGTCACAAATAGCAGATCGATGTCTATTAAACTTTTAAAGGAAATAAAGTATTTTCAAGAACTGGAGGAAGTTTTAAGGAAATGGGGTTTTTCTTTGGATTGAATCCTCTCAGGAAACATCAGCAATTTTGTGTTTGGATACCTAATAATTCTTCCCTAAACGGTGAGAAGAATGAGACAAGGCTAAAGTGACTGGTAAAGAATCAGTAATCACTCATATTAGACAAAATAAGGGAATGTTTGGTTGTTTTTGTGGTTTGGACACTGTTCATATTTTTGTCTGAAAATGGTTTTGGAATTGTTTATGTTCAGTCAGCAGGAGAACACCATGGCCTAGTTGTGAGTGCCAGGCCGGTTCCTGGTGTTCAGGGGCTGCCATCCTTTTATTCAGTTGTCTGTGGTAGAAATTCACATTCATTGTGAATATGCATGTCTGTGTACTGTGTTTTGGGGATGCTGGTATTTCTTAGAAACTTGAATCATGCAAATAAGATTGATACTTATAAGTTGCTATACTGGGCAAATGTGGTTCCAAGATTTCATTAGGTTGTGTGTCTGCTGTTCTAATTTTATGGTATGGGGTTTATGCCACAATAGTTACAATAATGATAGTCATAGTAATAATAACACCTGCCATGTATTGTGTCTAATATGTACCAGGCAACACATTAGGTGGTCTAGACTTCTCTTTTCCGTCTCTCAAAACCCAGTGAGGTAGGTATAATGATAATGAACGATAAGCTTGGAGAGTGTGCATAACAACCCCAACATCACACACAAAATAAGTGGCACAGACACAACACATTTCCATGTCCCTCTAACCGCAAATCACATATAACTTCTGTTGACAAATGTCAATGAAGTTTTAGAAGCCTATTACTTTCTAGTATCAAAACAGAATAGGAAATGCCAGAAACAATAGCAGTCACAGCAACAATAGCATTGGAAGTAAATTTTTGTTAAAAAAACGTTTGGAACTGCCTCCTTCCCCATATAAGGATTTTTTTTATATGAAATTGATTGGATTACCTGATATTTGCATAATGACTTCCTGTCATGATCTTGTTCTTTCAACTGATCTCAACTAACTGATTTAGAGTGACTTTCTTTTCTAGGTTTCTAATCCTCCTGTTGGGTAAAGAGAGCTGTCCTCTGCTGGTCCCTTGTATGGGCTGATGAGCTGGGAGGCCAAGGCAAAATCTGAGATATTTTTGGCTGACAATTCTTTTAGTAGATTTCCCTCTTTTCAGTTACCCTTGCATAGGAATGTGACATGGAAGATGCCATCTGGCCAATAAAGTTTCCCAGGAATTAGTTCACCAAGGAAGCTTCATCAGTGATAAAGTTTACCCTAGATTCCCAAAAACGGGCAAGATGGACACCTGAGGGGCATGACCACCACCTGAGGGTTGAGTACTTGAAGTCAGAACACTTTCTCCTACCACCTTCCCAGGGTTAGAAGTCTCTCATTGCCCTCTAGAATATTGGAAGAATGGCATAGGAGACATAAAGGGTTATGTTCATTAAGGCGTTATGCTGAGAGGGGAACTTGGCTTGAGGGGTCTTAGGCTTGCGAGTGTCTGACTGAGGGAACATTTTTGGCTGACAATTCTTTTAGTAGATTTCCGTCGCAGAGGACAATACTCCAGCCTGCAGAGGAGATGACGGTCTGATTCCAGCCAGTTCTGAATTGAATCCTCACCTCGGAATGAACCCTTTGGTGTAGGCAGAACAGAGTAAGGAAAATCGACGGGAAATGAGCTGTCTCAAGACATTGTATAAACCAATCAACTGGAACAGAGAATTATTAATACTTATTTAACTGATTGGAATGGATATTTAAGTGTAAAATTTTTCCAGAGGGGAAAGTTTTTGGCACTTCTTTGTCAAACTTATTATCCTATCGCTCTTTGTTTCAGCAGTGGCACTTCTTTCTAAAGTGACAGACCCAGCTCCCAATCCACTGGGCTTGAGGAGTCCATCCCTTTACAAGACTTCCCTTATGGATACAGCAAAGAGTGCTTGCAGGTGCCACAAACCCATCTGAGCTGCATCCTATCACGATTGCTTTATCATTTAACCACATCTTCACTGCTGTTTTAAAAACCACAAATGGGAATTAAAGCACAGGAAATCTAAAAACTGATATAAAGTTGGAATATGCTCATGGTCTCTACATGTGCCCCTGCAGGGTCCAATATTGGTGTCCCTCTCCTTAAGTCATGTTCTTATTCCCAGGTACCTGTGCCAACCTGACCTGCTTCCCTCACTCAGTCCAAGTCCTCAACCCCTCAAGAGGCTTCCTCTCATTCCCACACTCAGGAAGCTTCTGCTGGGATACAACTCCTCTCACGATGAGACAAACTTGTGACTGAGCTGTGGAGCTCAAGCTCATCCTCCCAAATTCTACTACTTAAAAAAAAATTTTTTTTTTACTTCATCTTTGCTTAACCACAAAGCTAAAATAGGTAGTTTTGCCAATCAAAGGGCAATTTTCTCTTAAAGTTGAACTCACAGCTTCATCTCTAATAGAAGTTTCAGATTTTTACTCCCACCCTGTCAAAGACTATGGCGGGTCCAGTCTCAGGTACAGCATCCTGTAAAAGGAGTCATAGGCAATATATTGTTGAAATTACAATAGATGTTGTCATTTCCATTGTTAAAAGAAAACAAAAAGCAGTTGATCCTATCAAATTTTCTAAAAAAGAACAAATACTGATGAGTGTATTTTTCCCAGGATCTTCCTTTCTGGAAAGAAAACTTCTGTGGGAGATCCCTTGAAACAGAACAATGTTTGATTCCTGATGTTATTATGGAATTGTATCAATATGTTAATAAATAATTCAAGAACATAAAGGCACTTCTATTTTTTTCCTAGTGGAAAAATGGAAGCCTACTTTCAATTATTTTTAAACACACAGTGGAAGGTCCTCAGTGCTCCTGCCCACACAGCAGAGGAACTGGGGTTCAGCTGTGTCGCCTCAGTGAAATAGGCATCACTCAAAGCCAAGTTCCCTTGTTTAAAAATTGCCACCTCAAAGCCTTCTTTTGTGACCCATCATCTTCTGACCCCTCTATTAGCCAGAAACCTTTACACTATTAAGTGATTATCTCTGTGCCTCACATTTCTTTTACTTCTTTATGAAATGAGCTTGGAGCTAGGTTTTGCCAATTTCATTCAACATGGCAGTTTATTAAAATGGCCTCTTTGCCGTCTGTAGTAAGTCATTTTCTCACGCTCCTACATTCCGCTTCCCTTTTTGAGAAAGTCAGTTCTTTGTATTTACATGGCTGATTTCACACAAAACCTGGCCTTTCTGTGAAGAGTTTTGAGTCCTGACCTAGTCCCTTACCAAGAGGACGACAGCCCGACTATCCACATGTCACCCTTTCTTTTTGTTTTGAAATCCTTCTACCCTCGCCCTGCTCCCACCACTCATTTTAGCTTTTTGTATAGCTGACAGGGTCAATGTATTGGTCCGAAATTTGTCTATAGCAATACAGCGTCTGTAACCAAGACCCTTTAGCCTTTGGAAGTAATGGGGAGTTTTTACTCTGTTTTGCATGAAAATGCTACAACAAGGCTTCTGCGAGATTTCACTCGATTGCTAACTTAAGACTACAGCTGACTGCATGACCTCATGGGGTTCCTTGAGTTTGCCTATTAAATTCTGCCTTTCTTTTTTAAAACATTACCCTTATTTATATTCAGAATTTCTACTTATCTTGTTGCTGTCTAGGCCTGGAACTTGACTTGAGGGAGAAAATCAGAGTTTAAAATCTACCATTTATCACTCACGTAATAGTGGGTAAATTCTTCAACCTCTAAGCCTGAATTTCCTCATCTTTAAAAGGAAGCCCACCCTGATCTCACACAGATGTTATAAGGATTGAATGAGATCATGAGCCTGGACAAAGTCCTCAGGTCTGTTGATTATCATTAGACCTGAGGACATCCCACATGACGTTAAGAAGATACGTTGAAGCACATTTAGGTAAAAGCTTTAATATGTGTACAAAGTGCCATGCAACCAGGTCATTCTCTTCCCCTGTTATCTCCATCCATTGCATCTGGGGAGGCACTAATACCTCGCATATTTGGATATAACAGCTCCAAAGTTTCTGTAGAAGCAGGAATTAGGGATAGCATTCTAGCATGCTAGAGGGATAAGGAGAGCTCTGTTTGCATAGCACTGGGAAATCTTTGCTCGTATCAAAGAATTGATGAGGCTGGTGAAGTTTAGGAGAGTCTAAAAGTCTCCCACTGTCCACCCCTCACTCCTACTGTCTTCCCTTTGGTGGCACCACTTGTTGGGTACAAAGAGAAGGAACTACCTCTATTTTGTGAAGTCAGCCATTAAACAGACTACTGCAGACAGCCCTTGGGTTGGACGTGGCGGCCACAAGCAGGCATTACGTTTGCACTTTCTAAGTGTACAGGAAAACCTTGTCTGTATGCACAGGGAAATTGAGAAGCCTAGAGAATATTGGGTCGCACCATTTCCCACTTTAAGCCTCACCATCTGAGAATATTCACCCCTAGAGAGCAGCAGCATACTCACTCTCCAGCTTTCTCAGAGTTTGTGACACTCTTCCCATCAAAAAGTCTTAACATACTATTCACAATAGATTTCTCTCTCTCAGCTTGTGCCACAAATTCCAATCATGTTTAGATCCAGAAGGCATCAGCATTACCATAACTTGTGAGAATTATCATTTTATACCCCAACTATGTGTCAAATATGGTGCAAATCCGTATGCAAAACACAAATATTATCTCATACAGTTGGAATCCTCAAGGAGTTTATATTTTAAATGGACAGGTAAGAAAAGTGTAAAAAATAAAGAAGGGAGAATAAATTCAATGTGAGCGGTCAGTACAGAAGAGTAGAGACAGCAGAGATCCTTGTGGGGTTTGTGATTGCAGCACAGGATGGTAATTTCCCTTTGCCTCCCCGACAACACTCTCTGCATCAACCACCCACCAGCATTTCCTTCTTTCTCTTTTATTTTATTTTGTTTTATTTTATTTTTTAATTTTTTAGGATATTTCTTGTTCTGATTTTTTTAAATTGAAGAATAGTTGATACACAATATTACACTGGTTTCAAGTAGGCAACATACTGATTCCACAGTTACATATATTATCAAATGCTCACCCCAACTGGTGTACTTACTATTTGTCAACATAGAAAGATGTTAGAGAATCATTGACTACATTCTCTATACTGTACTTTCATCCCTGTGACTAACTTATATTATGATTGAGGTTTTGTGCCTCATTATCCTCTTCACTTATTTCACCCACCCACCCCAACCCCTGCCCCATGGTACACACCAATCACTTCTCAGTGCCTGTGAGTTTACTGCTATTTTGTTCATTTTATTCCATTTGTTTTTAGATTCCACATATAAGGGGAATCATATGGAATTTGTCTTTCTCCGCCTATCTTATTTCAGTTAGCATAATGCCCTGTAAATCTATCCATGTTGCCACAAATGGCAGGATTTCTTTGTTTTTAAGGCTGAATAATATTCCATTTTCTATATGTACCACCTCTTGTTTATCCATTCATCTATGGATGGACACTTTGGTTGCTTCTATATCCAGGGTATTGTAAATAATGCAGCAATAAATATAGGGGTGCATATATCTTTTCAAATGAGAGATTTTCTTTTCTTAGGGTACATTCCTAGAAGTGCAATTACTGGTTTGTGTGGTATTTCTATTTGTAGTTTCTTGAGAAACCTCCATACTTCCCTCCACAGTGGCTGTACCAGTTTACATTCCCATCAACAGTGTAGGAGGGTTCCCTTTTCTCCACATCCTCACCAACACTTGTTATTTCTTGTTTTTTAAGATGCTGGCCATCCTAACTGGTGTGAGGTGATATCTCATTGTGGTTTTTATTTGCATTTCCCTGAGAATTAGTGATGTGGAGCATCTTTTCGTGTGCCTGTTGGCCATCCGAATTTCTTCTTTGGAGAAGTGTCTGTTCAGACCCTCTGCCAATTTTTCAATTGGATTATTTGCTTTTTGTTTGTTGAGTTGCATGAGCTCTTTATATATTTTGGATGTCAACCCTTTATCAGATATGTCATTTATGAATACATTCTCCCATACTGTAGGATACCTTTTTGTTGTATTGAGGGTGACCTTTGCTGTACAGAAGCTTTTCAGCTTGATATAGTCCCACTTGTTCATTTTTGCTTTTGTTAGTATATAGGAACACAGCAGATTTCTGTATATTAATTTTGTATCCTGAAATTTTGCTGAACCCAATTATTAGTTCTAATAGGTTTTTGGTGGAATCTTTAGGGTATTCTATATAAAATATCATATTCTCTGCAAATAGTGACAGCTTAAATTCTTCCTTACCAATTGGGATGCCTTTATCTCTTTGTCTTGTCTAATTGCCATGGCTAGTACCTCCAGTACTATGTTGAGCAAAAGTGGGGAGAGTGGGTATCCTTGTCTTGTTCTTACCTGAGAGGAAAAGCGATCAGCTTTTTGCTATTGAGTGTGATGTTAGCTGTGGGTTTGTCATCTATGGCCATTATTATGCCAAGGTACGTACCCTATATACCCATTTTGTTGAGAGTTTTTATCACAAATGGATGCTGCATTTTGTCGAATGCTTTTTCAGTGTCTATTGAGATGATCATGTGGATTTTATCCTTTATGTTCATGTGGTGTATTATGTATCATCCTTGCATCCCTGGAATAAATCCCACTTGGTTGTGATGGATGATGCTTTGGATGTATTTTTGAATTCAGTTTGCTGCTAGTTTGTTGAGGAATTTTGCATCTATGTGCATCAGGGATATTGGTCTGTAATTTTCTTGTTTTGTAGTGTCTTTGCCTGGTTTTGGTATTGGTATTAAAGTGATGATGGCCTCATAGAATGAGTTTGGAAGTATTCCTCCCTCTTCTATTTTTTTTAGAATTCCTTAAGAAGGATGGGTATTAGCTCTTCTTTAAATGTTTGGTAGAATTCAGCTGTGAAGGCATCTGGTTATGGAATTTTGTTGGTTGGGAGTTTTTGATTACCAATTCAATTTCGTTACTGGTAAGAGGTCTGTTCATATTTTCTGTTTCTTCCTGAATCAGTCTTACAAGGTTGTACTTTTCTAGGAATTTGTCAATTTCTTCTAGGTTGTCCAATTTATTGGCATATAATTTTTCATAGAATTCTCTAATAATTCTTTGTAATAATACTATTCCTTTTTTGTTTCTGATTTTGTTTATTTGTGTCCTCTCTCTTTTTTTCCTGGTAAGTCTGGCTAGGGTTTTGTCTATTTTGTTTATCTTCTCAAAGAACCAGCTCTTTCTTCATTTCATTGATTTTTCTCTATTGTTTTATCCTTCTCTTTTTTAGTCATTTCTGCTCTGATCTTTATTACATTCTACCTTCTAGTAACTTTGGGTTTCATTTCTTCTTCTACTTTCTTTAGCTGTGAGTTTAGACTGTTTATTTGGGATTGTTCTTGTTTCTTGAGGTAGGCCTGTATTGCTACATACTTTCCTCTCAGAACTGCTTTTGTGGCATCCCACACATTTTGAACTGTTGTGTCTTTGTTTTCATTCATCTCCACGTATTGCTTGATTTATGTTTTGACTTGTTCACTGATCCATTGATTATGTAGAAGCATTTTGTTTAGTCTTCACATGTTTGAGAGGCTTTTTTGTTTTCTTGTGTAATTTATTTCTAGTTTCATACCACTGAGGTCTGAGAAGCTGCTGGATGCAGTTTCAATCTTTTTAAATTTATTGAGGCTCTTTTTGTGGCCTAGTATATGATCTATTCTGGAGAATGTTCCATTTGCACTTGAGAAAAACTTGTATCCTACTAGTTTTGGGTGGAATTTTAGGTCCATATGATCTAATGTATTGTTCAGTGCCTCTGTATTCTTATTTATTTTCTCTCTGGATTATCTGTCCATTGATATCAGTGGTATGTTGAAGTCCCCTAATATGATTGAGTCATTTCTCCCTTTAGTTTTGTTAGTATTTTTTTTTTACATAAGAATTTAGTGTATTTAAATGACATTGTATCAGATTAGGGGAGAAAAGAAGGATATTCAGTACCAATTTTTAAGAACGTGGTTAACAAATTGGAAAAAGGAATGATATCTCTACATCATGTTATACCAAAATAAGTCGCAGCTATATTAAGAGTTAAATGTTGAAATGGAGTTATTAGGCAATCATTGTCAACAGTAGTGATAATCTGATATTAGTAAGTATACAGGCATTTCAAAAAGAAAGTAGAAAATAATTTTTTTTTGTAGATAATCATTTTTTATTAAAGGGTAGTTGACACACAGTATTACATTACATTAGTTTCAGGTGTACAACACAATGATTCAACATTTATATACATGAAAATTCTAGGTACCAGCTATCACCATACCAAGCTGTTACAATATCTTGACTATATTCATTACATCCCGGTTACTTATTACTTTACCATTGGAAGTGTATACTTTTTTTTTTTTTTGTGAGGGCATCTCTCATATTTATTGATCAAATGGTTGTTAACAACAATAAAACTCTGTATAGGGGAGTCAATGCTCAATGCACAATCATTAATCCACCCCAAGCCTAATTCTCGTCAGTCTCCAATCTTCTGAGGCATAACAAACAAGTTCTTACATGGAGAACAAATTCTTACATAGTGAATAAGTTCTTACATGGTGAACAGTACAAGGGCAGTCATCACAGAAACTTTTGGTTTTGATCACGCATTATGAACTATAAACAGTCAGTTCAAATATGAATACTCATTTGGTTTTTATACTTGATTTGTATGTGGATACCACATTTTTCTCTTTATTATTATTATTTTTAATAAAATGCTGAAGTGGTAGGTAGATACAAGATAAAGGTAGAAAACATAGTTTAGTGTTGTAAGAGAGCAAATGTAGATGATCAGGTGTGTGCCTGTAGACTGTGTGTTAATCCAAGCTAGACAAGGGCAATAAAACATCCACGTATGCAGAAGATTTCTGTCAGAACAGGGGGGGTGAGGTTCTAAGCCTCACCTCTGTTTATCCCCAATTTCTCACCTGATGGCCCCCTGCGACTGTGCCTGTCTTAGGTTGTTCCTCCCTTGAGGAATCTTACCCGTCTCTGGCTAACCAGTCATCTTCCGGGGCCATACAGGGAAATGTAAAGTTGGTAAGTGAGAGGGAAGCCTTATTGTTTGAAAAGGTTAGCTTTTTATTTCTTTGCATATTTATGCCCTGTAGCTTCTATGCCCAGCATTTGTCTTGAGGTATCTTTACCACTTGGAAGAATTATGATACTCGGTAAATTTGATATGAGGCACGAATTCTATTTAAGGGTTGTAATTAGGAAGGAAGAAGAAAAGCTATAGAAGTAGCAGGCGGAAGAAAACATGGGAAGATTGATTATTTCTTTGACATATCTTCTTGTAGAGTAACTTCAGCATGTATAGGTTTTAAGCTACTACTTAAATTGCGCACACACATTAACATAATAGGAGTATAGTTACATAACCAAAGCATACCTGTAATTACCAGCCATCTCCAGTGAAACCAAGAAAACCAGTTAGGCACCTTAGGCATTTGTGAAAACTTATCTATGATATGGTGGATATTGTTCAACTGAAGTTGAACAGTCTGAGAGAAATCAGACAAATTAAAACAACCCATTCCTGGGGAATGTTCACATCCCATATGTTCTTTTAACAGTAAATAGTCTGTAGTTGTAAGATTTTGGAGCGCTAAATTTGCACTTCTCCTAATTCTTGATTGAGTTCCAACAGTATATATCCAGTCAAATTTGTTGTTTTACTGTATGCACAGGCCAGCTTAGATATCTCCTTCCTCATTCCCACGGCAAGTCCAGGAACTGGTGGGATGAGTGCATCTACACCTGTGACAGTGCGTGGATCTTTGTTGGAGTTTTTTTTTTTTGCTGATCATCTTCTGGCATGAGTCTTCCAGAGAGTGCAGATGTTGGAAGTTCTTTTTCATATCGTATCTTAGTTGGTTTTCGGGGTAGCCCAATTAGGCTTTGATCCTCTGTATAAACACAAACAGACCCTTTGCCTACACTTTTATATGCCCTTTATACTCTTGTTAGAACTCATTGGAGGTTACCACACAGGAATTGCCCTTTTTTTTTTTTTTTGGTATCACTAATCTACACTTACATGACGAATATTATGTTTACTAGGCTCTCCCCTATACCAGGTCCCCCCTATAAACCCCTTTACAGTCACTGTCCATCAGCATAGCAAAATGTTGTAGAACCACTACTTGCCTTCTCTGTGTTGTACAGCCCTCCCTTTTCTCCCACCCACCCCATGCATGCTAATCTTAATACCCCCCTACTTCTCCCCCCCCATTATCCCTCCCTACCCACCCATCCTCCCCAGTCCCTTTCCCTTTGGTACCTGTTAGTCCATTCTTGAGTTCTGTGATTCTGCTGCTGTTTTGTTCCTTCAGTTTTTCCTTTGTTCTTATATTCCACAGATAAGTGAAATCATTTGGTATTTCTCTTTCTCCGCTTGGCTTGTTTCACTGAGCATAATACCCTCCAGCTCCATCCATGTTGCTACAAATGGTTGGGTTTGCCCTTTTCTTATGGCTGAGTAGTATTCCATTGTGTATATGTACCACATCTTCTTTATCCATTCATCTATCGATGGACATTTAGGTTGCTTCCAATTCTTGGCTATTGTAAATAGTGCTGCGATAAACATAGGGGTGCACTGATCTTTCTCATACTTGATTGCTGCATTCTTAGGGTAAATTCCTAGGAGTGCAATTCCTAAGTCAAATGGTAAGTCTGTTTTGAGCATTTTGATGTACCTCCATACTGCTTTCCACAATGGTTGAACTAACTTACATTCCCACCAGCAGTGTAGGAGGGTTCCCCTTTCTCCACAGCCTCGCCAACATTTGTTGTTGTTTGTCTTTTGGATGGCAGCCATCCTTACTGGTGTGAGGTGATACTTCATTGTAGTTTTAATTTGCATTTCTCTGATAATTAGCAGTGTGGAGCATCTTTTCATGTGTCTGTTGGCCATCTGTATTTCTTTTTTGCAGAACCGTCTGTTCAGTTCCTCTGCCCATTTTTTAATTGGGTTATTTGTTTTTTGTTTGTTGAGGCGTGTGAGCTCTTTATATATTCTGGACGTCAAGCCTTTATTGGATGTGTCATTTTCAAATATATTCTCCCATACTGTAGGGTTCCTTTTTGTTGTATTAATGGTGTCTTTTGCTGTACAGAAGCTTTTCACCTTAGTATAGTCCCACTTATTCATTTTTGCTGTTGTTTTCCTTGCCCGGGGAGATATGTTCAAGAAGAGGTCACTCATGTTTATGTCTAAGAGGGTTTTGCCTATGTTTTCTTCCAAGAGTTTAATGGTTTCATGACTTACATTCAGGTCTTTGATCCATTTTGAGTTTACTTTTGTATATGGGGTTAGACAATGGTCCAGTTTCATTCTCCTACATGTAGCTGTCCAGTTTTGCCAGCACCATCTGTTGAAGAGACTGTCATTTCGCCATTGTATGTCCATGGCTCCTTTATCAAATATTAATTGACCATATATGTCTGGGTTAATGTCTGGATTCTCTAGTCTGTTCCATTGGTCTGTGGCTCTGCTCTTGTGCCAGTACCAAATTGTCTTGATTACTATGGCTTTATAGTAGAACTTGAAGTTGGGGAGTGAGATCCCCCCTACTTTATACTTCTTTCTCAGGATTGCTTTGGCTATTCGGGGTCTTTGGTGTTTCCATATGAATTTTTGAATTATTTGATCCAGTTCATTGAAGAATGTTGCTGGTAGTTTCATAGGGATTGCATCAAATCTGTATATTGCTTTGGGCAGGATGGCCATTTTGACGATATTAATTCTTCCTAGCCACGAGCATGGGATGAGTTTCCATCTGTTAGTGTCCCCTTTAATTTCTCTTAAGAGTGACTTGTAGTTTTCAGAGTATAAGTCTTTCACTTCCTTGGTTAGGTTTATTCCTCGGTATTTTATTTTTTTTGATGCAATTGTGACTGGAGTTGTTTTCCTGATTTCTCTTTCTGTTGGTTCATTGTTAGTGTATATGAAAGCCACAGATTTCTGTGTGTTGATTTTGTATCCTGCAACTTTGCTGTATTCCGATATCAGTTCTAGTAGTTTTGGGGTGGAGTCTTTAGGGTTTTTTATGTACAGTATCATGTCATCTGCAAATAGTGACAGTTTAACTTCTTCTTTACCAATCTGGATTCCATGTATTTCTTTGTTTTGTCTGATTGCCGTGGCTAGGACCTCCAGTACTATGTTAAATAACAGTGGGGATAGTGGGCATCCCTGTCTAGTTCCCGATCTCAGAGGAAATGCTTTCAGCTTCTCGCTGTTCAATATAATGTTGGCTGTGGGTTTATCATAGATGGCCTTTATTATGTTGAGGTACTTGCCCTCTATTCCCATTTTGCTGAGAGTTTTTATCATGAATGGATGTTGAACTTTGTCAAATGCTTTTTCAGCATCTATGGAGATGATCATGTGGTTTTTGTCTTTCTTTTTGTTGATGTGGTGGATGATGTTGATGGACATTCGAATGTTGTACCATCCTTGCATCCCTGGGATGAATCCCACTTGGTCATGGTGTATGATCCTTTTGATGTATTTTTGAATTCGGTTTGCTAATATTTTGTTGAGTATTTCTACATCTACGTTCATCAGGGATATTGGTCTGTAGTTTTCTTTTTTGGTGGGGTCTTTGCCTGGTTTTGGTATTAGGGTGATGTTAGCTTCATAGAATGAGTTTGGGAGTATCCCTATCTCCTCTATTTTTTGCAAAACTTTAAGGAGAATGGGTATTATGTCTTCCCTGTATGTCTGATAAAATTCCGAGGTAAATCCATCTGGCCCGGGGGTTTTGTTCTTGGGTAGTTTTTTGATTACCACTTCAATTTCGTTGCTGGTAATTGGTCTGTTTAGATTTTCTGTTTCTTTCTGCGTCAATCGTGGAAGGTTGTATTTTTCTAGGAAGTTCTCCATCTCTCCTAGGTTTCCCAGCTTGTTAGCATATAGGTTTTCATAGTATTCTCTAATAATTCTTTGTATTTCTGTGGGGTCCGTCGTGATTTTTCCTTTCTCGTTTCTGATACTGTTGATTTGTGTTGACTCTCTTTTCTTCTTAATAAGTCTGGCTAGAGGCTTATCTATTTTGTTTATTTTCTCGAAGAACCAGCTCTTGCTTTCATTGATTTTTGCTATTGCTTTATTCTTCTCAATTTTATTTATTTCTTCTCTGATCTTTATTATGTCCCTCCTTCTGCTGACCTTAGGCCTCATTTGTTCTTCTTTTTCCAATTTCGATAATTGTGACATTAGACCATTCATTTGTGATTGTTCTTCCTTTTTTAAATATGCTTGGATTGCTATATACTTTCCTCTTAAGACTGCTTTTGCTGTGTCCCACAGAAGTTGGGGCTTAGTGTTGTTGTTGTCATTTGTTTCCATATATTGCTGGATCTCCATTTTGATTTGGTCATTGATCCATTGATTATTTAGGAGCGTGTTGTTAAGCCTCCATGTGTTTGTGAGCCTCTTTGCTTTCTTTGAACAGTTTATTTCTAGTTTTATGCCTTTGTGATCTGAAAAGTTGGTTGGTAGGATTTCAATCTTTTGGAATTTTCTGAGGCTCTTTTTGTGGCCTAGTGTGTGGTCTATTCTGGAGAATGTTCCATGTGCACTTCAGAAGAATGTATATCCTGTTCCTTTTGGATGTAGAGTTCTGTAGATGTCTATTAGGTCCATCTGCTCTACTGTGTTGTTCAGTGCTTCCATGTCCTTTCTTATTTTCTGCCCAGTGGATCTATCCTTTGGGGTGAGTGGTGTGTTGAAGTCTCCTAAAATGAATGCATTGCAGTCTATTTACCCCTTTAGTTCTGTTAGTATTTGTTTCACATATGCTGGTGCTCCTGTGTTGGGTGCATATATATTTAGAATGGTTATATCCTCTTGTTGAACTGAGCCCTTTATCATTATGTAGTGTCCTTCTTTATCTCTTGTTACTTTCTTTGTTTTGAAGTCTATTTTGTCTGATATTAGTACTGCAACCCCTGCTTTCTTCTCACTGTTGTTTGCTTGAAATATGTTTTTCCATCCCTTGACTTTTTGTCTGTACATGTCTTTGTGTTTGAGGTGAGTTTCTTGTAAGCAGCATATAGATGGGTCTTGCTTTTTTATCCATTCTATTACTCTATGTCTTTTGATTGGTGCATTTAGCCTATTAACATTTAGGGTGACTATTGAAAGATATGTACTTATTGCCATTGCAGGCTTTAAATTTGTGGTTACCAAAGGTTCAAGGTTAGCCTCTTTAGTATCTTACTGCCTAACTTAGCTCGCTTACTGAGCTGTTATATACACTGTCTGGAGATTCTTTTCTTCTCTCCCTTCTTATTCCTCCTCCTCGATTCTTCATATGTTGGGTGTTTTGTGCTGTGCTCCTTCTAGGAGTGCTCCCATCTAGAGCAGTCCCTGTAAGATGTTCTGTAGAGGTGGTTTGTGGAAAGCAAATTCCCTCAGCTTTTGTTTGTCTGGGAATTGTTTAATCCCACCGTCATATTTGAATGATAGTCGTGCTGGATACAGTATCCTTGGTTCAAGGCCCTTCTGTTTCATTGTATTAAATATATCATGCCATTCTCTTCTGGCCTGTAGGGTTTCTGTCGAGAAGTCTGATGTTAGCCTGATGGGTTTTCCTTTATAGGTGACCTTTTTCTCTCTAGGTACCTTTAAAACTCTTTCGTTGTCCTTGATCTTTGCCATTTTAATTATTATGTGTCTTGGTGTTGTCCTCCTTGGATCCTTTCTGTTGGTGGTTCTGTGTATTTCTGTGGTCTGTTCGATTATTCCCCCCCCCCCCCCCCAGTTTGGGGAAGTTTTCAGCAATTATTTCTTCTAAGATACTTTCCATCTCTTTTCCTCTCTCTTCTTCTTCTGGAACCCCTATAATACGGATATTGTTCGTTTTGGATTGGTCACACAGTTCTCTTAAGATTGTTTCATTCCTGGAGATCCTTTTGTCTCTCTCTATGTCAGCTTCTATGCATTCCTGTTCTCTGATTTCAATTCCATCAATGGCCTCTTGCATCCTATCCATTCTGCTTATAAACCCTTCCAGAGTTTGTTTCATTTCTGCGATCTCCTTTCTGGCATCTGTGATCTCTTTCCGGACTTCATCCCATTTCTCTTGCGTATTTCTCTGCATCTCTGTCAGCATGTTTATGATTCTTATTTTGAATTCTTTTTCAGGAAGACTGGCTAGATCTGTCTCCTTCTCTGGTGTTGTCTCTGTGATCTTTGTCTGCCTGTAGTTTTGTCTTTTCATGGTGATAGGAATAGTTTGCAGAGCTGGGACGTGTGACGGCTGGAAGGACTTCCCTTCTTGTTGGTTTGTGGCCCTCCTCTCCTGGGAGCACAGCGACCTCTAGTGGCTTGTGCTGGGCAGCTGCGCACAGACAGGGTTTCTGCTTCCTGCCCGGCTGCTATGGAGTTTATCTCCGCTGTTGCTGTGGGCGTGGCCTGGTTCAGGCCTCTGCTCCAAAGTGGTGGATTCGCGTTGGAGGGGGAGCAGCCTGGAGGCTATTTATCTCCGTAAGGGGCCTTCCTGCTCCCTGCAGCCCAGGGGTTAGGGTGCCCAGAGATCCCCGGATTCCCTACCTTTGGATTAAGTGTCCCGCCCTGCCCCTTTAAGACTTCCAAAAAGCACCCACCAAAACTAAACAACAACCACAAAAAAACCAAAAAATTTAAGTTAAAAAAAAAAATTTTTTTTAATTAAAAAAAAAAAAAAGGTGGCCACTTGTTTTTCTTTATTCTCCGGCGCCAGCCTCAGGCCTCTGCTCACCGGTCTTGCTGCCCTGTTTCCCTAGTGTTGGGGTCCCTATCCCTTTAAGACTTCCAAAAAGCACTCGCCAAAACAAAACTGCAAGAAAAAAAAAAGAAAAATTGGTCGATCGCTTTTCTTATGTCCTCCGGCGCCAGGCCTCCGGTGCCCGCTCACTGTTCTTGCTGCCCTGTTTCCCTAGTATCCAGGGCCCCCTGTGCACGCACTGTGGCTGCGCTCTGGCCCGGATGGCTGGGGCTGGGTGCTCGGCAGTCCTGGGCTCCGTCTCCCTCCTGCTCTGCCTATTCTTCTCCCGCTGGGAGCTGGGGGGAGGGGCGCTCGGCTCCCGCGGGGCCGGGGCTTGTATCTTACCCCCTTCGCGAGGCGCTGGGTTCTCTCAGGTGCGGATGTGGTCTGGATATTGTCCTGTGTCCTCTGGTCTTTATTCTAGGAAGGGTTGTCTTTGTTATATTTTCATAGATATATGTGGTTTTGGGAGGAGATTTCCACTGCTCTACTCATGCCACCATCTTCCGCCCTCCTCTGTTAGTATTTGTTTTACATATTTAGGTGCTCTTATGTTGGGTACATAAATATTTGTAATTGTTATATCCTCTTTTGGACTGATCCCCATGTCATTATGGAATGTCCTTCTTTGCCTCTTGTTTCCTTCTTTGTTTTTGAAGTCTATTTTGTCTGATAAAAGTACTGCCACTCCTGCTTTTTCCCCCTATTACTTCCATGAAATTTTTTTTTATCCTTTCACTTTCAGACTATGTATGTCTTTAGGTCTGAAATGAGTCTCTTGTAGGCAGAGTATAGATTTATTCATTCTTCCACCCTTTGTTTTTTGATTGGTGCATTCAGATAATTTACATTAAATTAATTATTGCTAGGTATGTACTTACCATTTCATTAGTTGTTTTCTAGTTGCTTTTGTAGTTTCTCTCTTTCTGTCTTCCTCTCTTCTATCCTTCTCTTGTTATTTGATAGTTTTCTTTAGTGTTAAAATTGGACTTTCAAAAAATTTTTGTGTATCTAATATAGGCTTTAGGTTTGTGATTACCATAAGGTTCATAGATAGTTTCCTAAATATATAACAGTTGACTAAGTTGATGGTCACTCTATTTCAAATAAAATCTAAAAGTACTTCTTTTTTCTTCTTCCTCTTCTTCTACCCTTTATGTATTAGATATCATAATCTGCATTTTTCTCTGCATCCCTTGACTGATTTTGTGTATTGTTGATTTTATTACTTTTTTTTAACCTCATACTTGGTCTACTACATTTACCATGGGATTATTTTCACCAGTGAAAACTATTTAGGCTTATGAACATTTCCATCTACAAAAGTCTCTTTAACATATCCTGCAAGCCTGGCTTAGTGATGGCAAATTCCCTCAGCCTTTATTCACCTGGAAAATTTTTAATCTCTCCTTGAAATTTGAATGATAATCTTACTGGGTAAAGTATTCTTAGTTGAAGGTCCTTCTGTTTCAATACACTGAATATTTCATGCCACTCTTTTTTGCCTGTAATGTTTCTGCTGAGAAATCTGCTGATAGACTTACGGGGTTTCCCTGATAGGTAGCAGTCTGCCTTTTGCTTATTGCTTTTAATGCTCTCTCTTTATGTTTAATATTTGCCATTTTAATCATTATATGTCTTAGTGGTGTCTTCTCAGGGTTCCTTTCGTTAAGGTCTCTCTGCCCTTCCAAGACCTGGGTGTCCATTTTCTTCCCCAGATTGGGGAAGTTTTCAATAATTACTTCTTTAGAGAGACTTTCTACTTCTTTGTCTCTCTCTTCTCCTTCTGGGTCCTCTATTATGCAAATATTGTTTTGTTTGGAGTTGTCACATAGCTCTCTTAGCATCTTACTTTTAGAAATTCTTTGTTCTCTCTATTACTCAACTTGGTTATTTTCCTTTTCTCTTTCATCACATTGATTCTTTCCTCTACTTCCAGAAGTCTACTATTCATTCCCTCCATTGCATTTTTCATTTCAGTTGTTGTATTCTTTAGCTCTGAGAAGCTTTTTTTTCATTTTTCTATCTCTTTGTTGAAGTTCTCACTGAGATCATCAATTCTTTTCCCCAGTTCAGTGAGCATCTTTATGACTGTTACTTTGAAATCTTTATTGAGAAGATTGCTAATCTGTTTCATTTGGCCCTTTTTCTGGTGTTTTATCTCATTCTTTTGTTTGAAACATATTCCTTTGTGCATTTTGTCTGGTTCTCTGTGTTTCTTTCTTTGTGTTAGATAAATCAGCTATGTTTGCTGGCATTCCAATTAATGGCTTAATGAAGTAGGTGTCCTGTGGTGCCCCAAAGCTCAAAGACTCTTGGCTCACTGTGACTGGTTTTCCTTTGTAGTGGAGTTTCTGTTGCTTTTGGTGGGCTGTGAGTGAGATCCCCTTCCTGACTGTCTTCCAGAAGTAGCTGATCTCTGTCAGCAGAGGCTGATGGCTGGCCACTGCATGCCCTTTGTGTGATGTGAGGGGCTTCTCCTGGGATTTGTAGTGAGTGGGGCTGCCCACTGACTGCCAGTCAGCAATGGTGGCCACTGCTGGGTCAAGCAGGCAGGGTGCAGCAGGTGCATAGGGATGTGTTGCAGCAGGGCTGAGCTACCAGTGAGGAAGCTGGAGAGTTATAGCTGGTTTCTGCATGTGTCTCATCAGTTGGGCTGAAAGATGGCTGAGAAAGCCTGGAAAGCATTGTCTCTCTACCTGCCAGGAAGCAAGTTGGACTGCTGTTGGGCTGGGTGGAATGGGGTGGGAAAGGGTGAGACAGGTGCACAGGGAAGTGCTTCTAGGCTTAACCTCCTATGAGGGAGGTGGAGCATTTGGGGATGGCTCCCACAAACACACAACCAATTGGCCTGAGGGAAGGCTGGGGAAATGTCCACCTGCCCTTTCTCCTCTGGAGAGAGTTCCTCCAACCTCTGCCCTCTGGCACACTTCTGCTGCTGGTAAATCTTTCAAGTTGCTTGCTTCCTCTGTGTTGAGTCTCAGAAGAACTGATGTAGCATGTCTGTCCTGCACAAGTAACAGGAATCTCAGTCCCCTAGTGTGCTCCAACTCTCCCTAGTGTCCAGCCCTATTAATCACCAAAGTCCATAAAATGTGGACTCATGTTCCCAGAGCAGATCTCCAGGGCCAGGTGTGTAGGATTCCTGTCCACTCATCCCCTCCCTACTCTGTTCCTCTCCCTCTTGCTTGTGGGCTGAGATGAGGAAAGATCTTGGGTCATGATCAATCCTGCCCCTTTGCCCTTCTCACTTGGTCTTCTCTTCTTCGTCAAGTGTAGATGGTCTCATATGAAGTCTTCAGGTCATTTTCAGGCTTAGTTTTATATGCTGTAGTTGCTTCCCTGGTATGTGTACATGGGAGGAGGTTTTTGCCTTGCCTTCATACTCTGCCATCTTTTCCTCTAGAGTCAATCTTTCTTTTTAGTAATGACTTCTTTTAGTAATAAGACTGAATTTTTGGGGGATCAGACTCTTAGAGAGCACAATTCTCAGCCTCTCTTGCAGGTACATGTGGTCATGTGGCTAAGTACTGTCCAATCAGATGTGAATGGTAAATGGTGTGTGCAACTTCCAAGTTATACCTTTCAAAAGAAGCTACCTTATAGTCTCTTTTGCCTTTACTGTAGGCTGGAACGTGGACCTGTGCCTTTTGCCCTTAGTAAAACTAATACTAAATGCCACATGAATCATCCCAGACTAGCCAACCTAGACTTCCTGCCTACCTCTAGGCTATTACATAGGAGAGGAAAGTAAATATCTATCTTATTTGAGTTATTAAATACTTTGGTTTCTTTATTATAGTGGCTTAAACTGTACCTGGTAAAAGGAAAGTTTCATGATGAAATGCCTTGAAGGGCGACTAGGATTTAGATTTTAAAAGAGGGAGTAGAAGTGAGAGATTAAATGGGAAGGAAAATGTGAACCCCCATCTGAAGAAAAAGTAAGGGCAAGATGTGGTCTTTGAGTGACTAAAAGGAAAGAAAAGCATGACATTCTTGGGGAGAGCTGATCAGTCAATTTCGTTGTAGCTAAAGTTATACATACAGGAGGGGTAAAACACAGCGTTTAAGTTGGGTTTGGGCCAAACTGTTGGAGCATTTAAATAAAAGCTAAGTACAGACATACCTCATTTTATTACACTTTGCTTTTGTGTTGTGCTTCACAGTAAGGTTTGTAGCAACCCTGTGTTGAGTGAGTCTATCAACATTTTTCCAACAGCATTTGCTCCTTTGTATTTCTGTGTCACATTTTTGTAATGCTTGCAATATTTTAAACTTTTTCATTATTATTGTATTTGTTATAGTGATTACAAATTGCTGAAAGCTCAGATGATTAGTAGTTTTATCAATAAAGCATTTTAAATTAATGTATGTACATCTTTTAAGACATAATGCTATTACATATTTAATAGACTGCAGTACAAGATAAACAGAAATTTGCATGTGCTGAGAAACCAAAAAATTCATTTTACTCACTTTATTGTGATATTTGATTTATTGTGGTGGTCTGGAACTGAACTAGCACTATCCCTGAGGTAGGCCTGTATAACAAAGTTCTTCACATAAGGAATGGGACCAATGTTTAAATAGAAAACTGTATGAACAGCATTAAATGGCTAGAGGCAGGTGGCAGAGATATCCTAGGAGGGATAAGAAGAAGTGAGTCTGAATCTGGATGGAAAAGAAGAGTAGATTCTTAGGAGATATTTGCTGGCCTTGGTGACTGTTTGGATATGTAGATGTGAGACTTGGAACCTGATGATTGGAAGATAGTGATATGATGGAGAAGGTAGTTTTAAAAAACACACATATAAAGGAAACTTCCATTTTATGTACTCTTAGATGGTAGTAATGCACCTATGAGGAAACATTCAACAGCAAAAATGCAAAATTAAAGCTCTGGGGTTCTGTGCAGGTTGGAGATATATAATTAGAGGCATCCGAAAAAGAGATTAAAGCCATAAGAAAAGGGATTACAGAGAGGTAGATGGAAAACGCTGTTATTGAAGGTCAAGGGAAGATTTTTGATAAAATAGGGTCTAATTAGATGTGGTAGTAGGTGAGAGGGAAGGTAACTATAGCGATTAGACTTGGCTACTGGGTTCATGTACTCTTTATCTTTATATCGTCATGTCTATCTTTACTTAAAATCCTTTTTGTCTGAAATCTGTTATTTCTTTCTGCTGCCAAAACACTCACCACATCCTGCCTTGATTTACACAAACTCCTTCTCATCGGCCCTTTCTCATCAGCTACCTGCTCCCATCTTTGCCAAGTGTTACTGCCAAGTCCATTTTTCTTTCCTGCTGTTCAGACTAAGTTTCTCCCACTCTGCTTTGGCTTCTGTTCACCTTCCAGCATCCCCATGACTCTGCACCTTATTACAACTCTTCCTCATCCTTCCTACACACCCCAACCCCACTCTTTCCTTTGGGCCTGTCCTCAACTCCGGCATCTTAACCTCAGATCCAGGCAGCCATAACTTTAGACCAACACCTTGTCATCCTCCCCCACAGAACTTCAGAACCATTCACATCAACGCAGCTCCTATTTCTGACACAACAAATCCAGCATATCCTCTTCCTTTATGAGGCTTGCTAGATGTAATAACTGTATGCTGTGTGCTGCTTTCCCCCAGAGTATACAAGAGAGTATTGCTTGTACTGTACTCTTTCCTGTCCCTATTACCTCTAGGGCCTTATATTGTTTGTTCTGGAAGAACATGATTTCATTACTGTCAGACGATTTCTGTTCCCTGTAAAGCACTTGTTGGTGTTACCTTGGGACACTGCATAAATAGTACAAATTTCACAATGCCTTTTTCATGAGAGGGCTTAAACCCAACCAGTGTGTCCAAAAGCATCTGGAGTTTTTTCTCAGTAATGCCTGGAAAAAAAACCCATTATCTGTCAAGAAAAGGGAGAAGATTAATGTACAGAAAGGAAGTTGTGATGTGTCTATTGTCCCAACAAATAATTCATACACACAAAAAAATGTCTGAGTGAAAAAGAAATCAGTGGACATTATAAGTAACTAAGCATAAAATCCTCTCAATTATGGCAGCATTTCTCGACATATCTTGCCATCATCATATAAAGCAACAATTTGCATTACTACCTTTGAACACTTGCTCATGTTAGTTTCACTAGGCAGAAATACTAAAGTCCTTCATTTTGGTGGGAAAATACCTACTATAGAGCCTAGAGGATTGATTTCAAATAAGATCTATGTTTATAAACATATAGATAGGTAAGAAAAATAACAAACTAGTATATATGGTACATATGTCTGTAAGAGCATGATTTAAATGATTGTTGCATAATCCTAAAATTTTTCTATCCTAGAAAATAAATTCTTGAATACCTTTCATTTATTTAAATGCACTTGATATTTTCACAAACTGTGGAAGATGACTTCAAAGAAACGTGTTCCTTTTTTGTGTGTTTTATTTCCTTTAAATCATAAAAAAAACCCACACAACCTTGATATTCAACATCCAAGTTCATTTTCAACAAGAATCAGAAAACTGTCAAGGACAAACTATTTTCCATCAGATAAATGACTTGGCCACAGAAAATAATATTATACAAACCTCAGAGCCTGAATGACCACGTAAAATGGGTTCCAAGCTTTCTGATCATAGCAGTGACGGGTTATGAATTGCTAAAGGATTGTCCTCCAGAAGATAACAAAAAAAAAAGACTGGAGAGTAGATTTAAAATAAAGTGAAACTGAAATAGAAAAATCACATCAGTTTTAAGAGATCAAGAAGATAGACACAGGGAGCATATAGATTATATTAGAACCACTCTGGAAAGAAAACCCTTTTGAATTGAAATGTTATGCATATGTTAATAGACGGAAATTGGAATGTATTTCAACAGGATGAGTAATGTTACCTGTTTCATTTCATGTCAAGTCTAGATTGTAGAAAACTATGGCCCACTATGTTTACCACCCACCTTATCACTTGCTGCTGGCCCAGTTATGCCCACAATCCTGGTCACTGCTAGGAACTCTGAAGCTCCTGTGTCTAAGTCTTAGCTGTGTAATATGAGAGTGAATTAGGAACTGTTATGGAAGAGAATTAAAGTCTAATTAATGAGATCTTACATTTCAGTAGGACTCAAGGAAACCCAGATTAAAGTATAGACTACCTCAACTACGTAAGGATCAACAATCGTCGTCTGTAAAAAAGCCAATAATAAATGAACTCCAGGAAGGCATGGACAAATATGGTGTAGACAAGAAATCAGGAGTATGAATTTCAACACTGAATCCTTTGATATGTATTCTCAGGTCAGTTAGCTATTTTATACGTATATGTGAAAACACACACACACACACACACACACACACACACACACACCTCACATGTTCCTGCGTACAATTTCAGCCTCATCTACCACCACTCTTTTCTCATTTCCTTACACTTCAGCCCAGCTAGCCTTCTCTCGGAATGTGTCATGTTCCTTTCTGACTCAGAATCTTCACAAATGCATCCCCTTCTACCTAGGCCCTCCTCCCTGTTAACCAGGGTAGTAACACCTATTCGGGCTTTAAGACTCCTTAAATGTCATTCCCTGCTACAGTTTCACAGAACCCTCAATATATTCAAGCTGGTTGTGGTTAATTGTAATTTCTGTGTCTTGAGTAAATGACATACTCCAAAAGAAGAGGAATATTATATTGGCGATATTCAATGCTGGTTGATATTCTCACAGACAGCCCTACACACACTAGTATAGAGAAGAAAGGGTGAATGGATGAGTGTACACAGAGAGAATCTACTAAGACTAGAATCATACCACATATGCTACTAAAAATGAAAAGTACTAAATATAAAATTTACTTCATTTAACAGAAGAAAAAGAAAGAAAAGAGATAGAAAGAACTGCTGAACCTCAGAAAAGTATTTCTTGACCACAAGAGACATTAGTCTCACAAAATTCCCTTTTCTCCAGGCGCCAGTGAGCTTGTCCCTGAGGCATAAGGTTTCTTAATAGTCTCCCAAGATGCCCACCTATCATTAAAAACAGCTGCAGAAATGTGCCAACAAGTGCAATTAGGTCAAGTGAGGCCTGCTTCATTACCATGGGGCCTCCTGTCTTGGACACTGGTGACGTCCTGGTCCTCACTGGTTAGAAATTGGAGATCAGAACTGGGCAAGCAGAGTGAATCGCTAAAAGAGCCAGAGTATGTGACTCCTTAAGCGAGCTTCTCTCCATTACGCCACATATGCCTCAGGGTATGCGGTGGCGCTAAGATATATATTATGGAGTAATATTTCTGAGGACTTCCTCTGGAGCTAGACATGGTGCTAGGTACTTAACGTATGTCATGTCTTTACTCCTCTCATCAGTTCTACGACATAGGTATTGCTATTATTCCCATCTTGTAGTCTCCACACAGAAGTCCTCCCTAATGTATATATGCATGCATATACATACACACATATTTACTTGTATTACATAGAATATATTTATACATTACTTATATACAATATCCATATATATATATATATATATATATATATATATATATATATACACTTACTTAGTACTTTTTCCTTTATTCCTATATTCACCAGGCATGTTGGCCTGTATTTTTCTTTTCTCTAGTGTTCTTTTATGGCTTTGGATTCAGGGTAATGCTGGAGTCCTTGAGTGCCCTGGTGCTGGGGTGGGTTAAATGCCTGGGACCGGGTCCTGCTGGGTACTGTGTTCACAGGTGCCTTGCTGGAGCCTGGATTACCGGCATCATCTGGGGAAATGAGGCCACAGGAGCCTCCAGGACAGAAGGAGCTGGCGGGTGCTGGGGTGAGCTGGGAGTCTGCATTCATGGGAGCCTGTCAGGAACCTGGTGCCAGGGAAGTCAGCTGGTGCCATGGTGGGCTGGGATCCGGGGATGAGTATAGCAGCCTGGGACTGTGGGAGCTTTCGGGTATCAGAGTGGCCTGGGGGCCTCAGTCCACATAAGTGTTCTAAGAGCCTGGAACTGAGGAAGCTTCCCGGAGCTGTGAAATCACCTGTGGCCACTAGCCACCTGGGGTTGCTGGAGCTGGCCAGTCCCTGGTGGGTGGGAAGCCTGAGTTTTCAGGGGCCCCCTGAGAACCTGGACTTGAGGCAGTTGCCTGGAACCACAGGACCTTCCTAAGGCTGCTGGGGCTAGCAGGCACCAGTGTGGGATGGACCTTAGCTTTGAGGGAGCCTGCTGGAAGCTTAGGGCTACAGAAGCTGCCTGGGTCCATGGGAGCTGCCTGTGACCACTGGAGCCAGCAGGAGCTGTGAGGAGCTGGGGGCCTGGAGTCACCGTGACTTACTGGGAGCCTGCTGCCAGGGAAGCCTTCTGTTGCAGCAGGAGCCACCTTGGGATCACTGGAGCTGGCAGGTGCCAGGGTGAGGGGGGATGTTTGGGTTCCTGGGAGCCCGCTGGGATCCTGGTGCCACCAGGGACCTCCAGAGCTGTCAGAGGCCTGGATTCCCAGTGGCCCACTGGGATCCCTGTGGTTGAAGCCACCTAGAACTATGAGAGGTGTCCAGGGCCACTGGAGTAGGCAGGCACCAGAGGGAGCACGTGGCCTGGGTTTGTGGTAGTCTTCTGGGAGCCCTGTCCTGGAAGCCGCGTGGGACACTGGAGTAGGCAGACATCGGAATGAGCCTAGGACTGGGTTCACAGGAGGCCACCTGGAAGTTTGTGCCAGGGACACCACTTGGGGCCATTGTTGCCAGTAGACAATGGGGTGACATGTATTCCTGGGTTCCTGGGAGCCTTCAGGGAACCTGGATCCATGGGATCCACCTGAGGCTGCTGGGATTGGCAACGGAAGAAGTTAACAGGACATTGGTATGTGATCAGCCACCAGAAGTGCTTCCTTGGAAGCTGCTCGGAGCTATGTGAGCTGCCCAAGGCCACTGAGTAGGCAGGCACTAGAGTGAGCCAGGGTCTAGGCTTAAAGTAGCTCGCTGGGCACCTGGTGCCAAGGATGCCATTTGGGGCTGCTGAGCTGCTTGTGGTTTCTGGAGCCCCCAAGTGCTGGGTGAGAGGCCTGGGTTCACAGGATCCCATAGGGAGCCGTCTAGAGCCACAGGAGTCAGCCTGGTGCTGGGCTGGGTCCTCTGTAGGGCCCGTGGTATCACTGGGTGCTCACTATACTCTCCCTGCCTCAGCAGGAAGGTGTCTCCCCACACTGGGCTGCCTGGGCTTGGTGGGACGGTAAGTGTGAACCGATCTTTTCTCCCTCCCCAATGTGTCCTTCTTACTTCTGTGCTTCACCCACGTGCTGTCATCCCTCACTTGCAGTCTGCTTTTAGGAGGGTGTTTTCATGCATGGATAGTTGTTCAATTTGATGGAGGTTGGGGTGATAGAAACTCCTATGCTGCCATTTTGCTGCCGTCTCTTTCCTTAAAGATGTCCTGATTTTGCATTTTCAGGCCTATTTTTAAATGAGACTGGTTTTGCTCTGATTGCCGGTACCTCTGTGTGCACCGATTCAGGTAAGGTCTAATTAGTTATATCCATACAGGATTATTTAACCACTCAGATACCAAATTTAGCATATGGAACTGGGCTTTTTTTTTTTGTTGAGGCTTTTGATAGTATATTTAAGATCCAAGAGGTAAAAGGAAACCCCAAACCCTGACCATTCATAGCAGTCAGCTGAATAATTGAAGAGTGTGCCTTGATTCACTGAACTCTGTGGCAGGGTTTTCTTTAAGGAACAAAAATCACCTTGATTTGTGTCCGACAGTAGAGTTGTTTCCCAGATCAGGCTGTTTCAAGTAACATGTGAACAGCGTTTGGCTATCCCTGCCATCCCAAAGCAAATGTTTGTTTTGTTGCAGTGATGGAAACATTTCCATTCGTGAAGCAAATACTTCGCGCTGAATGAAGCATTTGGACAGTCAGGATGTGTCAAAATAGAAGACGCCTGCCTTTTAAACGCTCATTTAAAAAAAAAGCCACCTTGTACTTGGCTGCTGTGGTTACAGCCACAATGGGTTAAGCAAGAAATTAGAAATCGTGGATGTCGCTCTGATATCAGCTCCTGGGCATGTCTCTGTACCTTCTTCGGTCTTGTTTTTTCTCTTCCAGAAAATGGGGATAATCACTCCAAGTCATTTTGTTCAGGAGCAAGGGTTATTTTTTACCTCCAAACATTTTCTTTATCCTTAAAAATTGATTGATCATTTTTTTCAACATGGTGAACAAGTTCTTACATAGTGAATAAGTTCTTACATGGTGAACAGTGCAAGGGCAGTCATCACAGAAACTTCCGGTTTTGATCACGCATCATGAACTATAAACAATCAGGTCAATTATGATTACTCGTTTGATTTTTATACTTGATTTATATGTGGGAACTGGGCTTTTCGTATGAGGGTCTGCATGACCTTAGATGGAATGTGAACTTGGAAAATTCAGGTGGCCTTTGTAGAGGAGAGGACATCAAATTGATTCTCCACCGCTTAGAATATAGTATAAATGAATAGACCTGGATTTGGTCGATTTAATAAATTTAGCCCTCATTTTTGTGTTTATTATTAGGGCCTAAGGCATAGTAGATCCTTCATAAGTGTTTATGATACAGGTATACTACACTTTTGAAGACTATTGATGTGCATTTACCTTTTAACCTTTTAACATTTATTCATGTAGGAGAGTCTAATTTTCTAGATGTGCCTATTTTCCTCATTGTGTGTGCTGTGTGTGTGTGTGTGTAACGAGGGGATTAGGATTATAACAGGAATACAAAAAAGAAGAGGATGTCAGTATTAAATTTTCAGCATGTGGAATAAGATTTTTTCCTAGTCTATAGCAGGCAATAATCTTGAAGAGAAAATATTGTCAAGAAAAAAGAACCATAAAAAAAACTTTTCAAGTTTTCTTTGACATATGGAAAGCCAGGTTGGTGAAATAGGAATTTCATGTGGTATCTTGCACAGACTAGAGAGGAGATACCCCTTCCATCATTCAGGTTGGGGCTTAGTGTCCCCAGGAAGCGGAATATGATTTAAAGGAATTCCATTACAAAGAGCAAAGGTGACTGGAACGCCTGTGCCTCCGTCTCAGATGACTGTGATAGGAGAAGGAGCAAAGAATGATGACAGCCGAGGAAACATGTTTTATGATCTTTTCTCTTTTCCTCGGCTAAGATGGCAGGGTAGGAGCCTTGTTAGAGAGCTGAAGGGAAAATCTGAAATCAGAGAAGTATTTGTTCTGTATCCCATTTGTGTCTCCTGGAGGAGACTTTCATTCAGTGTTCCCTCCATATCAAAACAGGTCTGTCAGCAACCACAGCCGAGTCAAGTTGATGGGTGGCATAGTCAGGCAGAGAGACGACCCAAGTTTAGTGCCCCACAGTCTTCTTCAGCTCAGTGTTGTGTAGAAGGTATTTACAAGTCTCTGCATGCCCTGTGGAAATACAGGGAAAGTAGCTGATGGTGTTGTCTGGACAGTCATGATACAAACTGAGGGCTGCAGAGTGGGGGATCCTGAGCAAGGTCATAGTGATTACAGAAAAATCAAGAAGTAACATTTTCTTTCCAATCAGAGCATAGTGTCTAAATGTGCCACTTGTTGAAAGAAGAAATTAATAACTCTCTTATCCTTGTTAGTTAAAACCTGCCTGATAGCTCATCTGCAGTATGCCAAGGTAGCAAGGGGCATGCCTCTGTAACTCCGTTTCCCGACAAGGCTTGACTGAGGCAAGCGCAGGTTTGTTTTAGTGCCTTGAGTCTCTGAAGCTGTCCATGCTGACCGCTCAGATCTGCTCAGATTTTGGAAACCCAGCTAAGCCATAGTGGTTCAAGCACGATTTTAAGTAAAGTACAGCTGTGTAGCAGTAACCCTGGGCAACATCTCTGTCCTACTACTCAATACCTGATCAAAATGAAGCAAGCCCAACTGGACCATTAAGAAGATGGTATTCAATCTCTGCTTGCCTAACTGGCATAACTCTGGACACGATCTACCTGTGGGATGGATTTCCATTTATAGTATGAGGTGTGACAGACAACACATACACTTAACACACTTAGCAGCTATATGTAATTTATTCTTGAAAACTTGTTCTGGCTTCACAAATGAGAGCAATTATAACTACATACTAAAACGACACAATAATTTTCATCTTTGATTACTATATGAAGGAAAGAACATTCTTCTCTTCTTCCTATTCCATTTTTGAAAGTATCCACTTTCCCTTTGATATAGATGGTGTTATGGTACCTTCATCACCACCACACATGCACCCACTCTTCCAATGTTGACAGGAGCTTCCTAACACAGAAAATAAAAACAAGGAAAGAAATGCAGTTTGAATGAAGTCTGTCTTTAACATAATATAGCATGCTAGAGTTGAAAAAGTTCTTAGCTATTCTTTTCCAACCTTCATCTTGCATAAAATTAAGGGGAAATACAGGCCAGATCACAGTCCAGTGTGGTGGAAAGAATGTACTTATCTTTGGAATGATGCAGACCTGAATTTGAGGAGCAGGTGCTATTGAAGAAGTTTCACCTCTCCGATAATTTTCTCCTTTGAGAAATTACAACTCATAATACTCATCCTTCATTTTGTTGTTTTTCTTTAGGGCAACAGCCAAAAAGAGGAGCAGACATTTGTGGATGAGGACATTGCTCTTTGACTCACAAATCATAATAACTACATAGAAATTCAGCCAGACAGTAAGGCTCTTAAATATTGAATATATTGACTTTCCTGTGAAGAGAATGAGTCCATGAAGTCAAAGGAATGTTCTGCCCTCTTCCATGTAAGTGCTATTGGATCCTGCTAATGATCGGCTAGATCAGCTAGTAATTTTCTGTGGCACACATAAAGCATGCACTACAAAATCTAAGAGAATCTGGATAGCCCCTAGAGAAGTAGGTAATCCAATTAATTCCAATCATTCCAATCTTATTACTTTCAGTGAGTACCTCTCTCCATTCATCTTTCTGGGCATCATATGACTCAACAGTATTCAAATAAGTTTGTCCATCATATCCTCCAACCACATAGAGCCTGTCTCCAAGGGGGCATATAGCAATAGCATATCGAGGAACCCTCAGAGGCGCCACAGCTGACCACGAATCAGTTTTTGGATTGTACCTTAAGATGTTTAGGAAGACAACAGAGAAAAGTCCAATAATGTTAAAATTAAAAATATAGACATTAATAAAATGTGTACTTATCTAAGGAGTTAAAAATACCTTATAATGATCAAACGTAGTCTACTAAATGTTAAGGATCAGTACATGATGAAATTCTCTTCTGCCACCAGAGTTCACGTGAAGCATATCAAAAACGTATTTCCTTTGCAAAATACTATGCATTTCTTTGATCTCTACTCAGATTCTCTATGAGCAAATCTCACATATTAGCATCTTAACATTCTATGAAACATGCCCCTTCTCTCCCTCAGTGTACTGATTGGAGAGCTTTTGTTTTTCTATTACCTTATTCGTAATTTACCAAAGTTGTACACGATCCTATTTATACAAGAGCTCACATTTAAGTAAATCTGAATGTAATTGCCTTTTGGTATATATAATGTAGTATCCTGGTTTTCGTACTATTTGTAGTTAGAATGATTATAGTCTTATCCTGTCTTTTCCCCTCTGGGAGTTCCTATTTATCTTTACAGGAGCTTAGGATTATTTTCCATTTATTTTTATCTGAAGTTACTCCGTATCCCCAAGCCTCTTCTGTAAGCAACTAAAAGGCAGTATGGTTACGGTTAGTAATACTAATTAAAAGCTTCTCCAGGCATTTTGTCCTAAAATTTGAAGCCTATTCACAAAATATGCAATACTAAAATCTAAGAGGATTGACTAAAAGAAAACTCATATAATTATACATGGAAATGCTCTCTGATTTTATGTTGGCCTATTTGAAAAACCCAATGAAAAAGATTTATTTTACGAAAGAGATTTTCATGTATTACCTTCTACGAATTTCCTTATAATTCTAATACCTCTCTTAGTTCTGTTTTTATCGCTTTAATCATATTATAAATTATCTGATCCTAGCTTTCCATTTGAACTTGGCCGCACACATTCAGGAATATTTTTAATAATATCCGAAAATCAGCAATAATTAACATGACCTCAATATCCAGTACATACTTCTTAGTGTCACAAAGCATATCACCTTGAGTTCTGATATTATAATAAAACACAGAAACCGAAAATTTCATAGCTGTATGCTTTAGCTAAGCTGAATCTTCAACACAATTACTATTAATTGATGTTTCACTCAGCTAACAGAGTACACACATGTATGAGTGGTGAACCAGAGCCCACAGGATTTCCTTAAAGACTTGCACCCAAACCCAAGACTTTTATACATGTGCATAATAATGCTAAAAAAAATCTGGCTGTTAATATTATCTGGACACTGTTTGGTTAACAAAAGTGTTTTGGGGAATGTTGAATCTTGTGGGGAAAAAACTGGCAATATGGTTACCATCTGTAGCAACACACAGAAGCAGTTATTTAAAAATAATTAGCCACTGTATGACTTTCAAATTAAAATAGCTTTATGCCTCTCCCTTTTTGTTTCTTTTTTGCCTTTCTGTCTCTCCTTAGTTTGGATAAACGTATCTGTATTCTAGTGGAAATAAAAAGAGGCTGTAGCAAAGGGAATTAGTCCTGGACTTTTTCTTCCACTTAGAAGAATAACTGGGGATGATTTGCTTGAGTTTTTTGCCTCAATTTTCTCATCAACATTATAGAAATAGTAATCCCTGAGCCAACCAACATAAGTTTATGTGATAGATTTAGATACCTTTAATTTATATGATTATCTTAAATAACTGGATGAGACTCCCGAGGTACTCTGTAGGCCAACAATTTTTTAGTAAAAAATAGTCTTAGAAAAATTGTCTAGCAGTGATTGCAATGGGGAGTGTGGAGGACTTGATTAAACAGAATATGTACCTTTGATTGACTTTCTATTGACAAAGCTATTTTACAACTCTGTAGATGTGGAGTTTAACTTGCAGAAAATTGAGTTTTCTTGTGATTCTTGTCCATAACAATACAAATGAATTTTGCCTGACACAGAATTAATGTCCACCATGTAGACATGATGATGCTCAAAGATTACATTTTATTTCCTATAGGATATTAACTATGTTCGCCTCTATTAACAATTTGTTTCAGCATTCCTAAATTATCTATATACCTTTTCTTCAAAGACTCTGAACTGGTTGTAGCATCTTACGGGCTTGCTTCATTAATTAATCACATAAAACCCTTGACACATGTAAATTTTATATTTGTATGAAAGTCACAACTTTCTGAAAATTATACTTTAGCACTAGCCATTTTCTCAAGGTTTCTTGAAGGAAAATGCTAATAAGGGGATGATAGTAGTAACAATAATACTGTTCACAAAAATAATACAAACAAAAACAGTATCTATCATGAACTAACTTCTATTGAGTACTTAATGGGTGCCAGGAAATGTACTAAGTACACTAACATTGATTGTCTTGTACCCTAACATTGATTATCTTATCCTCAAGGAGGTTGATACTACCATTATTCCCATTTTTCACATAAAGAAACTGATGTTTAGAGATATAAAGTAACAGCATCAAGTTCCCATAACTTGTAAGTAGTAGTCCTGGGATTGGAACTTAGACTTCCCTTGCTTGGTGCAATTCATTATTTGAAAAGAATAATCTCTTAGTGTTTTCGTAAGAACTGGGTTTTCTCCAGGCTCTATCAGTTGGTTTTCTTCATACTGCACCAACCCCTTCTTCTAAGTCACAAATTGTTTTTCTCGTGCTGTTTTCAAGACTCTCTTTGTTTTTGATGTTCCACAGTTTGCTTACACTGTCTCTGTGTGGGTCTCTCTAGGTTTGTCCTACTTGAAGTTCCAAATGACATTTCAACCTAAAATCTCTGATCTTACCTACAAAGCTTTCCCCTTTATTTCCACAGTTTTGATTGTGCTTTTTCCTCTCCCTGAAATTCCCTCCATTTGTTTGTATACATACAAATCACAAATTTTACCTCTTGCATGAATTTCCCTTGAGGACACCATCCCGCACTGAAGTCTGTCTTCTAAATTTTGATAACCTTACTGACTGTAAATTTCTCATTTAGTCTTAGTTAATATTATTTAAGTATTATATTTGCATATTTTTTCTATCTTGAAAAGGAGTATGAATGGTATAACAGCAAAGTCATAGGATTGACTTATTTTAAACATGTCACACAAATAAGTGTTTCCCATTCAAAAAAGTTACCATTGGAAAATGAAATACTTAACACAACAGAGTCATTGTTCAGAACATAATGCCTCTCTCTGGGAATTCTTTCTGTATATTTTGTGGTGGTAAGTCTTCATCTTTTGAAGGTTGATTTGATTTTTGAAGCAGTAAAGTTATTTTTAATTGACCTGGTGAATGGGCAGTGTGATACAGCTGGGCAAAAAATTTCTTTATCCCTACATCCCTTCTGTCTTATTATTTTAAAAGTTGACTATCAAACAAAACAGCATATTCTTTTAATAAATTTCTTAATGATGGATCTGAAACGCTTAAGGAGGATTTCTCCAAAATATTTTCAGTCTAAGAGAAAGCGTGCAATTTTACAAAGGATTAATCCCCTGAAAGGATTATCACTTATTTGGAAGCCTAAAAATCTTTCTGGTAGCCTGAAAATCTTTTTCATTTCTGAAAAAAGAAAAACAACAAATAAATATGTGCATAAGTAAATAAAAACATTTTACCGTTCCACACAGTTAGAAAAGCTGGTGCATTGGTTAGAAGCAGAGAAATTATGACCCCCAACAACATATAACAATCCACTGTATGTTGCAGCTCCAACATGTCCACATTCATTAGACATAGAAGCACACGGCCTCCATTTGTTAGCGTGTGGATCAAAGCATTCCACTGATTTGAGGCAGGAACGTCCATCATGTCCACCAACAGCATATATCCTAGAAAAAAGACACAAGTGTGTGTATGTGTATACACATACAGAGAGGGAGAGAGATTGTATTTCCAATTTGTGCATAGAATGAAAGTGAAAGAACTTTGCACAAAGCATTTGAAGTTTCTGAATATATATTCTTCTCTGGTAGTATTTTGTAGCTGATGGTCTGACTCTTTGAATGGATACTTATTTGAAGGCCCTTGCTAAGGTCCACCTTAATCCAAACCTCTCTGCTTTATCATTTTTGTGAAAGGTACTTTGACTTGGTAGATTAAAGTATTCCATGGGAAATGAAATACAGAGAAAGAAGGGAGATATCAAAAGCATTGTCAGTGTTTGTCAATTATGGTTTAATAAAGCTGGGAATTTTTAAAAAGTTAGGTGCTGCCAAAGACCAACTCTAGCAACCTTGTAATTTTAGCTAGATTCAACTGCCTGGCACTGGAATTCCTGTCGTCATTTTTTAAATGTTTTGTTATTAAGAAGGTATTATTGATATACAGTCTTACGAATGTTTCACATGAAAAACAATGTGGTTACTACATTCACCCGTATTATCAAGTGTCCACCCATACACCATTGCAGTCACTGTCCATCAGTGTAGTAAGATGCCACAGAGTCACTATTTGCCTTCTCTGTGCTACACTGTCTTCTCCATGAAACCCTCCTACACCATATATACTAAACATAATACACCTCAGTCCCCTTTTCCCTCCCTCCCCACGGGCCCTACCACACCCCTCCCCTTGGTAACCCCTAGTCCCTTCTTGGAGTCTGTGAGTCTGCTGCTGCTTTGTTCATTCAGTTTTACTTTGTTGTTATACTCCACAAATGAGGGAAATCATTTGGTATTTGGCTTTCTCCACCTGGCTTATTTCACTGAGCATAACATCCTCCAGCTCCTTACATGTTGTTGCAAATGGTAGGATTTGTTTCTTTCTTATGGCTGGATAGTATTCCATTGTATATATGTACCACCTCTTCTTTGTCCATTCATCTACAGATGGACACTTAGGTTGCTTCCATATCTTGGCTATTGCAAATAGTGCTGCAATACACATAGGGGTGCATATGTCTTTTTGAATCTGAGAACTTGTATTCTTTGGGTATATTCCAAGGAGTGGGATTCCCGGGTCAAATGGTATTTCTATTTTTAGTTTTTTGAGGCTACATATTGCTTTCCACAATGGTTGAACTAGCTTACATTCCCACCAGCTACGTAGGAGGGTTCCCCTTTCTCCGCATCTTCGCCAGCATTTGTTGTTCTTCATTTTTTCGATACAGGCCATCCTAACTGGTGTGAGGAGATATCTCGCTGTGGTTTTAATTTGTATTTCCCTGATGATTAGTGATGTGGGGCATCTTTTCATGTGTCTGTTGGCCATCTGAATTTCTTCTTTGGAGAATTGTCTCCTCATATCCTCTGCCCATTTTGTAATGGGTTATTTGGTTTTTGGTTGTTGAGGCATGTGAGTTCTTTATATATTTTGGATGTTAACCCCTTGTTGGATATGTCATTTACAAATATATTCTCCCATACTGGAGGATACATTTTTGTTCTGTTGATGGTGTCCTTTGCCGTACAGAAGGCTTTTAGTTTGATGTAGTCCCACATGTTCATTTTTGCTTTTGTTTCCCTTGCTCGAGGAGATGCGTTCAGGAAGAAGTTGCTCATGTTTATACTCAGGAGATTTTTGCCTATGTTGCCTTCTAAGAGTTTTATGGTTTCATGACTTACATTCAGGTCTTTGATTGATTACAAGTTTACTTTTGTGTATGGGGTTAAACAATAATCCAGGTTCACTCTTGTACATGCAGCTGTCCAGTTTTACTAACACCAGTTGTTGAAGAGGCTGTCATTTCCCCATTGTATGACTATAGCTCCTTTATGATACATTAATTGACCATATATGCTAGGGTTTATATCTGGGCTCTCTAGTCTGTTCCATTGGTCTATTGTTCTGTTCTTGTGCAAGTACCAAATTGTCTTGATTACTTGGGCTTTGTAGGAGAGTTTGAAGTTGGGAAATGTAATCTCCACCAATTTATTCTTCCTTCTCAGGGTTGCTTTGGCTACTTGGAGTCTTTACTGGTTCCATATGAATTTTAGAATGATCTTCTCTAGTTCCTTGAAGAATGCTGTTGGTATTTTGATAGGAATTGCATTGAATCTGTAGGTGGCTTTAGGCAGGGTGGCCATTTTAACAATATTGATTCTTCCTATCCACGAGCATGGGAAGTGTTTTCATTCATTGGTATCTTCTTTAATTTCTCAATGAGTGTCTTGTAGTGTTCAGGGTATAGGTCCTTCACTTCCTTGGTTAGGTTTATTCCTAGGTATTTCATTCTTTTTGATGCAATTGTGAATAGAACTGTTTTCCTGATTTCTCTCTCTGCTAGTTTACTGTTAGTGTATAGGCATGCCACAGATTTCTGTGTATTAATTTTGTATCCTGCAGCTTTGCTGAATTCAAATATCAGATGTGATAGTTTTGGAGTGGATTCTTTAGGGTTTTCTATGTGCAATATCATGTCATCTGCAAACAATGACAATTTAACGTCTTCCTTTCCAATCTGGATGTCCTTATTTCGTTGCGTTGTCTAATTGCTGTTGCAAAGACCTCCAGAATTATGTTGAATAAAAGTGGACAGAGTGGGCATTCTTGTCTTGTTCTCAATCTTAAAGGAAAGGCATTCAGATTCTCATTGTTAAATATGATGTTGGCTGTGGGTTTGTCATATATGGCCTTTATTATGTTGAGTTACTTGACCTCTATACACATTTTGTTGAGAGTTTTTATCATTAAGCGATATTGAATTTTGTCAAATGCTTCTTTGGCATCTATGGAGATGTTCATGTGGTTTTTGTCCTTCTTTTTGTTGATGTGGTGGATGATGTTGATGGATTTTCTAGTATTGTACCATCCTTGCGTCCCTGGAATAAATTCTAGTTGGTAATGGTAGATGATCTTTTTCATGTACATTTGAATTTGGTTTGCTAATATTTTGTTGAGTACTTTTGCATCTGTGTTCATCAGGGATATTGGTCTGTCATTTTCTTTTCATGTGGTGTCTTTGCCTAGTTTTGGTATTACAGTGATGCTGGCCTCATAGAGTGAGTTTGAAAGTATTCCATCTTGTCCTACTTTATGGAAAACATTAAAGAGGATGTATATTAGGTCTTCACTAAGTGTTTGATAAAATTCAGCGGTGAAGCCATCTTGTCTAGGGGTCTTGTTCTTAGGTAATTTTCTGATTACCAATTCAATTACATTGCCGGTCTGTTCAGATTTTCTGTTTCTTTCTGGGTCAGCCTTGGAAGTTTGTGTTTTTCTAGAAATTTGGCCATTTCTTCTAGGATATCCTGTTTATTTGCATACAATTTTTCATAGTATTTTCTAATGATTCTTTGTATTTCTGTGGTATCCATAGTGATTTTTCCTTTCTCATTTCTGTTTCTGTTTATGTGTGTAGACTCTCTTTTTTTTCTTGATAAGTCTGGTTAGGGATTTATCTATTTTATTTCCTTCAAGAACCAGCTCTTCCCTTCATTGATTGTTTGTATTGTTTTATTCTTCTCAATGTTATTTATTCCTGCTCTAATCTTTATTGTGTCCCTCCTTGTACTGACTTTGGTCTCATTTGTTCTTCTTCTTCTACTTTCGTTATTTGTGTGTTTAGAGTATTCATATAGGATTGTTCTTCTTTTCAGAAGGAGACCTGAACTGTAATATACCTCCATCTTAGCACGGCCTTTGCTGAGTCCAACAGATAGCGCAGTGTTGAATTATTGTTGTCATTTGTCTCCATATATTGCTTGATCTCTGTTTTTATTTGGTCATTGATCCGTTGGTTATTTAGGAGCATGCTGTGAAGCGTCCATGTGTTTGTGGGATTTTTTTGTTTTCTTTGCATGATTTATTTCTAGTTTCATATCTTTGGGGTCTGAAAAACTGGGTGGTACAATTTCCATCTTTTTGAATTTACTGAGCCTCTTCTTGTGGCCTAATATATGACCTATTCTTGAAAATGTTCCCTGTGGACATGAGAATGTGTTTTCTGCTGCTTTTGGGTGTAGAGTTCTGTAGATGTCTGTTAGGTCCATCTGTTCTAATGTGTTGTTCAGTGCCTCTGTGTCCTTACTTATTTTCTGTCTGGTTGATCTGTCTTTTGGAGTGAGTGGAGTGTTGAAGTCTCCTAGAATGAATGCATTGCATTCTGTTTCCCCTTTCAATTCTGTTAGTATTTGTTTCACATATGTAGGTGCTCCTGTGTTAGTTTTATAGATATTTATAATGGTTATATCTTCTTGTTGGATTGCCCCCTTTATCATTATGCAATGTCAGTCTTTGTCTCTTGTCACTTTCTTTGTTTTGAAGTTTATTTTGTCTGATACAAGTACAGCAACTCATGCCTTTTCCTCCCTATTAGTTGCATAACATATCTTTTTCCATCTCTTCACTTTTAGTCTTTGTATGTCTTTGGGTTTAAAGTGAGTCTCTTGTAGGCAGCAGATAGCTGGATCTTGTATTTTTATCCATTCAGTGACTCTGTGTCTTTTGATTGGTGCATTCAGACCTTTGACATTTAGGGTGATTATTGATAGGTACGTAATTATTGCCATTGCAGACTTTAGATTCGTGGTTACTGAAGGTTCAAGGTTAACTTCCTCACTATCTAAGAGTCTAACATAAGTCAATTAGTATGCTATTACAAACAAAACCTAAAGGTTCTTTTTTTCCTTCTTTATATTCCTCCTACATTCTTCATATATTAGGTATCATATTCTGCACTCTTTGTCTATCCCTTGGTTGACTTTGGGGATAGTTGATTTAATTTTGCATTTGCTTAGTAATTAATGGTTCTTCTTTCTTTACTGTGATTTTATTACATCTGTTGACAGCTATTAAACCTTAGGAACACTTCCATCTATAGAAGTCCCTCCAAAATACACTGTAGATGTGTTTTGTGGGAGGTAAATTCTCTCAGCTTTTGCTTATCTGGATATTGTTTAATCCCTCATTCAAATTTAAATGGTAATCTTGCCAGATAAAGTATTCTTGGCACGAGGTCCTTCTCCTTCATTTCATTAAATATATCATGCCACTCCCTTCTGAACTGTATGTTTTCTGCTGAGAAGTCTGATGATAGCCTGATAGGCTTTTCCTTTGTATATGATCTTATAGTATTTCTCTCTCTGGCTGCTTTTAATAGTCTGTCCTTATCCTTGATCTTTGCAATTTTTATGATTATATTTCTTGGTGTTGTCTTCTTTGGATCCCTTGTGTTGGGAGATCTGTGCACCTCCATGGCTTGAGAGTATTTCCTTCCCCAGACTGGGCAAGTTTTCAGCAATTACCTCCTCAAAGACACGTTCTATCCCTTTCTCTCTCTCTTCTTCTTCTTCTTCTGGTACCACTATAACATGAATACTGTTCCACTTGGATTGGTCACACAGTTGTCTCAATATTCTTTCATTCTTAGAGATCCTTTTTTCATTCTGTGCCTCAGCTTCTTTGTATTCGTGTTCTCTAATTTCTATTTCATTTATCGACTACTCCACTGTATCTAATCTGCTTTTAAAACCTTCCATTGTATGTTTCATTTCTGATACTGTGTTTGGTAATGATTGGATCTCTGACTGGAGTTCATTCCTGAGTTCTTGAATATTTTTCTGTACTTCCATGAGCATGTTTATGATTTTTATTTTGAAATCTCTTTCAGGAATATTGATGAGATCAGTTTCATTTGAATATTTCTCTGGTGTATGTTGGATTTTGCTTTGAACCAGGTTCCTTTGACGTTTTGCATTTGCATGTTGCACCCTCTAGTTTCCAGAAGCTCTTCGCTCTGGAGCTGCTCAGTCCCTGAAGTAATGTTGGGTGTCGCAGGGGAGCGGTGTTGATGCCTGGTGGGTGGAAAGAGTGACCTCCTGCTTCCCGGCTACTATCCCTGTCTCTGCTGCCAGATCCAGTGGGTGGAACACACAGGTATAAGCCTCTATGCTTTGCATTTGTAGCTGTTGTAGGCGGGGCTTCCCTCTGGCTCGCCTGATGCCAGGGCAAGTTTTGCTGGTTTGCGAGCGAGGTGCAAGATGCCCAGAGGAAGGTGCAGCAGGTTACGTATCACGGAGGGGGCCTTGGAGCTGCATATCCAGCCAGGGGTGCTGGAACGCCTGAAGGTTGTGGAAGTTCCCTCTGTGCTAGGTAGACTGCACCTGGACAATTCTGTCTACCTGTCCTTTCTCCTCGGCAGTAATCTCTGTGCAATCGTTGCCCCTCTAGCAGCCCTCTTACCATTAGGATGTCTCTCCTTGTTTTTGTCCCTGAGCAGCTGTATATATATATCCATTTTTCACAAGCATCTGGTATCTCAGTCTCTCCAGATATTCTGCCTGTCTTGGCTTTCCAATCCCCCTAATCACCAGAGCACCATGCAGTGTAGGTTTGTGCTCCCAGATAAAATCTCAGAGCTAGGTGTTCAGCAGTCCCATGCCTCCACTTCCTCCCTGCTCTGTTTCTCTTCCTCGTGCCGGTGAGCTGGAGTTGGGGAAGGGCTTGTGTCCCACCGGGTCATGGATTTGGTTCTTTACCCCGTTCCGTGAAGTCTGTTCTTTTCTCCAGGTGTATGCAGTCTAGCGCAGCCTTCTTTCCTGTTGCTCTTTCAGGATTAGTTGTCTTAATTATATTTTCCTATTATACGCAGTTTTAGGAGGAAGCCTCTGTCCCACCTCTCACGCCACAATATTTAATGCCCCTATCATCTTTATGAACTGCTTTATTTAATATAAAAAAATTGTCACTAACAAAACAGTAACTTAAACAAGTAAAGGAATAGGATAGAACCAAGAAACTGGAATTATTCCTAGGGCGATACATTGTCAATGGCAGTTCTCTGATAAACTTTACAATGCCAATTATTTTTATGAGCAGCATTTTAAATCTAACTTAAATTGAATCCTGCGTCAATAAAGAAGATAAACATTTACTAAACCATATGTCTGTAACTATAGTTCATGCTCAGTTATTTGCCCATTTGTTTTGTGAGTCAGCAAAACAAACTTAAATTAGTCAAATTTATTTCTTTCAGCCTATTTTGCAAGTGTTAGGAGAGGGCCACTGAGTCCCCTGATATCATTCAGGTCAGACCAGGGATAATGACAGTTAGGAGTCTTTTAAGATCTAAGACATGGTAAGCCCGGGTTTTCTCTTAACTATAGACATTTCCTACTTCATACACAGGTGCTAAAACACATCTGTGTTGAAATTTCTACTGAGATCAGTTATATGACCAAGTATTGGCTTTATACATGGTAAATATGGACACAGAAGACTATCTCCTGCCACTGATATATCCTGGTGTCTGAAATTCTTATCATTCAAGTGCTTCCTATATGCTAGTCATTGTCTCCAAAGGTCCCTTGTCTGAAAGTACATAATTACTTGGAAGAAGTAACCATTCAGGCTCTTCGCAACCTCTAATACTATAGGACTTTAATATATTAGCTTTCTCTGATAGGCAAGTGATCACCAGAGGGAAAGATTCAGAAAGACGGTACCAGATGTAATTCTAGAGTTGGGAATCCTGGACTCTCAGGAGAGAGTGAGCAGTAAAGAACAAAAAGACTTCCCTATTACAGAGACCAAAGTTTTGATACTAAAAAATAAGTCATAATGTCAAAAGTGGTAGCTTCTTGAGGGCAAAATTGAAACTGGTTTACCTACAAAAGTGCTTTTCAAGTTTATTTCGCACACAAGTCACTTGAGGATATTGGTAAAACACTGATTCTGATTCAGGAGGTTTACTTAGGGTGGGGCTAGGATTCAGCATTTCTTTTTTGTCATGAGTTTTTATTGAGGGACATACAATGAAATGCACAAATCTTAGTGTATAGCTTGGTGAATTTTGACATGACATGTGTATACACTCATGTAAGCATCACCCAGAATAAGATATCAAACCAGCATATCTAAGTATATCTCAGGTAATGCTAATGCTGCTGGTCCCAGGACCATACTTGAGCGACAAGGGACTACAGAATATTTAATTTAAATGTTCATTTTAGAAAAGTCTTTTCTGTCATAGTGAAGGGAGGGTTCCAACAAAGGCCTTTTATGACTCATAAATAGAATGTATTGGTCACTGGGAATACTTACTCACTGATGGAGCACATCAAGAAAGTGCTGTATCACATGACCTGGGAACAAAGCGCATGCAGATTTGGGTTTACTCACTTGCCATTTAATGCAACAACGCCAACTCTGCCTCTAGGAGTTGACATACTGGCCACATAAGTCCACTGACGTCCCTCCGGGTCCCATCTTTCTACAGTATTTAGAATACTCGACCCATCATGACCACCAACAGCATACATTGGTCCTTCAAGCGTGGCAACACCTTAAAGGATAAAAATAACATTGAGGGCTCACCAAGGTACACCACAGATAAGGGATACTGTTTCATTCTGCAAACAACTGACAGGCTAACAATTTTTGTTTGTTTGTTTCTTAAATGGTTTTGTGTACACATGAATAACTTACTGATCTTGATATGAAAGCAAATATAGTCTATTAATCCTAGGAAACTTTCAGGCCATAGTTACTGTACTGTGAAAGGCCATCACTGTTGTAACCCTGAAGTCAAAGGAGGTAGTGAGAGACACTTTAATAGGGATATCAGTGAAAAGGGAAGCTGATTTTTTCTGGAATAATTTCAAGGCTAGGTTTTGAATGTAAGGGGTAGATGAAATATGATACTGAATCTTAGATAAATTTTAGAATTGTAGGCTACCTGTAGTAGGTCTTTTTAAACCCTGCTCTTTATTATAGGGATTAAAAAAAAAGGAGATTCCCATGGGATAACGAAATAGACAGGGCTTTTTGAGGTTTAGTCAGAAGTGTCTTCCTTTAGATACTATGAATAACCACTTTCTAACTGCTGCTTATCTGTTCTGGGAATTCAAATAATTGGTTTTCTCCCCCACCTTCTTCACCATCTCAGTGTGTCAGTGGTATATCCTCATCACCTCTCCTACCTTTTTAGTGATATCAATGAGATTTTTAAAACTTGCTCTGATTTCTCCACAAGTTATGTTTTCTAAGCTATGTCAAGGAATCACACTGACACACTGAGCTCCATAATTATATAGTCTATCATTTGCATTGACACTGTATTAGGTAATTTGGGGTTAACAATACCAGACCTTGATCTGCCACTTTTTAGCTGTGTATAGGTCAGTTCTTAATTGACTTACTAAGGTAATTTTTCTTCTTTTAAAACAAAGGAGTCTAGCATGCAGAAAGATGTACTCTGTCAAATACTCAGGAGAATCAAAGTTCCTCACTATTCCAGAGGATTTTACTACACCTTTCTTCAATTTCTTGGCAACTTCTGGCTTAAGTATAACCTAGAGCTGCTCTACAATTTCCTCAATATCCCTGCCTTGGAGCTGCATCCTAAGGCCTTTGCTGACATACAAATTTGATGTTCTGGGAAGGGTCACAATTCATGTAACTAGAAACACAATGACTCGCCGTCATCATGTGCTCTTTCCTCTAAACTGAGCTTAGAAAAAAAAATCCAGGTGTAGTTTTATATTCCTTAACAATGTATTCCTTCCAAAAGTTTTTATCTCTCTTAAAGCAGGCCCTGTTAAAATACCAGTACAAGGGAGATAAAATTGACAAGTCTGACATCTGAAACAAGAGAAGAGTTTGACAGGGTTTTACCATTTGCTTAAACTTTCCAGCATGTTGGAGACATTTTGACTAAGGGTTTGGCTAAATCCCAATAATGTGCAGCTGAATTTAATTTAAAAATATCCCTACTAACTCTACATTCTTGAGAAACTAATTATTCTTTAGAAACTATGTAACACTAAGCTCTTACCTAATCCATGCCTCGGTGTTGACATGGGAGGCATCACAGTCCAGATTTTGCTAGCTGGATCAAAACATTCCACAGTATTTAAAGCTTGAAAATCATCTATTCCTCCGAGGACATAGAGCTTATTATCAATAACTGCAACCCCAAAATGAAGCCTAAGGTCACTCATGGTGCTACAATGTTGCCAGGTATTGGTCCTGATGTCATATATTTCAATTGTAGGGGTACCTGTAAAAGGGGATATTGGACAAAGTTAAAAAACACATGGATAAAAGTGTTGAGTTGGCACCATTCACATTTTATTTATGTACCGATAATTTATAGCATAGAATCAGTAATTGCAACTCAAAGTAAAGTAAGTAGACCAGATGATTCTCCAACTTGGCAGGCAAGACCAGAGGAATATTTTACCACTCCTGGATCTAAATACATTTCAGAATGAAATAGTTTATTTACAAATATATGGCTTACATGCTCCTAATGGCTTTTTTGGCTATGCTATGCTACTGGTAGTACTAACACAGGTGGCAAACACAAAAAATCATCTTGGAATCTATCACTGACTCATTTACACATCCACTATGGTTTTAATTACTTATTCATTCAATATATTATACATATAATTGTACCATTCAATATATTAACTTGGACCCTTTTAAATTCAGCTTGGGGTGTGTGTATGCTAATCTAAAGTGCAAATGACTTAAGGTGCAGGAATGAAAATCCGTTTTAAATGGGTCTTTGGTGTTGATTCAAAGAATGTTTCATGATGGTGACTCAAAGGATTATAAGTAAGAATAAAATTAATTATTAGTATTAGTATTAAAATATGACATTGAATTATTGCCTCCTTTATGTGTTAATATTTCATTTTCTATTCAATAACCGAAATTCCAAGTTTACTACCATAGTATGTTGTCACCACTGCCATAAAATTTGTCATTACTTCATAATAAGTTGTCACTTTTGTAGGCAGTACTTTTTCCAGTCATTCACAATGCCTGCTAAATTTTACCAAAACTTGATTTTGTACAACAGGGATGTTTCTAACTAATAACCAAGGTGGAAAATGGAAGTATTATTATTCAAATATAAAGCATACCTAAGACAGCTTAGTGATTTCCTCTATGTTTAAAATGGATCTAAAAATGAATAATTTGTCTCTTGCCATACCATCTCTGAGAGTTCATTGTTTTTAATAAATGAAAAGCTACTGATGACGTTGTATGTACAAAAGCCCAAAGTTTACCATTTGACCATTTACAAATTTTTACTCCGTGATTATGCTTACAGTTTTCTGATGATTATTTTAAACGGTAGGAGTGATAGTTAGCCCCAGCCACTTGTGTGATATCTGTATTTAGCAACTAATTCCAAGTTACTTGCATGAGTCAGAGAGGAAATTGAAGACTGAGGAAGCACTGCCTTTTTCCTAAACATCAAAAGGTGTAAGTTCAAAAAATATCTTAAAAAGAAAGGTAACTGAAACAACACACTAAGAACAGGCATATCTGCAGAAATTCTTATTTAAAGTTTTATGAAGGAGTGAAAATTGGTACATTCTAAAATGTAATACTGATTTTTGTAAATAAATGCTACCTCGGTAATGGTTTTGATATACTTAGGTCTTTTTCCTTCTTCCTTTTTTGTTCCTAAGTGCTCGTGCTGGTTCTTCAGCAGATTCTAAAACCCTCAAAGAGGGGAATCAGTTTTGTTGTTGTTGCTCTCTCTTCAAAAATAGTGGCAATATAGCAAAAAGGAACATAAGATCTGAGTGAGAATTCCATTTCTAGTCTTTCTAGGTATTTGTCCTTGGGTTGGCTATCTAAACTGAAGAACCTTATAGTTTCTTCATCTGCAAAATTAGATAATAAATCTATCTTGTAGCCTTACTGTAAGGATTAGAAATTATGTTTGCAAAACACCAATCAAGGATCAGATACTCAAAAAGAGTAGCTTTACTACTATTTTAGTTGGCTGCAACTTCCCACAGGGCCTTTTATGCCTCCATGCTGTAGGTACGCAAAAAGTTTCAGAATCATGGCCTTCCTTCCTTCCATATAAAACTGCGGTAATAGAGTCAAGGGACTATAGGGTCACATTTGACACATTTTCAGAAACTGATGAGTTGTAAATACTTATTACCATGTTCTGTAACAATAAAAAAAGAAAACAAATGCAAAACCAAACAAACATAAACACTTTCCACTTCTCACGTTGCAAGTTAGGCTCTTTTTTTTTTTAATCTGAAACTAAGAATGACTGTAACTGCATTTTGCATTTAGTAACTCTTTAATTTAAATATCAAACAAGACACCTTTCAACATGCTGTTAATATTCATTCTATTCAATAAAATGCAATAAAATAACAAGTTGTCAGACCTGAAATTAATTATAAGATTTCACTATATTTGTTCTTTTCTGAAGAATACTAGTTTTGTGAGGTTACTCTACTACTTTGGAAACAATTACATTTGTAAGCTCTTGTTTTATAGATTTGTGATTAATTGGCATTACTTCCTGTATCACCTTCAATTTCCATATTAAAATTACAACTACACATATCAAAGGAAAGGATCAGTTTCTAGTAGCACAAAACTTTGAAGTTTGCATCATTTTCTACAAGGTGTCCAATGAAATTTCTACATATGACTTGGCGAGTATTAAGTAGTTTGATTTTATTTCCTGAACAGTCAACTCTTAATCACAAAATCCTCATCCCACTGTTTTGGCAAATATGGTTCTACCGACTTATGTGTAAAAAGGGCAGAACTACAGAGAAATAGGTTCTAAGAACAGTTCAAAGTAAAGATGATGGCTTCAGAAACGTTTCCTTATTCCCTTTGATAAAATTCTTACGTAAAATCATTACTTTATTCCAGGTTTTAACTACTTACTTCAAGATACTTTGTAACTAGGCTTTGAGTATCTAACGGGGAAACTGACATCAAGGAGTTAGAGGCCACTCTTCTATTTCTGACAAAAAGCAAATTTGGAGGACCTTGTCCCTTCCATTTGTGATAAACCTTAAATAAGTTTTCCTTGAAAATACATTACACTGCAGAGCAAATGCTAATATTTAAGAATTGCTGCCACAAAAGTACCTGTTCTGAGTTTAGCCAACACTAATAAAAGGGTTATATTCCATCAGATAAGAAAAAAAGTCACAAAATTACATAAAGAAGCCTAAAATTAGCTTTAGATGCCAATATTTAAATACGGCTTTAATACCACCCTCAGAATTCTGAGGGTGTTAAGAATATATCCTCTCTTTAGAATGATATTTTCCATTAATTAGTTTGTTCCTGCTACCTCTCTTAGCATCCGTGCCTCCCACAGCATAAAGCGCCCCCACGGTAGATTTTCTAGGCTTGGTCCGAGGGCTTTGCAGCATGTGTCTTCTTTCAGGTAAGAGATGATACTTCATAGCTTCTATCAGGAGTTTTTGGCACTCTAGATCAGCAGTGAACATGGGTCTGTCTTCAAGATCCGCCAGTAACTGAAAAGTAATAATTCACGGTATGTGAAACGAGGAGCCCACCATTAGAAAGAACATATTCATTTAGAGAACATTGGAGAAAACTCGAGCTAATTCAACTGTAGAAAGGTTATCATTTAATATTTTCAGTTGCTTAGTGACATACTTTTTGTTCAGTGATGATTTGAAGTGACTAAAGCTCTCCATATAGTAGTTAAAGGACTCTGCAGATTTGATATATTACTCATCTTTGGAATAAGGAGTGAAAGAGAAAAGCACTCAGGAAATGTGTTTCTTAAAGCAGTCAAAGTTAAGGACTGTGTGTATGTACACAAAGCAAGCATCTCCCAGTCTACTGCATGTAGCCGGACAAGCAGCCACCTTTATGCTGGATTTAGAGGAGGGAATACCAACACGCCCAGTGAAACTGAAACAGCATTGCCTGCAGGGTGTCACATCTTTATCATCAAATCACTTTTGTAAGGTATTCTGAAAGCAGGTGCTTTTTATCTGTACACATGTACATGTGTACATCAGTGAAGTACATGTGTTAGCAAGAAGGCAACACATCAGCAAGAGTAAATGACCAGTTCTTTCTGGCCAAACCATCACTGCCTGACAGACAGTAAGACCCTAACAGAATGGGACAAACATTAGGTAGAGTATTTTTCCTGAGATGAGCTTATAAATTACGTTTGTTTCAGAATTTATCAAGCATCATTTAGATTGGGTCCTTGGAGTTTGGGGTCCACAGTATCACAGGATATTGAGAAGAGTATAAGATTGTTGTAATGAAGGTACTAATTTCACTCCTGAAAACTTCCCTGAGGAAATAAAACTACAGTAAATAAAGTAGAACAGCTAATTACTAAGCAAATGCAAAATTAAATTAACTAGCCCCAAGGTCAATCAAAGCATAGACAAAGAATACAGGATATGATACCTAATATACAAAGAATGGAGGAGGAAGAAAAAGGAGGAGAAAAAGAAAAGAACCTTTAGATTGTGTTTGTAACAGCATATTAAGTGAGTTAAGTTAATCTCTTAAATAGTAAGGAAATTAACCTTGAACCTTTGGTAACCACGAATCTAAAGCTTGCAATGGCAATAAGTACACACCTATTGATAATCACCCTAAATGTAAATGGACTGAATGCACCAATCAAAAGACATAGAGTCACTGAGTGGATAAAAAAACAAGACCCATCTATATGCTGCCTGCAGGAGACTCACTTTAAACCCAAAGACATACACGGACTAAAAGTGAAGGGATGGAAAAAGATATTTCATGCAACTAACAGAGAGAAAAAAGCAGGAGTTACAGTACTTGTATCAAGACAAAGTGGACTTCAAAACACAGAAAGTAACAAGAGACAAAGAAGGACATTACATAATGATAAAGGGGTCAATCCAACAAGAACATACAACCATTATAAATATCTATGCTCCCAACACAGGAGCACCCACATATGTGAAACAAATACTAACAGAATTCAAAGGGGAAATAGAAAGCAATGCATTCATTCTAGGAGACTTCAACACTCCACTCACTCTGAAGGACAGTTCAACCAGACAGAAGATAAGTAAGGAGACAGAGGCACTGAACAACACAATAGAACAGATGGAGCTAACAGACATCTACAGGACTCTACACCCAAAAGCAACAGAATACACATTCTTCTCAAGTGCACATGGAACATTTTCAAGAATAGACCATATACTAGGCCAGAAAAAGAGCCTCAGTAAATTCAAAAATATTGAAATTGTACCAACCACTGTCTCAGACCACAAAGCTATGAAACAAGAAATAAATTACGCAAAGAAAATGAAATATCCCACAAACACATGGAGGCTTCACACATGCTCCTAAACAACCAATGGATCAATGACCAAATAAAGACAGATATCGAGCAATATATGGAGACAAATGACAACAATAATTCAACACTGCAAAATCTGTGGGATGCAGCCAAGGCTGTACTGAGAGGAAAGTATATTGCAATACAGGCCTACCTCAAGAAGAAAGAACAATTTCATATAAGCAGTCTAAACTCACAATTAATGAAACTAGAAAAAAGAACTACAAATGAGGCCCAAAGTCAGTAGAAGGAGGGACATAATAAAGATTAGAGCAGGGGAGGGCTGTGCAACACAGTGAAGACAAGTAGTGATTCTACAGCATCTTACTAGGCAGTGACTGTAATGGGGTGGGGGGGGACGTGGTGAAGAGGGGAGCCTAGTAAACATAATGTTCTTCATGTAATTGTAGATTAATGAAAAAAAAAATTGGCTAGTAAATTTCTGCATCTTAAAAAAAATTAGAACAGGAATAAATAACATTGAGAAGAATAAAACAATAGAAAGAATCAATGAAAGCAAGAGCTGGTTCTTCAACAAAATTAAACAAAATAGATAAACCCCTAGCCAGACTTATCAAGAAAAAAAGAGAGTCTACACACATAAACAGAATAAGAAATGAGAAAGGAAAAATCACTATGGACACCACAGAAATACAAAGAATTATTAGAGAATACTATGAAAAATTATATGCTGGCAAACTGGATAACCTAGAAGAAATGGACAACTTTCTAGAAAAATACAACCTTCCAAGGCTGACCCAGAAAGAAACAGAAAATGTGAACAGACCAATTACCAGCAACGAAATTGAACTGGTAATCAAAAACTTACCTAAGAACAAAACTCCTGTACCAGATGGCATCACCACTGAATTTTATCAAACATTTAGTGAAGACCTAATACCCATTCTCTTTAAAGTTTTCCAAAAAATAGAAGAGGAGGGAATACTTCCAAACTCATTCTATGAGGCCAGCATCACTCTAATACCAAAACCAGTCAAAGACACCACAAAAAACGAAAATGACAGGCCAGGCCAATATCCCTGATGAACATAGATGCAAAAATACTCAACAAAATATTAGCAAACCGAATTCAAAAATACATCAAAAAGATCATAGATCATGATCAAGTAGGATTTATGCCACGGATGCAAGGATGGTACAGCATTCGAAAATCCATCAACATCATCCACCACATCAACAAAAAGGACATAAACCACATAATCATCTCCATAGATGCTGAAAAAGCATTTGACAAAATTCAACATCCATTCATGATAAAAACTCTCAAAAAAATGGGTATAGAGGGCAAGAACCTCAACATAATAAAGGCCATATATGACAAACCCACAGCCAACATTATACTTAACAGCGAGAAGCTGAACACTTCTCCTTTAAGACTGGGAACAAGGCAAGGATGCCCACTCTCCCCACTTCTATTCAACATAGTACTGGAGGTCCTAGCCACGGCAATCAGACAAAACAAAGAAATACAAGGCATCCAGATTGGCAAGGAAGAAGTTAAACTGTCCCTGTTTGCAGATGACATGATATTGTACATACAAAACCCTAAAGAATCCTCTCCAAAACTACTAGATCTAATATCTGAATTCAGCAAAGTTGCAGTATACAAAATTAATACACAGAAATATGTGGCATTGCTATACACTAACGATGAACTAACAGAGAGAGAAATCAGGAAAACAATTCCATTCACAATTGCATCAAAAAGAATAAAATGCCTAGGAATAAACCTAACCAAGGAAGTGACAGACCTATACTCTGAAAACTACAAGACACTCATGAGAGAAATTAAAGAAGTTACCAATAAATGGAAACACAGCCCATGCTCATGGATAGGAAGAATTAACATTGTCAAAATGGCCATCCTGCCTAAAGCAATCTACAGATTCAATGCAATTCCTATCAAAATACCAACAGCATTCTTCAACAAACTAGAGAAAATCGTCCTAAAATTCATATGGAACCACAAAAGACCTCAAATAGCCAAAGCAATCCTGAGAAGGAAGAACAAAGCAGGGGGAATTACGCTCCCCAACTTCAAGCTCTACTACACAGCCACAGTAATCAGGACAGTTTGGTACTGGCACAAGAACAGACCCATAGACCAATGGAACAGGCTAGAGAGCTCTGATATAAACCCCACCGTATATGGTCAATTAATATGTGATAAAGGAGCCATGGACATACAATGGGGAAATGACAGCCTCTTCAACAGTTGGTGTTGGCAAAACCGGACAGCTACATGCAAGAGAATGAAACTGGATTATTGCTTCACCCCATACACAAAAGTAAACTCAAAACGGATTAAAGACTTGAATGTAAGTCATGAAAACATAAAACTCTTAGAAGACAACATAGGCAAGCATCTCCTGAATATAAACATGAGCAACTTCTTCCTGAACCCATCTCCTTGAGAAAGGGAAACAAAAGCAAAAATGAACTCAAGGGAATACATCAAACTAAATAGGTTTTGTACGGCAAAGGACATCATCAACAAAACAAAAAGGAATCCTACACTATCGGAGAATATATTTGTAAATGACATACCTGAGAAGGGGTTAACATCCAAAACATACAAAGAACTTACACACCTCAACACCCAGAAAGCAAAAAACCCCATTAACAAATGGGCAGAGGATATGAAGAGACAGTTCTCCAAAGAAGAAATTCGGATGGCCAACAGACACATGAAAAGATGCTCCACATCACTAATCAGGGAAATGCAAATTAAAACCACAATGAGATATCACCTCACACCAGTAAGGATGGCCCGCATCGAAAAGACTTAAGAACAACAAATGTTGGCGAGGATGCGGAGAAAGGGGAACCCTCCTACACTGCTGGTGGGAATGTATGCTAGTTCAACCATTGTGGAAAACAATATGGAGGTTCCTCAAAAAACTAAAAATAGAAATACCATTTGACCTGGGAATCCCACTCCTTGGAATATACCCAAAGAATACAAGTTCTCAGATTAAAAAAGACATATGCACCCTTATGTTTATCACAGCACTTTTTACAATAGCCAAGAAACGGAAGCAACCTAAGTGTCCATCTGTAGATGAACGGATAAAGAAGAGGTGGTACATATATACAATGGAATACTATTCAGCCATAAGAAAGAAACAAATCCTACCATTTGCAGCAACATGGATGGAGCTGGAGGACATTATGCTCAGTGCAATAAGCCAGGAGGAGAAAGACAAATACCAAATGATTTCCCTCGTTTGTGGAGTATAATCATGAGGCAAAACTGAAGGAACAAAACGGCAGCAGACTCACAGACTCCAAGAATGGACTAGTGGTTACCAAAGAGGAGCGTTGTGGGAGGGTGGGTGGGGAGGGAGTGGAAAGGGAACTGAGGGGTATTATGTTTAGTACACATGGTGTGGGGGATCACGGGGAGAACAGTGTAGCACAGAGAAGGGACATAGTGGATCTCTGGCAACTTGCTGCACTGATGGACAGTGACTGTATTGGGGTATGGGTGGGGACTTGATAATATGGGTAAATGTAGTAACCACATTGTTTTTTCAGGTGAAACCTTCATAAGAGTGTATATCGATCATACCTTAATACAAAGTTTTAAAAAAATACATAAACCATCAGGAAATTAGCATTCTGTTTTTCAATATTAACATTTAATTAGTAAATTTGTTGAAAATCAATGAATTTTTTAGTGTCTATGACACCACTCATCCACTAGGTCCAGATAAGATCCCTCCTCCCAATGTGGATGATGTTTCAGGACTTTAGCCACCGGCTCTCTATGAAGTGTGCAATATAGTCACATATATGGTACATAAAGGATATCTACTATTGATCAATTTGCTACAGAGAAAAAAGTGTGGTTTTCACTAATGGTGGAATTACGTAGTGGGACTATATTCTGCCCTCCCTAAACATCACATACTAAAATTCAATATGAGATGGGTCAATCCTGAATCTTATCCAAGGGTGTTTGTTTTTAGAATCATTTTTAGGATAATCCTTCAGCATGCACGATGAAGATGCTGTTATAATGACGGTCTACTGCATCCAACTATTCTAGTATGCTTTCAATCACAGCAGCTAATCACCCATGTCAGTAGTGATTATCCAGAACCTAACTCCTTCCTAGAGTTTCCTCTGACATTATACTGTACCAATTATCATCGCCTTGCCTAGAAGGTGGGCAGAAAAAGACAAAGAGTTAACCTAGTCATTTTCCCTGGTTGTTACAAGCGCCCTTTGGTGAGACAGGAAACGGAAGCTAATGGTTATACTGACGTTCAGAGATTACCAGTAGGGTTTCAAAAGAAATCCTTGTTTTCTCTGCCTTCATCACAAATATTGCTTATTGAAGGCTGCATATGTCCTTCAAAAATCCTGTACACTCCAATTATCAGAAATCCTTTGAATAAAATAAAACTAGGCAACGAAGGAATGGATTAATGCCTAGTGGCAGTTCAGAAGGAGAGTTTGCTCTACCCGGGTAGATGTCCCTACCTGTGGTGGAAGCAAGGGCAGTCTTATGTAAGAAAGCAGCATTGCCAGGTCTTGCTGCCTCGCCTGCACATCATAATCCACCCACTGCATGACAGCATTGAAAATGGTTTCTTCATCAGGCACATTAACGTCATCACTGCACAGAAGTTTGCAGAGCTCACTAGCTGGAAGCAGGAGGAATTCTTCGTTCTTTATTACCTCGATGAAGTGTTCCTAGAAAAGAAAGGTCTTCTACTGAAACCTCGTACTTTGGAAACTTATTAACACAATGAAAATATCAAAACATTTCACTTTGTTAAATTTCAGAAAAGGCCGGAGAGACAGACATATGCATTTATACTGCCTAGGACAGGAGGCGTGGGCGGGGGGGTCCTTGTGAGGCTGAAGAGCCACATGCTTCCACTAGGGATATTTATGGAATACAAGGAAAAACCTAAACTTTTTCACGGGCCACACAGAGAGTAGCCGAGTTGATTTTCTTTCCCAGCTGTTGTGGGTGACAACAGCTTTTGGCTCCAGAACTGATGTTGAGTTGGTCTCTAGTCAAAAACCTTAAGAGAAAGGCTGAAAGTTTTCAAGGTGGGTACTATGTTGAAGGGCTGGGAGGGGTGGCTCTGGCTGTGCATTTGAGGGTTGAACATGCTGAATTCCTCTGAGATGAGAGGAAGAAATTGACGAAAACCTCTTTTCTCTTATAGCTAAAACACGATCTTCTATTAACCAAGGCGTAGGTTTCTTTCATAATGGACAACAATCTCCAGATTCAGGATAATCTAAAAGGGACTCCTGTGGAATTATTTTTGGGGACAGTGGGACTCTCAATTTTTATATATTATATCTCCATTTTTTCCTTCTGTCATGGTGTTATCTTGTATTTTGTCAAGTCCAAATTTCAGGCAGCTGTGTTTCATTTTTTACCTCTCAAAACACAACTCTGTTTTTTCTGATTTATAAGGTCATACATTTTCTGTGACAACACAATTATCATTTCCAACATTTTTCTCAGTAGGGATCTCCTTTTCAATGCAATGAACTATACTTCTGAAGTGGAGATAAACATGTCTAGCTGGCAATTTATGTAGGCCACTAAATAGATATTCTAGAAGAAGCCAGAGACAGCCTCTGAATAACTGGAGGATCTGGATAAATCAAACACTCCCTCAGCTCCACTCTGAGTTTGTCACTGGGCAACTGAGTTAGACTAGTAGAAAAATACATCAAGTTTGATATACCCATCAGGAAGCTCTGATACCATAAAATCTGAGTTAACTTGCTTGTTTAGACCAAGAGCCCTTTTATGAATGAAGCAAACAATTGAGAAAGACCTGACGGTCTTACTGTAGCACATGTCCCCAGAGGAAAACCCTCTCACCTATAGCAAAAGAATAGAACTAGAACTGTTCCTACAACTCATAGTACATCACATTTGTACAGTACGTCACACTTTTCTGGTTTCCGTCATGAACACTGTAGTCAGCAGTCAGATTTTGTGGGAGGTGGAATTCTTCTGAGGAGATAACAGGCTATGTGAACTGTTTGATCTCCTGTGCAGTAAACGGCAAGTATGGATTCAGACCTAAGCCTTCAGGTCTACTTCATTTTGTCTGATACTGAAACTGCTTTTCATAAGTGACATAATTTTTGTAAAAGGGTTAAGAAAAAGATAAAGCACTCCAAAATTTGTTTGCCCATTACTGGTACTACATGTACACTCCGAATAGCATAGTGTCAATACTATAGAAGACTCCATAACTCCTTTTCCTTTCTATCCACTCTCTAATGAAAGAAAAGGAAAAAAAGAAAGTAAATGAGATGTCGGGAGGGAGGGAGTGAAGGAGGAAGGAAGGAAGGGAGGTGGCCTATTTGAGAAAGCTAAGAAATGATTAAAATGCTTTACATTAGGGTCACATTTAGTTATAGCCAGAAATTAGATTTTTTGAATCGATTGTGGCTTCAGAGGCCCTGCCTAATGAGACTGTTGAAAACTGTTTGGCAACACAGTGAATTAATCTAAATAAAAAATAACAGTGTGTTGGTCTAAAGTATCTACATATGGCACTGCCATACCCAATACTGTAGAGAAATATTTAGTGTGTCAAGATTAATTCTAAATTGCCTTATATTAGAATTATCTTGCTCCTAATTTCAAGGTAAACACTCTTCTCCGTGCACCTTCCTAAGAGTCTTCTTTTGTGCCTTTGGTTTCGTATTCATTTTTTTAAATCTACACTTACACACTGTTGTAAAACTTATTGAATGAATATAGCACACTTGCTGAAAGTTTCACTGATGCCGGCTACTGTTTATATGATTATGATGCTTAATTGTATGTCTCACCTTGAGCCGTGGAGTGTACAGACTTTTGGTGAAATCCTATTTTGAGTGTGTCTGTGAGGGTGTTTCTGGATGAAGCTCTCTCACATTAGGGAGGGCAATCTGTTTACTCAGTTTACAAATCAAGGGACTGTAATTAATTCTTGGAGTTTAACATTATCCCAAGACAGTAAACTTATTTGCATTTTATACTATCAATAGTGTATTACAGAAGCATTATTACAACAAGATCTTTACCTATTTTACTAAAAAAACTAAAGAAAGGCGATTTAAGGAGACCGCAGTATTGTGTTTTGATGCACATCCTGCACTAACACTCAGTTTCAGTCACATCACACAACAGGAAAAGGAAGACAAGTTCATTTTGAGCAAAAGAAATAATTCAAGCTGTTTATCAGAATATGTTTTGTCTGCAAGAGTAAGGTACCAGACAGGACACTGTTAATACTTAGTTCAAGAATTTAGGTAATTTAGCAGGGAAGATTTCTTGTTTAGTTTTGTGTAGGATTAGCCTTTGAATTATATAACTGGTGTTCCTATAGATTATATGGCATCTGTATTTAGGACATAGGAATATAAATAGCATAATTAAGAGACATGTCAAAAATGCCAATCCATTATAATACGGCTCTCCACATTTCAGGAATATGTTCGAAACTTCAAATTCTGAACAATAACCAGTGCTGGGAAGAAGAAAGAAGAAGGTTTAGAAGAAATATTTTGAGAATTCCAGTATTAGAAATTTAAACATTTTAAGGACTTCATAGAAACTCTAGAAAATACTCTTTATTTAAATGCATCTCAAACCTAAAACTGTAATGTTAATTTTATTTGTTTCTGTTCATGTGTGATTTCCTACTGTTTTCTTTCTACATTTGTGTTTTATTTTTGAATTTTAAATAACTACCCATTTTCTTAGCTTGAAATATTTATCTTTTGACTGGCTTTCACAGAAAGATCCGTTTCTTCTGTTGTTCGCTACTTCAGAAGTTAAAACATTCATTCTCTTCTTTGTATCAGGGAAATATTACCATTAATGGTAATTTAATATCTTCTGTCTACTTTTTCTTGCCTCCCTACAGAAATCTGTATTTCATGTCACTTCCATCTGACTGAATAAATGTAGCCTTATCCCATGCAACATTCAAAGAATTAACACAAACATGTTCATTTATTACAATTCTACTAATAGAATTGAAAAAGATCTTTAGTTAAGTTAAAGGATTGAACTGAAAATTGTTTATGACCAAAATACATGTTTTCACTAGGTCATAAGAAGTCCATTAAGAAGAATTGGCTTATTTACTAATTTTTTATATTTCTCAAGTTCTTCCAGTTAATATTGGTCCATTAATATTTGTTTTTCCTTATTGAACATTTAACTTTCATTAGAAATAATAATTTGTGTGATTTTATACACTAAAGTTCCAATAGTGTAAAAACATCAGAGAAAGTTTATTTTCCTATCTACTATGGATTCTACTTGAAGTATGTACTTGTTTGGCAGAATTTTTGGCAGAATTTCCATTTCTTTAGCTTTTGACATTTAATTAAACCTTTTGTAATTTCAAAAATGAGAAACTTGAGTACAGTTCAACCAGACAAATACTCTTATATGCTATCCATTAGGTGCAAGTAATTTGCAAATTGTATGTTTATATTGCTTTTTAATTTTATCCCAACATTATAATCTTTACATTGAAAGGGTTTTATATATATACACATATATATTCATAGATGTTTAAATACATACACCCACATATATATATATACACATATACACACATATATGTATATAAGTAAACAAATCCGTAAGTTGCGTATTGTATTATATAAGTTAATTTGAAGCAGATGATTTTACCATTGTGTACTTATGTGCCACTCTCAGGAGCTCTGTGCAGCCACGGGCATCTCCAAATGACAGAATCCCTAAGCAGTTTGAAGGATGGAGCTGCTTTATAAGAAACTTGGAGCAGACTTCAATGACTTGAGTCAGCTGCAGAAGACAAGCTGCACCCAGCAAATTTTCAGTAGTATCTTCTGTCAATCGCAGAACACCTAGATGTTTTGAAAAAATAATGATTGTATGTCCCATGAAATAAGGCACAAATGTGCTAACTGGAAAATTTTCAATTCTCTCATTAGCAGGGCTGCCTTTTCTAAGGTACAACAACCACTCAGGAAATATCTTTTTAGGGAATCTGTATAAACACATTAACAAGATGGACTAAGGGAGCCAGTCTAGATTATCAAAAACAACTGTAGCAAATAAACAGTGAATACTATCATTACAAAGAGCAAATTGTTATTTCTTTACCATCTTAAACCTGCATCTACACCTTATTTAAAAGCATGTCTATATCATGACTCAAGTAGCATTATATCATTATATAAGGATCATAGAATTGGCCAAAGCGGTAGCTGTCATTTGTGTGGAAAAACATCTTGGCAAATAAGAGCATTGAGGTTATACGTCTGTTTTTTAAAATCTCCATTTACTAGCTGATAAGGATGACTTTTCCTAGATAGTTTGCCAGTAATTGACACTTGGACTGTCTCAAAAGAAAGAAAACGCTGCTCAGAGTCTACAGATAAACAACTGCTTATATGGTTACTTTTGTAGGTATAAAAAGCAGGCTCTGTTTGGTAATATTTGTAAAGGCTATCTGTAAATGATTTTAAAAAATGAGATCAGAGCTACTTAAGCTATTTCCTGTGTAGTGATATGCTGCAATAAACACATATTTATTTATATAATAAATAGCTATTTAAGGTATTTCCTGTGTAGTGATATGCTGTATTATTTTTGGAACAACCACTATTGATGAATTATTGAAAATGTTATGTTTTTTGATAAGTTATATTCCTATTCGTTTTGGCCAAGCAATATAGGTAAGTTACAAAGTACGATATTTCAAACGGAGTATATAAATTATAAACTCTTTCTTTCTAAGTTTGCCTTTTAAAATACCTTCATATCGATTCCGTATAAAAGAGTAATACATACTGATAGATTATCTATATTTGGTTCAACCTCTAAAATATGTTGTAAACAAATCCGGTCCATCAGCACCCTTTTCTGTGTCGTTCTTGTCCTGGATTTTGAAGGGAGAGCCCTGCCCATATCTCATGAGACCCAGAGAACTATGAACTATTCTTAAATTCAGATCTAAAGACTCACCTGCTATAGACATTGAAACTTGGCCTGGTTATTAAGAATATTTATTGCTTAATGAATGAATCCATAAAACTACTATAAGAAAACAGCAAAATAAAAGCTCCTTAATCTTGGAATGATTTCTTGGCTAAGCCACCAAAATACAGACAACAAAAGCTAAAATAAACAGGTGAGACAACATTAAACTAAAGAGCTTTTTCATAACACAGGAAATAAAAATAAATTGAATAGAAGAACTATAGAATGAGAAAAATATTTGCAAACTGAATATCTGGTAACAAGTTAATATGCAAAATGTATTAAGGTCTCATACAACTCAATAGCACAAAAGAAAATTATTGATTAAAAAATGGACAAAGAACCTGAATGGACATTTTCCAAAGAAGAGAGACAAATGATCCAATAGGTACATGAAAAGGTGCCGGGCATCACCAGTCATCAGGGAGATGCAAATCAAAACCATGAGATATCTCTCACACCTGTTAGGATGGCTGTTATCAAAAAGAGAAGAGATAACCAATGTTGCTGAAGCTTTGGAGAAAAAGGGAACCCTTGTACAGTTGGTGGGAATGTAAAGTGGCACAACCATTATGGAACACAGTATGGAGGTTCCTGAATAAAATTTTAAAAATAGAACTAACACAAGATCCAGCAATCCCACTCCTGGGTATATATCCAAAGGAAATGAAATCAGGATCTTCAAGAGATATGTGCACTCTGTGTTTATTGCAGCATTACTCACAATAGCCATGATATGGAACCTAAATGTCCTTTGACAGATGAATGGATGACAAAACTGTGGTTTGTATATGTGTGTATGTATGTATGTGTGTGTGTGTGTATGTATGTGTGCACACACGATGGAATGTTATTCAGTGATGAGAATGATGGAAAGCCTGGCATTTGTGACAACATGGATGAACCTGGAGAGCATTATGTTAAGTGAAATAAGCCAGAAAGAGAAAGACAAATAATGTAGGATATCACTTGTATGTGGAATCTAAAAAAAAAAGTGCTGATTTTATAGAAACAAGTAGATTGGTAGTTGTCAGAGGCGGAAAGAGGAAACGAAGAAATACAAAGGGTACAAACTCAGTTACAAGAAGAATAAGTTGTCAGGATCCAATGTACAGCGTGATGTCTACAGATAACAACATGGCATTGGTTACTGTATTCTTGAAAGTTGTGTCAGAGTATAGCTTAAGCATTCTCACCATGGAAAATAGTTCACTGTTTGCCTGCCTTAATTTTCATGACTTTGGTAAGGGTTCCACAATGTATATGAATATCAAATCATTACATTGTATACTTTTCAGTATGTACAATTTTATTCATCAAATATTGCTCAATTAAATTGGCATGAATGAGTGAATAAATAAATACTTGTTGACCCCAAACTCATCTTGGGTATCTTTATTTTATAGTTTGGGTAAATATATGATTATTCCAAGGAAGAGACTGACTAAAAATCTAATGTACAACTGGAATATCCCACTTCCCCTCTCGTTTTTACAAATGAGAATGTACCCAAACCATGAGATAGAGACACATATTCTTGTATATTGGTGTTAAAATAGCTCTATTCTCTCACAGTAAAAAAATTTTATTGCATATTATTTACCTCTTTCTCTTTTGTACTACTGAGTTTAAATCCTGATTCTTCCCCTTACTACCTTAGGATAGTTACTTAACTGGTCTATCCTTCAGTTTTCTCACTGGCAGAGTAGGAATAATAGTACTGTGGGTATATAATCAGGGTTATTGTGAGGAATGAATCAGCTAATACATACCAAGCACTTACCTGTGTAAGCATACTGAACCAAGGAGTTAAGTGCATTAGGATCAATTCCTTCCATCTTGACCTCTTCTTGTGTGGCTTCACACATGTTGGTAGTAAACATCACAGCAAAATAATCTGACATAGCACTGAGAACCAACCTGGAAATAGAAATGTTTCGCAGGAACTTAAATTAGTCCATAATCTCACAGAAAAGCATGAAATGCAGACGGTAAGTTTGTAACACTGGTAACTCTGTTTTCTGCATAAACCTTTCCCAGTTCATTAAAGTGCTATGAATTAGAAAGGTAAAATGAGTTGATTTTCTTTTAGAGGGTTCAATTTCTCCCTAGCTTAACTCTTCTAAGTATCACACAGGGCGATGGATCAAATATGCTACTGCTTTTTCAATACAGGAAGATAAACATCCGTTTTCCTTAGTGTTCCAATTTGTAATCAATGGACTGATTTTTGTTGATTCATACTTGGTTATACTCACCAAATGTTTTGTCTGCATAAGGATACTT